>NC_069380.1:115540000-116156666 GCF_027475565.1 Acinonyx jubatus | reverse complement strand
CTGGACATCTCTTAGAAACTCCCACCCAGTTGTAATTGACGATGGACAACTTCAACAGTGACAATCCCCAAAGGGAAGGCAACCAAGGGATCAGTGCTCCCAGGGACGAAAGCCCATAAAATCTCATCTGGCAAGTAGTTTAGATCTGCAGAGGGTTAACTGAGGATAAGAGAAGGAGGGAGACAAGATCAGTTACGGAATCAGGACCAGCTACAGTAGTGGGGACTAAGGCTTGCTTCATTAACCCTCCTGTCCTTATCTTCCTTGGGATCACAGCTAGCATTACCTTGAAGGGGTTTTGTTTACAGTGGACTGTACCTCCGTTTCTGCAGAAAAAGTAATGACAGCTTTGTTCTCTTGGACAAAACCGGAGGCCCCATGTTGTAGTAGGGAAGTCAGATATAATGCAAGGGCGTGAATGGATCTCAGTGGCACGAGGGCTGGACCATATTGAGATGGAAACCTTTCTTCTCGAATGACTTGACTACCTCCCTACTCTCTCTGACATTGCCCCCCACCTTCAGGCTTAGACGAAAGGCCATACTTCATAGTGGTTTCTGAATGCCACCAAGGGTTGGTTGACAGAACCCAGAAGCTTGCTGTGAACCTTGCCCCATGGGGATAGGTTGTGGGTAGAAGCTATGGGCTACTGCAAGGTGTGCTTCCTCCTTACAGCCTTCTAGAGGAGTCCCACCGCATGCTGAGTGCACACACTCTGGCCAAGCAAACTGCAGTGTCTTTCTGTGGCCCATGTGAAGCAAGTCAAGACAGTAAGGCATTGCACCACCTTGCTTTGTGTCTTCTGTGCACATATTTCCCTCTTCCTCATCCTTAGCCCCCTGGGCTTTCACCTGAATCCTGGCCACAAGCTCTGCTTCTAGAGGGCCTAAGACAAGGGGGTTCGGAGATTTGTCTCCCTCTATGTGTCCCACACCAGGGTCAGTCCCAGAGCCTGAGTCTGACCAGTCCAGCACAGCTGCTGAAACCAAAGAAATAGAGACTCTATGGGGGGCAGGAACTGACCAACTATTTTTTTCCAGATGGGGGGCAAAGGGGTGGACATCTGAGAGATAAGGGAGGAGAGGGTGGGCAAGAGCAGCAAGGAGGGAGAGGAGGGCAGAGGGTAGAAAGTCAAGTCCTAGTGAAGGTGGTCCCCTGTAAATGGATCTATGTAGGGAGTTTTCTGAGGAGGAGTGGCTGGATCCAGCAGGACAAGGGACAAGGGAGAACAATATTCCCTCCCTGCACTGAGTGGACACACGCATCCATGCAGGGCTGGGAGTGAGTTTCTCTGAGCCCCCTCAGACCTCCATATTCCTGAATGGGGGCAGTGTCTGACTCTCAGCTGATCTGGAAAAACAGTAAAAAATCAGGAGTGAGTGCTCGTGCTGGGGCCAGGAGGAGGCAGAAACAGGTAGAAGGTAGAAGTTCAGGTAGAAGGTCCAGAACAGCACACAATAATCACTCCCTTTTCTAGTGCAAGGAGACCAAGAGGGGCTAGACTGGGGCCAAGGGGCACCCCCTCTTGGCCTAGGTCTTCACCCTCTGACTACTTCAAATCCTCCAATTTATAAACACTGCAGGCCCATGACACAATCCCATCTCCAGAGTACAGCCTCACATTCCATTGGAGCTCTGTGTCCCAAGAGGAACCAGCCCAGTGGCATTCGGGTGGCTTGCTGGGAAGCAGGACAGGAGGAAGTCAGGTCAAGACTGAGAAAAAAGACTGAATGTCCCTCATGTCACCCCTGTACCCTAGCCTTCATCCACCACCTTGCCTTTCTTTAGATGTGTGGGGATGGGAATGCAAGCTGGTGCAGCCACTCAGGAAAACAGTAAGGAAGTTCCTCAAAATACTAAAAATAGAACTACCCTACAACCCAGCAGTTGCTCTACTAGGTATTTATCCAAGGGATACAGGTGTGCTGTTTCAAAGGGACACATGCACCCCCGTGTTTATAGCAGCACTATCAACAATAGCCAAAGTATGGAAAGAGCCCAAATGTCCATCGATGGATGAATGGATAAAGAAGATGTGGTATATATACACAATGGAGTATGACTCGGCAATCAAAAAGACTGAAATCTTGCCTTTTGCAACTACATGGATAGAACTGGAGGGTATTATGCTAAGTGAAATTAGTCAGTCAGAGAAAGACAAAAATCATATGACTTCACTCATATGAGGACTTTAAGAGACAAAACAGATGAACCTAAGGGAAGGGAAACAAAAATAATATAAAAATAGGGAGGGGGACAAAACAGAAAAGACTCATAAATATGGAGAACAAACTGAGGGTTACTGGAGGGGTTGTGGGAGGGGGGATGGGCTAAATGGGTAAGGGGCACTAAGGAATCTACTCCTGAAATCATTGTTGCTCTATATGCTAACTAATTTGGATGTAAATTTTAAAAAATAAAAAATTAAATTAAAAAAAAAAAAGATGTGTGGGGAGTGCATCAGGCTGGGGACAGAAATCTTGGTATAAAACTGTGGTCTGCTTGTTCCTGGAGTCATCCCAGTCATTCTACTTCCAGGCAAAGGCAGAAAGAGGGGCAGAGTAGATGAGGAACCTGAGCCCCAGGCAGTTGGCTCTGCTTGCCTGGGATACACAAATGGGACTGGAGGGGCCCACCTATGATAGAGTGTGTGGATATTTTTCTAAGATGGAGTCTATAACTGTCAAATTCTCATAAAAGTTTAAGATCTGCCTGTGCTGTCCAGTATGGTAGCCACTAGCTACATGTGGCTATTTAAGTGTACGTTAAAAATAAAATATAAATAAAATAAAATAAAATTTAAAAAAATAAAATAATTCAGCTCTTCTAGCTCACCTTTCAAAGCCACAATTCAATGTCTTAATGACCATATGTAGCTAGCAGCTACCATGTTGGACAGCATAGATACAGAACATGTGCATCTGTAAGTAAGTTCTGTTGAACAGTACTGCCTACGAATTAAACATTGTTTTCACTTTATTGAGGTATAACTGATAAGTAAATTGCATGAATTTAAAGTATACAACTTGATGATTTGACTTATATGTATATTGTGAAATAATTACCACAACAAAGTCAGTTAACACATCAATCACCTCACGGAGTTACCAGTCTGTGTATGTGTGTGGCGAGAACATTTAAGATCTACTCTCTTACAAATTCCAAGTATATAATACAGTAATGTTAACTACAGTCACCATGCTGAACATTAAATTGCTTTCCATTAACCTTGCACAGGTAAACTGAGACCTAAAGTGGAGGTAATCTGCCCAAGGCCCCAAGGGGAGTCAGTGATAGTGGCAAGAATCATAAATGCCCTTCATAAAATATAAAACTGCATAAAAATATCTTCTTATACATACAGCTTAGTGTTCCACAACAGCCTGGGATGGAAGGAGACAGGGCGCTAGTTGGGGCTCTAGATGGGGGGAAGGGAGGTAAGCTGTGTTTGTTCCTCCCACCCCACTCCCAGGGCTGCCCCAGCCCTTCAGGATAAAGGAGGCTTAGAGTTCTGGAAATACTTCCCCTCCCCCATGATGACCTCATCCTCACAAAAATGTGAGAAGGGCAATGGGAGGGGTTTCATGGAGGGAAGCTAAAGGGGGGGATTGTGGGTGGGGAAGATGGCACAGTCCCCAAGCCAAAGAAATTAGGGGGTGGGGAGAGCTGTACTGATCCTAACCATGCTCCATGCAGCCATCTTCCTAAAATCCAAGTCTGAACCTATAACCCCATGCTTGTACTCTTCTTGGAACGGAGACCAAATCCCAACCAAGGACAAGGGTCTATATGGCCTGGCCCGTAGGCCCCTCAATCTCAGCTGGCCCCAAACTCCCATCTCTTTGCTCTGTCTCTATTACTAGATTTGCTCCCACCTCAGGACTTTTGCTCTTGTGGTTCCTTGGCCTAGGATACTCTCCCTCCCAGCCCTAAGGAACTCCTACCCATCTTTCTGATCTCAGCCTAAGCACAGCTTCTGGGAGAAGCCTTCCCAGAACCCCCAGGCCAGGTCAGCTTCCTCTGTTATATATTCTTATACTGCTTCCCTTTGGAACACTTGTTTTGGCTTGTAATTACTCTACACGTTTATTTGGGGGTTCTTTGGTAAATGTCTCATTCCCCTAGCAGACCAAGCTCTCCATAGTCTGTTTTTGCTTATTGTTATATCTCTAAACCCTTGAGCAGTGGTTGTTCCAGAAGAGGTGCTCAATAAAAATATGAGAAATAAATGAAATGATTGAATGGAGTTTTCCTTCCTGCAAGAAACATGCTCTTCAAAGTCCATGTCCAGTCCAACTGGCCCATCTCATTAGGACACAGTGAGGGTGGTGCATGTGCCCTCTACCCACCCAGAGAGGGAAAGCAGGGGAAGAAATGTGCCCAGGAGGCCCCTGGAGACAGCAGAGGTGATCAGGAGAGCAGGGGTGCCAGGATATTGGATGAGGAGTAACAGAAGTGGTGGAACCCACAAGATGACAACCGGGAGATGGTGGAAACACAATGAGAGCAACATGGTCTAATCTGGCAATAGGATGCCATGAGATGATTGAATAAAACAAGACCCTGGATGTACCAGAGTGAGGGCATAACAGGTAAGCTGGTTTGAATCCAGAGTCACTGTGGAAGTGACTGGCAAAAATCGAAACAAGGAAGGGGAAACATTTATTGAGCACTTACAGGGCATCAAGCTCTTTCCATGTACCCAAGTATTCCCATAGATTAATCTTTATGCCAACCCTGTAAAGTAGGCCCTATTACCATCTCTTTTCCTTGCAGAAAAGGAAACCAAGGCACAGAGAGACTAAGTAACTTGCTCAGGTCACATAGCAGGTAAAGGTGGATCAAGATTGTACTTTGGAGACGGCTCTTACTTCCTGCATCATACCATCCCCTTCTGGTGAACAAAATGGCTCCCTAAGTGATTGTGGTTGCAGTGGTCTATGATTTGGGTGGGAAGGTGGAAGAGCAAAGAGAGACATGGAAAGGGTAGTGGAATATTCCTTCCACAATCCCCACTGCTTGGTTCTGTCCTTCCTCTGCTCACCGGTACACCTTTTGCCCCACATGTTAGTCACATTTATTCTTACTCCTTCCCTGAAAAATGCTAGAGAGGCTGAATCAAACCACACAATAAAGAGCAAGAGCAAGAGAAAGCCTGTACTGGCCAAGGGGAGGACTTTGAGGAGATGGGGTATAGATGAGGGAGAAGCCCAGACAAGTGAGGTTTGTGACCAACACAGAAGGGTTATTGTAGGTTGTAAGATCTTTTGAGAGATGAAACATTGGAAAACCTGTTCATTCTTTTTGGTTTCTGGCATATACTTTATTTTTAAACTGTGGTTCCATGTATATATTGGGTCACAATGAGCCCTGCCATTGTCATTTGGGTTAAACCAGAGCAGGCAGATCAGATGGTGATGGTCAATAATGGGGCCTCTCTTGCCTGGGTGAACTGGTAGGACTTCAGGGTTAAAGTTTGGAGAGAGTCCTTTCCTATTACCCTGAGCCCACCAGGCCCTGAAGGAGTCACAGGCAGTACCCCAAAAGGGAATGGCAGCTCAGCCCAGATCCCCAGCCATGGAAGCCCTTGGAGGAAAGTGAGTTCCCTAGCTCAGCCTGGTATGGCTCATCTCGCTGTAGGCAAACCTCTTGGATAGTGAGGATAAAAGAGGTCTGGCTAAAGATCAGGGACCCACAATAGCCTCCCAGAGAAGCAGCCCCTCCAGGGGACACTAGCCACCCACGCAGTCTCCATCTCACTCCTAAGAACTGGTTCACTTCCCACAATACCATTCGCCTCACCCTTTTTCCCTAGGGTGTCTTCCGTGACTACTCTCTGTCCCCATTTTCTCAGACCAATAGCCCTCCCCTCGTCTAAATCATCTTGGGAGGCATACACCCCCCAGGGGAACAGATGACTTGGCTGCTCTACCCCACTCTTAAATATTCAGAGAAAAGATCAATCCCAGAACTCTGTGCTCCCCATCCTTGAGCCCACTGAGCTCCCTTCTGCCCATCCACCCGGGGGCCAGGGCAGACATCTGCTGCAGGCTCAACCTCTGAGTCCACGTGCCTGCACACCAGACCTGGTCAGTACTCTCCCCTTCTCTCCCCAGGCATGAGGAGGGCAGAAGGCAGCCTCAACATCTGGATTGTTGGCAGTGTGGAGAAAGATCCACTGTATCCAAGTTCAGGGTCACAAAGGTTTCAGCCCTTATCTTCCAGAGCTTGGAATGTTTCCATTCACTACCTTCATTTTTACTCATCTCTGTCTTGACCTGTTTCTGTCCTTAAGAAGATTGAGAATATGGGGTGCCTGGGTGGTTTAGTCGGTTAAGCGTCCGACTTCAGCTCAGGTAATGATCTCACAATTTGTGAGTTTGAGGCCAGCATCTGCCTCTGTGCTGACAGCTCAGAGCCTGGAGCCTGCTTCAGATTCTGTGTCTCCCTCTCTCTCTGCCCCTCCCCCACTCACGCTCTGTCTCTGTCCCTCTCAAAAATAAATAAACATTAAAAAAAAAGAAAGAAAGAAAGTCTCTTTAGAAAAAAAAGAAGAAGAAAAAGAAGAAGGTTGAAAATGGAAGATGGAGTGGGGAAGGAACCCCTGTGCCTCCCTGGCTAGAGTTATAAGCCCAGGGGTACTCCCTCTTGTAGCTCTCAATGACCCTAGAATTAGAATTCTCTTTGCCTCACTGGGCTCAGGTTACAGAAATCTTTGAATCTGCCCTGTCCCCTCAGTGATGAATTATGGCGTCAAAGAGAGAAACACAAACACAGACAAAGGTAGAGAGAGAGGTGGGGCAGAAAGAGAGGCAGACACACAGAAAAACCACAAAGAAGATTCTGAATGAAGAAAGATGGAACTGTATTCACAAGAAGACAGAAAGACAAAGAATAAAAGAGAAATAAGAGAAACAGAGAAACAGATATGGGAGGTGTGTGGCAGAGAGAGACAGAGAAAAAGAGAAACTGAGAGAGCCAGGGAGAAAGAGAGAAGGAAGATACAACTCAGGGACAAGAGTCTTCACCCACCACCAAATGGCTGAACCAGACAGGGGACATAGGGTCTGGGGAGAGAGCTGGGTCTTCCTTTCTGCAGCTCTGCCCTGACCCTCTTACTCAGGTGTCCTCAGTGTGGAGTCACTAAACTTAGATGGGAAAAAATATTATATTATTTTCACTAATCTCTAGCTGAAATTTCGCGTTTCCTTCCATTATGATAGTAGCAACAAACCAGTCACATTAGCCATAACAATGGCTTTGTCACCAATAAAAATCACTTATATTTTTGTATCATATTACAGTATTGTAGATATTTTGAAATATCATTCATGCTCTTCACTGCTTCAAAATTATGTGAGGTATCAACCTACTGCTAGATCTTATTTAAAGCATTAATAAGAAGCACATATATTACTATATCACATTAAAATAGTTTAAAAACTGTATTACAATATAATTGGTTTCCTTTGTAATCCTACATATTTCATTTTATGCATTTTAAAACATTATGCTGAGAATGGTTACATAGGTTTTGCCAGACTGCCAAAGGGGAACTTGACACAAAAAACGTTCAGAACTCTTGCATCTGGCCCCTGACCAGGACCCCCTCCAAACTATCCCTCTAGATTCCCTGTGCCCTATAGTTATTTACTCAATTCCCTTTTCTTGCTGGGTTACTGGGAAATGTGGAAGAGGAAGGCAGCCAGGAGCTGAGAGAGGAATGAAGGAGAGAGGCAAGGAAGGGAGGTTGGGAGAAAATATCTTATACCACTAAGCAATAGAAGGAAAGTTCATCAAGGGCACAGGGATAACTCTTGAGTCAAGGTCAGCTGTCACAGGAATCCCCTTATTTTCCAGGAATGGGCCTACCTTAGGATCTCTGCTGAGTTTGGTCTTTGGATGGGAGCAACCCCATGGGAAGCTGGCCTTAAACTGCGAGTTGATGGATTTCAGAAGGCAGCAGCTAAGGCCTTTGGTAAATTTTCAGTCTTTGTAGTTGGAGGTCCATGAAGAGCATTCTCCTGGCCCCACAGTTGCCCATCCAGAGAAATGTCTCCTTATCTGTAAAATGGAGGTGATAAAATCCCCTATCTTAAGAGTTGTTGTGAGGATTAATGGAAACTTGCAAAGCAATATTTGCACAGGGCCTGGGACAGAGTCGGCTCTCAGTAAGTGGCAGCCATTACTATGGTCATTTTAATAATTAATTATTATTATCATTCTCTTTCTCAGAGAGAAGAGCTCCAGGAGGCTGAAGGTAGCAGATCCTCTCCAAGCTGGGGCAGTTGGGAGAGGTGGGGACCACTTCACACTCCCCTCACCTTCTGCTGAGGCGGGGGTCTTCCCCTAGTTACTGACAGTTCCTTTGTCTGCTGACTCACAGCCAACTTCCTCTCATACAAACAGGAAAACACAGCGAGCCAGTGGTGTCCCCCCCCCCCCCCCCCAACAACACCACACATAGCTAAACACCAGCCCAACTCTGAGGGGGAAGTGCCTCAGGCTCTGGGGGACAGGCTTCAAGGCTAGGGCTCCAGGCAAGATTGGGAAAAAGGAGAGGAGCCATTTCTCCTCAGGTAACACCCCCATCCCCCTACCTCTGCCCGCCACTTCACCAAAAAAAAAAAAAAAAAAAAAAAAAATGGAGTACGAGGATGAAGAGAAGGGGCTTCTCCTAAAGAAGAAAAGACTTCTTGCTGGGTCACTGAGCTTGCAGGGCGCCAGGCTTATCCCCCAAAAGGCAGCCCCAAGACCCGGGTTGGGGGGTATGGGAGTAGGAATGTTGCCTTGCTGACCTTCACCACTGGGAAGAAACCTAGGCCTGGCTCTTGGGGAGGAAGAAGCAGATGGGGACTCCTCTGCTAGGCATCGGCCCCTATTCCCTCACGTCAAACCTCTGGGCTACTGAAGGGGTCCCCAGCTTGGAAGGCTGTGGCTATCTGTGACTTCCGGATGCCAGCCTCCCTTCACTCGCTAACTGGGTGCCAGGGTCCAGCCACGGTGCTGGGCATGGGACAGGGGCTGCCACCCTGGGGGCTTAGGGCCCACCTCTTTCCCTCCTCTTTTGGCACGATGGGGAGGGAACAGCAGAAGGGATGCAAAGCCGTGCTCCAGGCCGCTCTCCTTTTCGCTCTGGTTCTACCTCTGTCACATCTCCATTCTGGTCTTTACCCCTTTGTCCCTCTCTCTAAAGCTGTCTTGACCTCCCACTCCTGTTCCGGTCCCTTTCTCGGCCCCTAGGAAGACAGAGTTGGCCAGGCCCCGAGATAAGCGCAGCGGTTAGGTAAGGAGCCCAAACCTTTTGAAGGCCGGCGCTTGCACAAGGAGTGGCGGGGCCCAGCGGAGGGAACCGGCCGGCGGGGCGGGGCGGGGCCGGGCCCGTCGGGGGAGGGCTGAGGGGAGGCGGGGCCCGCGCTGCGCGACCCGAGCCTCGGACGGCGCGGCGGGCACCGGGAGCGGACGGCGGCCGCGTAGTGAGGTGAGGACCCCCGCGCCCACGGGCCCCTGCTTCCCAGACTCCTCCCCGTCCCCTCCTTGAGGGCCCCGTCCGCCCCGGCGGCCCTCCCCCGCCCCCCTCCCCGCCGTGACTCGCCCCTCCCTCCGGTGGCCCGGCCTCTGCCCCCTCCCTCCTCAACCCCCTCCTTCGTCGCAGCCCGCGCTGCCCCGCGCTGCCCGGCCCGCCCCCGGCACTCCTGCCCCGAGCACCTCCGGGTTCCCAGTCCCGTGCCCTCGGGCTGGATCTGAGTCACTGGGAAACTGGGCTCTGAGTCAGGCCCTAACTAGCTTGGGTACGGGGGCCCAGCTGCGGAGAGGCAGAAAGGCCAGAACTGATGCTGGGGCGAGAGGGAGTCCTGGTCAGGACCCCATGGGGAGAAAGTGTGTGAGAACCTAACAGGCAGAGGCAGAGAGACAGAAATCTGGAGTCACATACACCTAAAGGTCTAGTTAAAATTGGAGACTCAGGCAAGGAGAGGCTTGATGACAGAGCAAAAGAAGGAGGGGAA
Organism: Acinonyx jubatus; assembly: GCF_027475565.1. Lineage (NCBI taxonomy): Eukaryota > Metazoa > Chordata > Mammalia > Carnivora > Felidae > Acinonyx > Acinonyx jubatus. Next base: position 116,146,659 of record NC_069380.1, on the reverse strand, counting down.
CAAAGATGGATTTAGATAGAGGCAGTGACCAATAGAGTGGGGTAGAGAAAGGGACAAGCAGAGAGAAAACTCCAGGGAGACAAAATCTGAGACAGGTCCAGAGAATACACCAGGGTCAGGGTCAGGATGGCAGAACGGGACAGAGCCTGAAAGACTTGAGCCCAAAGGCATGGGAAAGGGAAAGGGAAAGCTCAGAGGAAGAAGATTTGGAGAAAGCAGAGGTAGGGGGATGTCATTTCACACTCTTGAGTCGCTATAGGGAGGGTGCTCACGTGTGCATGCATGTGTGTGAACATGCTTCAGGTTGGTGGAGAGTGAAGACCCTGGAGTACCCCTGGCCTCTGGGCCCTCCTCTTTCCAGACCAATTCTCCACCCTATCCCCATTCCCCAGGCGGCCTGTTTCCACAGCCAGGACCCCACTTGCTGAAACTAGTTAGGGCTCTCTGGGCAGCCTGACCAAGGCAGACAGGATGTGGGGGCGGCCAGGGCTGGAGGGACAGGAAGGAAGTCTGAGCAGAGACAATAGGTGGAAGGGGAGGAGGAACTGGGAATGACTAGGATTAGGATGGCCGAGCTTGTACCTCAGTTCTGAAAACCAGGGGGGTGGAATCTCCACCTCTTCCCTCCTCTTGTGCCACAGCTGCCCCTGTACCCACCTTAGGCCACATCATGAGGCCCCTCTTCCCACCATCCCATTCCATCCTGCCCCCGCAGGCTTCTGTCATCTTGTCCCATGCTGACTTGGTTGAATGCAATAAAGCAGAGGCAGAGCTTTGATCCAGACCTAGGGTGGTCAGGAGCATGGGGGCCAACACTTCCACCAATTTGTTGTGAGCCTGGGGCAAGCCTCTTCCCTTCTCTGAGCCTCAGTGTCCTCATCTGCAAATGAAGAGATTCCTCTATAATAAGAAAGCTCTTTCTGATGTTCTGGGACGGCTCTTCCTCCAGATTGCTGGCCACTGGTCATTTTTCTTTGGAGGAAGACAAGTCTGGTGCCTACCCCCTGTCCAGGCCTCAGACTTTGGGACAGGGAGGGGGAATCTCAGCCTGAGCCCTTCCTTCACCCTGCCGCTCCCCCCAGCAATGGCCTGAGCCCCCATGGCTGCCCCTCAGGACCTGGACATCGCTGTGTGGCTGGCCACGGTGCACCTGGAGCAGTATGCAGACACGTTCCGAAGGCATGGCCTGGCTACAGCGGGTGCAGCCCGGGGCCTGGGCCACGAGGAGCTGAGGCAGTTGGGTGTCAGCGCCACAGGTCACCGGAAACGCATTCTGCGCCTGCTGCAGGCAGGTGCTGCAGAGGGCTCCCTGGATTCCCAGTTGGACAGTGCCATGGAGCCATCCCCCAGCCTAGCCCCCCAAGCCCAGCCCCCCAAGCCTGTGCCTAAGCCCAGGACAGTATTTGGTGGACTCAGTGGCCCCACCACCACCCAAAGACCTGGAGTGAGCCCAACCCTCTGGAAACCAGAAGTGTCCAGGAGCCCGGAGTCCAGCCCAAGTTCCCCTCCTCTCCCCACCTCCTCCTCTGAGCAGACTTCAGCCTTGAATACTGTGGAAATGATGCCAAATGCCATCTACTTTGGCCTGGACTTAAGAGGCGGGGCACAGACAGCCCAGGACATGTGAGTGGGGCTGGCTTCCTTGGGATCCAGTGCTGGGTGGGGGCAAGAAGGTGCAGGACATGAGGCTTTCTCCTCTCTCCTCTCTCCCTTAATGATCACTAGACCTTTTCCCTCAGGACCCCAGACAGCTCCCAGGCAGCTGCCCCCACCCCTGCCCTCAGGCCCACAACAGGCACAGGTAGGTGGGTTATCATGGGTTGGGGGGAGAGAGACAGGTCCCTTCAGGACCCAGACATTCCCACCTGACCTCCTCTTCCTTGTCGCTCCCATTACTCCCCCTGCCAGTACATATCATGGACCCTGGCTGCCTGTACTATGGTGTCCAGCCCGTGGGGGTCCCAGGGCCACCTGACAGAAGAGAAGGCAGAGGTGTCTGTCAGGACCGGGTTGAACACAGGTGAGTAGTCAGTAGGGTGGTGATGGCAGGAAGAGAGAAGCTTGAGGAGCAGTCTGGTGGTGGCCATGGATCCAGTTATTCATCAAGTGTGTATTGAGTGTCCACTGTATGCCAGCCAGGTACTCAAGATATAGAAGGACTATGGCAGACCCAGTACCCCCCTCAAGCCTCTTGTGACTCAAGGGCAGACAGGAACTGAAACAAGTAGACAAACAGATGGATATATAATTTACAATACGGAGAAATGCTTTTCTTGCTTTCATTTAACAAATCTTTATTGAGCATCTACTGCATCCCAGATGTTGTAGGTATTTGGGATAGATCAGAAATCCTTGTCCGTGTGGGGAGTCAAATAAAAATAAGTATAATAAATAAGTTACATCATATGTTAAAAGGTATTAAATACCATGGGAAAAAAAGAGCAGGGTAAGAAGGCTGGGATGGAGTGAGGGGAAGTGGGCTATAATTTTTCATTAAGAGTTGCCAGAGTGTTTTCAAATGACACTTGAGCAAAATGAAGGGTGTGAGAGAGTTAATCATGACAGTGTCTGGGATAAGTGTCCCAGGCAGGGGGAGTGGCTAGAATAGAGGCTTCCAGGTAAACCCAGGAGTGGTGACAAGGCCAGTGGGGCTGGGGTATAGTGGCCAGGGCAGGAAGAGTGGGAGGAAATGATGTCAGAGAGGTAAAAAGAGTCAGATCAGGTAGGACCTTGTGGGGACTTTCGCTTTGACTCTAAGTGAAATGGGAAGCCACTGGAAGGGTTTTGAATACATTTTTAAGAATCCTTCTGGTTGCTGTGTTGGGAATGGTCAGTAGGAGCAAAAGCAGAAGTAGAGAGACCAGATATGAGGTTATTGCAGTAATCTAGATGAGACATCTCAGACTAGGTCATGGTAGTGGAGATGGCAAGAAGTGGTTGGATATGGGTTATATTTTGAAGGCAAACTGTCATGTGAGAGACATTGACACTTGGGGTGTGAGAGGAAAGAGCAGTCAAGAATGACCTCAAAGATTTTAGTCTGAGCTGCACTGTCCAGTGTGGTAGCCACTAGCCACATGTGCTTACTGAACACATGAAATGTGGCTAGTCTGGAGTAAGATGTGCTGTAACTATAAAACTACCAAATTTGAAAGACTTAGCATGAAAAAAAATCAGTACTGGATGAATATGACAGAAGTAGACATAAATTATCTTACTTTTTATATGGATGACATAGTAAAATGTTAATATGTTGGGTATGTGGGATTAAATAAAATATAATTAGTTTTACTTGTTTCTTTTTATTTTTTAATGTGGCTACTAGAAAATCGAAAATTACATATGTGGTTTGCACAGTGACCTCTGTTGGACAGTGCTGTTTGAGCAACTGAAAGTTCCTGGAGTTGCTCTGATCTGACATGGGGAAACTGCACAAAGCAGGGGGTGGTGGGGAGATCGGGAGCTCCATTTTGGATGTGCTGAATTTGAGGTATATATTATAAGCCCAAGAAGAGATGACAAATAGACCATTGAATATACAAGTCTGGAGTTTGGGGGAGAGGTCTGAGCTGGAGATCTAAATTTGTGAGTTTACAGCATCTACATGGGTGTATATAGCTGTGAGTGAGTGTCGATAGAGCAGAGGACCAAGATCAGAGTCCTGGCATACCCCAATATCAAGAGGTTTGGGAGAAGAGGAAGAACCAGCAAAACAGACTAAAAAGAAATGAGTAGTAAAGGAGAAGGAAAACCAGAAGAGTGTGATGTCATAGGAGCCAAGTGAAGACAGGAGGAGGGGGAGGTCAACAGTTCAAATGCTGCCAGGAGATCAAGAAAGACAAGGACTGAGAATTGGCTTCTGGAATTGGCAACATGGAGGTCACTGGGGACCTTGACAAGAGGTAAAGGTGAAAGCCAGATCAAAATGGTCTCAAGAGATAACAGAAGGAGTTGGAAGGTACAGATGATATTTTTTAATTTTTCTGCAAAGAGCACAGGGTTGAGTGGTTGTTACAGTGGAAGTGGAGTTAAGAAATGTTTTTTTGTAGGAGGCAGTGTTACATATGTTTATAGATGGATTGCAGGGATGTGGTAGAGAGGGAGAATTAGTTGCTGTCGGGAGAGGAAGGGGAGACAGTCTGGAGCAACATCCTTGTGTAGGTGAGAGGATGGTGCACAGAGGAGGGACTGGTTTCAGACAGGGATGTTTATGACAGCAGCAGAAGGAATGTAAAAAATGTGTGAAATTGGGTAGATGAGGCACTGGGACTTTGTGGGGTTTTTATCTGATTGCTTAAGTAAGCAATTTAAGTAAGTGTTTCTCACTTAAGTAAGAAACAAATAGGGTAGAGTCATGGTTTTCAACCTTAGCTGCACTATAGTGTGGGGAACTTTTTTTTTTTTTTTTTTTTTAGTTTATTGATTTTGAGAGAGAGAGAGAGAGAGAGAGCACACAAGTGGGGAAGGGGCAGAGAGAGAATCCCAAGCAGATTCTGCACCACCAGCACAGATCCCTATGTGGGGCTCGAACTCACAAACCAAAACGGAGATCATGATCTGAGCCCAAGTCAGATGCTTAACGAACTGAGCTACCCAGGCAACCCAGCCTGGGGAACTTTTAGAAATAAACATTCATGAGCCCATTCCCAGATGATCAAACTTAAATGTCTAGGATGGGGGCCATATACTGGTATTTTAAGGTTTCCCAAGTGACTTTGTGCTACTGAGGTTAAGGACTCCTGGAAAGTGACAGAGAATAATAGAAGACTTCCTGGGAAGATGGCATAAGCAAAGACCTAAGGGCTGAGATAAAGCAGCCCAGGGAAGCATGTTCTGGGCAGAAGGAACAGCATGTGCAAAGACTCTGAAAGAGGAAGAGAAGGTGGCTAAACTGTAGTAAGCAAAGGCAAGGGTGATATAAAAGGACGTCAGGGGATTGGGTGTGGGTCTCATTGTACAAGGTCTTACAGCCCATGTTAAGGGATTTGGATTTATCCCAACTGCAAATGAGAAGTTATGCAGGATTTCATTGAGGGAAGGGGTGGTGGAGGATAGTGAAATGATCTCATTTGCATTAAATTTTTTTTTAATGTTTATTTTTGAGAGAGAGACCGAGACAGAGCGTGAACGGGGGAGGAGCAGAGAGAGAGGGAGACACAGAATCTGAAGCAGGCTCCAGGCTCTGAGCTGTCAGCACAGAGCCCAACGCGGGGCTCAAATTCAAACTGTGAGATCATGACGGGAGCTGAAGTTGGACGCTTAACCAACTGAGCCAGCCATGTGGCACCCTTGTTAAAAAAATTTTTTTTAATGTTTATTTATTTTTGAGAGAGAGAGAGACAGACAGACCGTGAGCAGGGGAGGAGCAGAGAGAGGGTCAATTGCATTTTTAAAGGAGTGCTCTGGTAGTGATGGAAAGTGAGGTCCAAGGGAAGGCAGGAGTGGAAGCAGGTGACCAGTTAGGTAATTCATATCACCCTGGTGAGAACTCATGGGAATTTGGTCCAGGGAGAGAAAGTCAAGCACTTTTTGGAGAGAGAACCAAAAAGACTTATTGATTAGATATCGGCAACTGTGGCAGAAAGCCAGCTACACAGCCTTTCCCCAACTTTTCTACCAAGTAATACTAATGGCAAAGGAGAGGGACTGAAATTTTTCCAGTAAAAAATCCAAGTGTGCTCAGGGAAAAGGCTCTATGATAATCTTTTGGGTTCCCAACATCCCCATTTCCCTGTTTGAAAAGTGATCCAGTACCTTCCAAACATTCTATGAAGTGCTGTGGGTGGGGGTATCTAGGGACCTGGGTCTAATATATGTTCTCTCTTGCCCCACATAAGGCTCAGCAGGCAGGATCTGGAAGCACGGGAGGATGCTGGCTATGCTAGCCTTGAGCTGCCTGGAGATTCTACCCTCTCACTGCCCACCCTGGACATGGAGATGAATGATGACCTCATTTCACCCTATGCCAGCTTCTCATCCACAGCAGACCGCCCCACGCCCCTGCTCAGCGGCTGGCTAGACAAGCTCTCCCCTCAGGGGTGGGGCTACTGCGGAGGGAAAGGGAGGGTAGGGAGGGAGAAGAGGGAAGAGGGAGGCTGGGTGGTGGTGGTGGGTCGGGTCCCAGGTACTCCCAGACCCTAGGAACCCTCAGGATACAGCCTCCACCACTCACTCATCTTGGCCCCTGCCTTCCCCAGAAACTACGTTTTCCAGAGGCGCTTTGTGCAGTTCAACGGCAGGAGTCTGATGTACTTTGGCAATGATAAGGTGGGGGTCTGGGAGATGCTATGTTGGGCCTAGGGAAAGAGAAAGGGAAGGGGAGGGTTGAGAAAGGCTCGGGACTGGAAGATGGGAAGCCCAGGTCGGGGGCAGGGGGCTGTCACCACACAACTGATGTCAGCATCTAAAGTAGCTAGGTTAGCAGCTGTACCCCACTGCGTGTGGAATGAATGCCGATCTCATTAAAAGTTGGCGCTGGCCCCAGGGTCAGCACACATGGTTGAGTTGCTGTCCCTTTGGGTCACTGGGCTGTCTCTCCAGGATCCCTTCCCCAAGGGTGTAATCCCTCTGACTGCCATTGAGATGACCCGCAGCAGCAAGGATAACAAGTTCCAGGTCATCACTGGCCAGAGGGTGTTTGTGTTTCGCACAGAGAGCGAGGGTGAGAAGCAGGGCCCTACTGTGTCAGGGTGGGGGGCAGGGAAGCCATGTGAGCACACAGCTGCTGGCTAACCTGCTTCTCTGTCCCCCACCAGCCCAGCGGGACACATGGTGCTCCACACTGCAATCCTGCCTGAGGGAGCAGCGCCTCCTGGGCCATCCCCGGCCCCCTCAGCCACCCCGACCCCTCCGCACAGGCATGCTAGAACTTCGTGGACACAAGGCCAAGGTTTTTGCTGCTTTGAGCCCTGGAGAGCTTGCCCTGTACAAGAGTGAGCAGGTGAGAAGGGCCTGGCCAAGGCCAAGGAGCCTGGCCTAGCCCATTCTGGTGTCTCATTGAACCTGTTCCAACCCCCACAATCCCACCAGGCCTTTTCTTCCGGCATCGGGATCTGCTTCATTGAACTGCAAGGATGCAGCGTCAGGGAGACCAAGAGTCGCAGTTTTGATCTGCTCACGCCCCATCGCTGCTTCAGGTGGGGCCCAGACTGGCAGGAGGCAGGGATGGGGGAGAGACTTTTTTTTTTTTTTAAGTTTATTATTTATTTTGAGAGAGAGAGAGAAAGGGTGGGGGGGGGGAGGGAGAGAAAGTGTGAGTGGGGGGAGGGGCAGAGAAAGAGAGAGAGAGAGAGAGAGAGAGAAAATCCCAAGCAGGCTCTGCACTCTTGAACCCACAAACAGGGAGGTCATGACCTGAGCAAAGACAGACACTTAACAGACTGAGCCACCCAGGCACCCCTGGGGGAGAGACTTTTGAAGGAGACCCAGGGCAGGTAGAGGACTGGAGGCCTCTTCAGTAGGATGTCAGTGGGTGTGCACTGATGGAATTCCAGTGATCAGGGTCAAGGTCTCAGGAGGGTCTGGGCTGGCCCAGAAGTGGCCTGCAGGGCTTCCTGCAGGAATGGCTAGTGAGATGGGACAGGTAGGAGGGGGTATCCATGCCCACAGACTGGCTGTCCACCCCTCAGTTTCACAGCCGAGTCTGGGGGTGCTCGGCAGAGCTGGGCGGCCGCTCTGCAGGAAGCAGTAACCGAGACCCTGTCTGACTACGAGGTGGCTGAGAAAATCTGGTCCAATCGGGCAAACCGGCACTGTGCGGACTGTGGCGCCTCCCGCCCAGACTGGGCTGCTGTCAACCTGGGGGTGGTCATCTGCAAGCAGTGTGCAGGTGAGGGCTGGGGCCTTTAGCTAAAACAGGGAGAGGGAGCGGGGGCTGAGGCTGGAGGTTCTGGGTATCTATGCCACATACCCTTCATACCCTAACAGGTCAGCACCGGGCCCTGGGTTCTGGGATCTCCAAAGTACAGAGCCTGAAGCTGGACACAAGTGTGTGGAGTAATGAGATAGTACAGGTGAGGAGTCTGAAGAGGGAAAAAGTGGGGAAGATGGAAGAAAAGCATCCATAAAAGACTGTGGGCCCAGCTTGAGGGCAGGATTGAAATGTCTGACGACTCAAGTTCCTGTCAGTTGCCTCTGCCCTTTGTCATCCTACAGTTGTTCATTGTCCTGGGAAATGATCGTGCCAACCGCTTCTGGGCAGGGGCATTACCCCCAGGTGAGGGGCTGCATCCAGATACAAGCCCTGGCCCCCGGGGAGAGTTCATTTCCCGGAAGTACCGACTGGGTCTCTTCCGGAAGCCCCACCCTCAGTATCTAGATCATGGCCAGCTTCTCCAGGTAGGAGGGACAGGTTGGGGCTGATGGAGGAGGGCAGTCTCTGAGTTGAAATGCCTAGACTTGGCGTGGGGTTGGGGCTGTTTCTGATGACTGGAGGACTGTCCCCACACTGTCAGGTTGGGTCTTGGGGCTGACAGAGGCCCTTCCCCTTCTGTAGGCACTGTGTGCAGCTGTGACAGGACCCAACCTGCTGAAGAACATGACCCAGCTCCTCTGTGTTGAGGCCTCTGAGGGCGAGGAGTCCTGGTCCCCCTCAGCACCTGATGGCAGCTTCTCTGGTCTCCTGCTCCCAGGTAATCCCCAGAAGGACCTCCTTTCTCATCCCCTAAGAATTCTCAACCCTGACCCGTGCCTTGATTGTTCCAGGGAGCCCCGTGTACCCTTTTACTCATCCCATCACAATGGCCCAGTTTGGGTAGTTTCCCAACCTTCTAGATCCTCTGGGTCCTATATCCTGAAGTCATGAAATGATCAATGGCAGCCACTGCCTGGAATGGATCTGGATGTTTGAGGTGTTAGTGCTGGTGAACCCCTGACAAGGTCAACCCATAAAGGCGATCTCATCTCCCTGGGGAAGTCTGATCAAAGAAACGGTCATCTAATGATGCTTCTCTCCAGGGGTCAGGCCAGAGGGGCTGTGACACTTATAGGATGGCCCATGCTTAGAGGTTTCCACCCTGGGCTGACTGGGTGAATGGATGGCTGGTTGGGAGAGGCAGTGGGCAAGGGCTGGTGTCTTGCTTCCTACTACCATCTTTACTAATCTGGGTAGTAAGGGGTCCAGCCCCACTGGGCTCGACTGGGCCATGCTGCCAGTGGAGTTGGGTCCCACTGTCTTCCTCAGTCTGATCCTTTTCCTGATGACTCAGGCCATCCCATTGCACTGCACTGAACTGACCACTTCTCCTTCCCCTTGCAGACCCTTCCCCTGGCGTGTACAATGAGGTGGTGGTACCTGCCACTTACAGCAGCTTCCTGTACTGTGGTCCCATCAGCAACAAAGCTGGACCCCCACCTCCTCGCAGGGGCCGGGATGGTGAGAGGCGAGCCGAGGGTGGGGGGAGATGGGGCAGAAACTGGGATGAGCAAGGTGTACCGCAGAGGGGCGGGAAGGGCAAGTAGGGCCACACCCTGGAGTGGACTAGGTGCTGGGAATAAGAGAGGGACCATGCCTGGTGGCAGCACTGGGTGATAGATGAGAGCGTGTGCTCTGAAGTCAGACTGCCTGGGCCAAATCCCGGCTCTGCTACTTCCTACTAATGTGACTTGGGCAAACTACTCAAACTCTGGGCCTCAGTTTCCCTACCTGCAAAGAGGACTGAAGATGATACCCACCTCATAGTGTTGTTGTAAAGATTACGTGAGATCATACACAGGCAGAGGGTTTGGCGTAGAAAGAATAAATATGGGAAATGGGAATTATGACGGTAGGGACAGACATCTTCTGCCTGCTGACCATCAGCCTCCCCCTTAGCTCCCCCCCGAATGTGGTGCGTGCTGAGAGCAGCTCTGGAAATGTTTGTGTCAGAAAGCAGCCCTGAACCCCTCAGCCTCATCCAGCCCCAAGATGTTGTATGTCTGGGTGTGAGTCCCCCACCCACTGACCCAAGTGACCTTGACAGGTAACCACACCCCATGCTCCCTGCACTCCCCCTTTGCCCTTTGTGATCCTGAGCCTGCCAGCCCCTCTTGGTCCCCATTCTCCTCCTTAACCTCACTTTCTTTCTAGATTCCCCTTTTCCTTTGAGCTCATCCTCACTGGGGGGAGGATCCAGCATTTTGGCACAGATGGAGCTGACAGTCTGGAGGCCTGGACCAGTGCTGTGGGCAAGGTGAGCCAGCCGAGACCTCCTCCCTAACAGCCCATGGTTTCCCTGTCCCCAGCTGTCCCCATCCTGCCCTCTCCTGTTCCTACAGCCACCCCTACCACATCCACCTTTATTAACAGCTGTGCTAGGACCAGTGTTAGGCACTGCCCACTCAATAGCTCATTTAACTTTCACAGCAACCCTGAGAAGAAAGGATTATCAGTATTTCACATACAGGGAAACAGAGTTACACAGGTTATGAAGTCACTTGATCAAGGCCACAGAGCTAGGAGGCAGCAGAGCCCAGGATTGAAAACAGGCCTTTGTCTCCAAAGCTCATGGCTTGAACCTCATTGTGCAGGCCTTCTTCCCAAGGAAAGGCTGCCTCTAACTCCCACTTCCCCCTTCCCCAAGTTCTCCCAGTGCACAGGTGAGGCTGCCTTTATGAGACCCAGCGTCTCCATTCCCAGGCAAGCTGGTCTCTCTGTCCTGCACCCTCTCCCTGCAATTAAAAGTTCGGGCCCTAGGGGTTCGTGGGTGGCTCAGTCAGTTGAGCATTGACTTTGGCTTGGGTCATGATCTGTCTCCATTCATGAGTTTGAGCCTCACATTGAGCTCGCTGCTGTCAGTGCAGAGCCCCCTTTGAACCCTCTGTCTCCCTCTCTCTGCCCCTCCCCAACTTGCGCTCTTTCAAAAATAAATGAATATTAAAAAAAAAAGTTCGGGCCCTAAAGTCAGATATCCTGGGATCTGAGTCCTCCAACTCTCAGCCTTGTGAGCTTTTCCATACAGATAGAGTGGGTCTAAAAGATGCTCCCCTTGGCGTTGAGGATTAAGTGACATGTGAGACCTGCGCTGCTTGGCACACAGCAGGCCCTCCATCTGTGGGTGTTGAAATAGTAATGGTGATGATGATGCCCATTGCTCCAATCGCTCCCGTCCTTAACCGTTTTTTCCCTCAGTCCTGCTCCACCTTCAGCTTCTTATCACCCTGGTGCCCTCCTGACAACCCCTCAGAATAGTCGTGTGCCCTAGCAAGCATGCCCTTCCTCCTTAACCCCTGATGGCTGCCCTCCTCTGCCAGACTTATGAGCTGCTACTTTGCGGGGGTGGTTAGTGACTTCCCATTACCAAAGTCCAAGGGCCTCCTTCTGGCCTCACCAGGTCGGCCCTGCAGGATGTGACACTCCTCTGTGGGAAATGCTCAAACATTCATCGGAATGTCACAGAGTGATTTTATGTGTAGAATCTACTTTGTATTTATTTATTTTTTTAATTTATTTTTTCAACGTTTATTTATTTTTGGGACAGAGAGAGACAGAGCATGAACAGGGGAGGGGCAGAGAGAGAGGGAGACACAGAATCGGAAACAGGCTCCAGGCTCTGAGCCATCAGCCCAGAGCCTGACATGGGGCTTGAACTCACGGACCGCGAGATGGTGACCTGGCTGAAGTCGGACGCTTAACTGACTGCGCCACCCAGGCGCCCCTAGAATCTACTTTTTAACAGGGAGGGCTTATATTGTGTATTTCTTTTTTCAGTTTACTTTTGTAGTAGTTCATTTTTACTGTTTTTTACAAAAGTACTATTAGTAACAGATTGGAATTTTGAACAAAAAAAAAAAAGAAAAGAACTCCTTGTTTCATCACCACAGGTAGCTGGAGAAGCACCATTTTGCAGACCATCTCCAACATTTATTTCTTCACGTATCCTCCCCTGACCCCTTAGGGTGGTGGGATTTCCCAGGGCATCGTGACTCTTCAGTTAGAGCATTTTGCTGCCCATTCTTTCTTACCCTTACATCCCTTACATCCCTTACCCTTACATTTAAGGGCATAAGGCTGCCACACAGAATATCTTCTCTGTGTTGGCTGGAGCAAATTAAATTGAACTGAATTTCTTTCCTGTCTTTCTCCATCCATCTCCTGTGTTCTTGTGTCTTTCTTTTGTTCTCTCTCCATTGCTTTTCATTCCGGTCTTTCTTCTGCTCTCTCTTCGTGTCTTTCCCTATCCTTCTCACTCTTATTTCTCTCCACCTGTTATCTCTTTCCCCATCCTCCTTGTTCCCCATGTCTTCCTCTTGACTCACAGTGGTTCTCCCCGCTGAGCTGTCACCAGCTGCTGGGCCCTGGGCTGCTGCGGCTGGGCCGCCTGTGGCTACGCTCTCCCACCCATTCAGCCCTGGCCCCTGGCCTCTGGCTGTCAGGGTTTGGACTTCTTCGTGGTGACCACCTCTTCCTGTGTCCAGCACCGGGCCCTGGCTCTCCAGCCCCTGAGGACATGGTGCATCTGCGGCGGCTACAGGAAATCAGTGAGCAGGGGCGGGGACAGGGATGAAAGGTGGCCATGGGGTAAGGGACAGTGGGCCTTCATCTATTTGGGGATCCCTAGGGGAAACAGCAGAACATAGTGTATTCAGGCACAAGCTTTGGAGTCAGACTGCCCAGATACAGACCTCCACCTCTGTCACTTTCTAGCTGTGTGATCTTGGACAGGTTGCTTAACCTTTCTGTGCCTTAGTTTCCTCCTCTTTACAGTGGGCACAATGAAACAGTTGTAGTTTCAAATAAGGCAATGCATGTAAAACACTTATCACAGAGCCTGGTAGGACCCTATCTTATAGGTATTTAATAAATGTTACATGTTATAAATGTTACTGTTACTTGGAGTCATTTGCTGGTTGGAGACTGGGAGAGGGGACTGGGTATTCTCACTTCCTCAAAGAGAACAGTATGGGATAATATCAGAGGGCTTTGGAGACAAGAGACCTGAGTTCCAGCTCAGCTTTGCCATTTTATAACAAGTAATGAGACAAACAGCTTAACCTCTCTGAGCATTAATGTGTCACCTGTAAAATGGGGATAATAGTATGTAACTTACAGGATTTAATACAGCATTGTTTGTAGGGTTCCTAGTCTGGCACCTACATACCTTAAATACTTAGTAAATATTAGTCACTATGATGAAGACAGTCATGATACTGTCTCATGGTTCTCCTCCCAGGTGTGGTTTCAGCAGCTGACACCCCAGACAAGAAGGAGCATTTGGTCCTGGTGGAAACAGGAAGGTAAGTATTGCCCTTATCCTTGACTCTGGATCCCTCTTTCTAGAGCCCGCCCCGCACCGCCCTCCACCCTGGTCTGCTGGACCACTACCCACTTCTTCAAATTCCATTGCCTAGTTCAGGGGCTCTGTCTGGGTTGAATTTTGCTGCCCCCTGCTGGTGGCTCTTGGAAGGCTGGGCCTTGTGATCCTGGGCCTCTTAGTTTAAAGGACCCTCAGGAGCTGGCTCTGACTCAGGCCTCTTGGGTCTCAGGACCCTGTATCTGCAGGGGGAGGGCCGGCTGGATTTCTCAGCATGGACCGCGGCCATTGAGGGGGCCGCTGGCGGGGGCGGCACAGGGCTGCAAGAGCAGCAGATGAGCCGGGGTGACATCCCCATCATCGTGGATGCCTGCATCAGTTTTGTCACCCAGCATGGTGAGTGGGTACTGGCCAATACTGAGCCAGTAGGGGATGGGGGACATAGGAACAGCCAGAAGTTGTGATCTGCCTACAGAAGCTTTGCCTCCAGAGATTGCAGCCTAACAACAACCTGCTGTATGATCCTTGGCAAGCTTCTTTACCTTTCTGAGCCTCAGTTCCCCCATTGGTAGAATGGGGCTACTAACAGTCCTCGTTTTCTAGGATAGTTGTGATAGTAAGAGAACATATGTAAAGCATTTAGCACAGCATCTGGCAGGTAGTAAGTGTTCCAAGGTAGCTGTTAGTGGGCCGTGGGCGTGGAAGGGGAGCAGAGCAGCACTGAAATGTGACTGGAGATGGAGAGCCATAAAGAACAAAGAGGGGGCAGCTGTAAGGCAAGAGCCAAGCTGTGCAGCAAAATCCTTGAAGGTCTGAGCAGATTTATTCTGTGTGGGAGTTTTTCCAGGCATAAAGGCTCAGCTGTGCGAGTGGCTCCCAGAATTCTCTGTGACTTTTTGGCCTCTGCTTTATTCTCCAGCCCAAGGAGGCACCAAGTAGAATCTAGCTCCTTGATGAACCCCCTTTAGAAGGCAGGACTCTTTTTTTTTTTAATTTTTTTTAACGTTTATTTATTTTTGACGAGAGAGAACATGAGTGGGGGAGGGGCAGAGATGGAGAGAGACAGAATCTGAAGCAGGCTCCAGGCTCTGAGCTGTCAGCACAGAGCCCAATTTGGGCTCGAACCCATGAACCATGAGATCACGACCTGAGGCAAGGTCGGACACTTAACTGACTGAGCCACCCAGGTGCCCCTAGAAGGCAGGACTCTTGAGAAGGAAACTTCATGGAAAACTAAGGAAGGCAATAAAGGGGGGAAAGGCACATCCATTAACTACAAATAGTTGTGCTTACAACATTGACAGTGGATAGTGAGTGGCTAATGACATTCTCCACACTTTGGTAGTGGCCTCATGCACTGATTTTGCCTGCTCACTAGATCCCATCCTGTTCTCAGTCTTCCTCATGTTCAAAGGAGGGATTAAGTCAGCAGTCCAGTGAAAGCCCTGGAGAAAGAGCATGGGTGCCCATACCCACTCCTCCACAGTTCCTGGACTGCTGCTCTTCATTCAGCAGATGTTTACTGAGCTGCTCCCATTTGCCAGACACTGGACATATAGTGGTGAAAAGGGAAAGTTCTACGATGCTCAGAGACTAGTGGGAGAACTGGGTAATAAGTAAGAAAAATACAGTCAGTTCTCATTATTCATGGTAGTTTTGTTCTATGAAGTTATTGCAAACGTTGAATGAATGAATACTAAATTGTTGCCCCAGTGGAAATACAGGGTTGGGTTCCTGGGAAGCTCTGGTCACATTCTCATCAACTGATCCATCAATATGTAACTTTAAGTGTGTTTCTGTTTAAAGATACTTGCTTTAATATGTATTTGTGATCTGTTAACTTTGAATTCACAGCCAGCAGCACTGTAACTCATGCATAAGGAAAGCTTATCTGACACACATATTTTCTCCATAAGGCACATCACAGCCTTCTTGTACTTAGGAACACTAGACAGCACTTTAGCACTTCACTTGGGGGCCATTTCAAATAGTGAAACTACCCAAAGAAAAAAAGCACAAGAATGAAAAAATGTGGTTCTATATATACCATGAAGACTACACTTGTTTACCATATGAGAGCTTAGCTGGGAATGTGTCCAATAGGCAACTCAAATTCATCTCTGTTCTGCGCATGTTCACAAATGACTGGGAAAGTGCCACAAGTACTGGTTTGGGAGTTTCAAATAAATTTTAGCAAGTAGATAAATTCACAATATTGAATCTGAATAGTGAGGATTGACTGTAATATGATTTGAAAGTGCTATTTCAAAACCAAAATAGTGAGTGATGGGGACTCTGTGTAATATCATGGTTAGGGAAGGACCTTCTGAGCAGGAGTACTTGAGCAGGGTCTTGAGAGTCAAGACCATGGAGGCAGACTTCCTCCTCTCTGGCCCATTTACCCCAATAGCCCTACAGCATGTCAGGGGGGGTGGTGGGGGTAGGTCACAGATACTGGATACCAGGTGGGTGGGTGGGTCTTTGGGCAGTGGTGAGCAGAGATGCTGGCTGTTCTCAGGGCTCCAGCTGGAGGGCATATACCGGAAAGGGGGTGCCCGCGCCCGTAGCCTTCGGCTCCTTGCTGAGTTCCGGCGGGATGCCCGGTCAGTGAAGCTCCGGCCAGGGGAGCACTTCGTGGAGGATGTCACCGATACGCTCAAACGCTTCTTTCGAGAGCTCGATGACCCTGTGACCTGTGCACGGTTGTTGCCCCGCTGGAGGGAGGCTGCTGGTACTCCTAAGGTCCCTAAAAACTCTTCACAGATAGCCAAGGGACAACCAGGAACTCCACCCCCCCCACACACACCCCCTTGAATCCCTGAGGCTGTTTTGTGGGATTGGGCAGCCATCCTCCCCAGTACTTCCTCCCCACCCCTCAGGATCACTCAAGGACTCAGCTTAGGTCAAGGTGGGAAGGGGGCAGAGGCACATCCACTCTAGGTTTGTTTCTTCAAAAATCCCTCCACGCTCCCTTCCCAGATCATCTCCACCCCTTCCCCTTTCCATCCCAGAGTTACCACAGAAGAATCAGCGCCTGGAGAAGTACAAAGAAGTGATTGGCTGCCTGCCACAGGTTAACCGCCGCACGCTGGCTACCCTCATTGGGCATCTCTATCGGTCAGTATGGCCAGGACCCCCGCAGGCTCCTCACTGACCCTTTATCAGCTCTACCTGCCCCCCACATTCATTCATTCATTCATCCTGTAAACAATTGCTAAGTGAAAGCGTCAGAGCACAAAGGTTCAGAGTGTGGACTTTGAGGTCAGGCAGACCTAAGCTTTACTCTAGTTTTCCACCATTCTAGCGTGTCACCTTGGGTGTTATTTGTACTCTCTGAGCCTCAGTTTCCTCGTTTGTAAAAGGAAGATGGTGTAACGAATAGTACCCACCTCCTAGGTCATGAGAGTTGAAGGAAATAATCCTTCCAAAATCCTAACTATAGCACCTGGTGTGTATGTAGTAAGAATTCAAAAACGGTAAGCAATCAATATTATTTTGCTTTATTATTCTATGACAGACAAAGGGTTAGATGTAGGAGACACAAAGAAGAGTAAGTTGCAGATCTATCTTGACCAGTCTCTTGGGGAGACAGGACTTTAAACGATTCTAAGGTGAACACTGGCTATATTGTACTGATTACTCTATATCACAGGGATGGGCCAACTATGGCCCATGGGCCGAATCCAACCTGTTGCCTGTATTTCTAGATGAAGTTTTGTCCATGAAGTGTAAAGCCACACCCATTCACTTTTATACTGTCTATAACTCTTCTCATACTACAACAGTAGAACTGAGGAATTGCAACAGGGAACGTATGGCCTGCAAGCCTAAAATATTTACTGTCTGTCCCTTTACATAAAAGTGTGCTGCCTCCTACAATATTTATAATCACCCATTCCTTATCTGTCTCTCCCCTAGACTGGGAGCTCCTTGAGGCCAGTATTGTGTCTTACAGCTGTATCCCAAATGCTTAGCCCAGGGCCTGGCATACTGTAGGAACTCAATAAGTATTTGCTGAATGAATGGATGCATTGACCAACAGGTGAGCACAAGCTGCATCCCTTGTGACCCGTGTCACGCCCTTCTGCAGGGTGCAAAAGTGTGCTGCTATAAACCAAATGTGCACGCGGAACCTGGCCTTGCTGTTTGCACCTAGTGTGTTCCAGACAGATGGGCGGGGGGAACATGAGGTGCGGGTGCTGCAGGAACTCATCGATGGCTACATCTCTGTCTTTAATGTAAGCTCTCTCAACCCCTGACTATAGTCCCTCTTCCTGGATTCTAGATCTTGCTCTCCCCAACAGGACCCCAGCCCAGACCTCTGAAAGCCCTCTGCATCGGGAATCACCTTCCAGAGCCCTGGGCCCCTCTATCCCATAATGTCACTCCAAATGCCCATGCCCCATTAGTTCTTAGCTCTTCTGGCCTCTAATGCTCTCATATAGACCCTCTGGTCTTGTACATCTCTCCCTTCTTCCCTCATTTCCTAGCACCACCCCCCACCTCCACAATACACACTTCTTTTTGACTCTTCCACAGATTGACTCTGACCAGGTAGCTCAGATTGACTTGGAAGTCAGTCTTATCACCACCTGGAAGGATGTACAGGTAACTTGTCCTGACCTTAGACTCCTGAGTGGGCCAGGAGGGGATATCAAGACAGATATCAAGGGTGGCCTTCTGCTGCTGGACATTGGCCGTCAGCTTTCAGAGAAAGGGGGAAACCAAGGAGGGGAGTGCTTTGGAGAGAGGGGTTTGGTTTAGGATTTACTCCACTTATTCCAACATGAGGATTCTTCATTACACAATGGTGGCGAGTACTTCAGTTCTGCATGTAAAAAAAAGATCCAAGGAAGAGTTAGCTAAGTTAGACCAAGTGCTGAGAATAATAGTAATAAATAGGATAACAAACAGCAGAGGACTTATATTCTAAACCCTATGATCTCACTGTAACATCACACAACTCCATGAGGTGTACAGTCCTATTTTTTCAAATAAAGAAACAGAGCGGGGCACCTGGATGGCTCAGTTGGTTGAACATCTGACTCAGTTTCAGCTCAGGTCATGAGCTGGCTGTTAGTGAGTTTCAGCCCCATGTTGAGCTCTGCATTGATGGCGCAGAGCCAGCTTGGGATTCTTTCTCTCTCTGCCCCTCCCCTGCTCTGTCTCTCTCTCAAAATAAATAGACATTTAAAAAATAGTTATAAAAAAGAAGGCCTTGAGGGTCACTTATTCAAAGTCATACTGTAGCGAGTGCCAGAGATGTAACCCAGAGAGTCTGACTCTAAACTTGTCTTTCCATATGTTGTACTGCCTTGGGAAATACCCATGCAGCCTGAAGATGTGCTTCTGCCACTCCTGGGGTTCTCCCTTATAAGGGCCTGAGCCACATTGGGGATGAGGGGTAGGAGGAGACTTTTGTGGGGGGAAGTGCTTATGAGGCAACATAAGGGTCCTCTGACCTTGATATTTTGGATTCTCTTGTGTCCTCCTGAATACTTTACCCGTCCCCTCAGCTGTCCCAGGCTGGAGACCTCATCATGGAGGTTTATATAGAACAGCAGCTCCCAGACAACTGTGTTACCCTGAAGGTCAGTCCTAAGGGGACAGGTGGGGAGATGGGAGGATTGGGGGAAGCAGGGTCAGTGAACTGACCAGCATGGGTCCCCTGCTCTTGCCATGACCCCAGGTGTCTCCGACACTGACTGCTGAGGAGCTGACTAACCAGGTATTGGAGATGCGGGGGACAGATGCTGGGATGGACTTATGGGTGACGTTTGAAATTCGTGAGCACGGGGAACTTGGTGAGCATGACCATGTGTGTGTGGATGCACATGTGATGGGGGGAGATCAAAGTCACCAGTGCCTTCTTTTACCAAATATAGTGGACATTGTCCTCGTGCATGTGAGGGGACATTCTACACTGTTGACCACTCCCTCTTTCTCAATACTCTCTTCTCTCTTGGCTTTTGTGGACCCCACAAACCCTAGGTTTCCCTTCTGCATCAAAGAAGGCTTTTCTTCCTCCTTTGCCTAGATTCCAAATGTTGGAGGAACCCAGTATTCAACCTGGACCCTTTTCCTTTCTCTATCTACATTCTTCCTTGGATGCCTCATCCATTCCAGTGGCTTTAAGTGCCATTAAAAAGCTGACACCCAAATTTTTATTTCTGGCCCAGATCTTTCCTCTGAGCTTCAGACTCACATATTTAACTCTCTACTGCACACCTCCACTTGTACGTCTCATAAGCATCTCTAATTTAAAATGTGCAAGACTCAACTCAGTTTCCAGACCCCTTCACCCAGCTATTTCCCAGTTTTCCCTAACTCAGTTATCAAGGCTGGGAGTCTTCCCTTTCCTTCAGCTTCACACCTAACCCAACCACCTAGTCTTGTTGATTCTATTACAATCTGTCACTTCTCTCCATCTCCACCATTACCACCACCCAAGATGAAGTCACTGCTATCTTTCTTCTCCCAACATTAACCACTAAAATGTAAAGCCCCAGAAAGGGAATAGCTGGCTAGTGTTCCCTTCTTGCCTCCCGATGATCCATTTTCCAGCAGTCAACACGCATTGCAAGCGTAAATCACGTCATGCCATTACCTTCCGATGGCTTTCCACTGGACTTAAAATAAAATTCAAATTCCTTATTATGGCCCACAATCCCCGAACGTCTGGACCTTGCTTATTTCTTGGACTTCATCTCACATAACTCATTCTCTGGGCTTCAGCCATGCTAGCTGTTCTTCAAACACATCTTTCTTGACTCAGGGCCTTTATTCCTGCATTTTGTCATGCCTGCAATTTTCTTCCCCTGATCTTAGCATGGCTTGTTCTTCCCACCCCTTCTGGCCTCAGTCTCATCCTCAAATGCCCCCTTTTTGAAAGGCCTTGCCAGTTAAGTGTCTGACGTCAGCTCAAGTCATGATCTCATGGTTCATGAGTTCGAGCCCCTCGTCGGGCTCTGTGCTGACAGCTTGGAGCCTGGAACCTGCTTCAGATTCTGTGTCTCCCTCTCTGCCCCTACCCCACTCACGCTCTGTCTCTATGTGTCTCTGAAAAAAAATAAGTAAATGTTAAAAAACATTTAAAAATTTGAATGGCCTTTCCTGGGCATTACCCTGTCCCAGTGGCTGCCCTCTTCTCTCTCAGCTTCTTATTGTTTCTTTCAAAGCACTAATGGTCTGCAATTCTTTGGTTGACTTAAGGCAGATTTAAGGTCTGCTCCCTCACTGTGCTGTGGGCTTTGTGTTTCGTGCTCATCACTGTATCCCCAGGGCCAGCACAGTGCCTGGCACAGAGTTGGTGCTAAAATAAATACCTGTGGCTGGGTGGCGGGTTGGATAAATGAATGTTACTCGTGGGAAAGGAGTTGGGGGCTCCAGGCTGTGGACGGATATTCTGGTTGATTTTCACTCCCACTTTACCCCTTCCTTAGAGCGGCCCCTGCACCCCAAGGAAAGGGTCCTAGAGCAGGCCCTTCAATGGTGCCAGCTCCCAGAGCCCTGCTCAGCCTCCTTGCTCTTGAGAAAAGTCTCCCTGGCCCAGGCTGGCTGCCTCTTCACAGGTGAACCTCCCTCTTCAGTCCAGCATCCCCATCCCCAGGCCTCTCCCCCAGGACCTTCCACCCAGCATTGCCCGTTTGTGCCCAGGTATCCGCCGCGAGAGCCCAAGGGTGGGTCTGTTGCGATGTAGGGAGGAGCCACCCCGCTTACTGGGAAACCGCTTCCAGGAGAGGTTCTTTCTGCTGCGTGGTCGCTGCTTGCTGCTGCTCAAGGAAAAGAAGGTGAGGGAGGCTGGCAGCCCTGTGGGAGGAGCTGTGACTACATCAAGCCTCTCACTCCACAAATCATGTGCTTATCAATCTCATTGCTGCCCTGGTCCTTTGACCTCTGTGACCCTGTGATTGCATAACCCCAGTGTTTCCATGACTTCTTGACCCAAATGACTGTGATCCTTCTCTCACCTTTTGACCTCACTGACTGCCCTCTTGTTCTCAGAGCTCTAAACCAGAACGAGAGTGGCCTTTGGAAGGTTCCAAGGTCTACCTGGGCATCCGAAAGAAGTTAAAGCCTCCAACACCGTGAGTGTCCTTTCCCAGCCCACATTTCTAGGGCCTTCCTGCCATCACCTTTCTGGCCTTTCTAAACACCCTTCTCTGTTCTCCTTTGCCTCCTAGGTGGGGCTTCACATTGATACTGGAGAAGATGCACCTGTGAGTACCTCCCAGCCTGGCTCTTCTCTAGCCTAGCCCTGCACCCTGTCCAACCCCTCCCTATCCTCCATCCCTAGAGCTACAATCCCTCCTCTCCAGCTCATTTCCCTCTGATCACCCCCAGCTACCTGTCCTGCAGTGATGAGGATGAGATGTGGGATTGGACCACCAGCATCCTCAAAGCCCAGGTGAGGGGAAGGAGAAAGCTGAGGGCTAGGTTGGAGGTCCCAGCTCTAGTCTTCAGTACCACCCATACCCATTGTGCCAATTCTTCAATTCCCTCCAGCACGATGACCAGCAGCCAGTGGTCTTACGACGGCATTCCTCCTCTGACCTCGCCCGTCAGAAGTTTGGCACTATGCCTTTGCTGCCCATCAGAGGGGATGACAGTGGGGCCACCCTCCTCTCTGCAAATCAGACCTTGGTGAGGTCCCCCAGCCTGCTCCAGTGCCCTCCTGATCCCTGCCTGTGTCCTTGCCACACTGCAGGAGGGGAGTGGTGTGCCTGTCATCCTAGTGCCCCCCCTCTGCCTTCTTTGTGTCCCCACTCCCCACCCTTGCCTCCTGTTGCCAGGCCTCACTGTGTCTCTGTGTCTCTCCCTCTCCTCACCCCCATCCCACCTGTGCCCAGCGGCGACTTCACAACCGGAGGACCCTGTCCATGTTCTTTGTGAGTACTGTGCCTGTCTCAGCTGTGTGCCCATCAGCTGTGTGTTCCTCTGTGCTGCCTGAACCGGTGTACCCTCTCTATTTGTTCTGATGCAGGCCATCAATGTGTGTGTGTGTGTGTGTGTGTGTGTGTGTGTATGAGAGAGAGAGAGACAGACAGACAGGCAAACAGACAGAGAGACAGAGAAGGAGACGGACAGTGTATAGTGAGGGACCAGAAGGAATCAGAAAAATAAAGGACGGTAGGATGTGACAAGGAAAAGGGAAGTGGTCATAAGATCTAAGAAAGAGAAGCAAAGTGGTTAAGTGAATGCATTTTGGAGTTAGACCTGGGCTGAAGCCCTAGTTCTTCCATTTACTCACTGTGTGATCTTGGGCAACTTACTTAATCCCTCTGTGCCTCAGTTCACTCACCTGCAGTGTAACCCACTGTACAGAGTTATTTTGGTATCATACATGCAAAGTATTTTGGAGCATCTGGCCCAGAAGAAGAGCTCAATAAATGTTAGTGATTAATAATGTAGTAACTCTAACTCCGTGCCTGCTTCATGCCACCTCATTCCCATCCAGCCAATGAAGTCAACCCAGGGGTCTGTGGAGGAGCAAGAGGAACTGGAGGAGCCTGTCTATGAGGAGCCAGTGTATGAGGAAGTGGGAGCCTTCCCTGAACTGACCAAGGACACCTCTACCTCCTTCTCCACCATGAGAGATCAGACAGCCAACCCTGAGACGCCCCTCACCAGCCAGAGGTCCTTTGATCAACCCTTTTTCCCCAAGGCAGGTGCCCCAGGCCCAGAGGAAAGGCCACCAGAGCTCCCTCCAGGCCCCCCTTCAAAGAGCAGCTCCCAGGCACGTGGGTCCCTGGAGGAACAGCTGCTCCAAGAGCTTAACAGCCTCATCCTGAGGAAGGGAGAAACCACCATAGGCCTAGGCAGCCCCTCCCAGCCCTCCAGCCCTCAGTCCCCGAGCCCCAATGGCCTTGTGACACAGACACCTGGCTTCCCCACCCAACCTTCCTCTTCTAGTTCACCCTCCAGCCAGCCCCTCACATGACCCTAAGACCAGAAGTCTGAAGGGGTAGGTAACCAGAAGACCCAAGTTCTCACCATGGCAGACACTGCTGGGAGCCTCCTCTGCTCTGGATGGAAAGACTCTAAAATCCAGTGCGGTGCTATGGAAAGACCACAGGACTCAGGGCTCTGGACTCTCCTGCCCAGAGAGGGTCAGAATGTGGCCCTCACTGAACCTCCACTCATTATATGTACCATGATGTCACTGAAATAAGGAGAACAGTGAACATCAAACTGTTTCTTAGAGCAGTAAGCCCCACATATGTTTCCTCATCAAGGACAACTCCTTATATATTTGATATGTAGGTGTCCTGTGAGACATTTTGGGTTTGAAAAGAATGGTTTTACTGCATTAAATAAAAAAAAGGATTTGGAAGCCAGAGAGCTGAATGATTTCCAAGTCTATCCTACCCCACCTCCTACATTTGGGAACTACATTGAAGACCTAGAGTCGGGAGATTGATTGGGGTTGAGAGTTGGGGTAAAGAGGAGCCAACAAAGATGTGTCATTGTTAATAAACCTTGGAACCAAAGGCTACTGTTGCTTCATTCATTCATTCATTCATTCATTCATTCAGCAAATATGTACTGAGCACCTAATTGGGTGTTAGGTATTCAGTGTGAACAGAACAGATGGGTCCTGCTTTTATGGAGCTTCCAGTGTAGAGGAATAGAAAACATTAAATACACAAACTAACTCAGTGATGTGAAGAAATTAAACCTAAAGTGATGTGTTTGTGGAGATGGCCCTTAGGCTGGGAGGATGGGGAAGGCCTCTGTAATGAGCTGAAACTTAAAGAAGCCAGATAGGTGTGCCTGACTGGCTCAGTCAGTAGAGTACTTCAGATTAATCTCAGGGTTGTGAGTTCAAACCCATGCTGGGCATAGAGTGTACTTAACAAAACAAACAAACAAACAAACAAAAAAAACTAATGGGACTTGATTCGGTGGCACCTGGCTGGCTCAGTCAAAAAAGCATGCAACTCTTGATCTCAGGGTCATGAGTGTGAGCCCCATGTTGGGTGTAGAGATTGCTTAAATAATTAAAAAACTTAAAAAATAAAGAGATGCCTGGGTGGCTCAGTTGGTTAAGTGTCCAACTCTTGATTTTGGCTCAGGTCACAATCTCACAGTTGGTGAGTTCAAGCCCCACATAGGGCTCTGCTCTGACTGCACAGAGTCTGCTTGGGATATTTTCTCTCCCTCTTTCTCAGCCCCTCCCCTGTTCTCTCTCTCTCTCAAAATAAATAAAAAAACTAAAAAAAAATGTTTTTAATAAATAAAAAATAAAGAAGCCAGACATGTGGAGTACTGGAAGAAGGAGCATTCCAGAAGGAGAGGGAAAGCAGCAGGCATGAAGGCTTTGCAATGGGAAGACTTGGCCTGCTGGGGAAACATCAAGGAGGCTGGAGTTGTGAAGCACAGTGAGTGAGGAGCCAGAGAAGTGTATGGGCCGAAAGGGGAAAGATTGGCAGGGGCCCAATAATGCACAGCCTTGCAGGCCATGCTAGGGTGTTTGGATTTTATTCTAAAGCAACTGAGAAGTTTTAAGGAAGAGAGTGATATGATCTCATTTTCTTTTTTAAAAAAAGATAAATCACTGGCTATTTTGTGAACAATGGGTTATGGAGGGAGTTGGGGGTGGGGAGAGAGTGAAAGACCAGATATTAGACAGAAAACTGATTATGGGGCTTGGACTAGGTTGGTGGTTTTGGGAATTCAAGGAAGGTGATCAATAAGAGATCTTTTAGAAATAGAACCTATAGAACTTGCTAACGGATGGAATGTGGGGGTATGAGAAAAGGGCAGACTGACTCTGGGTTTCAGACTTTCCTAACTGGATGGAAAGAGGTGCCTTTGGTATTTTATCTGGGGAAGATAACTTGGGAAGGGTCAGGGAGAAGAAGCAGTTTTAAAGGTTTGAGGTATCTATTAGATATACAAGTGCTGGTGTCAGTGGTCTGTTGGAAATGTGAATTTGGGGCCACAGGACTGCAGTGCAGAACCTGAAAAGTAGGCCCTAACGGTGAGAGGGGCCTTCTGGGACGCAAGGCCCCACACCCATCTCCCCGCTTATATCCACTCACAAGTACCATTTAGCTTCCATTGGCCCCAGACACACCTGTTTTCCTCTGGGACTGGTTTCTTCCTGGCTCCAGGCAATTTTCTCACCACTCACGCTGGCTTTTCCAGTTCTCTGGGAATTTGGGAAGGGTCTGAGAACAGTCCTGTTTCCCTTGTCAAAATCATCTTTGCTCAGGCATCCAGTGACTCAGTTTCCCTGGTCACAAACTGAGTTCCTCCTTGCCACACGTCACCCTTCGCGCCATCACCGGAGATCTGCATATGTAAATGAATGATTAGAAATAATTAAGAGCTGAGTCAGTGGCTCTACTAGAAACAGAACCCAGGCGTCTTGACTCAGAAACTTAGAGTTTCCCTACCGCGCAGCAGACGCGGCGTCCACTCGGCGGCTCTGACCCTTTCCGGAGTTTTAGCAGTAGTAACAGAAGTTGATCCGGTTTCTTCTCGGCACCTTCGCGCTTCGCAGCCCTGCGCGAAGTCGGACGAGGCGTGGGCGGGACGGGGGCGGAGCTGAGCCAGGTCCGGGGCGGGGCTTTGGCGTGGGCGGGGCTTCCTCGAGTTCCGGAGTCGAGTCGCTCGCCTTGGCCGGATCGGAGATGCAGCCGCCGCCCCGAAAAGTGAGCTTGGCCTGGGAATGGGGACTCCTGGTGGGCTGGCGGAATGGTGGGAGTTAAGGGGCTCCGGAACCGCAGTGGGGGACAAGGAGTTGTAAGGGTTCAGGGCCTAACCCAGAAGTAACCCAGGAAACAGCCTAGCCCCTCCCCGGTCCCGCCCCCTCACCGCTCCCTGCGCGGAGTGTTTTTTCCAGGTCTCAGGCGCTGGGGGTCTTCATCCTCTTCTTACCCTCACAGGTGAAGCCGGCTCAGGAGGTGAAGCTTCGCTTCCTGGAGCAGCTGAGCATCCTTCAGACCCGGCAGCAGAGGGAGGCAGATTTACTGGAGGACATCAGGTAGCTTCTGATCCCCTCCACGTACTCCCCCCACCTTCGCCGTTGCGCGCCCCGCCTCTCCTCAAACCTACATCCGTCGGATCTGGGCCGGGGAGGGGAGGCAGAGGGTGAAGAGTTCTCCACCCTGCCCATTACTGGCCCTCACTTTCGGCCTCCCTCTCCAGATACCAGATAGGACTTATCCTTCTTCCCACCCAACACACAGAAACACGCACGTACCCTCCCTGAAACCCCTTGACCCCATACCACTCCCTCCACCACACAATCAAGCTTAGAGCAGAATCTTACCTCCCTCTTCCAAACCTGTTGGAAGGCTGGAGGACAATGTATTCAGGCCCCCATCAGTCCTCACGTCTGAGCCCACTGATGGTTCTCCCGGGGGGGGCGGGGGTAGGATCCTGCTGAGGCTCTGAGCAATGAGGTGAGGTTGTTCTGGGTTGCAGCTGCCTGAGGTGATCTCAAGGACTCTCTCTTAAGTCTCATTTGCTCCTGGTATACTCACACTCTAGGCCTGGCTCCCCTCTTCCTCCTGCCCAGGCTGAGGAGAGGATTGAGGGTGGGAGAACAGGACTAAACTGTAACACCACCCTGCTCCATTTATCTCCACAGGTCCTACAGCAAGCAGAGGGCAGCCATTGAACGGGAGTATGGGCAGGTATGGAACTCCTTTCTCTGGACTTTGTCTTTTGTTCTAGCCTCCTTTAAACCACCAGCATTGTCTCTCCACACATTTTTCTGTTCTGGTCAAGAGCAAAGGCCTAAACAGAGGGGTGTCAAATCTTTCTTGTGCTACTTGTTGGCTGTGTGACCTTGGACAAAGTAGTTAGCCTTTCTTGGCCTTGACATCTTTCTCTGTACAATGGAAATAATAATTGTACCTTCACGTGGGGTTGTTGTAAGGATGGGATAGGTTAATGCATGTAAAGCACTTAGCAAAGTAAGTAGCACATAATATGCATCTGATGAATGGCGTTAGTATACTCTGATCCCATATTTTCCCAGTTGGTGAGAATCTTTGAGAGGTAACTGGGTCTATGATGACTTTCCCACCAGGCACTTCAGAAACTGGCTGGGCCATTCCTGAAGAGGGAAGGGCACCGGAGTGGGGAGATGGACAGCAGGTGGGTCCCATGGAAGTAGGGAGGTCAGGAGACCTAGAAGAGATGAGGAGCTCAGTCTCAGGAATCTATGGGAATAAAGAGTCAGTGAGGGGGGAGGGCACGTGAGCTGTAGGTAGAGCTGACACAGCAGCCAGAGAGGAGCTGACCCAGCAAGGACACTGTGGGTGCGGGCAGAGGGCATGAGTGATCCTTGTGGCTGAGCTAATGGGCTGATCGATTGATAGGCTCCCAGACAAGGGGGATGGGAAAGCACTCTGTCTCTTATGGTGTTGGGGTTGGGGGGGTCTCATGAAGCTTTGGAGTGCTCTCCTCCTCAACACAGACCTTCTATGGGGAGAGGCAGGATGGTGTTTGGTGCCTGGCGCTGCCTGCTGGATGCCACCATGGCTGGGGGCCAAGCCCGGCTCCAGGCATCTGACCGATACCGTGACCTGGCAGGGGGCACAGGGCGGAGTGCCAAGGAGCAGGTGCTTAGGAAGGTATGTCTATGTGGATGGGATGAAGGAAGGGCTGGCTCAGGGCTGGGGTGATCCAGGTCAGGACTCTGTGTGTCCATGCCCCTAGGGAGCAGAGAACCTCCAGAGGGCACAAGCTGAGGTGCTGCAGTCTGTCCGGGAGTTGAGCCGAAGTCGGAAGCTGTATGGGCAGCGGGAACGTGTGTGGGCCTTGGCACAGGAGAAGGCGGCTGATGTCCAGGCTAGGTGGGGTCGTGTGGAGTTGGGAAGCCTGGCAGGAGGAGGAGATCCAAGGCATGACAGCCAGGCCTAAACTCGACTCCTCTTCCTTGCCTGCACAGACTGAACCGAAGTGACCATGGGCTCTTCCACACTCGAACCAGTCTCCAGAAACTCAGCACCAAGGTTTGGGGGATGTGGATATGAGGGAGGGCAGGAAGGAGGTGGGCAGAGTAGTCTCGTGGTTTGGAAACCAAGGGCATAAATCTGAGAGACTGGGACGAATCCAGGCTTCCCTACACCTTCAGTCCTTGACCTTGGTTAACCTGATCTCTCTGAATCTCATTTTTTTCATCTGTAACACGGAAATAGTGCATTTCTTTTTATTCCTTTACTGTGCATTTATTGAGGATTCTATGGAGTTCCTGCCTTCAGAGTCTGGTGAATGCCAGACAGATAGTAAATAAACAAATAATCAGACTAAGTGAAAACAAAACAAGGTGCTATGATAAAGGGTAACAGGGTGTAATTTAGAGAGAAAGCTTCTCTGAATACATGGCCTGTCAAGAAGGAGCCAGCCATGCAAAGATCTAGGGGTGGAACATTCCAGGGAGAGGAAATGGTGAGTTCAGGGGCTTTGAGATGGCAATAGCTTTGTGGGCTTGAGGAACCAAAAGAAGACTAGTGTGGCTGGAGTACTGTGAGCAAGGGGACGAGTACTGTGCAAACAGGTCAGAGAGGTCGCAGGACCAGCTCACGTGAAACCTGGTAAACCACAGTAAGGAGCAGTTGGGATTTTATTTTAAATGAACCCAGACACCACCAGTGCATCTTGAGCACGAGTTGTGAGTGTACAAAAGTTTTAGTGTAGCACCAGGTGTATAGTAAGCACTCAATGTGAGAATCCATTCTGGATATGGATTGGCCTTGGAAGGACCCCAAGGGTCTAGCGGTCCCTGTTGACATGTATTTTCTCTTCCCAGTTGTCTGCCCAATCAGCCCAGTACTCCCAGCAGCTGAGAGCAGCCCGCAACGAGTACCTGCTTAACCTGGTGGCCACCAATGCCCACCTTGACCACTACTACCAGGAGGAATTGCCAGCCCTGCTCAAGGCCAGTCCCAGCCCAGATACCCCTGCCTCTCAGCAGAGGGTGGCAGTGTGTGGGAGGGCCTGTCCTTTCTTCCCACCACCACCAGACTAGGTGGTGCTAGGGACCTAGCCTGCTTTGAGTGGGTAGAAGATAGATCCTCTGGTTCTGGTTCTAGTTCTAGCTGACTGCATGACATTGTGCAGAACACTTAACCCCTCTGAACCCGTCATCAGGGATAACTTCTGCTCTGCCTACTTTATAGACTAATGGGGCTCAGAGGAGAGAATAGATATGAAAATGCTTTTTAAACTGTTAAGGTCTATGCATACGTGAGGGCCTATTCTTAGAAGCAGTAATAATGTCTCATTCCTTCCCTCTTTCCAATTCCTCATGCCCATACCAATCTAAACCTGGGCAGAGAGCCT
The DNA here is from genome assembly GCF_027475565.1 of Acinonyx jubatus. NCBI lineage: Eukaryota > Metazoa > Chordata > Mammalia > Carnivora > Felidae > Acinonyx > Acinonyx jubatus. The sequence goes on along the minus strand of NC_069380.1, from coordinate 116,117,128 downwards.
ACTTTGCAGTAGATGCTGGGGGAAGGGTAGTGTCATTATCTCAGGGTTCTCTCTAGGCCCTGGTCAGCGAGCTCTTGGAACACTTGAGGGACCCCCTGACCTTGCTAAGCCGCACTGAGCTGGAAGCTGCAGAGATGGCCCTGGAGCATGCCCGCCATGGAGCACAGGCAACCTCCCAGGTGAGGGCTGTGCCCTGTAAGACCTCCCCAGAGATCCTCTTTACCCTGCTCTTTCAGTACAGACCACCCACTGCATTATCTGCCTTCTTTCTTCCAAGAGGGGCTGGGGACAGGCTTAGAGAGGTAACCAGTGAGTGCCTACTTTGACCTTTTACAACCCCCCAGGTAAGCTGGGAGCAAGATTTGAAGCTTTTTCTTCAGGAGCCTGGAGTATTTTCCCCCACACCACCTCAGGAGTTTCAGCCTGCAGGGACTGATCAGGTGAGACCACTGTTCATTGGAACCAAACCACATGTAAAGGGGACTGTGGTTTAGGCCTCCTCCCTCATCATCCTTGTCCTGATAATGACTTGGTGACTGTTATGTGGCTTCAGAACTCTAGTTCACCTCCTTCCCACCAGGACACAAATAAACATATTTTATTCCACCTTTCCGGTCCTTGACTGCACTATCCTCATCGTTCTATCTCTATCCCTCAACCCAGATCCCATTTTGGGGACTCTCTGTGTCTCTGTGTCCACAGGAAGGCACACCTGTGTCTATATACATAGGTGTGTGCCCTCACCTCTTTGTCCCTGGAGGTCAGGACAGAAAGAAGAAAAAAGGAGGAGACTGTAGTGAAGGAGCAATATCAGGTCCTCCTCACAGCACCTGTGTTCATTGTTCATGCAGGTGTGTGCCTTGGAGCTGGAGGGGGACGCAGGAGGCATGGCTGGGGACAGTAGCCTGGAGAAAGAGGTTCAGCGCTGGACGAGCCGAGCTGCCCGAGACTACAAGATCCAGAACCATGGGCATCGGGTGAGGTGGGGGGGGGGGTGCAGGTATCATGGGTGGGCAGGAAGAGCTGAGAGATGGGAACCCTGGAATCAATGGGAATGTCATAGGGCTGCAGGCAGGAAGGAGGGGAGGGAAAGGTATATTAAGCCAACAGTGTGGCACAGTAGTTAAGAGCACTGGTTTTGGAGTTAGACCCACCTGGGTTCAAATCCTGCTCTCTTGTTTCCTAGTTATGTAACCCAGAGTGAGGGAGTGATTTAACCAACCTCTCTGGACCTCAGTTTCCTTATTATTAGAGTGGGGTTAATAATAATAGCCACCTCATAGGGAAAATTAAATGACATAATACATGTGAAGCAAGTAGCAAAGTGCCATGTCCATAGTAAGTTGTCTCCTGTAGTATTTCTACCCACCCCTGTCCTCTGCCTTCCCAACCAGGTGCTGCAGCGGCTGGAGCAGAGGCGACAGCAGGCTCCAGAGCGGGAGGCTCCAGGCATAGAACAGCGGCTGCAGGAAGTGAGGGAGAGCATTCGGCGGGCACAGGTGAGATGTAGCCCTGTGGCTAGGGCCACTGAGATCCCACCCCCTTACACAACACTCTCCTCCACTCTCTCTGGATGGTGGGGAGTGGGTGGCAGGAGGTAGAAGGTGGACAAACTTGGAGAGGCTCCACCCACCTCCCAAAGGCAGGCCCAGCCACAGCCTTGATTGATCTCTCTTCCTAATGCCAGGTGAGCCAGGTGAAGGGGGCTGCTCGGCTGGCCCTGCTACAAGGAGCTGGCCTAGATGTGCAGCGCTGGCTGAAACCAGCCATGACCCAGGCCCAGGATGAGGTGGAGCAGGAGCGACGGCTCAGTGAGGCCCGACTGTCCCAGAGGGACCTGTCTCCTACGGTGAGCACCCTTTGCTTCGTACTCATACACACCCAGGAAGGTAAAGGGTAGAACTCCCCAGTGGAGGGAAGACCCTGTAAAATGGGGATCACGACAGTACCTAAGTCAAAGAGGTTGTCGTGAGGCATGAATGAAATAAGTATAATTTTTTGCATAGTTTGTAGCATAGAGTGTCAGTGAACTTTTGTCATGAGTACAGTAAAACCTTGGTTTGCGAGCATAATTCGTTCCGGAAACGTGCTTGTAATCCAAAACACTTGTATATCAAAGTGAATTTCAAGAACCATTGGCTCAGTTGTGATCATGTGACATTCAGCATCACATAATACTCATATCGCAAGACATCGCTCATTTATCAAGTTAAAATATATTAGAAATATTTGCTCTTCGTGCAGAACACTCACAGAACAAGTTAATCACAATCTAAGGTTTTACTTGTATAGGATGGTGGTTATGAACTAAGCTCTAAGTACAGATTATAAGTGGTTCGAATACCAGCCACTCTACTTATTAGCTGTGTGACCTTAGAAAGTGACCTAACCTTTCTGAGCCTCAGTTTCCTCCCAAGTAAAACGAGGTTTTCAGTTATGCAAAATATCACTGGGTCATTATGGAGATAAAATGAGGTGATATACATAAGATGTTTGGTGTTGTACCTGGCACAGAGTAAGCACTCAGGACTAATTCTGTGGTGGTTGGTGTTACCCTGCTTGTGTTGATTTTGCTTTTGATACATGGTGAACAGATGGGGGGGGGGGGTGCCACCTTGGGGATTGATCTGCCAGTGTTCTTTAAGAATAGAGTGGAGGAGTGGGAGATGAAATGGGTGCTTGAGAGTGTGGGGCCCCTCTATGATGTCTGTTGTCTGCCCCCTCCAGGCTGAGGATGCTGAGCTCTCGGACTTTGAGGAATGTGAGGAGACAGGGGAGCTCTTTGAGGAGCCTGCCCCCACAGCCTTGGCCACTAGGCCCCTTCCCTGCCCTGCACATGTGGTGTTTGGCTATCAGGTATCAGGTGGGCATGGGGGTGGTGACCTCCGACAGGTGGGGATGGGAGACAGCCAAGTCCTGAATCCTTCCTTGTGGGGCACAGGCAGGGCGTGAGGATGAGCTGACCATCACAGAGGGAGAGTGGCTGGAGGTCATAGAAGAGGGAGATGCTGATGAATGGGTCAAGGTGGGTATGGACCTTAGATCCTGATCCTGGTGGTGGGCAGGTGGGGAGGGTGCAGTGGGAAGGTCTTCTCTATGGCTTGCAAGGATCCAGCCAGACAAAGCTAGAAGCCTAAGGAGGAGGGCTAGGGCTATGGGCTGCTGAGGCAAGTCTGCTATCTGTTCACATTGCTGGGTGAACAGGCTCGAAACCAGCACGGCGAGGTAGGCTTTGTCCCTGAGCAGTATCTCAACTTCCCGGACCTCTCCTTCCCTGAGAGTGGCCAGGACAGCGACAACCCCTCAGGGGCAGAGCCCACAGGTGAGAATGGGAAATTCTGGGTCTGGGGAGCGAGTGTTTGTGGCCCTGGGATATCATAGTCCTGGGGGCACTACCGTCCATCAACTCCCCTCAGCATCTCTCCTGGGCTTCTGCAGCTTTCCTGGCCCGTGCCCTATACAGCTACACGGGACAGAGTGCAGAGGAGCTGAGCTTCCCTGAGGGGGCACTTATCCGCCTGCTGCCCAGGGCCCAGGATGGAGTGGATGACGGCTTCTGGAGGGGAGAATTTGGGGGCCATGTTGGGGTCTTCCCCTCCCTGCTAGTGGAGGAGCTTCTTGGCCCCCCAGGGCCCCATGAACTCTCAGACCCTGAACAGGTGAGGCTTTCTTCTCCCTGGATCCCCAGACACCTCTGGGTTGACCCTCCCACTCCAGTGAGGCCCCATATTCATCTTAATGCCCCCTCCCTTCTCCGGGTTTACCTCCTATAGTGGCTTGGGTCTCCCAAAAGAGTTTGGCTGGGCAGAGAAGAAGGAAACCTAAACTGTCTTCATTAGAGTTTGATAGTCTTAGTTCAGTGCTAGGTACATCTGAGTTCATTCCTACTGAATTACCTTGGGCAGTGATACAACCTCTGTGCTTTTGTCTTCACATGTAAAACAGGGTAATAATACCTGTGTCAGCAGCCCACTTGTCATGATTAGAGATAATGGAGGTAAAGCCCCTAGCACAGTGACCCACAGGAGGTTCTTTAATATATGGTACCTGTTGTTACAAGGAAAAGCCTTGGCGTGGTAGTCAGGAGACCAGTTCTAGTCGGGACTTGACCACTAACTGGCTCCATGCTTTTGGATAGATAGCTTAATCTGAGTCTCACCTCTAACATAGAAAACATAAAAATCCCTACTTCATAGGATGGTGGTGAGGAATGAATTAATTAGTGTATATGAAGTGTCAGCAGAATGTCTGGGATATAGTTAAGTGTCAGTACATATTGGTTATTGAAGTGTATTATCAGCTAAGCCCCCACCTGGATATAAGCATTTGGTGGCTCTCCAAATTGAGAAGTGATGGGACAGGCATTGAAGACAAGGTGAGAGAAAAAGTTAATGAAACCTTCCCATATGCCAGGAATAACTCTGTGTGCCCCTTCTTCCCAGATGCTGCCATCCCCTTCTCCTCCCAGCTTCTCACCTCCTGTGCCCACCTGTGCCTTGGATGGAGCCCCTGCACCTGTGCTGCCTGTGGGTGAGTAGAGGGCATTGGAGGCCCTGGGAGTGGAAGAGACAGGAAGAAGGAGCAAGGTTATACTTGTCTCCTCTGCCTGCCCTCAGGAACCTCCTCCCTCAGGCTCACAGAAGCATGATGGGGAGAAGAACTTGGGCTTTGCAGGCAGGTGCATTGTTCAGACTTTGCCTGTGACTTGCCAATGTGTGGTTTCAGGAGTGATGTGTAACCTGCCTGGGCCTTTACAGAGTGAGGAGAAAGGTCCCTACTTCACTGAGTTCTTGTGAGAGATAGAAAGATGAGCCTAGCATTGTGCCTGGCACATAACACTCATGCACTTAGTAGCTGTTTTCTCATGATTATTATTTGACAAATTAGCCAGCTTCTCCCAGTGTTTTCCCAGTATGCATTCTCTGCCTCTAATGTTCTTGAATCCTACAAACGTCTTAGTGTGTGTCATCATTTTCTTTCTTGGAATGTCTACCTTTTCTAAAACCTTCTGGCACTTCTATTTTCTTCATGGAGCTTCCCTCCTTGATTCCAGAGATCCCTGTGAGCATATTCTGTACCTCCTATACCTGTAGTTCACTTGGAATGATTTAGCACTTATTCATTTTGTTTGTTGGTTTTTCACTCTTAGGTTCCTGGCATGGCCATTGGGAGTGGGAGTGCTGTGAATTCCATCTTCCCCTGTCTGGTACCTTGCACAGGGCTGATTATACAGCAGGTGCCAAATAAGTGTTGAGGATGGATGTAATGATGTATTTTATGGCTCAGATTAGTGACTATTCATTAATGCAACAAATACTTAGAGAGTACCACTGTCATAAATGCTGGAGATGCAGCAGTGAACAAAATAAAGCCTGAAGACTGACTTGTGGTTCTTGTTTGCAGACCAAGACCTGGAATGTCCTGGACCCCTGGACATGATGGCACCTCGACTCAGGCCGGTAAGGGCCCCTCCCCTGGAGGAGATTGTGTCATTCCAACTTGTCCTGTTTTGTCTCAGGGTTTGAGGAAATGGACAGGGATATCCCCAACAGACGCTTCTGGAGCACTGATTGTGTGTTCCCTACAGATGCGTCCACCACCTCCCCCACCAGCTAAAGCCCCGGATCCTGGCCACCCAGATCCTCTCACCTGAAGCCAGGGGACTGCTGTCCCCCAGTGATGCTGCTGTCCCTATTTCCATGATGTCAGAGACCACCCCCTCAATGATCTGAAGTGACCAAGCCAAAAGCTGGAGTCTCCCCCATCTCTACTCTCACCTCCAGGAATAGAAACTTTTCTTCTCCCCCTTTCTGGGGTTGGAACTCACTCCCCCCCCCCCCGATTTTCCTCCTGTTATTTCTAGGGCTGGAACTCCCCCTTTTTCTTCTGCCACCACCCCATCTCTAAGTGGGTTAAATATCTAGAAATCTCTGGGGCTGGAACCAATTCTCCAAAGTCTTGAGTGGCTCCAGCCCATCTGTGTCTCCACCCTGGCTCTGTGACCCACCCCACTCCAGATGCCATGGCCACTGGGTTTGGGGGCTGGAACAGGGGCAAGCCTGTCAAAAGGAGCTGGAGCCAGTATGCAAAACAGCTGTAATGGTCTGAGCGGATTTATTGACAGTGAATAAAGGGCACTAAGCCCAAGCCAGGGCCTGGGCCTCTTGTGCCAAGAGGGCAGGGGGCCTATGGTGCTATTGCTTTAGGGGCCCACCAAGGGCAGGGGCCTGCTCCCAGCTGCCACGCTCTAGCAAATGGAGCGAGGTGATGGGGAAGGGGTCAGGCGGCCTGTTGGCAGGCAGGGGAAGTGAAAGAGACTGAGGGATGGGGGTGGGGAGACTTCTCCCGAGGTCCCCCAGACTGAGACCATGCAACTCCAGGTGGAAGTAGAGCTGGTTCCTCAGCTGAGGGCAGTGCTGTCCAGTGGAAAGGAGGGCCTTCATGCCCACCCACCCCCGGCCCTGCCAGCCGGTAGTCCATCAGTACATTGAAGAAGGAGGCTTGGAGGAGAGGAAGGGTAACAGTGTTGCTTCCTATTCAAGCTGTGTCTCAGCTTTTACCCAGGGGCTACAGGACCTTCCCTACCTCCTGGGGCACATGCCCACTCCCCACCACTAAACCAAAGAATGTGTAGCAAAGGCCAAGCCTGGGAGTGCAGAGAGCCAATGGGCTTAGGTAGTTTAAGTAGAGAGTGGGAGGATGAGATTATCTGACTTAGGGCCCAGGCAGACTCACCTCACACACCCCCTGCTCCTCGTGGTGCAGACACCTGTGAGAGAGAAGTGGTCACCAATGGGAGAACAGGATGTGGGTCATATCAGGGCCACCTCCCCTTCAATCCAGGGTAGGAGACAATAAGAGCTGAGCCCACCATTGCCCTGCCCATGTCTTCATACCTGGTGATCTGTGGTGTCCAGTTTGCTTGGCTGTCCAGTTGCCTCTCGACTGGCCAGTCCTGGGCTTGGGCCCTTCCCTCCAGCCCCTAGCACTGACTCTGCAGAGGCTCTAGGGTTGCCCTCAAGTGTACAAGGGACTAAGCTACTGTCCCTGAGTCCTCCATTCTGCACCAAGGGACTGGCGAGGGCCAGGGGCTGTGGCCTCTCAGGGGGCAGGCTCTCAATGGCAGGTGTCCCTGCCCTGGGATGCCCTCCCCCAGACCCCTGACTACCCCCTATGTCCTGCCCTCCACCAGACCCCCAGCTCCTGTCTGTGGGAGAGCCATCACGATGCTCATGTAGTCCATAGCGCTTCTCTATGTGTGTCACCCGGAACCTGGGAAGGGAGAGAACACTGGGGCTTAGGACCATAACTCAGAGGATGCTCAGCTTCCCTTTAGCCAGGGACATCCTGGGTTTCATGGCTACTTCCTTCTGGCCTAGGGCAGGGGAGACCTCCCCCAGATGGTGGGGCATACTGTGTAGCCTGACTCCTGCTGTAGTTCACAGTCTAGGAGAACAGAGCTGGGGACCACCTTTGGAATGAGGTGCCTGATCATTGGGGCTCCCACCTCAAACTCCCTTTCCCTGGGGCTTTCTATCCCCACCTGCCCACAGAGAACACAGTGGTCTCCCCAGGCCGGGGGCGGCTCTTTCCTTCCTTGGAGCGTCCCTGACGGACAAGTGGGGGCCTCTTGTTGCGGCTACAGTGGATGCAAGGGGCAGCAGACCCCAGATGCACTGTGTGATGATGGGAGGGGGTTCCGTCCTGCAGGCTGGAGGTAGCATCCACGCTGGACAATAGGGAAGAGGGGAGCAGGAATGACATTACCATTTCCTTTCCTGTTCCATTTGCTCCTGTCCTTTTCACTTCTTAAAATATCAGATGCCTCACCTTCCCCAGGCCCCAACACTATTGTATTTATCTAATAAACGCAATATTAAGACGTTAGTGATCATGTGTTCTCCCTCCCAGGGTTGTTTGCTGAAAGCGGGCAATGTTAACCCAAAAGAGTGGCACAAGGGATAAAGGTTAGGCTTGATGACATCCAGATGGAAGTATAATTTGAAGGAACTCAGATTCCTACAAAACTTCTTTCTTCCTATAGGTTAGCCACCTTTGCGTTCCCCCCACCCCAAACATGCGAAGACACTGGGAAAGGATTGTGCTGGAGGAGAGGGTACTCTCCAAGGCAAGCTAAGTCATGCTGGCCCTTGTTTCCAGCTCACCTGGACAGCTGCACTGTCCCTTCTCCTTCACTGTCCCCCAGCATCTCCTTCAAGGCCTCAGCATTGGCTGAGAGGAGAAGGAAAAGAGGGAGTCAGTGGAGGTGGAGGTCAGGGCAAGAGAAAATTGAGTGGGGACTGGGTGGGGGGGTGGGTTGCGGGGCAGGGAGAGCAAAGGGCCAGACTACACCCACCTTCATTTTGGATGATGCAGCGAACAATCCTCTCTACTGTGTCCTCATTCATGTCATCGTCCTCAGCTGAAGCATGAGAGGTTGGCAAGGAAGCAGGAAATGAGTCAGCTTTGCGTGGACATTACCTGGTGGCTTCTGTGGCTTATTGCTCAAGATCTATCCTTTTGTTTGCCATCATGCTGCATGTTAGCATTTCAGGGGTCAGGGCAGTAAAGATGGGAAACGTAAGTGGGAGCCCAAGACTACCAACAGTGAGCCCTTCCCACCCATCCTGCCTTTTCTAGCCTTGCTTTCAGGATGGTGTCATCCCACTTGCAGACTCAAGAAAGCATCATTAAGCCTCCCTGAAGGCATGGTAAGGGTTTGGCCTGGGTCTCTTGGCCAGGAAGGCAGAAAGAGGTGTGGGGTGAAGGGTATGGGAGAAAGGTGACTGAGCCAGGTTCTAGGCTCCTCACTCACGGGGCTGGAGCTGGGCATCGTCAGGCTCCGAGCCCCTCGACGTGCGGCAGCGGTAGCCCTTCTTCTTGAGCACGTGGCAGATCATGAAGCCTACGAGGCCCATGAGGAAGAAGACCAGCACAAGCAGGAAGAGCATGTACAGCCCATGTTGGGGCGGTTCCAGGTCAGGCTGTGGTTCCGACATGAGGCCCTGGGGGGCGAGCGCGGGCCAGGGCGCCTCCTGGGGTTAGGGGGCTGCAGCTAGGGACTGGGGGAGGGATAGGAATTCGGTCCTCAGGATCCGAAACTGACAAGCCTCGGAGGTCCGGCCCCACCCCCCTACCCAACCAAGGAGCTGTCCGTGTCAGGGGTGCTGGTCCGGGGCCGGGGTGCCAGACGGCGGATGCGCAAGCCCTCTTCCGCGACCCTGATCCTGCTTCCCCGACGCCCAGAGCGTTCCCCTTTCCAGCTTGTCCTGCGCTTCCGTCCCTCCCAAGGACACTGCAGAGCGAGATGGGACGGAATTCTCAGGCGGTCGGCTTAAGAATTGCGCCTGAGTCAGCGTCCGCACCTCCTCCGCACTGGCCTGAGCCAGGCCTCTGCAGCCCCCTCCCCTGCGGGTATTCCGCACAATGCCACCCCTTTGGGTTCCTCCCATCCAGGCCACCTGGCCCACTCGGTACCGGTGGTTTGGTTCTGGCTCCGGCTCCAGCTCGGGTTCCTGCTCCAGGGGCGTCCTAGTCCGGCTCAGGGCCCCCGACGCCCTCCCGGCGCTCATCCCTTGCTTCCTCCCCCTCCCCCCTTCGCCGCCTCACCGGCTCCGGGCTGCGGCTGCAGATACCGGTGCCGCGGCAGGCGGGGGGAGGGAAGGATGAAGAGGGATGCGGGCTGGTTGGGAGCTGCGGCAGGCTTCGGACAACTCCGACTGTGGGAAGGGGAAGGAGATGGGGGTGGGGGCGCTGCCGCAGCCTCCCTAGGTTCCTAAATGCCTTCGCCAGTCGCCAGCCCAGGACCAGGAGGCGGAGCGCAGGTGTGCGGGGCGGAGAGCTAGAGCCTTGCGCGCTTGTGAGCGCAAGTGTGGTGCGCGCGTGACTGCGCCGTCCCCCCTCCGCGGGGGGAGTGTGCGGCGCCGAGCCTGGGTCCGGGCGGGGAGCACAGGCAGTCAGACGAGAGTGCTCTTCACGGGTCTATCCCGCGCGCCGGGCGCGGCTCCGGCCCTCAGATGCCTCAGCCGAGTGGATAGTCAGGAATCTTCCCAGTGGGCCGGGGAAAGCTGGCTTTCTCCACCCAAGAGGGACAGCGTGGCTGGTTCTCCGGAGTCTCCTAGACTGGTGACCACGGCCTGAGCCCCGTTTGGGGCAGGTGGCTGGACGAGATGGCTCAGCTTCCCGAGGATTTGGCCCCCGCCCGGAAGGAAATGACCCTAGCATCCTAGGACCGATGCTACGCGTCCTCCGCAAAGTCCAGAAGCTCACGCTACAGAACCTAGGAGGGCGAGCCAAGCGAGGAAAGGAACTCCGCAGGGGGCGTGGTCGGGAGGCGGGGCCTGGATTTCCCGGTTCCGCAGAGGCAGGCTGCGTGCTTGCGCAGCACGTACGAGCGGGGGTGGGGCAGGCAGCCGGGCGGGCGGCGGAGGCACGGGGCCTGGTCCCGCCTGCACCATGGCCAAGACCGTGGCCTATTTCTACGACCCTGACGTGGGCAACTTCCACTACGGTGAGGGAACAAGGTGGTACGCGAGGGGTTTCGGGACGCGGAAGTTACGAGGCGGGGGGACTACAACTCCAGCGAAGGGTACTGACGAACTCTTTTCCCACCCCCAGGGGCAGGGCACCCTATGAAGCCCCATCGCTTGGCATTGACCCATAGTCTGGTCCTGCACTACGGTCTCTATAAGAAGATGATCGTGAGTCCCAACATCGCTGTTGGGTTTTGAGGGTGGGGGCGAGCTGGGCGGCCCTAGGATAGGTGGGCTGCACTGAAAGCACGGGTTGCGACCTACCGTTATTTCAGGAGTCAGGAACACCCACCTTGTGCGTAGTGTTGGTGGGTGGATCCACCGACTTAATGGGAATTACTTCTTCATCTTAGATCGCTAACCTTTGACCTCAAGTGGACCAACCTCTGGCCTATGGTTAGGGTGGAGTGGGGCTGGTTTAAAGGCAGATGTTTTCCTTTTCAGCATCTTAGGGTGTGGGCAGTGCTGTGGCTTCAAGAAAGAGAGAGGGGCTGGATCACTGTATCTGGATGTGAAGTGTTCCCACCGGTTCCCACCCCTTCTCCCCAACCTCTCTGTGCCTCTAAGGAGCTAGAGCTCCAGGGAGGACTCCGCAGGCCAGTGCGCAAATACCTATGGGTGTGTGAAAGAGAAGAGATGTCGTGGGTATTTCCTTATGAACTTAGAATACCCCCACACAGTTCTACTTAATTGCTCCCATCTCCCAGATATGCACGTGGGGACAGATAATCCCCAGCTTGGATTTTATAGTTGTGATAGGCGATTATAGCAGTTAAGTTTAGCCCTCTTGGGTCACAAGGGGAATTGGACAACAGTATGAATGAGTGTTGCCCACTGTTTGTGCTGAGGCACAGAAAAGTGAAATGGTTATAGAAAAGACTGAGGTGATGTTAGTGCATGATTCTATGAATCCTTTGAAATTGTTTGCTGGTATGTACCTGTGTGCATTTTCTGGGGAGAGAAACTTTTTGTTCTAGCCTAGTTTCTAAAGAACTGTGTGAACCCCTCAAAAGATAATAAATCTCTGGCTTAGCACCTTGGCACTTTGGTTTTTAATTAGAAGGTTGTCACAAATCCTGTATTATTTAACTCCAAAATTAAGAACTCCAAGGAGAGAAAGGATGGCATCAGAGCCAAGGGGAGGAGATGAGTATGGAAAGAATCAAAACTAGGAGGTCCAAGGAAAAGTGCAGTGGATCAGGGCTCAAGGTTGAGAAGGTGGGAAAGATTGGGCTGGAAGTGGGAAGAAGGCAAGCCCACTGGTCTTTAGAAGGTTTGATCATAGTACCCCACCTAGCTAATCAGAGCCTCTCATCTTTACTGATGTTTGTTTCATATAATAGCTCGGATTGCAGCAGTGATAGGACCACTGCTGTGTGTGCTTTTGGACACTCTGTGGGGCTGGGGTCAGTGTGGGCAGTCTCAGCCCAATGAATGGGACTGACCTTGCCTCCGTTCACCTTGTTTTCCATCCCGAGGTCTTCAAGCCGTACCAGGCCTCCCAACATGACATGTGCCGCTTTCACTCTGAGGACTACATCGACTTCTTGCAGAGAGTCAGCCCCACCAATATGCAAGGCTTCACCAAGAGCCTTAATGCCTTCAACGTGGGCGATGACTGGTGAGGGGAGGCCTGGGATTTTTAATGCCAGCCATTTCAAGGAGAATGCTTGAATGAGGTCTCCTGGCAGCAGTGGGAACATATGAAAGGGGTCCTGTTTGTCAGTGAATCATCATTTACTCATTTGGTTTTTTTTCAACAAATATTTATTGGCTGTTTGCCCTAGGCCAGGCCCTGTGCTAAGTCCTGTGAAGGAGAGGTACATGGCCAACTGTGAGAGTGTATACTTGGGAGAATTACCTGTCATGGGTATGGGGTTGTCAGTGGAGGCTTTCTAGGGGAAGTAACGGAGGTTAAGCTGAGATCTGAAGAAAGAATAGGAAGTAATTAGGTGAAAGGTGGTTGGGAGGACACAAGGTGAGGTAGGAATGTCATTGGGTATCAGGGACAATCTGCGCTGAGGGTTTGTGCGAGTGTGGTATGCCACTCATTTGAGAAACAGAAAAAAGGTCAACCACATTTTATGAAGGAAAGAGTGATCGGAATCGAGGCTAAAGAGATGCTTAGAACCTTTAAATGGTAAATAGCCCTATTATTAATTGAGGCTCTTACCCTTAGAGTAGACAGAAATTATCAAAGTGTTTTAAAAGTAAGAGAGTGATTTACCCTGAGAGAGGTTTACATTGAGCTTTTCATACAAAGAAGACTCAGAGTTAGGTCCTTTGGGGAAGGGAGTGGATAACAAAGATAAGCCATGATCCTTGCTTGCATTCTTGTATATATTCATGAAAATGTAATAGTCATAACAGTTACCATTTACTCAATTTATTTTTAAACTTTTTATTAGGAAAATTTCAAACATTTTGAAAGAACAGTACTGTAAACTCCCCTATATCCATCACCACCTGCAACACTTATAAACAAATGACCAATCTTACTTCATCTGCATCGCAGATCATTTTAAAGCAAACCTAACATTTTTGAAACGACATGTAAATACTTGATTGTGTATCTCCAAATGATACTCTTAAAAAAGAACTGTACATGCTTGAGTGTGTGGGTGGCTCAGTCAGTTGAGTGTCCAACTCTTGTTATTAGCTCAGGTCATGATCCCAGGGTCTTGGGATCAAGCCCCATGCCAGGCTCCTCACTGAGCATGGAGGCTGCTTAAGATTCTCTCTCTGCCTCAACTCCTGCTGTCTCTCCCTAACTCTAAAAATTACAAACAAAAGAAAACAACCCCCCCATATACATTGTGATTATCGCTCCTAAAAAATTAGCAGTAATTCCTCAATATCATCATATATGCAGTCAGTATTCAGATTTCTGCAACTGTCTCCTAAACTTTTCTTTCTTGCAGTTGATTGTATTTGGTTGATAACATTTCTTAAGACTTTTAATCTGTAGTGTTTCCTTCTCTACTTTGAATTTATTTCTTGAGGAAACCAGGCTGTTGATCTGTAGTTTCCTACAACAGCTACTGTTTATTGAGTGCTTACTCTGCTATGCTCAGGTTTGCTGGTACATCCACTTAATTCTCACGTCAACAGTGAGATGTTGTAGTCCTTTTAAGTTAGGCATAAGGATACCAAAATTTGAGGAGATTTACGTAACTAGCCCGAGTCACAAAACTGGTCAGTGAAAGTGGCAGGATTCAGATCCAAAGCCCAGGTTTTCAGACACTTCAGTGTTCCCCGAAAGGTGTTGCCAGTGGAAGCACTCTGGGCTGGAAGATGGAAACCAAGTCCTTAGGCTGGCATTGACCACCTTCCCAGGCTTACCCTCATGTCCCTGCTTGCATTGGATTCCTTTCTAGAATGCCCTTTGCTCCTCTTTCAACCTCTCCAAGGCCTTCCTGGTCTTCACACCACCATGAAGTTTCATACCATGAAGACTTTCTTGACCACACGAGGCACAAAGTTCTGTCCTGTACACACTGCCCTCGTCTTTTGGTGTTTGATCGCATGCTGTCTTGGGAGCTTCCTTGGTATTTTTTTTATTGCTGCTGCTGTTGGTTCTGAGCTAACTTTACAGGTGTCAGAATGCAGTCACCCTCAGGCCACAGCTGGGGCTCTGTAACTGCTCTCTGTGCAGTTAGGGAATACTACCTACCACTGGGCCCTTTGCACTGCCTCGGTTGTGCTGTCAAACTTAAGCTACACTCACACCTATGTGTTTCAGATGAGAATCAGGGATTTTCCCTTTTAATTAATTGGGAATTAATTAATTAATTTTGATGGCTTTCAAATTAATGTACTATAAAAAACCCAATTATACTGCAAAGCTTTTAATGGAAAAAAAAAAAAAAAAAAAAAAACAGTCCCAGATCTATCCCTCCCACCCAAAAAATCCCTCTCCCCAGTGGCAGCCACTTTCAGGTCCTTAGCTATTTCTTCTGATATTTACCTTTGGATTTCAAAGCACTGATATTAATCTACTACTGTTCCTAATAATACTTAAGTAATGCCCTCTTTGTGTCAGGGCATTTTGTGTACTATCCTAAATGCTTCACAGGCATTAGCTCATTTAATCTCATCAATCTCTGTGAACCAGGGTCTGCTATTGTCTCCTTTTTACAGATGAGGACACTTAGGCACAGAAACTTTATTTATTTAAATTTAATTAATAATTAATTAGTTTAGAGAGGAAAGAGCCAGAGCCTACATGCATGGGGAAGGGGCAGAGATTGAGGGAGACAGAGAGTGTGAGATCATGAACCTGAACTGAAATGAAATCAAGAGTTGGGTACTTAATGGACCGAGCCACCCAGGCGCCTTAGGCCCAGAAACTTTAAATAGCTTGTCCAATGTGATCATTACCAAGTGTTGAAGAGTCAAAGTTTGAACCTAGGTAATCTGGCTCCAGAATTTGTCTCTTAAATCGTGCTACCATATTATACTGCCTGTTGTAATGTGCTTGTATTGCTATTTTTTCACTTTACAACTTAAAGTGTTTTCTATTAAGCTCTTAGTATGGGAAATGAGCATTTAGTCTCCTCATACCATCACCCTGGCTTCCCCTTCCCTTCCACCTTCACAATATATCACTATTTTTATTAAATAAGTATTCTATGTTTACATCGTTATAACTTTGAAAAATTCACTATACTAGCCAGATAGTATAGTATGATTTAATTTTTCTATTTGTACACCTTTTTGTTTTTCCAGGAGTCGATAATCAAATTGTTTTTTCATTTGCTTAGTTTTCTAGGTATCAATTGTTAATTCTTCCCAGAACCTCTGAGAAATTATAAAACTCCCTACACCTCTTTTTTTTGTAGTCAAATGTATCAGCTGAACGATTATTTTTTGAGAACTAAAACTAGGGAGGGGTCTTTTAATCCTTTCCTTTTTTATAAGTCAAGTTTATGAAGGTAAATTTTCATACAGTAAAATTAACCCTTTTTAAAATTTTTTTATTTATTTATTTTGGGTAGAGTAGGGGAGGGGCAAATAGAGAGAATCCCAGGCAGTCTCTGTGCTGTCAGCATAGAGCCTGATGTGGGGCTTGGTCTCCCAAATTGTGAGATCATGACCTGAGCAGAAATCAAGAGGCAGATGCTTAACTGACTGAGCCACCCATGTGCCTCTAAAACTCACCCTTTTTAGGCTTATAATTCTGAGAGTTTTAATAGTGTGTATCAAAGTATAGATTATTTCTATTATTCCACAGAGGGCTCTTATACTCTTACCGTCAGTCTCTTCTTTCCAGCTTAGCTCCAGGTAACTACTGATCTGAGGTCTGTCCCTATATTTTGCCTTTTCCAGAGTGTTATATAAATGGAGCCATATAATATATAATGTTTTGTATCTGGTTTTAAGTCTCTCCTTTTTATAAAAAAAAGAAGGTAATAATTATAATTAACATCAACTTCTGGAGTACTAGGTACCACATGCTTTGTTAAAGACTTTCTATAGTTTATCCTTATTACTTTCTGTGGGTTATCCTTATCCTTACTGTATATGGGAATACAGTTTTTTCTTAAAAATGTGTGATTCTAAAGAATATTATTGAATGTTGTGTTAAAATCTGATATGCATAAAAGAATCTTTTAAGAATAACAAAGTTTATGTTCTCTCTTAATTTATTTCCTTTTTGGTGTGTTGCTTAAGTACCTAGAAGCTGCCTACTTTTCTCCCCAGCCAGGATGTGAACTCCCTGACAGAGTTAAATGTTTTTTTACTTCCATCCAGTGACTTGCACAGGGCTTGGTACATGGTTTGGTCCAAAATATTCGTTGAATAAATTTGCACATAACCTGGGTGCATAGGGTGTGGGGAGAAGGTTATTAAAGAATGGAGGTTGGAGGGGTTTGGAGTTAGGGGAGAGGTGTAGGAAGGACCTGGTTGGAAATAAAGAGCTCTGACTTGCTTCTCTTCCCTGCAGCCCAGTGTTTCCCGGGCTCTTTGAGTTCTGTTCCCGTTACACAGGCGCATCTCTGCAAGGAGCAACCCAGCTGAACAACAAGGTGACCATGGCCCTGAGTCCTGTTCTCCCTTTCCTATGGGTCCTTTCACTCAAGGCCTTAACCCTGAGCCTGAGCTTCCAGCTTTGGGGATGGACAAGGAGGACTGTGAGTTGGGTGTTTGTCTTTCAGATCTGTGATATTGCCATTAACTGGGCTGGTGGTCTGCACCATGCCAAGAAATTTGAGGTGAGTGAGGAGATGATGGGGGAGACAATGACTGCCCTAGGTAGGTGGTCAGGATGACAGTAGGGGGCAGCTGGGTAGAGGAGTCGTTCCTCTCTTTGTAAGACCACTGTCTCACTATAGGCCTCTGGCTTCTGCTATGTCAATGACATTGTGATTGGCATCCTGGAGCTGCTCAAGTAAGTAGCCTGGGAGGAGTTGGAGGGACTTGTGAGACCTGTGGGTGAGGAGGTCTCTCAGATGGCACTGGCCCTGACCCCGGCCTCCACCCCCATACTAGCTTCTCCACAGTTCATAATGCTTTGCTCAGACTACGTCCTTTGTGTGTTGCTGGAAACTCCCTGCTGCCTGCTCACATTTCAGTCTTCTCTGCACATCCCTCTCCTGTCCCTGCCTCCAGGCTGGAGCCCCAGGGTTGCCCTTAGGGATGGCATTAGGTTTTAGCGGATTTGGGCTGAAGCAGACTCTTCCTAATTCCAGACCTTGTTTTGGGAGGAGTGGGTTGGATGGTTTTCTTGCTGGAGTTCCATTCTACCTCAGACCCTGGCTTGGCTGTCATCCCAGGTACCACCCTCGGGTGCTCTACATTGATATTGACATCCACCACGGTGATGGAGTTCAGGAAGCCTTCTACCTCACTGACCGGGTCATGACAGTCTCCTTCCACAAATATGGAAACTACTTCTTTCCTGGCACAGGTATGGGAATAGGGATGACCATCCCCTTTGCTCCTTCAGCTCTTCACTGTGATGGCCTCCTGCTCAACCTTCAGGTCTTGGCTCAGGTGGCCTCTCCTCAGAGAAGTCTCTCCTGACCACCACAGTTAAAAGTAATCCCTCCTTCCCCATTACTCTGTCACATCCTCGTGCTTGCTTCTCTTAGAGCACTCACTGCTATTTGTATTTATTGCGGTGTTTTGTTTTGTTTACTGTGTCCCTCCTCATCATGCCCACCTGCCAGGAATATAAGCTTGGTGGGATTTCATTCATTTCTTAGTTCTTTTTACTACTAGATCCCCTGTGCCTAGTACACAGGTTGGCTCATAGTAGGCCCACAAATATTATTTGTTGAATGAATGCAAGCCACGAGAGGTGGGGTGGCTCTAGGGAGTATGTGGTGGAAGGACATAGAGGTAGTGAGAGGCCCTCAGGGTACGGGTTGGGGTTGAAGCAGCTGGGTTGTGAGTGCTCTCTGTGGATGGCTCCCACCCCCTACTCTCCACTTCCCTATAGGTGACATGTATGAAGTTGGAGCAGAGAGTGGCCGCTACTACTGTCTAAATGTGCCCTTGCGGGATGGCATTGATGACCAGAGTAAGTATTGAAGTCTTTTCCCTGCACGTTAGACCTCTTCTTTCTCTCCTTGAATTAACCTCTTCTGCCTGGTATTGTCTGCTATTGGGCCAGGTGTCCTTAAGGATGAATGGCCTTCAGAGGGACCATGAACCCCCCGGAAATTGTATGCAACATGTTATGTGTAGGTGCATTTTTTTGGGAAAAGGGTCATTAGCTTTCATCAGTCACTCAAAGGTGTCTGGGACCCCATTCAGAAGTTCAGAACCAGTGATTTGGTTCTTTGGGTTGCCCCTTTTCCTGGGCTACATGCTCTCTCAACCCCCTTTTTCCTTTTGTTCCCTGTCTCCCCATCCCCTTGGGGTGCCAGGTGCCCATCTTTGGCCCTCTCCCAGGTTACAAGCACCTTTTCCAGCCGGTTATCAACCAGGTAGTGGACTTCTACCAACCCACGTGCATTGTGCTCCAGGTAATACTGTCAGTGCCTCCTCAAGAGGGCTCTTCCTGGGCTTAGGGGAAGAAAGCAGGGAGGAGGAGAGCCCCAGTGTTGGTCAGGGAAAGGAAGTGAAGGACATCTGGGACGTTCTGATCGGTTATCTCACTGCAGCTGCCTGGGGTTTTGCTTTTTGCAGTGTGGAGCTGACTCTCTGGGCTGTGATCGTCTAGGCTGCTTCAACCTCAGCATTCGAGGGCATGGGTGAGATTTGCCTTCCTTCCCTGCCCCCAGGTTTTCAAGTGGCTTTGGGCCTTGATACACAAAGTGGGGGTAGGTGGCAAATGGGCCATAGGAAGAATAGGGAGAGTCACTCCTATGCAGTGAGAAAGGCCCATGCAGAGGCACTGAGACAGGGAAGAGCTGGTGTAGCAGAGGAGATGAAGTCACAACAGTGAGGCAAGAACACAGGGAGCAAGCTGGAGGTGGTTTGGCTTGAGGCCTGCAAAGGCAGCTGTGGCAAGGTTGTACAGAGCCCTTACCTCATGGTAAGGAGTCTGGATTATATTTCAGATATGATGGGAAACTGCTGGAAGATTTTAAACAGGGAAGTGACATGATCCAACTCAGGTTTGAAAGTGACTGCTCTGGGGCGCCTGGTGGCTCAGTCGGTTAAGCGTCCGACTTCGGCTCAAGTCATGATCTCACGGTTTGTGAGTTCGAGCCCTCTGTCAGGCTCTGTGCTGACAGCTCAGAGCCTGGAGTCTGCTTTGGATTCTGTGTCTCCCTCTCTCTCTGCCCCTCCCCAACTAGCACTCTGTCTCTGTCTCTCTCAAAAATAAATAAACATAGAAAAAATTAAAAAAATAAAAAGAGAAAGCGACGGCTCTGACTGCTGAATGCAGGAAGGATTGGGGTGGGGGTTGGGGACAGGAGTGGAGGTGGGAAGACCAGCTAGGAAGCCATTGGTGTCGTCCAGGCAGCAGATGCAGTGCCTGGGTTTAGGTGGAGAAGGTGACCAATGAGACGTACATGATTGGAGTTCTATTTTGGAGGCTAGAACTGACAGCACTTATTGGTGCATTAATGAGAATAGTTGATTAACAGGTAGGGTGTCAGGGTGGGTGTTGAGCAGGATGGAGGTGGGAGTGCACTTTGTTTTTTAAATTTTTATTGAGATACAATATGTATGCAATACATTACACATATCTCAAGAGTATAAATCAATGAATTTCATTACCTAGATCAAGATATGGAACCTTTTCAGGGCGCTGGGGTGGCTCAGTCAGTTAAGTGTCCTGCTTCGGCTTAGGTCATGATCTCACAGTCCGTGAGTTTGAGCCCTGCATTGGGCTCTGTGCTGACGGCTCAGAGCCTGCAGCCTGCTTTGGATTCTGTGTCTTCCTCTCTCTCTGCCCCTCTGCCAGTCATGCTCTGTCTCTCTCTGTCTCTCAAAAATGAATAAATGTTAAAAAAAAAAAATTAAAGAAAAAAGATATGGAACATTTTCTAGTTCCCTTGTGCTCCTTCCAGGCAGTAGCTAGAGATGTACACTTTGAGTTTTTGAGAACTTCCTCCAGCTATTCCCCTGGTTCCTTTTAACAGGGAATGCGTCGAATATGTCAAGAGCTTCAATATCCCTCTTCTGGTGCTAGGTGGTGGTGGCTATACTGTCCGAAATGTTGCCCGCTGCTGGTGAGCATGCTCCCTGATTTTCTTCCTCCCCCTTGTCCACTGTGAGTTGGGGGCTCCCTGAGAGATGGCCAGGTGGGCCCTTCAGCCCACTTGCTCAGCTGAGCCCACTCTGCTGTTTGGTTTCAGGACATATGAAACATCGCTGCTGGTAGAAGAGGCCATTAGTGAGGAGCTTCCCTATAGTGGTAAGGACCACCCCATGATACCCCATAGCAGGAAGCCATTCTCAGAAGACCCCTGAATAGCCTGGTTTGAAGGCAGATCAGAATTTTTTTCTTATTATTATTACAGGTTGGAAATTTGACACTCTAGGAGCTCTGCAGACTGAACTCCTAAGCAGGGAAAAGATTGGACAGCTCTTTTGCAGGGGGTTTGGATGAGAAGGAGATAGGTTGGGAAGTCTCAGGACCTGCCTGTCTCTGTCTAAGCCATGCCTTCTCTCCTGATCTCCCTTTCCCTGCTTAGAATACTTCGAGTACTTTGCCCCGGACTTCACACTCCATCCAGATGTCAGCACCCGCATCGAGAATCAGAACTCACGCCAGGTCAGCAGCTTGGAGAAACTGAACACAAGGGTTGGGGGAGCCTAGGAGAGGTCCAGGATGAAATCAGAGAAACCAGAGAAGAGAGGAAGGTTCTTAGTGGTCACTATAACTCTTATCAGCTAGGAGACAGCCTGGGTTCAAGTAGAGGCAATTGGGGTCGGGAGGAGGGACATTTATCAGGTGGGTACTTGAACTAGGATTCAGAAAGGGATTAGAACTAGGATGGTATGGGTGAAAGGTAGCTAGAAGTATGGGTGCTCTGGGAATCACTCACTCTCTATTCCAAATCCCAAATCAGTACCTGGACCAGATCCGCCAGACAATCTTTGAAAACTTGAAGATGCTGAACCATGCACCTAGCGTCCAGATTCATGATGTGCCTGCAGACCTTCTGACCTATGACAGGACTGACGAGGCTGATGCAGAGGAGAGGGGTCCTGAAGAGAACTATAGCAGGTCTGGGGCAGTGATTTGACAGCCGGGGCTTCCAACAGGCATATGGGGGAAATTAAGAGGGAAAAAGTAAATTGGAAGGCATTAGCTTGATTGCTTCTGGCTTAGCTCCTTTAGTACTTACTTTTTGGTCTGTTGCAATTCCACACTCTTGGTGTGTGTGTATGTGTGTGGGTATGCCACAAATAAGTAATTTATTGTCAAAATTTTAAACAACACCAAAATATGTTAAGCTTGCATTCACACAGTCCCAGACCAGTTTGACAAGTAACCACTGTTAATAGTTTGATTTCTATTTTTTCAGATAGATCTTTTTCAATAGATTATAAGTATACTACTCAACATACATGTATGAACACAAACACCTACACACTCATTCTCAGAGTTTGTGCATCTTTTGTTTTTAAATGTAAGTTGGATTACTCCATACAAGTTGCTCTACAATTTACACCTTTTTTTTTTTTTAACAAAACAGCATATCTTTCCATGTGATTATGTATCGATCTGCTTCATTATTTTATTAGCTGTATAATATTGCATTGTGTGGGTGTAGCATAATCTAAGTACCACTGATGGCATTTACATTATTTCCCTTTTTTTTTTTACCATCACAAAGAATATGGTGATGCACCCCCTTATACAAATATACGTCTTTGTATGCTTGTTTCAGTAGGCTGTGTGCACTAAAACTTTTTATATTTGTTGCCAAATTGCCCTCCAAAAAAATCTATAACAGTTTATAATATTCCCAGCATTTTACATGCTTCTTCCAGGTTCAGAGCTCTACAGGTCATTGCTTATATACTCTCTAAGACCCTTTGATATCTTTCCTCTGTTCATTTTTTTCAGGTGTGATAATTATATTATGTCTTTTTTTAAGTCTTTATCTTTCTGAGATACATATTAAAATATTTACATGTGCATTGAGTTAGGGAAAAAAAGAGATTAGAGCTTTTAAAAAATTTTTTAAATCCCAGAATAGGTTTTTCTGAAAAATGAAGGGAAAAGACAGCAGAAACAAGAAGTGTAGAAACAGATGCACTTAATGGAGAACAGATATCCTTACTTGACAGAGGGATAACCACAGCTGGTTACCTGCACCTCCCATGCAGTGTTAGAGGTTCGAGCTGGCTCTGAGTGTGATGACCTTCTCAGTCCCTTCCAGAATCTGCTTCTCTTAGAGGTCAGCTTTCAGATTTCTCCTTTAGATCTGGGCTTTACTGCTTGGACCTTTGGAACCACTCTACTCCTCCTCCATGAACACCCTCTTCTTCCCACTCCTGGTTGAGGAGGTATCAGAACCTCTGGCCTAAGGATTCCTTTTGAATGCATCGCCTCCTTGTCAACTTCTCCAGGTCTCTGAAGCTTGACTTCTAGAATTGATTTTCTTAGAAATGTGCTTTGAAGTTTCTCCTTTTGGCAAAGTTTGGCTTTTTCATCTCTGGTTCTAGGCTGATGTCTGGGCCTAGTCTCTGTATAATACTACCCCCTCTCAACAGCCAGCAGAAGCCTCAGGCCTCTTCCTGCCCTAAGCCCTACCTCACTGTGAGACCACTCACCGAGTTCCTGTTCTTTGATGCCTATAGTTCCAGCTTGCATAGTACTTGCAGAATTGTAATAGGAGTGACTACTTTTTGTGGATTTGCTAAGCATCAGACTCAATCCTAAGTGCTTTATATTAAAACATATGTATCTTTATGTCATCGTTCTACTGTCATCAGACAACCCTAAAAGGTTATCCTCAAATTACCTGAGGAGGAATCTGAGGCTCAGAGAGGTTAAGTAATTTGCCAAAGGTCCTACAGCTAGTTAAATATCAGGACTGAGAGTCAAGCCTGAGTCTCTGACCCCACATCTTTAACTCTTATGCACTCAGAGGTAACTGAGACATTGTTTACCAGGCAGATAGGGCTTTCCCTGACTTTGTTCTCCAGCTTCTCTTTGACGACTTTCTCCCTTCTTGCTCAGTTATCAGTGTGGGCAAGGTAATTCAGTTTTCAGTTACTCATATTCTCTCAGAGAGTAGTTTTCCAAAAAGAAAGAAACAGGTATTGAGTACTTACTGGGCACTGAGTTGCTTTCGCATCCCTTTCATCACTCTCCTTTCCATTGCTCTTAGAACAACGCCCTATTCTTTGACCAGGGCTTTAGAAAGCCCTGTGTGCTGGTGTTTGCCTATGTCCATGGTCTTGTCTGTAACTACTCTCCTCCCTGCACACTGCTCCCAACTATCCTGGCCTCCGTGCTCCTACTGGAATACATCAGTCACCCTCCACCTGATAACACTGTACTTGGTTTTCTTGCTGCTTAAAATGGGCTTCCACAGATATTTGTCTGGCTAGCTCCTTCTCGGATTTGAAGTCTTACCTTAGAAGAGCTGTCTGTAATAATTCTTCCTGAAGTTTACCCTTTTTCTCCCCTTCACTCTCATTCAGATCCCTTTATTTCTTTTTTTTTTTTTTTCAGAGCACTTTCCACCATGGTAAATTATCATCTTTATTTACTTACTTTGTTAGTTACTGTCAGTCTTGTTTATTTGGTAAGTGTTTTGAGGATAGGCAGAAATTTTACTGAACTTATTGTCTACTGTATCGCTGTGGCTTATGATGGTGGCTGGCATAGAGTAGTCCCTCAGTAAATGTTTATTGACTACAAGAATGGATGGAATGGATCGCTACCAGTCTCTGCCAACAGGAGAGGAGTAGTTCCTTGACAAAAGGGGCCTAAGATGTTGCTCCAGAGAGGGTGCCTGTGTGGGGGAAGATGAGAATTTGGGGAATAGGACCCTGACCTCTCTCCCTTGCTTTGCAGGCCAGAGGCACCCAATGAGTTCTATGATGGAGACCATGACAATGACAAGGAAAGCGACGTGGAGATTTAAGAGCAGTTGGGCTTGCTCTATCCCAAGGAATTCCTTTTTACCTCTTGTTTGGGCAGGAGGGAAAAGATGTGGCGCCCACAGCCCTGGACGGTCACTTTCAGGGCTTTACCAGTGCTGGAGGAGGGTTTGGAGACCACACCTGGTTTTTGAACCAACTATCCCCTTTACTGTATTTCCCAAGGCCTGACAATGGTACTTATTAGGGATTGGATGGGGACAAGGATAACTTCCCCTAGGACATCTTGGGCAATGGGCCCTAGATGCTGTTCCCAGCTACTTTGGCCCCCTTATTCCTTTCCTGCTTCCCTCCAACCCAGAGACTTACAGGGATGAAGATGTTAGACGGGAGTAAAGTTGCCTCTGACTTTCTCCTTTCTTGGTTTCCCCTACAGCAAGCCTTGTTTTCAGTGCAGGTGAAGAGTGAGGGATTTTAGGGGTTTCTGGCTCTCTAACATCTTAACCCCAGATGATGGGAAATATGGTTTTAGTCCGGGGAGGATGTAAAAATGTCTCTTTCTAACTTTTGGCTTTATGTCCATTTTACCACTGTTTTTATCCAATAAACCAAGTTGGTATTTTTTGTACCTTTTGCCTTCCTGGGAATATTCTTAATTCTTGCTAGCTGCCTATGTATGAAAGGAGAAGAAATGGGGGTCATGATGTATATAATAAAAATCATAGTTAACATTCATTCAACACTTATCTTAGGCCCTGTGTATGAATTCTACGTGGATTATGTTACTCATATATAGGGAGTTCTTAAAGCATTCTGGTTAAGAGTTAGACAAACCTGAGCAATTACTAGCTTAAGAGAGGGAGTAGAAGATGACTTGATGTTTTGGAACCTGTATGTTTGGAATGGTAATGCTAGTTGGTGAAGATACACTGAGATAAAACGTCAAGTGCTTAGCATGGTGCCTGACAAGTGGTTGCTTGTTATCTTAACTGTCTTGGTGAAGAATGATGCTAGATACTGTAGTAGCCACAAATGTGGACCCTTCCCTGACGTTCATAATCCAATAAAGAGTGAGGTAAATGGTATAGCAGATGTAGACAGCGGTATGAGAAAGAAGAGTGATAGATGGATCATTCCTTCCATGCTTTGATCCTGTGTCGGTGCTCTAGCTTCGAAAATAATATCCCATGCCCTAAACTGAGCACTGGGGTCTCAGAGTTCCCTCCAGGAACATATATTTGAAATCTTTTGTCAGCTGTGGGTGAGATAATTCCATCCATATTTTGAGGGCCTACTGGGGGCCACATATTTTTCACAGAAGGAACAGATGTAGCTGGGAGAATGGATGAGATTACTGAGGGAGAAATGAAGCTGGATGAGCAAAGAACACACTCTTCGAGAACACCTGCTCTTTTCACTCAGGTTTGGTTTTTGTCAGTAGGATATCCTGGTCAAACATAGGACTTCCCAGACTAATCTGGATTAAAAAAAATTTTTTTTATCACTTATGTGCCCTCGAGCAAGTCACTTTAACTCTCAGAAGTCCCAAATTTTCTATCTGTAAAATGGTGAGACTAATGGAGTCTGTCACATGGCAATGCCAGGATTCAGTGAGGAACAACACGGAGAGTTTTGCATAGTGTCTGGTTTAGAGCAAGTGCATGGTAAATGGTAACTATTATTCCTGAGTAGTCACCTGTTGGCAATAACTAGTTTTTCAGAATAAAAAACACCACTGGGAAATAGACCTGCGATTCAAAACTAGGTGATCTAACTCCAGTCTAGCACTTGCTCTGGACCACTCTCTGTTCCAGGCACATAGCTTTCAATAAATAACTGCCACTTTCAAATTTTTTCATGTGCTCCACTGATGTTGCACACATAAAAAACTGTATTATCGTTGAAATACCCGCACTGGATTTTCGGCCAAAATGACATCTCTTATTTGATTTTTTGTTTAGATAAGATCCTGGTCTAGGGTGTGAGAGGGTATAGGCTTTACAGCCACGTGGGCAGTGTGGGAGCGGGGAGGCCTGCGCCGCTCCGACCGCCAGGTGGCGCTATTCCCTGTCGAGGCCGCAGAGTTGCACCGCCCACTCACCACCATTTCCACCCCCCCCCCCCACGTGAGTCCGAATGGTTAGGTCCGCCAGGCAGGTAGCTTGCTTCCGCGCCTTCCCTCCACCCTCTCACTTCCCCCATTGGTAGGAGCTGCTGGTCCGGGCGGAAGTGGGGCAGGCGGGCGGGAGCGAGGCGTCGTCGTTGTATATTCATGAGGCGCGCGCAGCCCGGCATACTAATGAGGCGGGGCGCGGCGGCGGGCTGAGGAGGGAGCTGTTGGGCGGCGGCGGCCGGTTGGGAGCTGCCCGGCGGGAGCTGCCCGGCGGGAGCGGCGTAGGCGCGGGGTCATCTGCCAGCGCGAACCTGGACATGGAGCCGCTCGGCGGGGGCCAGGGTCCCGGCCGCGGGACCCGGGACAAAAAGAAGGGCCGGAGCCCGGACGAACTGCCTGCGGCGGGCGGCGACGGCGGCAAATCCAAGAAATTTGTGAGTGTCCCTCCCACCCGGTTCCTTCAGCCTAGCCCGGTAACCGTCCTCCGGTCCCCGGTAACCCCCGCAGCCGACCCCAGGGCTGTACGCCCGTCTCTAGGGAGCCGCCCCCGCGCCTCTCTCTCTGTTTGCTCGGTCCTGGGCTCCACAGCCGGACATCCTACCCCTCCGGGACCTCGGGAATCCCCGGAGTCCCACCCGGCTTTTGCCCCGGCAGCCTCGGGGCTTCCTTCACCCCTTCAGCCCGTACGCTCTGCCCTCCGCCCCCATAGCCCGGCGGGTCTTAGCCCCATCTCTTCCTTCTCAGCCCCACTTCCTTTCTTCTTCCTCTGTTACCCGCACACGCCTTCTCTATCTTGTCCTCTGTGTTTTTCTGGGTCCATTATTTATTACCCTTCCACAACCCCTCCCCCCCCCCCTTTTTTTTTTTGTATCCTCTTATTTGCTTCTCTTAAAGGTCACTTCCTTCTCAAGATTGATCCCTTTCACCTGCTAACTTTCCTCCCTCCTCGCCCGGGCTCTGGGCCCTCAGCCCGGTGTCACCTGATAATCCTTCCCCTCTGGAATGTTACCTGACTTGGCTTCTACCTTCCCTGGACGTTTGTCCTTGTGATTGCAGGAATGGGTTCCTGCCCAGGTCCTATGGTCATTGGGCATGACGTTAATTTGTTTCCCAGTATTTCTCCATCCCGAGAACCTGCCTCTTTGCCCTGTTGCTTATCACTTTTCAGAGGGTTAGAACTTCTCTCATGATGATGCCTTTCTTGATTTAGGATGGTGATAAACCTTCCTCATAGGGAGGAAGTTAGGCTGCAAGTCCAAGAAGTTTGAGTAATTGAATCGCTTTTTATGTTTCCCATGAAAACCATCTCAATTCTTCTGCCACCTCCTGTGTGACAGGCTAGTGACATCCCTTTTCCTACCTGTACAAGAAAGAGTATAGCTGTCCCCAGGTGTCAGTGACTTCCAATCTGAGTTAGAAAGAATACTGATATTCATGTAACACTATCATATTTCATTACCTTTGCCCACATTAAATCTTGTTTACTCCTCTCTCCAGGGAGCTATTTGTTTGCTTTTTACTGTAAAAGCTTTGAAAGATATGGGACACTATCCAAGAGAGGGAAATAGTCTTGGATCTTAATAATCGTTTGCTAGTTGTAATTGTAGTTATTAGTCTTTTCTTCCAGGTGATTATGCCTCCACCACGGTATCTCTTTCTAGTAACCAAATGGATTCTGACTCTTTGCTCCTTTATCCCCAACCTTTAGTTTTCTGATCCAAACCCACAAATTTGGGAAGAAAACTGATAAAATGATAGAAACAGGAAGAAAATGTTGCTTTGGGACCTAGAGGATTGAGATGTGGAGAGTTCTAAGCAGAATTAAAATAGTGACTCATCTCTTCCTACCTATTTCTAGCAAGGCAGGTGCTTCTGGACTGTCCTTTCCAGTGACTTATGGGCTGTCAGTAACTGCCTTCTTTTTTTTTTTTTTTAATTTATTTTTTTAATCTGGTGAACATCTGTTTTTCCAGAAATGTAGAATTAATGGTAGTGAGGACCCTCCCCCTCGTGATTAAAGAAACATTTCCTTATGTTTGTTTAGGATAGTAACTGACACTCTAGTTAGAGAGCTTTCCTTCTAAGAATTAAATTCTGGGGCTTATAATCCTTTTTTATTATAAACATACATATATCTGTTATTGTTGTTTTGCTCTTGTTTCCATGGGTACTGTTTGACCTTCCTCACCCACATTCTAGCTATTCCTGCTGATGTATTGAACTCTGTGGCTTGTAATGTTTTTCAGGTCCTTAAATAGAATTTTGTTTGTGCTTTTGTTTTACCTAATACCTGCGTGTTTCACAAGTGAAAGGAATTGAAGTTGAGATACCTGAGGAAACTTAACTTTTTTTCACCTGTGTTTTGGAATGTCCATGGACTCTTGTGTATGCTGGGTGGATTTGGCTCAGAGTTTTTGGTATTTGCTTTACAGAGGGTGGAGCCGAACCAAGTTCTCTTTTTCTTTCTGAGGTGTTGGTGTTAACTCTTAACCGGCTGAAATGTTTAAAAAAAAGAGAGAGAGAGAGAGAGAGAGAAAGAAAAAAAATTGTGTAGCGCTGGTAGTGAGTAGAATTGCATTCAGAGCTAGGGGATTGGAAAGTTTCCAGAAAAGTAGTGCTACTTAACCCCTTTCTTGCCAACTGTAACTTACCTCAAGGCATCAGAATATTCTCTCATTGTTCTTTTTATGAGAACTCTGTGACAGTGAGAGACCAGGAGGGGCATTGCAATCCACTTGTCTTTGTGTCTGTGTGTATATGTGGGTGCGTGGAGGGGGAAAAATTGCTGGTGTGTTTTTGTTACCCATGGCTTAGTTTTTTGAACTACAAGCTAAAAGAACTGTTTTGCCTGCTCCACCTTTGCTAGAGTGTGTTCTCTGGAATCCCATTAAGAATATACTTGATAAGTCTCCCTTTCTCTCTGCCCCTCTCCCTGCTTGTGTGCTCTCTCTCTCCTTCAAAAATACATAAACATTAAAAAAATAATAATTTAAAAAAGGGCACCTGGTTGGCTCAGTCGGTTGGGCATCCAACTTCGGCTCAGATCCTGATCTCCCTGTCTGTGGGTTTGAGCCCCGTGTCAGGCTCTGTGCTGACAGCTCAGAGCCAGGAGCCTGCTTTGGATTCTGTGTCTCCCTTTCTCTCTGCCCCTGTCTCTGCTCATGCGCTCTCTCTCTCTCTCTCTCCTTCAAAAATAAACATTAAAAAAAAAAAAAAAAAGAATGTACTTTATAAAACTCCACTGGTTTGGACTTAGTGTGCCTGAAGGTTATTTGTTTGCATTTGAGGAGTTTCTCATCTCTTTAAGCTGCTGCATACCTTTCCAGGCTTATGCAGGTTCTAAGTACAGATCAAGTGAATGGAAGGCAGAGCTTACATATTGGCAAAGATACTGTTATCCTCTGAGACATCTTGGGTGGAAAGCAGATGGAGTTGAAGTTTAAAAAGTGGTTGGGAATCACCTTTTAAAAACATTGGGTTGTTAGAGATGCTGATACTTGTGGCTGAAGCTGGGCTGCCTGGTATTTCCTGATTCTTCGTGAATCTTTCTCCTCCTGGGCCATAAGCATATCCTTTCTCCAGCATTGTTGCAGTTCCTTGCAGAGGTCTTTAGGATGAAGGAAAATAAAAATTCAAAATGAACAGAATGTTTTCTGATTTTTCAGCAGTGATGAATTTGGGTGTCAAATAAACTGCTGGCTGAAATATGTGTAAAGGTAGTAATTACAACCAGGGTGTTGGAGGCTGCAGAGTATTCCTGCATTTTATAAACACCATGTTTTATACAATCAAGAAGTTGATGCATTCTAAGAAGGAATATTACTTCCTGATTCAGCTAGAGGCATAAGTCTGTAAAACGTGAGTTTTAGCTTGGGATTAGAGAGAAAAGAAGATACATAATTTTTAAAATCTTGTTTCATATTAGATGTCAGTGTATTGAATTTCATCAAGTGAGTTTCATGCCTTGTGAAAAACAAAGTGATAGTGAAAGTATAAATGTTTGGTTGTAGATCCCTGTCCGTCCGTCCATAAGGAGAGCAATCAAAGGTAAAGGATGCCAGGCAGAATTTTAGATAGTAGGGAAGATAGAGAATATGAAAGAAGTGGAGTTGTTTATGCAAATATCTGCTTCTATCTTATTAAGACATTAACTTTGATCCAGAAAGTTGCAGAAAACGGAGAGCTTTATACTAAAGTCATGTGATCTTTTTTTTTTTTTTTTAAAGATGATAAAGGGATTACTTATTTTGGAAAGAGAGCCTACAGGAATGTTTGTGAGATGTTTGAGATGACAGAATGATACCTTAAAAATTGCTGCCCTTTTTCCTGCCTTGTTTTTAAAGAGGTAGCCCAAGGATCCACTTGATCATGTTACATTTACTTGTCTCAAAGGAAATCCTCCCTGACAAGAGGTCAGACCGAGGGAATCGCTCAGAATTAAAATCTCTGCCTTGAGAGAGTTGGTAAATGTTCGGATACTTTTATTAAAAAAAAAAAAAAGCTGAAAATTTTATGACATGTAAATTATATTTATTATAAAACCTAAGAAAATAGTTATAAGTGAGAAATGATTTGTTTGTTGATGCGCATATGGGTCAGAATAGACTAATTTTATTTCCTGTATGGTAGAATAACCTTTTGCTATCCCATGGGGCTCTCCATTTTATAAATGGATTGCCAAGTTATTCTTGGAGAGTATTAACATTTTCAGTGAAATGTAATGGAGGTTTTCAAGATAAGGTTATACCACATAAGATTTAGAAGAACAGGTTAAAATCATGTTTATTACCAAGAAATAGTAGTAATTGTAGAGAAAAGGTTTGTGTGTTCAGATAGTATGTTTTTCCCATTTTATGTCTCATTTGAAATCATTCATGACTACAAAAAGCATTCCTATTTGAAACAAGCTACGTGTTGTATTACTTAAGTGTTTTTCTTTATTTTGTTGCCCTTCCTCTTACTTTTGTTTGAAAGCCTTAGGAAAGAATTTACCTCTTGCTAATGAGCAAAGCAGCCTTGAGTATTTGCCCCTAGTTAGGGTTAAGGAAGACAAAGGCAAGCCTCCTCTCCCCTTGCCCAGTTAATATCCTCCCCTCCTTCTTTGTTTTTATTCCCTATCTGCTTCTGTAGGGGCAGGGCCCAGTTCCCTGGGCAGCCAGGCTTTTGATGAATCAGGAGTGGTAAAAGCTGTTAATACTAAAATTTCATAAAGCTTCAAAGCTAAAATTGAAAAAGAAAGAATGTTTAGACACTGGGAACATATTTTACTTCATTTTACACCTCTCTTTTTCCTTTCTCTCTTCTTTCTTTCTCCCTTCCTTCCTTCCCCCCACAACCCCCTCCAAACATTCTATTAGAACCAAGGAACCCTTTTTAATAAAGTCAAAGAATTACTGGAAAAGAGAAGTATTAGGACCAGTGTTTCAATGAATTTTACCACCTATTACAGGATAACTAGGTGTATCATTGCTGTTTCAGCTCTGAGATTCTTCCATTCATTATTAAAACTTGCTATGAAGGGTAGCCTTAAAATTTTAGTGTTGGAAGGGACTTTAAATGTCATCAAGCCCAAACACCCACTCAGTGCAGTAGTCTCTTCTTACATTTGAAGTTTGGAAACATGGGGGGACCATGGGGTGGATGTTGGATAAATGAATGCAGAAGAAGCACAAATTTTGGATTCTATGTATCCTTTAGTAAATTTCAGGATCTTGGAATAGCTAGAGTAGTGGAAAGATTTTATAAAGAGAACGGATATACTAGAAGCTCTGTAATTGAGAGGGAAAAGATTGAAGAAACTGCTGTGTGTTGCCTGGCTCTCTGACAATCATAGTTTCAATTTGTCCTATAAATATTTGCTTAAATTTCTTTACTCTGAGAATGGGGATGGAACAGATAAGGGGACACAAAGGAGAATAAGTATAACGGAGCTGAATTAAGAGAAACACCTGGCATTCTTACGTGGAAGCATTCTTATATGGAAGATGGGATATTCCATCCTTGGTGGTGGTTAAGTGGTCCTTAGTCTAGGTGGTAGCGAAGTTGACATTTTAAGGTAGTAGGTAGAGGTAGAATTGATGGTGTTCTGGATTTTTGATTCTGTGATTTATTCCCTGTTTTAGAAATACTGCTGTGTGAAAGCATAGAGTTTGCATTTTCTTCTAAGATTTAAGGATCTAACAGAAGATAATTTATAAACTGTCTTTAATCCTGCAGGTCACAGAAGACCAAGGAGTATACCTTGGTATTGGGCTTATATCTCAGAAAAAGCTGCCTTATGTTTAATTTTTTTTTTAAGTTTATTTATTTTTGAGGGGAGGTGGGAACAGAGGATCTGGAGCTGGTTCCATGCTAACTGCAGAGAGCCCGATGCAGGGCTACAACGTACAAACCGTGAGATCATGACCTGAGCTGGTTGAATGCTTACCTAGCTGATCCTCCCTGGCACCCCTATGTTTGACTTTTTAAAAAAGCACCAAACTGCTTTCCAAAGTGAGTGTACCATTTTACATCCCCACAAGCAATATAGGAGTTCTAGTTCCTTGCTGACACTTGGTATGATCAGTCTTAAATTAGCCATTTCAGTGAGTATGTGATGGTACTTCAGTGTGACTTTAATTTGCATTTGTGTAATGATGTTGAGCATCTTTTCAACTATTTATTTGCTATTTATGTATCTTCACTGAAGTGTCTGTTTGAATTTTTTCCCATTAAAAATTTTTTTTTTTATGTTTATTTTAGAGGAAGAGAGAGAGTGCAAGTGGGGAGGGACAGAGAGACAGGATTGGAAGCAGGGTCCATGTTAACAGCAGAAAGCCCAATGTGGACTTGAACCCATGAACCGTGAGTTCATGACCTGAGCCAAAGTCAGACGCACAACTGACTGAGCCACCCAGCTCTCCCTAAAATTTTTTATTATTATAGTCTATATGCAAGTAATTTGTTGGATATGTGTTTTGCAGATACATCTTTCTCCTATGATTTGCCTTTTCATTTTTTTTTAACACTGTGGTATGAAAAAAAAAGTATTTAACTTTGATGAAGTCCAATTTTTAACTTTTTGCTTTTTGTGTCATTTCAAAAATCTGTGCTAAAATCAGAGCCCATAAGATTTTCTTCTTGTTTTCTTTTAAAAATTTTATAGATGTAGCTCTTAAGTTCTCTTTTCCTCTATGGGTATGTTAATTATATCCTGCTCATGCTTTTGGGGGGTATATTTTCACTTGTAGGCAAAGACAGAACCTTTCTGATACTCAGGATTGGGGACCTTTGAGATTCCATTTATCCTGGAGTCATTTTCATCTTAATATGTGGTGGTAGAAAGCTTTTGTTCTCCTGTATGTCCTGTGCTACAGGGTGTATAGTGCCATTCTTCTATCTAAAAATATTAAAGAATGTTTAGCATCTTTTTTTTTTAAGTTTTAATTTATTTATTCATTTAAGTAATCTTTACACCCAACATGGGGCTCAAACTCACGACCCCAAGATGAAGAGTCAGATGCTCTTCCGACTGAGTCAGCCAGGCACTCCACTGTTCATCTTGATAGTAGGAAGATGAATTCATTCCAGACTGGAAGGACAGGGAGTAATAGTAACAACAACAGTAGCAGTAGTAATAAGGTTTGTTGCATACTTATACACCCCTAGCACTGTGCTAAAGAGCTTTAGATTCGTTATCTCATTAATCTCTAACTCAATCTTATAAAATAAGTACTGTTGTTATTCCAATTTTATAGGTAATTAAACAGACTCAGATCAAGAAACCTGATTTAGCTTGAAAAACTAGGATTCAGACTGAGGTCTGGCTTATTAAAAAAAAAATTTATTCACCACTTTGTGCTGACATTTTACAAGTGTCCAGTTTTTGCACCTTTAGTATAAAAGAGTATTAACTGCTAGGAATTTACTAGAAAATGTTGGTGGCATCTCTTTAGTCATTTGATGACTGTAGTCTATTAAAACTGGGCTCTCCTCCCGTTCATTTGGTGGGAAAGAAGTACTGGGTCTAGATGGACCAAGTGCAGTGGCTAAATGGCTAACTGCTTTTTGCATTTAGTGATTTAAACTTTGAAATCATTGCAAGAATTACAATTAAACCTTTCTTAGACATGAAGAAGTAGCTATTTCAGTGCATCACAACCAATATTTCCTCTGGCTCATGAGTTATTAAGAAGTTGCCAGTTATTATTTTTTTATTTTAATTTTTTTAAATGTTTTATTTATTTTTGAGAGAGAGAGAGAAAGAGTGAGCAAGCAAGCAAGCAGGTGAGGGGCAGAGAGAGAGGGAGATACAGAATCTGAAGCAGGCTCCAGGCTCTGAGCTGTCAGCACAGAGCCGGACATGGGGCTCGAACTCACAAACTGAGATCATGACCTGAGCTGAAGACACTTAACCTACTGAGCGACCCAGGCACCCCACCAGTTGTTATTTTTAAAGGCAACCTTCTGTGTAAATGAAGTAGCTCTAACAGCATCAGCTATCAGTTGTATGAGTTGTTTAAATTGATTAAAGCAGCAAGTAGTGGTGACAAATGGGAAGGAGGAAGCTGTTGCTAGACTGCTTCCCATAGTTACCTTTTCTATATTTTAGAATAAGCATGTAGTATTCTTAAAATCCTCTCTCTGTAGCCCTGAAACTTGACTGTAAGGATTGCGAATGGTTAATATCTCCAGGATCTCTTCTGAGAGTCTGGGGCCTGCTGATGTTTGTTCTTTAGACCTGGCAGTTATTTGCCTGTGGTTAATAATTAAAACATCGCCACCAAGATCCAGGTACCTGGAACTAGGATTTTCTGTATGACTGCTGGCAAAGAGTAGAGAATAGAGTTTCTCTTATTTGTTTGAATTCGCATGGATCTACTCTGGATCCAAAAGGCTAAAGATCAACAAGTCATGTGGTTGCCCTATCAGGTTCAGTCCTTGCTTTTTAATAGATTGTAATCTCAGTCATGTTAATAGGTGAATGGGTAGGAAAAGCTCAGAGGCTATGAACGTAAGAGTTTAAAAGCTGTAGGATTTTAGGGGTGCCTGGGTGGCTCATTCGGTTAAGCATGTGCTCTTGGTTTTGGCTCAGGTCATGCATGATCTCACAGTTCATGGGTTTGAGCCTCATTGGGCTCTGCGCTGGCACTGTGGACCCTGCTTGGGATTCTGTCTCTCCCTCTCTCTCCCTCTCTCTCCCTCTCTAAATAAATAAACATTTTTTTAAAAAAGAGGGATTTCAGAGAAGTGAAGGAATTGAGTGGAAAGATTACTGGACTAAGAGAAGACCTAGGTTTCAGAATCTTAGAATGCTGGAGGTTAAAAGGATGCTAAAAATTATTTCATTCAAACCCTTTATTTTATGCATTAAGAAATGTGAACCTAGAAAAATCTGTCTACATTTATAGCTAGACCTAGGACTAGAACCCCTATCTCCTACTCCCATCGAAGTATTCTTTCCAAATATTCCTGTTTAGTCAGACTTTGCCACAATTAACCCTGTGAACTCTGGGCAAGTCATTCCACTTTTTTTACTCTTTTCTTATAATATTAGAGAGTTAGCATGTAAGATTTCAAAGGTCTGTATTTACATCCCAAATTCTATAATGATCCAGAATAGAATTGTGGACAGTGTTAGTTAACTTCATAGAAGATGGGGGATATGACAGGCCTTGGAAGGAAATACACGGGTTGGTAGAGAAGATTTCATGGTGTGGGGAGCAGTGTGAACAGAGGCTCAGAGGTGCAAGTGTGTGTCTGTGGTAAAGAGAAATGGCCCAGTTATAGCAGTCAAGTATTTATATGGGACATAAATCATTTAAGAAAGGCACACTACTTCATAGAGTTTATTTTATTCCTTTTAAGGGATAAAATAGGTTCTCTTTCTGTAGAAACCTGCAGAAGGCAGGATTGAAAATTAGTGTTTTGTATGTCGCGATGCATGTTGATGCAGTTTTTGGCCATGTGAATGTGTTATGGTGACAGGAAATCAGCATATCCAAGAACATGAATAGATAAGTGTTAAGGTTCCAGCAAATCATATCTGCTACCTCGATGGAATTTAGATAGTTAACTTTGTTTGAGTTACAATCCTTGTCCATTTTAACGCACCCATCTTTTCAGTCTTTAGGAGATAAAGCTAGGTTTAAAAAATATGATTCTCAGCTGGATCTCAAAGCTGTATAGCTAAATAGTGGACTTAGGTAGGAAATGCCATTGTAGGAACAATTAGAACTCTTTAGACCCTACTACTTCTTAAAAGTTGCCTAGTACAGGGGTTCCTGGGTAGCTCAGTTCGTTAAGCGGCTGACTCTTGACTTCAGCTCAGGTCATGATCTCACAGTTGGGTTTGTGAGTTCAAGCCCCACATCAGGCTTTGCACTGACAGTGGGGAGTCTCCTTGGGATTCTCTGTCTCCTGTCTCTGCCTCTCCCCGACTCATGTTTGTGCATTTTCTCTCCCCCCACCCCTGCTCTCTCAAAAATAAATAAACTTAAAAAAAAAAAAAGTTCCTTAGTGCAGTATAGGTTTTGATTGCATGCTTATTTGAAGGGTTCTTTAGTCTTTTGTAA
Organism: Acinonyx jubatus; assembly: GCF_027475565.1. Lineage (NCBI taxonomy): Eukaryota > Metazoa > Chordata > Mammalia > Carnivora > Felidae > Acinonyx > Acinonyx jubatus. Next base: position 116,080,463 of record NC_069380.1, on the reverse strand, counting down.
ATGAAAATAAACATGTATATATATATATATGGCCTTCCAAGGCCTGTCATGTCCCCCATCTTATAGTATATAATATAGAGAGGAAGGGAAGGAGGTATCTTTTTGGGCGGATCTTATTTCCCATCTTGCTTGTGAGGTGCTTAAGCCCTTTGGTGGTATTTCACTCATGTTAGCAATATCCTTTTATGTATTTTCTTTTAATGTTAGTCTTGGGAATCTTGGGATCATTTTCAAGGTTCTCTGTTTCTATGGTCTAATGTAGGAGATTGACAGAAACCTTAGTCCTCTCTCACCAAGGTAACTGAGGCAGAGAGAAGCTCTAATGTAACTGTACCTGACCAGAAGAACTCTGTTGAGAAAAGTTATTACTATTCTCTAGAGATATAGTATCTTCAGGTTTTGTGTTTAATGAAGGAACATGTCTATAGGACTAAAAATGTCTGCATTATTTTACATACTTCAGGGCTGCCAACTTATATCATAATGAATGGGAGTAGTATTTGGCCCAGTGCTATAGGGATTGTTAACATAACATTTAAAGCAAGTAATTGGTAAGTCCCTATATTATTTTAATCTATTAGTATCATGGTCTTTCAGGGCTACAGAAAGGTTTACACAGAGTGTTAAGAAAACAAGACAAAGAGGAGTCTTCTAAGTCCTCAGGAAATGTCTAAGTCTTCACAAAAAGTGCTAGTGACCTTTTTGTTTTGTTTTGTTTTTGTTTGTTTCTTACACTCTTATACTCCTACATAGCTATTCTTCAGTTTCTTCATTTGGCCATAGCAGCAAAGTAGATTGAGACTGTTCTAAAATTATTTCATCATATTTGCATGGGACCTCCAGAGATAATTTTAGTTTTGTTAGTTTTTTGTGAAAGATGTGTGTTGGGTTCCCCAGGCATAAAGGCCTCTAGTGATTTCTTGATTCTTGTATTTTAGAAAGATGGGAGTTGGCCTTAGTTGGCAGCTCTTTGCATCCGCCAGGGCTTATTCGTTACTTACTTCTAGGCCCATGGGTGACGTCTGTTTCCTGTGATTGAAACCACAAGAAGAAGTGGTGAGAAGCCACTGTAGGATATGTACTATCAGGCAAGTAGCAGGCATGGAGCTGCCCTCAAAAAGAGCAGTAGTAACTAAGCACAGTCTTTAAGGTCTCCAGAGACCCTAGAAATATTCTGACCTAGCTTCCTCATCTTAACATGAGGAGGCCGGTGAGGTCTGGAGGTATTAATTTGCTCAAGGTCATGTAATTAGGTGAGCTAGCTTTTAGACTATTCATTATTCTTTCTCACATTGCTTTGTCATCCCTAATTTTTCTTCTTCTTTTTTAATGTTTATTTATTTTTGAGAGTGAGTGGGGGAGGTGCAGAGAGAGGGGAGACAGAGGATCCAAAGCGGGCTCTGCGCTGACAGCAGAGAACCTGATGCTGGGATTGAACTCAGAAACTGTGAGATCATGACCTGAGCTGAAGTGCAAGGCTTAACTGACTGAGCCACCCAGGTGCCCCTTTCATCCCTAACTTTTCTCATTGTGTCCTGCCAGAGTGTTTCCTTAAGCAAAGTATGACTAGAGAAGAGTAAATACTGGTGGGCATTTTGAATATGGGAATTGGATGATGTTACTTTGCTTTTAGGTGCTGTGCCATGATTGTTTTTATGCTTTTTTTTGAAAAAACATGTATTTTCAAAATAACAGTATCTAAACCCCAAATTTCTACTTTTCATTTTTATTTCACTTAGTATTTGAATATTCTAGTTATTATGTCTATGCACATGTTTTTGCAAAGTTGCAATTATAGTTGACACAGGTTTTCTGCTTTTAAAACAATGTATCATAAACATTTTCTAGCTTTCTAATCTAAAAAATGTTACTTTTATTTGAAATGGAAATGTATATTTTATTATAAAAGTGAAACACATATTTCTAAGAAAATATAGATGTGTGTAAAAATAAAGTAAAACAACCCCCTACCTTGTTTTCCAGAAATTATAGTTATTTTAAAGTAGAACCAAAAAGAAAAAAAAATGATACATGGTAGTTTCTTTGTAGCCTAAGTACTTTGGCCTGAAATTCTGTATTTGTGTTAGAACATAGTTCCACACGAGTACAATTGCTCCAAGTATCAGAAGTACCCTATTTTAACTTTTGCTTGTATTTCTGGTGTTAGAGGAGTAATGAGATTTCGCCTCCTGCTCTCCTGCCCCCCTCCCCTGCAAGATTTTTTCAAAATCAGATCTTATTCTAAATTTGTAGGGGCCCAGAAAATGTTTACTTGGTTTCATAAGATCAAGTCTGGCTTTTTGAGTAGTAGTGTAATTTTTGGATCGGTTAAGCTATTATCAATAGGCTATGATTATTTCTGTGTATTTAGGAATGACGTGAGGACAGAAAAAAAAAAGGTGTAACCATCGTTTAGAAATGAAGGACTTGAGAATGGGATTTAAAATAAGGTGGCTTCATACTTGGTGCCTGTATGTAGAAGTAATATCAGCTGCAGGAACTTCCTGTCAGCCAGGCCTTGGGTGTGTCATACATGTGCTCACCCTTGAGGAAGAGTAGATGTCCTGCTACTCACATCACAACATGGGAGGAGAAGACAGTTGCTACGGAGATTGGGAAACAGCATTCCTGAGTCACTGACTATTTCCAAATGAATGGACAACACCCCCCTTTTAAAGGAGCAATTACAATCTAAGCTCAGGCAGTAAAGAGAGAGACCCAGTAAGAAAGTGAAGTATTTGGAACTGGAGAAATGTGTTGAAATTTTAGAAAAACAGGTTAACATTATTGTTTTCTAATCAGGTTTCCCCCATCATCTAAAAGTTGAGTGTTCCTATGAAAACTTTCATAAGCCAAAATGGCATAAAGCAAAGAAGCACTTACCATTAATTTATAGGGAAGATTTTTCGAGCATTCCTAAAAATAACCTCTCTTAGGCTTTTCTGATACCTCAGGTCACATCTTGCTAACGGATGCACAAAACAAATGGAGATTAAACATGGATGCTTACAGACACCGTTCAAAGCGCTGGTGGCCTGATGCTGAGATGCTGAGTGTGGCTGTGCTCGGGGTGCCCTGCCTCTCTTAAAATGCTTGCTAGAAAACAAACGCTGAATGCTATTTTCACTTTTCACCTTTTTTGGTAAAAGCGAAAATCTCTTTTGGATTTCTTTTGGTTAGCGAAAACAGGTACTTATATAGGTCTTTCATAAAAGCGAAGTGGCCTAATATGAACTTTTGAAAAGTGGGGGATACCTGTGTGCATTCACAAGTTTTATCAGAACCTTAGGATGTTTGAAAGGAAAGACTTGCTTACTGATATCTCACCAGATGACAGACTATATGTACACTTCCTTCCTGACAGCAAAAGAGGTGGTCATGTCTGCCACACATTGTGACACTGGTAGGAAACTAAGACTTCCAGAATCTGAGCACTTTCTCTGTTGGCAGCTTGTTTTCCCAGCCCATGGGTGGTTCACAGTGCACGGGGCTGCCAGTTTGTTTGGATGGGCTTGTAGGAGGAATGCTATGTTCCCAGCCTGGCTTCCACCTGTCTGCTGAGCTGGAATAGTGAAACCTGAGTGGACTTGCCTTCTTTTCTCCAGGCTATCAGCTATCTAGGATGCAGGCTATGCCAGTCCCAGGCTTCAAAATGAGCTAAGCAGTAGGCAGAATGTTGCCTTCTCCTTTTCCCCAAGAGGCTTGCCTTCTTGAACTAACAAGAGGACTATTAGAATGCATTTTGGACCTGTCAGAGGACTGAATCCTAATGTTAAAGATAGTTTTTCCCTCATTTTAATCACAGTTGGGTGAAAGCAGACCCTGATTTAGACAGTTGTGGGGATATTGAGTTGGTTGCTTTGCATTTGTAGGTAAATTGCTTCAAATTTCTAACTAAATTAATGAAACAGGGAATGATTAGTTACCCAGTACTCTTTTTAGGACAATTCTAACTTGTGCTTGACTGGTGCTACTGCCTGGAATCTTTTAGGGCTCCCTGGGTAGTATCACTAAAAAGATACTGCTTCTGGAAGACAGGGGTAGATTGAAAGAATGGTCTTAATTAGGAATACAAGATCTTGGACTCTCCTGTGTTCCTTTTGTTTCTTGTATGAATTTTAACAAGTTACCTGTTCAGTTGTGAGTTTTAGCTGTGGGGCTGCCAAGGCAAAATGAAACTAACTGGATGAGCTGCTAAAGTGTTAGTCCTTGAGCAGTTTTTGCTTAGAGATTGTGGAGAACATTGAGTGAGCCATCTCCATTTCTGGGGACTGCCAGGTAATCTTGAGGTTTCTTTCCCTTAAACCTATTTAACTTAAGAGTGTTCAGTTAGCTTTATAGTTGATGGTTTCCAATTCTTGGTCCTTTTTGTGCTTTGCTTTTAGTCTTCTTTTTCTTGGAGATACCCTTTTTGCATTATTTTCTTTTTTGAAGTGGGTGCTCCAGTTCCACACAACTCCTGTTGAAGCTTTTGGCATCAATTAATAGTGATGTCAGGATCTAGTTTGTTTCTCTGTAAATGGTAGATGAGATACTTAATTCAGTGTCATCTTTGAGCCATTCTTAAAAATCGAAGGGAAAGTTCTTCTCTACATTTGAAGATATTACCCATTATTTCTTTCTGTATAGTTCTGATTGACTTCTGTATGAGAAGTGAAAATTGAGGAAGGGAGACTGAAAGGTTTCATTGGTTCCATCCTCATATCTCATTTAACTTTTACAAAGCACTTTGCAAAACAAATTGCTTTCCATCCATTTTATGTCTTATTCTTCATACCATTCCTATGAGATGACACAGTCCTAAGGATAAGACTGAAACAGATAAAAAGAAAAGCTTACCCAGCCTTTACTGTTTGTTAGTGGAAATGTGGCAAATTTTGCGGCCATGCTGGAGGGGTTTTCATTGGTAATTGAATTCAAGTGCACTTTATAACCTTCTGTTGCCTAAGGAACTATCCTGAGGAACTGGATGCCATTACCATGATATTATAAAGAGATGAGTCAGAGCCATACCATGCTCTGTATGATTCTGAATGACATATACCTTACCTGATCCTTCCTGGGTAGGTAGATGAGGATTTGGAAGAAAATTCTTGTTGGCTGTAGTGACACTTGCCATTTTACCTATAGGTAGCCTGTGTCTTAGGGCTTCTTATTTTTCTTTTTTTTTTTTTTTAATTTTTTTTTTTTAACGTTTATTTATTTTTGAGACAGAGAGAGACAGAGCATGAACAGGGGAGGAGCAGAGCAGAGAGAGAGGGAGACATAGAATCTGAAACAGGCTCCAGGCTCTGAGCTGTCAGCACAGAGCCCGACGCGGGGCTCAAACTCACGGACCGTGAGATCATGACCTGAGCCGAAGTCGGACGCTTAACTGACCAAGCCACCCAGGCGCCCCTAGGGCTGGGGGTCTTCTTACTTTTCAAAGGAAGTGGAAGACTCCCTCGGTCACATGTGTCCCATAATTGGATATTTTCCCCAAGGACAACTCAAAATGTGTCATGTGTCATGCATCAGTCAGCGTCCCCTGTGCTCATTTATAGGGAAAGATGTTACTCTTGAAGGTGTGGTTTCATAGTTTACTGAGCTGTCCATAACAGTCACAGACTTTGACTTGAAATATTTCCTCAGTTTGCCCAATTTGAATAAAGGAATTAATGAATGAATGTACTGTGGTTAGGATGATGCTCTTAAGCCTGTAGTGATGATAATTCTTAAAACACTTACTAAATATTGGGCATATGAAATGAACAAGATAAGGGTTTCTCCCCCTAAGCAACTTACAATCTGGTCCACAGAAACAGTTACAATAAACAGTCTGATTGAAAATATTGAGAGCCTGGCCTTGGTAAGTCCTTTCGTTCCTTTTGTGAAGTGATGGACTGTGGCTAAGTGTATAGTTTATAGATGAGGAATAGCTTTTTCCTTGTGTTGTTGGAGCACAGTGTCAACTAGTCCAGTCTTCAGGTGTGTATTTTAAAATAGGTCTTTCTGTAGTAAGAACAGCATAATTGCCTTTACAGAATGATCTGTCATCATTCCGTTTTATATCTCATAGTTCCCAAGTGGTGTGTGTGTCTGGTTTTGCTTTGTTTTTAATAAATAGGGGAACTGAAGCATGAAGAATTAAAGTGATTTGCTCAAAATCATACTTCTAGTTTTTTAGGATGCTAGAAATAAATCAGGACTCATGGTCTTTTTCCATTAGCCAAAGTTCTAGATAAATTGTGGATTTTGTCATTTTGTTTAACGTGTTAGTTTCCTACTGCTGCGTAAGAAACTCAGCAGTTTAAAGCAAAACCTACTTACTAGTTGACAGTTCCATTAGTCAGAAGTCCAGTATGAATAGTGTGGTTGCATTCTCAGAGTATCAGAGGGCTGAAGTCAAGGTATGTCAGTCAGCTGGGCCAGTTCAAATCTGTAGTCACTGGGGGAAAATCTGCTTCCAAGCTCATTCAGGTGTTCGCCAGATTCAGTTTCTTGGAGTTGTAGAGCTGAGGTCCCTGTTTCTTTGTTGGCTCTCAGCTACTAGAAGCTGCCTGTAGTCGTTTGGCCCCCTTCATGCTCAAGCCAGAAATGACACGATGAATCCTTGTGTCTCTAACATCTCACCTCACATTTAAAGGCCACGTGTGATTGGGTCAGGCTGTGCAGATTATTTCCCTTTCTTAGTAGTCAATTGTGCTGAATAATACAACCTTGGCACAGTACAGTCCTCGTGGTCATTATACAGGGTGCATATGTCACACTAGGAATCCTGGGGGACATCTTAGAGTTTTACCTATCCCTGTAAACATTTCCCTTAGACTATATTAGACAGCTCCTGAGCAAGGGTGGATGTCAGAAGAGGAAGAGGTATGAATTGACTGTACTGAGGCAGTTAGTGAATTGCTTTGTGATAATAGGTTTTATAAGAAAACCTGGGGGCGCCTGGGTGGCGCAGTCGGTTAAGCGTCCGACTTCAGCCAGGTCACGATCTCGCGGTTCGTGAGTTCGAGCCCCGCGTCGGGCTCTGGGCTGGTGGCTCAGAGCCTGGAGCCTGCTTTCGATTCTGTGTCTCCCTCTCTCTCTGCCCCTCCCCCGTTCATGCTCTGTCTCTCTCTGTCCCAAAAATAAATAAACGTTGAAAAAAAGAAAACCTGTAGTTCCCAGGGATCCTGGGCCTCTTAGAATCCTTAAACTGTGGGGGCCAAACCCATTCATCTGTAGTATTCTGGTGATAGTCATGTAGCCAAGAGCCCAAATGTAGTTGTAGTTGTCTGGTTAGCCTGTCAGTTAGCCTGAATAATTTTTTTTTTAAGTAGAGGGAGAGTAGTGGAAGAATGGGCAAAATGGGTGAAGAAGATTACAGATTTGCAGTTCTAAAATAAGTCATGGGGATAAAAAGTATAGTGTGGGGAATACAGTCAGTAATACTGTACTACTTTAGTGAGCATTTTATGATGTATATAATTGTTGAGTCACTGTGTTGTGCACCTGAAACTAATACTGTGTATCAACTATACTTTAATTACAATTTTTAAAAAATTAAGTTAGCCTGAACAAAGCATTTAGAAAGTACTGAGGTATAGGCTTGCAGTTGTGGGTTTGCATTTACCTGTATGCAAGCCATATGGTTCATGGGATTAACATCCATGATGAACTGTTCCTGTGAAGCACAATGGTGGAAATGAGAAACACTTTCTGCTATGTAATGTACTCTGTTCAAAGTAAAGTTTAATCTTTAAAATTTTTTTTAATGTTTATTCTTTTTTGGAAGACAGAGAGAGACAGAGCACAAGCAGGGGTGGGGCGGAGAGAAAGGGGGACACAGAATTTGAAGCAGGCTTCAGGCTCTGAGCTGTCAGCACCAGAGCCCGATGCTCGGCTTGAACTCACGAACCGAGAGATCATGCATGACCTGGGCTGAAGTCAGACTCTCAACCGACTGAGCCACCCAGGGGCCCCACAGTAAAGTTTAATCTTAATCTCTTATTAGATCTCTGCTAACCTCTCTGCTGCTAAGACGCTACCTAATTGCTTTTTGTTTGGCTACATGAACATCTTATGCCAAGAGACCATCGTTAATTGTTTGAGAATTCTATGCCCTTTTTCTGATGAGTGAGAAAAGTTAAAGATTCAGGAAATTGGATAGAGGTCAATCAGTCTCTCCAATGCTTTTTGTATATCCTTGAGTTTAAAAAATTGCCAGTTCTGTTGCTAGGCAAAGAAACAAAGGGAAACTCTTGTCTAAAAGACTGCCATGTTTAGTCCCATACACCTGCTTTTTAAAAACTGAAGTGGGGCGCCTGGGTGGCTCAGTCGGTTGAGTGTCCGACTTCGGCTCAGGTCATGATCTCGCGGTCCATGAGTTCGAGCCCCTCATCGGGCTCTGTGCTGACTGCTCAGAGCCTGGAGCCTGTTTCGGATTCTGTGTCTCCCTCTCTCTCTGACCCTCCCCCGTTCATGCTCTGTCTCTCTCTGTCTCAAAAATAAATAAACGTTAAAAAAATAAAAAAAAAAAAAGCTGAAGAGTTAATAGATACAACCACTACAACAATAAATCCAGTATGGAAGATAAGTTGTATAGTTCATTTGCATTTATTATAATAATTGATCAGGGTATGTTTCATAGTCATTAAGTCATTTAATTAGTTTGGCCCATACAGCATACCTTGGGATCTTTGGACTTTTTTGTTTTTGGTTTCTTATGGAAACCAAACTGTAAAATGTCTAGGAAGTTTCTTATTTCCTGTAGATGATAACCAAAAGATTTATCTTACCACATATAACATTAGGATGTGGTGAGTGAATCAGAGCCTTGAATTATTCTTTGAAAGGGATGGTGAGGGGACAGCTTTTCATCTCAGTACCCAGCCAAATATATTTATTTTATTTTTTAAGTATATTTATTTTTGATGCTATTGCTTTTGATGCGGTACACCTTTGAGCAATTTTTATTGCTTTAAATAAGATTTAATAACACTGAGTATCTTTTAGAGAAGTGAAGGTCATTTTAGTAAATGCAATTTTGTTGAGCTCTTTTCTGGTACCACCTAATGACCTTTAGAAATTTATTTCCTCACCTAATTCTGTTGAATTAGGTGTAGTTTCTATGGAATATTTTTTTTTTTTTACTCCATTTAATTTTATTTATATAAGTAATCTCCATACCCAATTTCAGGTTCAAACTCACAACCCCAAGATCAAGAGTCACATGCTGTACTGATTGAGCCAGCTAGGTACCCCTTTTTTACTCCTATTTTTTTCTTTAATTTTTTTAATGTTTATTTATTTTGAGAGAGAGAGAGAGCGCGCTAGTGGGGGAGGGCAGAGAGAGAGGAAGACACAGAATCTGAAACCGGCTCCACGCTGTCAGCACAAAGCCTGATGTGGGGCTCAAACTCACAAACTGTGAGATCATGACCTGAGCCAAAGTCGGATGCCCAACTGACTGAGCCACCCAGGTGCCCCTTATCCTTTTTAAAATAAAATGCTTTATGCTGTTAAACAACAACATTCACCTGAATAATTTGAAGATCATATTAGCTTTTTTCAGTTATTCTTGAATTGGGTCGCATCCCATCTGGCAAATCAGGAGCTCTGAGGAGCTGTGCAAAATGGAAGCCTTTTATAGGCAAAAGGTAGTGGAAAAAGGAAGTGTCTAACAAAGAGTGGATTGTTTCAAGCAAGGTCACCTTCTTTGGGGGAGGCAGGGGGCCTATGGTGCATATTACCTCACTAGTGCTGATCACATAATTCCAGATTAACTGGTTAAAGGTGACATTCCTGGGAGACGCTGAAACTACACTTAGGTTAGATAATAAGCCTTGTTTTGCTGATGTGGGGCTTAGTACAAGTGACTCCATTTTGGTCCAGTTGTCTCTTTTTTTTCTTAATGCTTCTATCAGTAATTGAATAAATGAAAGATGATTATAGAACTTGAGTAACAAGTAAAAACCTACTCTGTATGTGTAAATGACAGTATTGCCACTGTTAGCTACATGGAAGCTCCCGGAGAAGATAAACGGAGTACTTGGACTCATAGTCTGACTTTAGATTCTCTCAAGAGTTTACAGTGGCTCCTTATGAGGGTATCACTGGGCCAAGCCTAGAGAACATAGAACTCACCATAGTTGAACATCTGGCTAGGCTGCGGTGAGGGTCCAATACTAGATGTCCAACAAGAATATGGTCAGGGGAGTCCAGTGCTCTGTATTTTCTATTTATAAGCTTACCATGGCTAACCTTAGCTCTTCTGGAAAAGTCAAAGTAGAAAAACTCTGTGGGGTGGAATGAGTGTCCTTGAGGTCCTGGAAGTAGAGCGAGGAAGGAAGTGAAGAAGTTATTAACATATGGTTCCAATAAGCCAAGAATCTGGCTGGGTCACTTCACCAGCTATTGTCATTTTAAAAGCCCGGAACAAAAGTGGCTGATGGTGATGGCAGTATTGGAGGGTTTGACTCAGTTCTCATAGTTCCCTTTTAACTGTGCTGTCTGACAAAAGAGTCGGCTCCAATCTTTACCCTAGAGATTTCATTCCCCTCTTTCATGTGTTTCAAGTCTTCTCCTTCTTGGTTTATTCCCTCATTTTGGTGGAGCATATCCTGCAGTAGCTTCCTGAGTTGTATAGGGACAAATTTTGAAAGCTCAAGCTTCTGAAAATATCTATTCTGAACTCAAAATTTGATTGCTTTGTTGGGTATAGAATTCTCAGTTCAAAATTATTTTTCTTCGTGTTTTTAAAGGCCTTGTTCTATTGTCATTTAGCTTTTCATGTATTGTTTTTAAAAAATCTAAATCTGTTCTGGTTACCTTATATATCATCAAATTTTCACCCTTTCTGTCAAGTGTTATAGAATGTTCTTTGTATTTAGTGTTTTGAAATTTCACTGTAATATTGCCTTTGTGTGGTCTATTTTTGTCCTTTGTGCTGGAGACGTATCCTTGGGTACTGGGAAATATTATTGCATTATTTCTTGGGTAACTTGCTTCCCTGTTTTCTCCTATTATTTGTGTATTGGGCCTTCCAAACTGATCTTACCTTTCCTCTCTTATTTTTCCATCTCTGTCTTTTTGCTCTACTTTTTGGGAGAATTCCTCAGTTTTTATCTTCCCGTCCTATTGAGCTTTCTCTTGAGTTTCTGTTCTGTTTTCAACTTCTATGTGTTCTTTTTCCTCTGAATGTTTCTTAAAATGGCATTATGTTATCTTTTGTGGATATTAGTGATTTTGAAAATCTTTTTGCATAGTCTATATATGACAAGCAGCTCCCCCCCCCCTTTTTTTATGTCTTGCATTAGTGGCTTTTCTCAAATGTCCAATAACCTGGGTTGTCTGCTAATGTTTAAGAATGAGGGACTAACAAACTGATTGGAAACTCTAGACGAACTGGTTTGTTAAGTGTGCACTTTATGGTAGAACAACTTTGTCCAGTAGAGATACAATGTGAGTTCCATATGTATCAGATTTTCTGGCAGCTACAGAAAAAGGCATAAAGAAAAAAAAAAAAAAGAAACGTGAAATTAATTGTAATAATATTAGTTTATGTAATCCAATATATAAAAATATTTCAATAGGTAGTAAACATGAAATTATTAATGAGATGTTTTATATTTTGTTTTTAGTATTAAGTTGTTGGACTCCAGTGTTTGTTTTACATTTATATATAGTACATCTCAATTTAGATGTTAAATTTTCATAAAAAGTAGTTGAGGTAAATTTAGACTTTATAAATTTTACAGGTCAAAGTAGATTCACATACCCAGGATATTCCAAACATACTTAAGTTTAACATTAACAATAAAATACAAGTTTTTAAATTTAAATTTATTTAAAGTTAAATAAAATTTAAAATTCATCCCTCAGGCATACTAATGACATTAAAAGTGCTAAGTTATTACATGTGGGTAGTAGCTACCATATTAGATTGCAGAGTTCCAGAGTGATCTACTTGGACTGTGTCAGGAGTTTTAGGTCATTTTTCAATTCCCAGACAAGAGTCTACCAATTTACCGCCTCAATGGTAAGGGCCATGCTGCTGGGGTTCTGAGAAACTTTAAGGGGGAAGGTGCTAGGTGTCTTAGTAGGTAATATGCATAGATTTGATTACTCTTCTTTTTGGTATAGGATTCCTGCCCACAACTGTGCCTGGCATCTCCCAGTCACAGACCCTATTTTACTTTCTTGTAAGCATAAAACTTCCAGGGACACCTGAGTGGCGCTGTCTATTTGGTGTCAGACTCTTGATCTTGCAGTTGGTGGGATCCAGCCCTTCATCGGGCTCCAAGCTAATGATATTGTGCAAAGCCTGCTTGGGATTCTGTCTCTCTCCTCGACTGCTCCCTCTCGCATGCATGGGCACACGCTCTCTCTCAAAATCAATAAATAAACTTAAAAAAAAAAAAAAAGAATATACTTCTTTCTGCTGGAGTAAGGGAGGGTACTCTCCCAGTGGTATGGGCCAGGAGGACTGGGGGAGTGGGGGAGGGAGGATCTACCGGTAGATCCAAGTGCTTCTTAAACAGCTTCCAACCAGTCCTCCTATTTTTAGCCCATCCCTTCCAACTCCCATTTCCATAGGTTCCTGGGGCTGCTAAATCTTGAACCTTTTGAGGACCTTTAAATATAGTTCGGCTTGGTTATTGGCTTTTCCTACGTTTAGTTTAGGATTCAGCTGTCTTAGGCCTGCTGGGTTTACTGCTAGTCCTGTTTATTCACAGCCTCAAAATTTGTTTGCCCTTGTGCTTTTCTCATTCTTCCAACCTTTAGGCTCCTCCTTTCATCATTGTTATCTTTCCAAAAATTCTTTTTCTGTAGATTCAGAAGGGTTTCAAGAAGGGTCAAGACATTAGGTACTTTTATCTAGTAGTTCCTATTAATCTGTATTCATGAGCAGACTTGGATATTATAAAAGGTTTCACTTAGTATCTATGCTTCTTCCAGTATCTGTGTTTATAGTTAAAGGCTTTAGGGGAAGACTCAGTAGGAAGGACAGGAAGATGAAGTAGTGAGTGCCAACAGGCTAGGAGAGCAAGAGTTTGGTTGGGGGCAGAAGAGAATTGACAGCAAGCAAGGAGAATTTTGAGAGGAGAGGCATTTAGAGGCAGGTAGGGTGATTAGAGAACCTAGTGAAAAAGCTTGGACATTTGAGGTGTTAGCCACAAATATAGCTCCAGCAGCATTTATCTTCCTGGACTTCACTACCTTTAGTCATTTATGCTTTTTATGATCTGGAAATTTCTCATTTTGTATCTCAGAATCCACAAAACAACTAATGATACAAGGAAAACACTGAGCAAAGCTTACTGTTTTTAAACACTGTATACCTAGGACTTGTAAGGAAAACACACATAGTTTTAAGTCAATAAACAGCACACCCTCAATATAGTGTAGGAGTAGGTTCCATTTCAGTAATTGAATTGAGCTTGCTATTTGGGTGTTCTGTTGGGTTTTGAAACTGAATTTTGTCTGTAGGGTGATTTGCTTTCCTGGTAGTTGCTGCCCTCTGTTGGAAATTTTGAGGAAATACAACTTTGATCCTGCATGCATCATTTTTGCTCTCCTTACTCAAACTGACCACTAAAATGTGGTTAATTTTTTAAGTAAGTAAATCTGTTTCTAATGTACCAAGGAAAGCAAGGGAAAGTGGTATCTTTCTTTTTATGAAAAGTTATATTTACTTTGATATCAAAGGCAAGAGTTAGTGGGCATTAAGTGGGACCAAGACACAAGAATTTGGAAAATGCAAAGATTTCTGGGCTTCGGAATCTGGAGACTAGAGTTCATTCCCAGCTTGTTGCTGGTCATGTGACTTCCATGATTTACTCTACCTGTCTAGGCTTCAGTTTTTTCATTGACACAGTGAATAAATTTGAGAGCTTCTTCCGGGTTTGGTATTTTAGGAAAGCAGCCCCAGATGGTGGTATTTGTTCATAGGAAATATAATGACTGAGTCTCAGGCTCTGCTCTGAAGGAACTTAGTCTGGAAAGGGGTAGAGGAGACAGACAGTCAAGAGACAATTGTAATCCACAAGTAGTGCTATGAGACAGTCAAGTACCTATTACTGTGGAAACATAAGGAGAAGCACTTGTCCAATTAGAGGAGGTATCATCCTGCAGGGCCTGTTTGATTTAGCTTTGAGAGCACAGTCTAGACTGAGGGAAGGAGCAGCCTAGGGAAAGTCTGGGGTGGTAAGACAGCATGATCTATTTGTGGACCTGCAACTAGTTTGGGATGCGAGGGTTTGCAAGAGATGAGGGGGAGAATCCAGGAAGGAATGTCCTATTCCACGCTAAGGAATTTGGATTTTAACCTGAGGGTAGTAGTAGGGAGCCATTGAAGTGTTTTAAATGAGGAAATACCATGGACACCGTGTCATTTTAGAAAGATTACTCTTGGATGTAATATGGATAATGGATTTAGTGTTGGGTAGACAGGACTGGAGGTAGGGAGATCAGTTAGGAAGCTGTTACAGTAAGTCAAGCAGGAGATAATAATTCTGTAAACTTACATAGCGTTAGTAGGGATGAGCAGAAAGGAAATAAAGTCTGTAGGCAGAAGGAACAAGTTACTGGTTTCCTTTCTTTAACTTTAACCTGTAGCTGTGAGTGATCCAGCTGGCACTGTTTCATTAGACCCAAGTTCTGTTACCTGTGTTACATCCATCCCAGAATGGTTGGGGTTATTGATTGGTTCTGAGGAACATTTTGAGTTTGGAGGACCAGATCCTAGAAGCAACTGCTCTAGGTGCAAATAAGTTTAACCGTGGCTGTGGCAACCTAAATTGTACATCCTCATCCTTTTTGTAGCTTGTTTTCGCAAGTGCCAGGTAGTAACTAAGGGTGGTGACAAAAAGAACTGTTAGTCTCCTTGGGTGTTGCTGTCTGCCTCACCATCCTTCTATCTTCAGTTCCTAGTTAACAGCACACATAAAGTAACTTTAAACTCCATCGATTCTGAGCAAGGTTCTTAACAGCTTCAGGTATGTGAGTAGCACTCAGTCAGTGGAAGCTTGACCTCCTCTGGACCATGGTGGGAAAAGTTAAGATTCACAGTTTACACTGGATTTAACTGACTTAATAACATGAGCAAAAAGAAATAATGGTTTAAAATTAAGTATTAGGGCAAAGAATTCCTACTTTACCACCCTGCTTGTTCCCTTTTCTTTTTCTTTCTTTCTTTCTTTCTTTCTTTCTTTCTTTCTTTCTTTCTTTCTTTCTTTCTTTCTTTCTTTCTTTCTCTTTCTAAGTATGGCATGTACATAGAAGAGAACATAAAACATAGAATAATGAAACCAAGTAGAATATTGTGAGCCCCTTAGAAGCCCCTTTTCCCCTTCTGCAGTCACACCTCACCCACTCACCCCAAGTAAGCACTGTTTTGACATTTGTGATCATCATTCCTTTTATAATTTTACATTCTAAATAATATAGTGTCCATGTTTTTAAACTGCATATAAATGAAATAAATTCAATTTTAATGTTTGTAAGTAGCTCTAAGTTCATTTAATTTTTCTGTATAATTGCTCTCCACAGATACATGGTATCTGTTCTACTCTTGATGGCTCTTGGGATTGGTCTCTGTTTTAGGTACTCTGGTGTTGCTGTGAACATTCTTGTTATACACATCCTGGTACATACATACAAGTTTCTGCAGGGTAGATTTATAGAAATTGATGAGTTGTACATATACATATTTAACTTCACTAGATAATGCCTTGCTGGTTTCCAAAGTGGCCAGAGCAATTTACATTACCACTAACAGAGTGTGAGAGCTCCCGCTCCTCTACAACTAGACAGACATGAAAATGTTTGCCCATCTTAAGAGCGGGAAGCATTATCATTGTGGTTTTAGTTGGCATGTCCTTGTTTACTAATAGAGTATGTTTCATAGGTGTATTGGTCATCAGATTGAGTCTGTAGTCTGTGCAGGTCTTTACTTCCCCCTCCCCCCCCCCCCCCCCCCCCCCGCCCAAGTATCAGGTATTAGTGACCTTAAAACTCTTGATGCCTCTTAGCTAAGGAACACTTGGCTGAAATCTTTTAGTTTGTGGAAAGCAACTTAGATCCTTTTACCTTATTCTTTTTTCCCCCCAATCCATCTGGTGTTTGGGACATTTCCTGGAATTTCACTGATCTATCTTCTCTTTCTTCTCCCTCCTTTTTCCTGTTTCCTAGACTCTGAAGCGGCTCATGGCAGATGAGGTAAGGAAATTTTGTTCAGCATGTGCATGTTCTAGCTCATTTCCTCCACTGTGATACTTACCAGTTGTCATAACTTTGACTTTCTATAACTTGAAATGGTGATACTGGCTCTATTCTCAGAACCTCCCAAAGCTTTTCCCTAACTCTTTGCTCTGTGTTTGGCCCATTGCATGCATTTCCCTGGGGCATTCATTGGTTTCCAAGGGTAGGCACATTCTTTAAATTCATAACTGACTTGCAGTCTGGATGCAACCCCTATCACTTGAAGTCCCCCAGTGCTTGCAGATACTTAACTTTTACTTTCAAACAGGTGGAGCGAACAAACTGCAGCTTATTGGTGGCTCTTTGATTTGAGCATCTGTACTTGAGTTTTGGGGAATGGTTCATGAGTCTTTGGTTGGCAGAGAGGTGGCTTATATATCCCTAAAGTACACTATATTCTTTTCTGTCAGTTCAGTGCTGCTAGAGGGCTTAGAAATGGTCAGAGAGCTCAAGAACAAAGTTTTCTCATTTCAGAGAGGTTTCAAATCTTAATACTTCAGATCTCTTATCTTTGGATGAAAGTGAGAGTACAGAGTCAGTATACTAAATTAGATGTCAGAGTTCTTGTTTTCATGTCAGAAGATATTTTTTAAAGTTTATTTTAAGAGACAGAGAGGGAGAGAGAAAGAATAAGCAGGGGAAGGCCTAGGGAGGGAGGGAGGGAGGGAGGGAGAGAGAGAGAGAGAGACAGAGAGAGAGAGAGAGAGAGAAAATTCCAGGCAGGCTCTGCACTTCCAGCGCAGAGCACAACATGGGGCTTGAGATCATGACCTGAGCCTAAGCCAAGAATTGGACACTTAACTGACTGAGCCACCCAGGTACCCCCATGTCAGAAGACCCTCGAAGTGCCCACAAACCAGAGGAACCTTGCACATATAAGAAGCTAGAGTTTGGCTACTTGATGTGTCGATTGTTGTGTAAATGAAAATGTATAACTGTTAATACTTTTTTCCTTTTTCTCAGCTGGAGAGATTTACCAGCATGAGAATTAAAAAGGAGAAGGAAAAGCCCAATTCTGCTCATAGAAATTCTTCTGCAGCATATGGGGATGATCCCACAGCACAGTCATTGCAAGATGTTTCAGACGAGCAAGTTCTAGTACTCTTTGAACAGATGCTGGTAAGTTTCCCACCCCAAAACATTGCTTTTTTTCTGAAAATGCATTTGTGGGCATGGTTGGTACTCTTTTGGGCATGATCTCCCTTAATGAGCCCCTTTTTTATCCGAAGTATTTGTTTATTTTGAGAGAGCATGGGAGTGGGAGAGGGAGGGGCAGAGAGGGAACGTGAGAAACAGTCCCAAGTAGGCTCTGTGCTGACAGCACAGGCTTGATCCCACAACGGCAAGATCATGACCTGAGCTGAAATCAAGAGTCCGACACTTAACTGAGCTACCCAGGCATCCCCTACTCACTTAATTAGCCCTTAATTACAAAAGTTCCAGGCTTGACAGAGAACTTTTTTTTTAATGTTTATTTTTGACAGAGAGCGACAGAGTGCAGACGGGGGGGGAGGGACAGAATCTGAAGCAGGCTCCAGGCTGTGAGGTGTCAGCACAGAGCCCGACATGGGGCTCAAACTCACGAACTGCAAGATCATGACCTGAGCCAAAGTTAGACACTTAACCAACTGAGCCACCCAGGCACCCCTTAGTTTTTTTTCAAATGTTTGTTTATTTTTGAGAGAGAGGGAGAGAGAGACCAAGCATGATTAGGGGAGGGGCAGAGAGAGAGGGAGCCACAGAATCCAAAGCAGGCTCCATGCTCTGAGGTGTCAGCACAGAGCCCAGCGTGGGGCTTGGACTCACAGACTGCAAGATCATGACCTGAACTGAGGTCAGACACTTAAGCAACTGAGCCACCCAGGCGCCCCAACAGAGAGGTTCTTATTAGCAGTCCTATTAACAAAGGGACTAAATTTATAAGCACCCATCCATAAGATTGGAATTGATGAGTTAGGCTTGGAAATATCTGATCAGTGACCACCTCCTTAATGTCCTGCCCAGCATTGTGTTAGCCACAAAGACATAAGGTGAGTGCACCAACTCATGGGGTAGTGTGGAGACTACCTTTGGGTTAGCCAGGGTAGGTAAAGTTTCACAAAGAATCTTATAGAAGAGACTGAGTAATGGAAAGGCATAATTTGCTGAACGGCTTCTATTTAGTGGTGAATCTGTAAAGAGAAATCTGATGCTACAATTACTAGAAGACCTTTAAAGATTATGGTTGAAGCCAGTTGAGTAATGAAGTACACAAGGATGTGACTTAATTTCCTGTCCTCAGTGAGAAACACTGAAGAGGACACTCAGTGAATGTCTACTAGCGCTCAGTCTTGAAAAGTTTTGAGTACTTGTTTCTAAGGTTTCATAAGACCTCTATATTGCCTGGATATAGGATTTCAGATTCAAATAGAGACTAGCGGCAGACCTCCTTTAATTGAGAGCATGGGCTTAAAATTCTTAACACAGGGCCTGGTATATAGTAAACACTCAGCCAGCACTATTATTCTTTTTTCAGTAAAAGCTTTTAGTTTGTCTCTTAATCCAAGTGCTGTATGAGCCTAACACAATCTCTTGGGTTTGGACTGCCAATTTACATGTCTTTGGGGGCCAGGGAGTTGGCAGGAATAAGTTAGACCAGATAGCAGATGATGAAAAGGAGTGAGGACTGTAGTCAGATGCAGAAGGACTTTAGGCCTGTTAGGAAGGCCAGCCATGATTCAGTGGCAGTAGGCTCTGTAGCACTCCAGTTGGAAATGCCAGTAGTGCCAGATACTTGTATTTTCTAAGGAAGCCAGAAATCTTGAATTTTTGGAGACAGTAGTTCTTTCATAGCATCAACTATCATAACCAGCTTTCAAATTTCACCAGTATTCAAATTTCACCATTAGATCATTTTTTTGAAAACCATTTGTTCGCTCAAATCACAGTTCCAAGTTAGGTCCATTGTATGAATGTTCTTTTAAGTTTTATTTTATTACAGGTTTCGTCCCTCTCTTTTATCCTTGCTATTACTACAAAAATTTTGTGGAAGAAATCATTTGACTTCTAGAGTTACCCACAATCTGAAATTTGATGACTGCATCTTATGATGCTAGAAATCTGTATTTTTGTATGAAGTCTTCCAAATTTAAAATGTTGAGCTAGCCAAGCAAAATATACTGTGTTTTGGGGTCTGATTCAACCTGAAGGCCACGTACGTTGCAATTTCTATGTTGAGTTTATCTGTAAAAGGAGAAAAAAAGCACCAGGAATTGGGTCAGAAAAACATCACATTAGTATTACTATTTTGAGGCAGTGTTTCATTCTCTCTCTCTCTCTCTCTCTCTCTCTCTCTCTCTCTCTGTCTTACACACAGAGCGAAAGAGAAGAGAGAGAAATGGAGAGTAGAAGAGAAGAAATGGAAAGTATCCATTTTACCCCTACCCTTTCCCCATTTCAGATACTATTTCAGACTTGTTGGGTTAAACTGTGCTCATCAAGGTACTGGGCTCAGACACATGGCTATACAAAGGCTCAAGCAGTGCCTTTTCTTCAATAATACACCCAAGTTATATCTGTTGAGGGGCTTTATCAGACTTTTCTAGTTCTTTCTTCACGGGAAAGAAGTTTGTACAGGGACTGAATTAACCAGGGGTATTGGGTATTTATGCCTGAGAGTGGTGCACATCTTGTGGGTGTTTGGATGATGCCAGTCATCCAGAGGAAATTTTTAAGATCCATTCCAAGTACAAAACCAGTATGTGTGCTTTTCTTTCAATAATAAAAAATTTTTTTCATCTATTTTAAAAACCCATTTTTGTTAGGAAAAGCATTACGAGTATAAAAGTGTTTATAGGAATCTATGCTAAAATGTTAACCATTAACATTTATCCCCGAGGAATTTTCATTATTTGGTGATAGCTTAAACCTCAAGGGATCAGGAAAACTTATTTATTCAGTAACTATTTAATTTAACTTCTCACTAAATGTACTAAATATTAAACACTGAAAAATTATAAGGAACTTGATGCAGTTTTGTTTTTTCCTTTTTTCCCCCTTCCTCTACTAGCTGGATATGAACCTTAACGAGGAGAAACAGCAACCTTTGAGGGAGAAGGATATTATCATCAAGAGAGAGATGGTGTCCCAATACTTGCACACCTCTAAGGCTGTGAGTCCTAGGGCAGGTACCCATGACGTGGGAGACCCTGTCCTCATATTGGACCTGTTTGTTTTACCAGTTCCTTAGAACATTGTGTGTCTACATCAGTCTTTTATACTGTCGTATAAGTCTATTCATGTTTTACTCTCATTTGAGTTACCATTCTTAACATACTTTTTGCCTGATTCAATCTTCACGAAGTCTATGGGGAATGGGATGGGAAATTATGAGTCCCACAGAGTTTGGTAGTATTTATGATGTGTGTCTGCCTTGATATTCATAATGTAATGACTGATTCTAGTCCATTTGCTGATTGGGTCCAGTGTTGATTAATCTCTCCATATGCTCTATCTAGGGCATGAGCCAGAAGGAGAGTTCTAGGTCTGCTATGATGTACATTCAAGAATTGAGGTCAGGCTTGCGGGATATGCCTCTGCTCAGCTGCCTAGAGTCCCTTCGTGTCTCCCTCAACAACAACCCTGTCAGGTGAGGATTCTGAAGTGGTAACAAGAATAAGAGCCCAAAGTTAGTGTTTACTGGTGGAGTCAGGATGTCTGAGAATTCTGGATTGGGAGTAAAGAGTTGCCAGGTAGAATTTGGGCAGTTATCGATTATTGATATTGCATTGTCTCTGTCTATTCCTTACAGCTGGGTGCAAACATTTGGTGCTGAGGGTCTGACCTCTTTATTGGACATCCTTAAACGACTCCATGATGAGAAAGAGGAGACTGCTGGGTGAGGACTTCCAAGTTTTGACATCTTCCCAGTGGAGGGTAGTGGGGAACTTGTCTGTATGCTCTAAAGGAGAAAATGGCAATAAAATGAGAAGTTGTGGACCAGGAGAATATGCTGTTAGTTGAGAACAAGGTTTACCTAGGGCAAACTAGAGGCTGAGGGATGATTACAGATGCACGAAACGGAAGAGGAACATGGTGATAACACATAAGATTGTGGGTCTCGTAGCATAACTTACCCTATCTGGAAGTGGGGTTGGAGTTCATCCATAGCTGTCCTGGGACCTGGTCTGGCTGGGACCTGAAAGTCTTAGAATACACTTGATGAGTTTGGGACTGGCTTTATGATAGTCTTCAAGGTTGGGATAGTTTGGGGGATACCTTCGACTGTCTTAGGCTACCTTGAAGCCAGTCTGACCCACCGTGACTTTTCTATTTCCTGGGATCTTTCCAAGACAAAACAACAGGCCTATACCTCCTGAATGTACAAGCTTGAAACCTTTGAAGTAGTGAGGCAAGCAGTAATAGATGGGATGTTATCTTGATGGAGTTAAGCACTTAGAAGCCTAGAGGGAGTTAAAGAGGAGATTTTAATGTAGTATTAAGTTCTTGGATTGCAGGATTAACCAAAGGTCTTATGGTGGCAATGCCTCTTCAGCTACCTGTTTTTGCCAGTGTTTCAGGGCAAAGTGGTATGTACTAGAATTTACTCGGCTACTAATTGGGGATGTTTTGAAGACCCTTGTTTGCAAGATTGAAAAGTCAAGTGGCAGAGGAGTATAGAATAAAGGGAATTCACTGATTATGTCTTCTACACACAGAGGCTACGATAGCCGTAACAAGCATGAGATCATTCGTTGCCTGAAAGCTTTTATGAACAACAAGGTGAGATTTTTCCTATTCTCATTCCAACCCCCATCATGATCCCTGTTCTTTCTTTTCTATTGGCAAACTCCAAAAAAGGACTTAGGAATAGGAGGTTCAAGACTTGTAGCATTCCCTTTTAGTGTTACAACTTTTTGATTGTCACCTAAGTATGTTTCTATGGACCTTTTTTCCTCCAGTTCTGATGTCTGTTTCAGAAGGTAGGTTTGCTTTCCTTCCTCTTTTTATACTTTGTTTTGCTAATTGAATTTCCTGACCTGTGTTTGATTTTGGAAGGTTTATTTTATTCTCTGGTTATTTGTTTTCCAGACTGTTTCTACCGTAGAATCTTTGTTTTTTTTCTTTGTTTAGTATTTAATTTTTTTTTGGAGTTTGTTTATTTTGAGAGACAGAGCGGGGGAAGGGCAGAGAGAGAGGAAGAGAGAGAATCCTAAGCAGGCTCCACAGTGTTGGTGCAGAGCCTGATGCAGGGCTCGAGCTCACAAAATGTGAGACCATGCATGAGCTGAGCTGAAACCAAGAGCTGGATGCTTAATCGACTGAGTCATCTGGGTACCCCTGTCTGTTTAGTATTTAAACTCAGGGATCTCACAGTTTGCTTTTGAGTGCAGATATATCTTCCTCATCATTTAATTTTTAAAATACTTAAAAATTTTTAAATTTTTAATAAAATTTTTTATGTTTATTTTTGATAGAGACAAAGCATGAGCCAGGGGAGTGGTAGAGAGAGAGAGGGAGACCCAGAATCTGGAGGAAACTCCAGGCTCTGAGCTGTCAGCACAGAGTCCAACACAGGGCTCGAACCCATGAACCATGAGATCATGACCTGAGCCGAAGTTGGATGCTTAACCAACTGAGCCACCCAGGCGCCCCCTCATTGTTTAATTTTTTTATAATTAATTTACTCCATTGGATGGGAGGGGGCATTAAAAAAAATACAAGAATTAAAGACTTTTGTTCTTGAAGACCTAGAATTGTGTTTGATTTAGTATAAAATTATTTTGCTATGCTTATCTCTGTTTAGCTCGGGAAAGTTCTACCCCTGTGTTAGTTTGCTAGGGCTGCTCTACAGAGTATTATAAACTGGACTAAACTGTATTTAACAAGAAATTTATTGTCTCACAGTTCTTAGAGGCTCTAAATCCAAGATCAAGGTCTTGGCAGGATTGGGTCCTTCTGCGAGGGCTGTGAGGGAGAGTATGTTCCATGCCTCTCGCCTGGCTTCTGGTGGCTTGCTGGCGATCTTTGGCATTCTGTGGCTTTCACATGCATCACTCCAATGTCTGCCTTCATGTTCACAAGATGTTCTTCCCATGTGCATGTGTGTGTCCCCACGTCTCATTGTTGTAAGACAGTAGTCACACTGGATTAAGGGTCCACGTTATTCTAGTGTGACCTTGTTGTAACTTAACTAATTACATCTGCCAATGACCCTATTTCCAAGTAAGGTCACATTCTGAGGTACTGGGGATTATGACTTCAACATATGAATTTAGGTGGAACACCTTTCAATCTGTAACAACCCTGACTTTGTCCTTGGTTACTTCCTGTCATCATTAAGCCTCCCTTCTCTGTTCTTGTCCTACTAGTTTGGAATCAAGACCATGCTGGAAACAGAAGAAGGAATCCTGCTGCTGGTCAGAGCCATGGATCCTGCTGTTCCCAACATGATGATTGATGCAGCTAAGCTGCTTTCTGCTCTTTGTATCCTACCACAGCCAGAGGACATGTATGTGACTGCGTTTTCTCCTACATTCTCTTTTTTTACCATCTTCCCTAATCTAGAGGAAAATTGAGTGGGTGTCCACTTTGTCTTAAATACTAGGTAAGACCATATCTCTTCGAAGATGTGAACACTGTGAATCTTTTTTTTATAAGTTTATTTATTTTGAAAGAGAGAGAGAGAGACAGCATTGAGTGGGGGAGGGGGAGAGAGAGAGGGGGGGGAGGGGGAGAGAGAGAGAGAGAGAGAGAGAGAGAGAGAGGGGGAGAGAGAGAGAGAGAGAGAGAGAGAGAGAGAGAGAGAATCCCAAGCAGGTTCCACAGTGTCAGTGCAGAGCCTGATGTAGGTCTCGAACTCAAGAGCCATGAGATCATGACCTGACCCAAAGTCAAGAGTTGGATGCTTAACCAACTGAGCCACCCAGCCACCCCAACACCGTGAATCTTAATGTTTAAGAAAGACTGTAACTGCAGGGGCACCTGGGTGGCTCAGTCGGTTAAGCATCCAACTTGGGCTCAGGTCATGATCTGATGGCTCATCAATTCCAAGACCCGCGTCGGGCTCTGTGCTGACAGCTCAGAGCCTGGAACCTGCTTCGGATTCTGTGTCTCGCTCTTTCTCTGTTGCTCACCCACTCACACTCTGTCTCTCTCTCTCAAAAATAAATAAAGATTAAAAAAAAAAGACTGTTAGGTGTGTGTCACTATCATCAGTGTACTTCTGGTTATCAGTGGGATAGCAAAGCATCTCCTAGGTCTCCATTAATGTCTGTAGGACATTAATAGGACAAAGCTTGCTTTTACTTTTTTGTTTTTTTAATTCAAAAGTAACACATTATTTTTTAAACTCAAACAATATGGAAACATATAAAGTAAAATTTAACAGCCTTATCCCTCTAGTAAATCTATTCTGCAGGGGTAGCCAGTGTTAATGGCTTGGTACAATCTCATTGATTTTTTTTCTAGCATAGACAAATATATTGTCTTTCCTTGATTATGAGATACCTTCTGTTGCTCCAAAAGATGCTATCTTAGAACGAAGGAAAGATGTAACTTTTCTGTAAAACAAATCACATGCCTAGGATAGATTTTTATTTTTGTGGAGCAGTTTGGTTTAATACAAACAAAATCATACCATTCATTTCTTTTTACCTTTTTTTTTTTTAAATATAACAGTTGATCTTGGACATTTTTTCTCTGTGGGTATTTACAGATCTACCTTATCATCTTAAGTGGCTATTTAGAATTCTATAGGATGTATATCCCACAATTTATGTAACAGTTACCCCATTGCTAGATTTTTTAGGTGACTTTTTTTTTCTTAGCACATTCTGGCCCCTGCTCTAGGTGTTAAATTTTACTATTACAAATGATGCCATAATGAACATCCTTGTACATATATTCTTTCACATTTATGCATTTATGTTCGGTAAGTTTCTAGAAGTAAGCCAAATGTTAAATTCATTAAAAACCGGTACTATTAAATACCCCTCCAAAAGTGGTACCAGTTGATACTCCATAGAACAGGTGTCTTAATTTGTTATCTATAAATAGGAGTCTAGGAATGGGTTTTAGAGAATACATTTTTCTAAGGAGATGGTTCTTAGCTTTCAGCAGATTCTGGCTCCTGACCTAGGTGATGAGGAGAATAATATTGAAAACCTGGGCGTTGGTAATGTTCTTTTCCTAACTGATTTGTGCCACTGTATAATCTACCTATTGTGCTTGTGTGTGTCAGGGCACCTGGACATTTCTCTCCCTTTCCTTTTTCCTGGGCAGGAATGAAAGGGTTTTGGAGGCAATGACAGAAAGAGCTGAGATGGATGAGGTAGAACGCTTCCAGCCATTGTTGGATGGATTAAAAAGTGGGACCTCCATTGCGCTCAAGGCAAGTATATCCTCTGAACTGTGCCCAATAATAGAATTCAAAATGGAAGGACTTAAGTTCATTTGATGTTTTAATAGAACACATGGAATGGTTCCCAGGTATAGGCATCCGTCAGGGGAACTGCAGGTTTGGTTCCAGAACACTACAATAAAACAAATAGGTCAATAAAGTGAGGTAAATGAATTGTTTGGTTTCCTAATGCATGCATATAAAAGCTATGTTTGCTCTGTACTGTAGTGTATTAAGTGTGCAATAGCATTATGTCTACAAGAACGGTATTGCTAAAAAATGCTCACTATTATATGAGCTTTCAGAGAGTCATAATCCCTGATCACAGATCACCATAACAAATAAAATAATAATGAAAAGCTTTGAAATAGTCTGAGAGTTACCAAAACATGACACAGAGACCAGAAGTGAGCAAATGCTGTTGGAAAATTAGCACTGATATACCTGCTTAACACAGAATTGCCACAGACCTTCAGTTTGTAAAAAATGCACTATATATAGAGCAGTGCAATAAAGTGAAGTTCAGTGAAATGAGGTGAGTCTGTATATATTTATTTTATCATTCAGGATTTGCTCTCTAAGAAGGCAGAGAGAAAGCAGCTCTCCGTACTATGAGCTGGTGAAAGGGCATGCTCTCTCTTTAAATGCTGGGAAAGCCAAGGCCTAGTACAGAGTATACCATCAAATCCTTGGAATCATTTAGACTTCTGAGCGACCCAGACCTGGGCCCAAATCAGATCTAAATGGCGCCAGCAGAAAGTTGTTCTTGTAGTTTTGTACTGCATCTTCTGCGTGACATCTGGGGTCCTCAGCACTCATGTAAAGAGAACGGAATCTTGATCTCTAGCAGATTACAATGACATAAGTGCCGAATTTGCTTATTTTAGGTGGGATGTCTACAGCTGATCAATGCTCTCATCACACCAGCTGAAGAACTTGACTTCCGAGTTCACATCCGAAGTGAACTGATGCGCTTGGGGCTGCATCAGGTGTTGCAGGTGAGATGCAGCTCTTCATTAGAGAGGCCAGGCTGCTTGCTGTCTGCTTTGATAGCTCAGTCATCTCTGGGGTCACTTTCGCTCTCAATTTAAGAACCAGGTTGAAAGGCTTGGGTTTCTGGCTGGCATAGGATGCTTCTGGGTTCCCTGATTTGTACTTTGATCATTGACAGGATCTTCGAGAGATTGAAAATGATGATATGAGAGTGCAACTAAATGTGTTTGATGAGCAAGGGGAAGAGGATTCCTATGACCTGAAGGGACGGCTGGATGACATTCGAATGGAGATGGAATATCCTTTTATGGACTGGGTTCAAGACATACGAGACATTCATTATAGATCCCTGCATGAAATGGTGTGGGGTAATGACTCTGAACAGGGTATCAGCCTGTGTGTCTTCTCAGTAGGTGAGGCAGGTGTCTTTTGATTGCTGTGGGCTTTATTTACCTCAGCATGGACCAAAGAAATTAGGAAAGGTGATCTGAGGGTTGCTCAGCATGGAAGTAGCCATCAAAACGTGTATAGACTTCCTAGAACATAAGAGCTTGGTTTACGAAGGTGTAGAGCTGGTTTTTGACGCACATTCACAAGTCGGGGAATAGGCTTGTCATTTGCTTTCTTGTGGGTGTCCCTGAGACTGACAGAGGAAGTAGTCTGGCTATGTATCACTATTTGACACACGTGACTTGTGGGTAGTGATCATTTCATTTCTGTCTACTGCTTGATCTTCAAGCCAAGTACTGGGAATCCTCTGTCTCTGTGTATAATACCACCCAACTCACTGGTCCCTTGGCCTTAGGAAGTTTACGGAGCTTAAAGTTTTGGGTAATGTTTACAGGGGAAATGGCTGTTAGAATAGAAGTGGCATCTTGGGACTTTTCCCAAGAGTTGGGCAATCGACCTGTCAAACAGTTTCTAAATATATGCTTTCCTTAGCCTCTTCCCCTTTTCCACTGACTTCAGTGAAGTTTTCCAGATTCTCCTAAACACAGTAAAGGATTCAAAGGCAGAGCCACACTTCCTGTCCATCCTGCAGCACCTACTCTTGGTCCGAAATGACTATGAGGCTAGGTAAGATGGTATACCTCTGAGAAGTATTAAATTTGAGCCGAAGTAGAGAAAAATCCTTAAATTCAAAGACTGTAAAAGGAAAAAGAAAAGACAAAGGTTACATTTAATTTTCAGTCAGATATATAAAGAGTTGTCAGTTGTCCTTTTAATCTGACTGAAGGGCGGCTGTATGGAAGAGATCACAGTGTATACCATAAAGTGTCCTTCCCATTTTGGAAATGGGAGGTGGGTGGGATAAAGATGGTAGCAAAGGGAGGAACCCACTTAAGGTTCTTTCAGGTTGCCTAGAAGTAGAGAGTAAGCAGTAGTGCTGTCTGTCACAGAAAGGATCAAGCCTGAATTTTGAGATGGGAAATTATTGGCATTAGGAAGCGGATGGCAACAAGTTTTGATTATCTGAAGTAGATGGAGTAGCTGCTGTAGAAGAGGGAGTTGCCTAGCCTGCCAACATACTTCTGTTAGTTTTACGAAAAGGTCTTCTCTGGAATAGTTATCCTCAGGTCCCTCATTTATCAAAGCAGTTAACTTTTCCTGATCCTGATTGTTTCTGAGAATTGTATTTTGGTTTTCCTTTCATAACCTTGTTCTGTTTCTTCCATAGACCGCAGTACTATAAGCTGATTGAAGAATGTATTTCTCAGATAGTTCTGCACAAGAATGGGGCTGATCCTGACTTCAAGTGCCGGCACCTTCAGATTGATATTGAGGGGTTGATTGGTAAGCATATTCTTCTATCTGCCTCCTTAAAACATTGTTTCTACCTTTCATTTTGTGTCTTTCTCCAGTGAAAGTTTCATGGAAGGTAAATTCCTACTCTCCAGGTATTTCCATTTGTGTCCTTAGGTGATCATCAACATCTGTGTTAGGAATATACAGACCTTTAGTTTATTTCTGTGTGAAACTAAGAATGTACCACTACTCACACATCGCCCCACCTTTTGAAGGGAGTTCAGCTGTCATCTGACTCCTGGTCTCAGAAGTTCATAAGTACCACTGGTAGGCACTCTCCATGCTGCCCAGCGTGGCGGCCTTACCACATCACAGGCACCCAGAAATTCTGTGTTGAGCTCAATAGAAAGTTTCATTTCTTTGTTTAGTGCAGAACAGTAAGAAGTATAACAAAAGTGAGAAAATGGACAGAAGACTGCCATTATATTGAAGGATTTAGGTAGTGAGAGGGAAAGACAAGAGAATTGGGAACTTTACTGATTCTTCTATTTCTTTTCAGATCAAATGATTGATAAAACAAAGGTGGAGAAATCTGAAGCCAAAGCTACAGAGTTGGAAAAAAAGGCATGTATGAGAGATCAAAAAAATTGGGGTCTTTTTTTCCCTTTTTAAGGATTATGTTTTTTTCGGACATGTGAAACTGTTACCTGTGATACTTAGCAAACATTCAGCACACAGTAGCGGTTCCTAGGAGAAACCTTTCTGGTATAGGTTAGTCACTGGAGAAACTAACATGGATGTGATCCAGAGGAATTGGTGGTACACAGTTCTTGATCCCCTGGGTAGGACAGGAAAAGACAGATGGCTCTCATGAATAACAGTGACAGTTCTTGCAGTTTTGCTGGCATCTCAGGCCTCTTATTCCTAGAACAACAGGAATATGTGTGTGAATTCTTTTTTTCCTCTTTAGTTGTTACAGACTCCTATTGCGGTTGATGGGGGTTTGCTCCTAGAGGCTGCTGAGATTGTCCACCATAGCTGCCCTGGTGAAATGTCTTAACAGTGTTAAATTTCTTTAAAATCTTAGGTTTATTTGATTGCTTGGTTTTTAACTGAAGTATAGTTGACACACAATGTTAGGTTAATTTTAGGGGTGCAACATAGTGATTCAGCAACTCTATACATTATGCTGTGCTCACCACAAAGTGTAGCTACCATCTGTCATTATGCAACACTATTACAATGCTATTGACCATATTCTCTCTTCTGTGCCTTTCGTCCCTGTGGCTTATTCATTCCATAACTGGAAGCCTGTACCTCCCAATTGCCGTCATCCATTTTGCCTACCCCCCACCCCCTTTGCATCTGGCAAACACCTGTTTGTTCTCTGTATTTATGGGTTTGTTTCTGCTTTTTTTGTTTGTTGATCTGTTTTCTTGTTTTTTTGGTTTTTTTTATTCCACACGTAAGTGAAATCATACAGTATTTGTCTTAGGTTGTTTTTGTTTGTTTTTGTAATTCCCCAAATTAGATAGACTGTGGAAATGATCCCTGGTTTCCCCCTTCTTTAACCTTGATTTTAAGGTCAAAATCATGGTGGTCTTTTTTCCCAGGCATTCCCTGGGAAAGTGAGCTCTCTAAAAGCATTGGGACAAAATAGTGAATTTTGGGGAATAACGCTGTGCTTCTTGCTGGAATGGAGAGCTTACAAAGAGCCTAATTCCTTTCTCCTTTAGCTGGACTCAGAGTTAACAGCACGACATGAGCTACAGGTAGAAATGAAAAAGATGGAAAGTGACTTTGAGCAGAAGCTCCAGGATCTTCAGGGAGAAAAGGATGCCTTGGATTCTGAAAAGCAGCAGATAGCCACAAAGAAACAGGACTTGGAAGCAGAGGTGTCTCAACTCACAGGGGAGGTAATGCCTGAGCGGGGGAGGCAGAGTGACCTCTGAGCCATCAGCAGCCTCATGATAGGCCTGTCTGCAGCAGGAGTCAGACACCTTATTCCTCGGGAGGGTTCAGCTATTAATAGGTAATCTAGTTAGATAGTGCATGTTTTAAAAATTATTTACTGTTTTTTGTTTTATTTTGAGGTAATACATAAGATAGAAAATTTGGAAAACACAGACAACGTAGAGAATAAAAGGAGTCACAGTACTACCCAGAATTAAAACTAATGGTCTTCTAAGACATTCAGGAGTAAAATCCAAATTATCTCTTCACATATTTGCTAATTTTCTCTTATTTTAGCTATTTCTGGACAGATTTATCCCCATACTCTCTTTGCAGTTATAAGTATTTATTTTTTTAATGTTTGTTTATTTTTGAGAGAGAGAGAGTGTGCACCTGCGCTAGTGGGGAAGAGGCAGAGGGAGAGGGAGACACAGAATCCAAAGCAGGCTCCAGGCTCTGAGCTGTCAGCACAGAGCCTGATGCAGGGCTCGAACTCGGGAACTGTGAGATCATGACCTGAGCTGAAGTCAGATGCATTAAGTGACCGAGCCACCCAGGCACCCCTGCAGTTACAAATACTTAAATATGGTATCTGATAAGTTGATCACTTACATGGTTTTATCACTAGAATATTTGATTTGCTTGAACTTTGTATTTTCTAATTAAAGGGAGAATTTAACATAAAGGTTGAAGTTGCCTTTTTAATGCAAAGCATGCTAAACTAAGAACATGAAGACCTGAATTCTAGTTTGTGTCCCTAAATATCTGTGACTTTAGGTATGACTTGAGGAGTCTGTCTGATTACTTTCAGTGTCTGTGTGTGTAAAAATGAGAACTTTGGATTAAGTAATTTTGTAGGTCCCTTCCAACCCCAGTAGTCCCTGAGTGAAGGGAGGAGTACTTCCATTGTTGTTGTTCCTCTAGGTTGCCAAGCTTTCTAAGGAACTGGAAGATGCCAAGAAAGAAATGGCTTCTCTCTCCGCTGCCGCTGCCGTTACTGCTGTAGCCCTTCCTAGCAGTGCTCCTGTCCCCGCCACCCCTCCTTTACCTGGTGACTCTGGCCCTGTTACTCCACCCCCAGCCCCTCCTTTACCGGGGGTGGTTAGCATACCCCCACCAGCTCCTCTTCCTGGAGGTGGTACCATTCCTCCTCCACCACCTCCCCCTCCTTTGCCTGGGGGTGTTTGTATCCCCCCACCCCCTCCTTTGCCTGGAAGTACTGTTGATATCCCCCCACCCCCTCCTTTGCCTGGGGGTGCTGGCATCCCCCCACCCCCTCCTTTGCCTGGGGGTGCTGGCATCCCCCCACCCCCTCCTTTGCCTGGGAGTGCTAGTATCCCTATACCTCCTCCTTTGCCTGGGGGCACTGGTATCCCCCCACCCCCTCCTTTGCCTGGGGGTGCTGGCATCCCCCCACCCCCTCCTCCCTTACCTGGAGGAGTAGGAATGCCCCCTCCTCCTCCCCCTCTTCCTGGTGGTCCTGGAATCCCTCCACCCCCTCCATTTCCTGGAGGTCCTGGAATCCCTCCACCTCCACCTGGAATGGGTATGCCTCCACCTCCCCCTTTTGGATTTGGAGTTCCTGCAGCCCCAGTTCTGCCATTTGGATTGACCCCAAAGAAGCTTTATAAGCCAGAAGTGCAGCTCCGAAGGCCAAACTGGTCCAAGGTGAGAATTTCTGTCCATTTTTTTCATTAGTAGATATTAAGAAACCACTTCACTTTCCTACTTTGTGCCCGTCTTCCCTTTCTTACGACTAACATCTGTCTTCAGGTTCTATTCATGCTTCTGCTTATTCAGCACATGTTAGGCGTCTTCTGTATGGCAGACATCACTTCGGAGAGTTCTTGGAGCCCTATTCTCTGCTACAAACCCTAAACATATCTTTAAGTTAATGTTTTTGGTCTTTTTTCTGAGGTTATGAGTGCCATGGTAACAAACAGTTTGGTAATAGTCATTTCACCAGTTTGCGAGCTGCTGACAGTAGTGCTGATCTGGAAAGATGTGGCTTTTGGATACATCCTGATACCTCTCTCTGCCATCAGTGAGTTACAGAGGACATGTTTGCATGGCACAGTATTTCCTCCACTGTGCATTTGAGGCCCCTGTGATTTCTGCATTAGCCTTCTGCTTAAAGAAACCAAGTTAAAAGAGCCTAGTGATACAAAATAAACTAATAAACTCATAAACTAATTTGTCATAGTTAAATTGTTTTTTTCCGTTTGTCATAGTTAATAGCTAAATTTTTGGGAAAAATATAATGTAGAGCAAAGGAAGATGTGAAATCCTCAATACTTCTAAAACTAGAGGACTTGAGGTTAGGAGGAAGATAAGTAGCATAACTGAATCTAGTTCTTGAATAATCACCAAAAAACAAACTGGAAGCACTGTCTCCTGATCCTACCATGAAGAGTGCAGCTCCTCTGTGTCTTGGATTAGTCTGTTTTGCTGAGAACCACTACCCACGTCTTCTGCATGTTAATCCATTTTCCAGGTTGGAAAGTACAGAGCTCAGCTTAATAACTCAACACTCTGCCTTTATCCACAGTTTGTTGTTGAGGACCTGTCCCAGGACTGCTTCTGGACAAAAGTGAAGGAGGACCGTTTTGAGAACAATGAACTTTTCGCCAAACTTACTCTTACCTTTTCTGCCCAGACCAAGAGTGAGTACCTTCCTCTTTCATGCCCAGGGCCAGGATAGGACTTGGAGTGTCCTTTAAGTGGGTTTTCCATTCTGGGTGAGGGTTGAAGAGAGGTGGTTTTTCCTGTTAGGAAGGAATTAAGATATTTTTGTATTCTGGGGATGCTGAGGTTGAGAAAGAAAACTGTTGCATTTTGGTATTTTTCCCCCAGTTTGTTTTGTATATGGGTATTTTATATCAGTATAACTTGTTGGGGATATGAGATTAAGGTGACAAGAAGCTCAGTCTAGGCCCCTGTTAATAATACCCTTGAACGGATTCTGACACTGTCTTTAAGGTGCCATCCTAGACCTACACTCATAAAGGGTTGGGTGGAGTTTTGAATAGCTTAGGTGATTGAGTGACTGTCTATAGTAACAGAGCCATGTGTGATTCTTTTTTTTTTTTTTCCCTTCCATTTCTTTTCAATATTTGATGTTTTCATGGCCATTTTCCCTCCAGCTTCAAAAGGTAAGAATACAGAAGAGCCTTTTAATTGAGTATCTTGAACATTAGAGCGAGATGAAGCAGATGTAAAGCGATTTCTCTTAAGAAGACTGAGAGATCGGGGATTGATATCTCTACTGCAGTTTTTTGTTGTTTTTTTTTTTATTAATAGTCCAGAAGGCTCAGTACCTGTGATGTTAACTGACAGGGTAGAAAGTTACTTTAAGTCCAGGCTGCCACACCTGAAGTACTAATACTGTTACCTTACATTTCT
This sequence comes from Acinonyx jubatus, assembly GCF_027475565.1. NCBI lineage: Eukaryota > Metazoa > Chordata > Mammalia > Carnivora > Felidae > Acinonyx > Acinonyx jubatus. Next base: position 116,046,763 of record NC_069380.1, on the reverse strand, counting down.
GTTGTGTTTTGTAGTCTTCTACCTGCTTTAACATGTGTTACTTCTTGGATCTGCAAAGAAGCCTTAAGAGATAAGCAGGATGCATATTATCTCCATTCTGTAGCATGTTTGGAGTGAGTAGGTACCTTGCCCAAGGTTAAATGACCAGATCTAGGGATCTTGTCTACTGGTCCATGTTTTTTTTTTGGTATAAATTCTTGCTTCTTCACCTTTGTATCTTCCCCTTTGTTCTAGAAGAACTGATCTTTTTGCCCTCTTCTTTCTTCACTTCCTAATTTTTGTGGTTTTGTGCTGCCTTATGATGGGGCCCTTTTAGTTATTTCCCCTGAAGAATACAGTATTTGAATTTAATGACAATTATAGCCCACTAATTTTGTATTTCCATCTGAAAGCTTTTTTATTTACTTAGGGGTATATTATGACCCTAGTGATGGAAACTAAGTGCAACTTTTGAGCATTTCCCCATCTTCTGTCTGCCCTCCTCCTGCCCCTTTATTTTATTCCTTAAGTGATCTGAGGGGACCAAGCTGTACTTTCTTATAAGGAGCCTAACATTGCTAGGTGTCTTTGGTGGTCCCTAGATATGTGCATGTATCTGAGAGTGTGAGATCGCTGTGCTCAGACTTGACATGTTGCCCTGTCATTCAGGGCAAAGTGGCCTTGTATTCCAGAAGAGCTGTCATCTTCTGAACTAAAGCCCAGCACAGTGGATTACTTCCACCCTCTTAGTGAAAAATACCATGACAGTGACAACTTACCCTACTCTAGTATATCACCAAAGACTAGTTGACAGAGAAACTCAAAATCAAATGATTTCCTAATTTGTAAGGTCACAGAATCTAGCCCTTTGTTGGCTCTGGCCTAAGTTGCTTTCTTGCAGCTGTGCTCTGAGTGCCACTGTGCATGCATACTGGCTGGACCCCTTTTCTCCTGCCTTGGTCACATCCTACTTCTGTACACTCATATTACTGTTGATGAGAGTGGGATTTTCTGCAGTTTAATGGTTTTCCTTGGCATTTTATTCCCCCTGTGAATTGATAGATGGTATGTTAAAAATACCCAAGGCAGACTTTACCTTTTGTCATTTTCAGCACCGTAACCAAACTTTTTAATGATCCTTCAGTTCTCAGGTTCTGCCCTAGAAATGACATTCTTTTCATTTAAGTTTCTAACTTTCTACCAGCCTTGGTTCTTTTTTAAATTTTCTTTAGTTTGGTTTAATGGACTATTGATTTTTGTGTAGTAATAATCCTCACTAGTAGATTGCTGAGTGCACAAGCAGGGGAGAGGCACAGAGAGAGAATCTAACTCAGGCTCCATGCTCAGCACAGAGCCGGACACGGGACTCAATCTCACGACCTTGACATCATGACATGAGCCGAAATCAAGAGTCAGACACTTAACTGATTAACAGGCACCCCTCTAGCCAGTCTTTAAATATCTTTAGTTTCAGTTACCATTTGCAGCTGTTAAATTGGCACACTGTCTTAATGTCCCTGTCTTTTCATTAGGAAACACTTGAGGGTGTGTTCTGAAAACTACAAAATCATGAGTTTTCCAGACATTCTAAATCTTAATGATTTAAAGAAATTCCTGGGGGAGGTTTTATTTTCTCTGTCAAATATAATCCTAAGTGCTTACTGTTTACCCAACTCTAAGTTACTTATAGCACTCAGATGCACCAGGACATTTCTGCTGCTTGTTGCCCATGGTACATCTATGTTTTCATTCATTTCCCCCCAAAAAAGAAATGCCTCCCCATTTTAAAAATAATTTTTTCTTTGGATTTTTAATGTTTTACTGACTTTAATGTCCGATATTTATTTTTTTCTTCTCTGTTTGCCTGCTTTTTTTCCCCTTTGAGTTAGTCTGTAAATCTCTGGTGATACAAGAGGTATTTGAATATTGGGACTTATTTAACATGTCTCTTGGGAACAGAATAGTTGATTTAATGCCATTGCTGCAGGGGTCTCAGGTAGCAGGCAGAAGTACTGCATAGGGACCCCATCCCATGTATAACTCCCACTGTGATCAGGGCTAATTTGCCCTTGGCTTTCCTGAAGGAAGTAGCACTTCCTTCTCTTGGTGCTTCAGGTTGGCAAACTCCATGCATATTGTTCCCAAGTAGCCCCTTGATCGCAACGTACCTGAAAAAAAACACTTGAGTAAAAAAAGACTTTGAGGATCTTTAGTTAAAGTTTATGTCAGGTAAGGAAATTCAGGCTTTAGCAGCTTCAGAGGTAGGCCTCTAAAGGCCCAGGTCTCCTGATTATAAAAGCAAGGTTTCTTTTGTTTCTGATGTTTTAAACATGTCCATGTAAAATTTCAGAATATCTTCATCCTTAATCCTTTTTGTCAGGTAGGTAACCAGTTTCAGTTTCATAGTCTTAATATTGATGATGTAATTAAACAATAGATAAATACTCATTAGCACTCTTTAAATATTCTGTCTTTCAGATAAAGAATTAGAGACCTAATTTGAATAACTTTTACAAGTCTATATAGTAAGTGCCAAAGCCAGGATTCTCACTCTTGAGTGTCTGATTCCAAAGTCCTTGCTCTGGCCCTCTGCGTTCCAGAAGTGTATATCCCTCCCCTAAATGTTTCCAGAAGCTTAGCTCCAGACAAAAGATGAAAGAAGTAGTTTTGCAACTACTTCATTCATTCGGGCACTTCACTTCTGTCCTTGAATTGGCAGTGACTCTTAGTACAAAAGAGAAATAACAGATTAGGGAAAGTAGGTGAAATACTGGATATTTAGGGTTGAAGAAGAAGAGACATGTTTTGATTCTAGTATATTCACTTGTAGCATTGAATCCAGTTGGAGAACTAAGACCTGCTTCTCTATTACAATAAAAGTTCTGCTTAGATGATTTCAGCCTAGTAGTTGCCAGGCTTGATGAGGAAGTTATTTGGACAGTGGGTGTTCATAATATTGCATTATTTCCTTTCTCATTTGCTAAACACAAGTCTCCGTTACTTGTTAGACATAGCTGTATCCCCCTTTTATTTTACTGATCCCTAAAGCCTCTTGTATACCTACTCCAGGAATGAACCTTAAAGAAAACGCCTACCTCACTCTTTACATCTCCCTCCTTAGAGGTCTCCAGCCACTTCTTCATTACGGTTCAGGAAGATGTGGGCCTTTTTAAGTAAGAGCCCAGAGAGAGGAGCCAGCCCTCAAATGTATACTACAAGTTCTCTTGATCATTTTTCTCTCTTAAAGATTAGTCTCTTGTTTCTGAACTCTTGACTTTCTATAAATCACAAATTTCCTCAGTTGATTTATTCCTTGCCAGGGAATATTATGAATTCAGATTTGATAGGCAGAGCTATAAAAACTTCTAGCCCTTTTTACTTTCTCACTCTTCTTATGGTGATCAGCAAGGAGTCTTTTATCATGGTCTCTTTCTTGACTCTGCCTTTTGAATTCCTTGGGAACACGTTCATTAGTTAATTTTTAATTTTTTTCATCTTTTCCTAAGGAGCATTTTCATCACCGTGGTGACCTCAGGTCATTATTTGTATGTATGAGATAAGTAGTTTTTCATTCAGCTTTCCTTCTAACTCTTACTCTTTTGTTAATGACTTGATCCCATGAAAAATACTGTCCTTGGAATGGTGTAAGAAGTGATAACTGATGTGCTAGGTAACAGTGACATTTTCCTTTTTAGGTTTATTCCTTCCATCCAAAAATGTTCTGGGCTTTTAAGATCCACAAGCTAATCTCCATTAGTGGTGTGCATTGGACAGACAATATGTAGGTTAAACCCTCTCCCCGTTAAAAAGTATGAGGGGCCTTGTGGCAACTTTGGGCATCATCAGAACAGCTCTCCAAGTGGTTATCAGCAGTAATTTAGAAAGAACTCTGCCTAAAAGTAAGATCTTGACCAAGAGCTGCAAATTTCATACACAGTAACAGTATTTTCATTAGGATTTGACTGTGTGCATCAAGATCCCAGTGTTTGTGCTGTTGTCCCACAGGTCAGAACTGTTGGCAACAATCCTCTGTTGCTCTCCCAGAACTTGTTTGGTTCAGGCTTCAAGGGTAGCCAGTGGTGGGGAAGCAATCCCTTCTTTCCCCAGAGGTCAAAGGGTCTTTCCTTTTCCCTGTGATCCTCTTCTGTCCACTAGGGGGCACTCTTTCAGTTGGATTTTTATCAGGAAATGTCCAAGTGAATCTTTACAGTTTCTGCAACTTTAACCCCTAGAAACAAGATTTTGTAAGAGCTCAGCATGCTCCACTCTATTCATTGAATGTCTTGGCAGAAAGATGTCTGTTCCATCAGTTCGTTACTGCTCTCAAGTGTATAGGATTAAGACTCCAAGTGCTATTCAAGTGAATATTTGTTGGGATTATTGTCTTTTAATTACTAATTTTCTTGGGTTCTAAGTAGGATCAGTCTATGAGTTAGTGCAAAGTACTTGGGAAGTTCCATAATATCAGAGGGCACTTCCTCATCATCTAAAAAACCTGAATCTCCTATCACCTGGGGTAATGAGGAGCCCTGAACATTTGGGTTGTCCTCTGCCCATCATCAGGGGTATAAAAAAAGAACCTAAACCATCCCTTTCACATACTCCTCTCTCCTCTCAACCTTTCCATCACCATTTGCCTTGAATTCACTGGATCTAATATTATGCTATTTATCTTGGTGTGTATTACTGTAGGTCGTCCTCACATCCCATACTCGAATCCCCTTAAGGGTCTACATATCTCCTATTCAGTCTCCTCCTCTGATCCTACCTGAGCACCTGAAACCCATTCACTGTGCCCTCTGGAATTCTTGGTCCAATACAAGCAAAGTCTCCGATAACATCAACTTAACCTTGTTGGTCTAATAGAAACCTGGCTTTCCCTCAACACTGCTTTCCTTCTTGTGTTTCTCCTGTGATGGGTTTTTTTTCCACATAAATCTCATCTTAATGGACCTGAGATGGTATAGATGTCCTCTTTGTTGTTTTTGCCACTTTAAGATCATACCACCTTTCTCTTGGCTAAAAACCCATAATTTTGAATCTCATGACATCAAATTACATCACCCAGTTCCTTTCTTAGTGCCAATGATCTGCTAACATCCCAAGTTACTCCTCTCTCAGCCAGGTTAACAATTGGTTACTCTTTGCAGTACTCCAGTACCACTTCCACCTTAATTCTCTGCAATTTCTGTATGAAAGGGTCATGATCCTGCCAGTATTTTGGTTTCCCACTTCCTTGAATTCTTCTTTTGCAGTGATCTTGTCCTCTACCTCATCCATTCCCTCCTACAGTCATCACCAAAACTGCAGTCCCTCCACAGTCTTAATTTCATGCCACCCATGTTCTATGTTTTTACTTCTCTCTCTAGTATCCTGACCGCCACCCCCTGGGACTTCCAGTCCATTTGTCCTACCACCTTTCACTGTCTTTCTGTTCCTCGATGACTTCACTCTCCTCCTCAGCTAAAATTCCATGGTTCATTATCATAATTATCACTCTCTTGGATGTTTTCCCCTTCTGTTACCTCTCTCTGATTTCATCATAGTTGATTGGCAAAAACCACAGTCTCTCCTTGCCCTGTACAGGTAGCTGTGCTGATGAAAGTGGCTGGAGAAAAGCAAACATTTGGTCCTCCATGATAGACTTGTAAAGTTTTCAGGACAGCAGATGCTCTTTTTCTCCTACCTCACTGGCTGTTCTTTCTTCTGGGTCTCCTCCGCTCAGTTTGCAATGTTGCTTAGCCCTTGATCCTGCCAAGCAATTGGATATTAAACATTTCGAGTACCTTCAACTTGCTATTCTTCTAAATGATAATTTCACACTTTTTCTCTTCTCAAAGACCCAATATCTCCCTCATTCTCAGTCCTCCTGCTTCACTGAGAATACTGAAGCCATCAGAAAACATGCTTCTGTAGACTTCTGTCATTATTATACCCACTCTCTGTGTCTTCCTCTCTCTTGCCATGGTCCTGTCTGAAGCCACTTCCTGTACTATTATGATATCTTCATTTCAGCAAATACATAGAATACACTAAAAATATTTTTTAAAAAAAGTCTTCTCCCTGCCTGGAGTGACCATGGTTAACATACCTTTCAGCTGTATGTGTTATTCTAATAAATGAAAGGGTGAAATCCTTTTCAGGTGGGAAAATGTGGGAAATTTTCCAATAGAATCTTAATCTTAACTGGAACTTCAAGGGACAGGGGCGTTAAAAGATAAAATTACAGGGGCATCTGGGTGGCTCAGTCAGTTGAGCGTCCAACTTCGGCTCAGCTCATGATTTCACAGTTTGTGAGTTCGAGCCCTGCATCAGGCTCTGTGCTGACATCTTACAGCCTGGAGCCTGCTTCGAATTCTCTGTCTCCCTCTTTCTGCTCCTCCCCTGCTCATGCTCTGTGTGTCTCACTCTCCTTCAAAAATAAATAAAAATATTAAAAAAAATTTTTTAAAAAGTAAAATTACAGAAATGTGAGGGTATACACATATTTTTAATCTAATCTGTGGGATTCCATGTGGTAGATACCGTTGTGCATTTTGCTGAACATTTCTCAGCATCTCTTGACACCATTACATACAGATGTATTCCCATTATTTCTAGTGAATAATTGTACTTTGTCACATGAATAAATCTAAACTTTATACACTTGATCTCTTACTGAGAAGTTACCAGCTTTTTATACTATAAGCAGTGCTACAAGGAGAATAATTTTATATTTATCTCTGTATATTTGCATTTCTGCAGTATATTCTTAAAGTTTCTGTGTCCATATTGCTAAGTATAGGATAGTACCAATTTCTCCTACCATCAAAAATCAGGAATTACTTATTGTAGTGTGTGATAGGGGAATGTGGTACCTTGTTTTAATCAGACTACTAAGGAGATTGCACCAGCGATATTCCTTCATACCTCTTTCCTCATCTATAAAACGAGACAGATTAACCAAAAGATACTCTCAACTTGAAACTTCTGGGTTTTGTTATTCTGGTTTTTTTCCCTTTCTTTTTGCTTGCATAAGTTGTCTTTGGTGTTATCATCTCAAACTCTTTTGTTTTGACTGTTTGCTAAAAAATTCTTCTGTTGTTTTGTTTTGAGTTTCATTCATTTTCCCTGCACTGAGATCAGGCATTAGAAATTGCTGCTTGCTTTCAATTAGTGTTTGGGGGTATGGAACTAAACTATTGTAAAACTGTGAAAGGTTTCATGAAGACTGCTGGTTTACTTTCCACGGAAGACTTACTGGTGGAGATTTAAGGGAGGGTGTCATCAAATAAAGATACTTAAACTTTAATTCCTTCTAAACTAGAGGAATTTGATATACCTGAAGAGTGCTCTTTCTCCTTTTCGCCACCAGATGGCACATGGATCTCTTCTGTTTTAGTTGTGTCATTGTTACGTCTGCGAGTGATGCAGTCACGTTAGAGAGAGACAGCCTCTGTGATTTTCAAATGCAAACTGTGTGTTATGCTGCCCTCTATCTGTCAGGAAATACATTTGGAGGACTGATCAGTAAAAGACAGGAAGCTGTAACTTGCCTTTTACAAAAGGATCTTATCCTCTTGCAGCTAGTATCTTTATAGGAGCAACACTGGTGGTTTTTGGAGGGCACAGATGCTGGAGCATGTTTTTTTTTTTTTTTTTAGTCTGATAAATTCATGAAATCATAGCCTTCCTTTTAGAAGGCTTAAAGAAAAAATTGTTTTTTACCAGCTTGACAGTTCATTCTATACATATTTATAACTCCATGATAAAAATATTCCCAATCCTGTCTCTGTCTCTGCTGAATAGCTCCTTCAAGCATATAATGGAACTCCCCGCTGATAATATACTCCTAACTTCCCAGAGATAGTATACTGAATAAATTTCCCTCAGGGAATTCCCCTGGTCTGTCTTGGATAGAATTTGCTGGTACAGAAAAGTTTTTACTGTCAACCCTTTTCTATCACTGTTAACTCCTAATTACCCCCAAGATAATTCCAGTTTTAGAGCCTCTTTCTAGCTATTCAAACTTTAGTGTGTGCCTGTATTACTATTCTTGACATGCATAGACTGAAACTATATCTTTTAAACCCAGGGTACCATCCAGCATTATCTGCAGATTTCAATTGTGTATCTTTCAGAGTAGGTATTATCCTTGTTTTTATGGAGATCATACAAGATAAGTTAGCAGGCAATATGACATTTTCTATTGATTCCTGACATTTTAGAGGCTCTAATTCAGGAGCACTTGTTTTCACAAAATTTTTTCTTGCCATCTTCTGGCCAGGTCTCGTTAGGTATCTTTGAAGGATATTTTGAAGAAGTTCTCTGGAGTCTGTGTAGCTAGGAACCACTTAGAGACTGATGATGAGGATGGAGGATATGTGTGGCAGGCAGATGATGGGAAATCCCTCCAGTTGTACAACAAAGATGGAGTTGTGTAAGACCAGGAAGTCCAGATCGTGATGAAGGGGCTACACTTGGGCAGACAACTCTTGCTCTTGTTTGGTTATTCCTTCACCATGGAGACCTGGAGTTGGTAGAGATCAGGGATGTGTTTAGGAAGAAGAATGGGATCTCCAGGAAATGTCAAGAGCAGAGCTGGGCTTTAGGATAAGCAGGAGAGTGATCCAGTGCTTTTTAGCCTGCTACATGCTGGGGCCCAAAGCAGCTGCCTTACGGGAACAGCCCTGTTCTCAGCATCCCTTACATGCTTTGGGAATTGTCAGATGTGAACTTACTCTTTTGCTAATATGGGACCAATCTCCCTGTAAACATGAAATTATAGACCAGTTTTCAGGGAGTACTAATGATACCTCCACCACAGGATGTTTCCTCTGGGGCTTTCCTGCTTCTCCGTTATCTGGTTTTCTGCATAAGTAATCTAGGTAGTTGAGAAGTCAACATGGTATGAAGAAGTCTCATAACCACCCTAGTGTTCATCCATTCCATCCTCCCCCTCCCTACCCTTAGAGGTCATCATTTTTATTAGTTTCTTGATTATACCTTCATTGTTTTTAAAAATGCAGTTATAAGCAAAAACTGATAGATTCTTATCCTCCATCCCCTTACCAAAAGGTAACATACTACCTTTATTGTTCTGTACTTCCTATATCATGGAGATTTTTCATGTCAGTACATAGATATCTTTGTCATTAAAAGAAATCTAATTTTCAACAAGCATGCATTGCTTTTCTAATGAACACGAGAATAAAAATATGGTAGTGAAGTAATCTGTCCGTTTTTTTGAAACAGCTGCGACAATTTAGTTAATCTGACTGCATCTTGAGTGTGTGGATGTGTCCTCTTGTTCTCCCTGCAAACTCTGTTATGTAATAAATAATTGAACACACCAATTTATAAATGTAGGACCCCTCATACTGAAGCCTTCCGGCCATTGTGGTGTGAAGAAGAGAGTTTTGAAAAGTTCTTCTGTGGGCCCTTCCAGACTCTAGCTACTTCTGGAGCATTATATTCTCAAGCAGGAGCAGAGCTTTGTATCACTAGCATAGGGATGCTACTTCATAGGAGGGATGTGGTCTTCAAAGGAAAGGGATGGCCTGCCTCATTTATTCCTTCCTTCTTAGTTTTTGTTCTGGAAAGAATAGTTCTAGAACTTACTACACTGTAACTGTTTTGTTTAAGAATTCCGGCACATCATTGGGGCGCCTGCGTGGCTCAGTCGGTTAAGCGTCCGACTTTGGCTCAGGTCATGATCTCATGGTTCGTGGGTTCAAGCCCCTCATGGGGCTCTGCTGACAGCTCGGAGCCTGCTTAGGAATCTGTGTCTCCCTCTCTGTCTCTCTCTTCCTCCCCTGCTCGCACTCTGTCTCTCTCTCTCAAAAATAAAGATTAAAAAAATTAACAAAAAAAAAAATTCCGGCACATTGCTTTCAGAGCAACTTGGAAGAACACTCATGATATGGTGTTAGGCAGGAAAAGCAGGAAACCATTATGTACAACCATTATTGCAATTTTGTTTTACAGAAAAAAATGCAGAAGTAAAAGATTGGAAGAGAATATACCAGAATATTATGACAGAATTTGTTAGGGTGCTAGATTTCTTTTCCTACTAATTTCTCTATAATGTGGTCATCTGACTTTTTAAATGGGAAGAACAAAAGGGTTAAGAAGAAAGTTTGCCAGTGGCCATGATGCTGAAAAGGGGGTTTTTAAAAGTACTTTACCTAAGAAATTAGTGTTTACAAAGCAGAATGCTAATATCCAGTTCTACACAGCAGGTAAAAGCATCTTATTTCACTCCCCATAGTAATCCTAGCCTGCTTGTCTTTGAAAAATCAGATTCTAATTTAAAAAGCTATTTGTTCCAGCAGCTTTGAGTGAGGGAACTCCATTTATACAACAGCAGGGCATTGGAAACCCCGTGTTTGCAAGATGGGATGGAACTTTTCCTCCTTTCTGATCCTGTATTAATTCCAACTCTGTTCTTACAGTCTGTGATTCTTTCTTTTGTTATCTGTTAGTTTGGAAGATAAGGTGAGTGTGTGTTTAAATTTCCTCGTGGCAAGAAAAACTGCTAAATCCTTTGAAGAATGACCCCCTTTTCCTGTTCTGCTTGCATTTTTCTTTTCAACCACGGGGTGTGCGCAGTTGAGCTATTTTGGCTCCGGTTCCAAATTGTGATGTCAGAGACTAGGGATTGGAGGAGAGTATCAGGTGACTTTCAGTAACAGTGATGACGGTTCTGCCCTCATCCCCACCCCTTAAACCCCCCTCCCCTCGCTTTCCACACCCTTTCCTGGCTTCCACCTTAGGAACAAAGAAGGGAAAAAAACAGCAGTGTGACGAAAACCAGCTGCTGCCTTTGCAGACTCAGGCTGGGGGCTGGGTATTTACTCCTTGTGTTCTCTTTGTTAGGCACTTACTCTATTACTTCTCCTCCCAGGACCCTGACTAAAATGTAGAGTGTTTCTAGGATCCTTTGTTACCGAAAACAGCTTAGAAATGTGCGGTTTACTCAGGATTTAGGAGAGGTACAGCAGAGATTAAAACTGCTCCAAGAATCTAGAAAATAATGGAGGTATTTTGCTTTCTTAAACTGATTCAAGAATACCGTTTGATATCAGATGCCGTGAATGATAGGAACACATTATCTGTTACTTCCAATTCTTGGAACAGTGCTGCCTAGTAGGTGTTATCTTCATTTTATAACTGAGAAATGGGAAGTACAGAATTAATACGTCCTTTGTTTATTAAGATCTTACAGCAAGTAAATAGCAAGCCAGAATTTGACTCCAGGTCTGTTAGGCTCAGAATCTAAGATTTAGTGGAAGGGAGTACCAAGAAGGCAGGCGTGTTCAGAGATGCCTGCTTCCAGGGACTGTCATGGCACTGGGTGAGCGCTCTTTGCTTTTCACCAGTGACCAGTCCTGATTTCTTTAACAAATAAATCTCCAGGGGAAAAAAATGAGATGAGGAGAACATAGAAGCTAAAAGGGAATTTAAAAATATGTCAGCCAGTTAAAATGTGTGGCTCTTATTTATAGCCTGATTGATTTCTTTTAAGAAAGGCAAAAACTTTATACCTAGTGCCGTATGTTGATGCCTTTTCTCCTGTCCTCTAGCCTTACTGTCTCTTGTCTCTCCTTCCAGGCCCCGAAGCTCATCTCTCTTCCTTAGCACTCCCATGTTGAGTCACCTTCCTGGGTGTGCTGGGAAAGTATCTGGGAGAAATTCAGTGACTTCTTGTCTGAGAGGTCAAATGTTTTGAGAAGTGCCCAGATTTCTGATAGTGCTTTTTTGCCACCCTTTCAGACTTTGATTTGCTCCCTTCTTCCTAACTCTTAGCACTTCAGCTCTGTACCTTTGGAATTCAGTCCTGCTTTGTTCTTCTCCTTCAGGTTTATGTATTTTACCAGTTTGTCCCATCTTGCCTTAAAGCTTGCATATCCACTGTGGTTTGGTTATGTGGGATTTAGCAGATGGGTATTTGTTTTGCCGGGAGAGGTCAGTGATAGGAATCTGGTTTTCCCTCCTATGGTGTATTCCTATGAGGGGCTTCAAGGTGCTGAATTTGCCACTCATGTACATTACATCCATGGGGAATATGAAGTAGACATCCTCCACATGGGCAGCTTCTTACATTAGCACATGGAAGGGCCCTCTTGTTCTGTCCTTTCCTCAGAATCAGAGAACTTAGGTAGAGCTTGATAGACACAGCTTATTGTACACTGGGTGGACTTGGTGAATCTTAGCTGTGTTGCCCTCACGGAGTTTGTTGTTGTGTGTACTACCTACAGATCTTACTAAGTGTTCAGATCTTTTAGATAAGCTAGGGAGATCTAGGACTCTTCTCCAAAGGCCCTATTTTATCAGAGAGAGAACTATAATGGTACTGGAGTCCACTTTTTTTTAACTTCCTATTGTGATTCTGTGCTCACACGTATGTCCTGCCATTATCTCACTTCATGGACGTTGGATTAGCTCACATATTTGTGCCACCTCATTTAAGTGAGTGAATGCTATTGGTGACTTGGATCCACAGATTTCTCAGCATGTTCCACATTTTCTACCTTTCTCCTGTGTTCTCTTTTAGTCATAAAGTACTTGGGTTACTTAAGGGAAATGCAGCCTAAGATCAATGGAGGGTGTTCCCTGTAGAATAGAGACAAACGACGCAGGTTCATCTTGGGCAGAGCGAGTAGAGTCTGGTCCTGAGTCAGTGAGTGAGCCTGAAGGTTAGGTGGAGTTGCTTTATAGCTCAGCCTGAATCTTTCAGCCCTGCACATGTAACTGGCTTTAGAGCCAGCTGTGTTCTCAACAGAACTTTCCCAGAGTCCTTTTTCCTACCTCACTTACTCACACCTGCAATTCTTAAGAACTTAGCTTCTAGGATGTCAGGCAACTCCCTTCTCTTCCATTTCCTGTTTGTGGTCTTCACCAAGAGAAGCCTGCCACAGGAATTCCTGGGGAAGTGATGGCTACAGCTGTGAGACTCTGGGCGCCATTAGCTCATTCCTGCAGTTAGGGAATACTGTGCTACGTAGGAACTCCCTTCTGCTCTGGGGGCCCTTAGAAACTGTTACTGCTCAGAACTCAGCAGTCACTAGGACTCTGGCCGCTGACTTTGTGCCTTGACTCTTATCTGTCTTCACAGACTGGAAATTATGTTCCTTCATGCCTCAGTCTGCTTCAGTTTTCGAATTCAACATAAGAATCAAGATTTATGACAAAATTAGCTTGGATGAATTCTTTTAACATATGCAATAATAGGGAAGAAAGAAAAATGGGGTACTTCTCTTGGACAGCAGGGGGTGCCCTTTCCCTTTGCTTTATTGACTGGCACTCCCTACTGCATTCAGCCATTTTAGACAGATTGTTTTTGCTCCTAGCTAACTCCATTTTGTGTTTGTGACGCAGGAAAAAAAGAATTGGGCAAGGGAGGAGCCCCGCTGGGGGAGGAGTGAGACAGGCTGAGACGCAGCCACTGACCCCTTTACTCAGCACTTGCTCACCAGGGACTTGCTACAGGCTGCCTGTATCCCCAGCCACAGATGGAGCATATCCTCGCCCTCTGAACAGAGAACACGGTGGTGTCTGGCTACTGGATACCTAACAGTGACAGGGTGCTGAGATAGCAGGCGTGGCATCCTCTCTCCCTCTTCAAGGCTCTGAGCCTGAGTTTAGGTAGTTTTTTCTTACAGAGATCTTGAGGCTGATTTTCTCAACTATAGGATCAGCTAAGAAAAGGTACCCTTTTCACTCACTTTTCTGAGATCAGATGCCCTAATGACTCCAGGGAAGCAAATCTGACTTTTAAAAACAGCATTTATATTATAAAAGGTAAAAAGCACACACGTGTATACGTAACACATATATGCATACACACATACATATGTGAAGAGAAGAGTATGAATACCTATGTATCCCCATCACCCAATTTAAAAACTCCTAGCTCATCTTGTTTCAGCTACCTGCATCAGCCTTTCCCTTGCCATACCAGTAATTTAAACCGTATCCTAATTAGTTCTATCATTTAAGCTTTAAGTAAGTAGTTCAGAATTTATATCAAAAAATGAGGACTTTTTTTAAAAAGAGAAATATATAACCATTATCACATCTAAAAAAGTTATTTAATATCATCAGGTATCCACTGTTACTCAAGTTATCTTCTGGATTTTTTTTTTTTTTATAGTTTGTTAATCTGAATCACAGCCAGATACAGTCCCTGCATACAATTGGTTGATATCTCTATAGATTCCCCCTCCAGCCTATGTAGTTGCTCTCTTATTTGTTTTGTTTTGCAATTTGTTTGTAGGTTTAATTTCTTAGGAAAGAGGGAGGAAGCCTCAGGTTGGGACTGGGAAAATACAGAGCCAGACTTCTTCATAGAGCACAGCTTCCCATCTTGACAATTTCCCCAAGGCGTGACAGGAGAGGAAATGAAGGGGAAGTGCTCTACAACATCATAGAAAGGGCTGGAATATCTTATTGAGGTGGCTTGTTTTTCTCCGACATGATAGCCTGTTACCCAAAGTCTTTAGAGAAGTTTGCAGACTGCTGTCAACAGAGTGGACCCTGTTCTTTCCTAGGAATTAAAGGAGCACTTTTGAGCTTTGGGACACTGGATTAATCTGCTGTGTGATAGCTGTATCCCTAGGGTGATTTCGCAGGCTCCGCTTTATCTCCCAACCACTTTTCCTTTTTCTTCATTGGCAGCCTTTCTCCCTGACCAGACCTAATGAGTTAGCAGTACTTCCTAGACTGTCTCACAGAAAGAAAAATTATATGTTGTGTTGGGGATGGGCACATGTGAAAATTCTTTCATGGCTTCAGCACTATAACCTCCCCACTCTGGCCCATGACCTTTTTGAAGGTTATCTTTTGAGTCTGGTTTAGATGTAGATGATGAAGTGAAAGCTTTTGCTTGATGCTCTTTCTCTCCCTTCCGAAATAGGTCAGTGACTGACAGACAGCAGCTGCTGCAGGCAGTCTGTTCCCTTGCTCTGGGAGAGAGCATAGGGCATAGAAGGGAAGTTGCCGGGTCTGACTTCTTGGCAAGGCTAGCAGGACACTTGTCAAGTCTGGTCCTTCGAGATGAGGTTGGCTGTGTGCCTAGTTCGGAAGCTGTGGTTGCCATTAGCAAAAGTGCTTAGATCTGCTAAAGAGGTCAGGGTTGCAGCAGCTAGAGTCATGGACACTGGCACCGACATGCTTTTCTACCTAAGAATTGGCTGAGTGAAAAGGGTCTCTTTTCTGCTCTTGTCAGTGGAGAGGCACAGTCATTTTCAGATAAGATTCTCCTCCTTCCCTCTGTGCTGAGGAGCTGTATATACTCACTTATGGTTTTATCCCATGTGAATTTCATACGATTCTACAAACTGAAGTTACTCGGCTCTTGATGTCATTTTTAGTGTGAAACACGGTATGAGAACTTTGTTCTGGGCTTCCCATCCTTGCTTGGGCAAAAATGGGAGGTGGAACCCAAGCATTGTAAGGTTATATGTTGAGTGCTGTAGTATTTGTATACCAATTGAATACACCATTCCTACAGCAGGGCTGGGAAGGCTACTAATGGGAGTTACCCAATAATTGCTACATTTTGATTTTTTTACCTTTTTAAAAAAATTTTTTTTAATTTATGTTTTTATTTTATTTTTGAGAGAGAGAGAGTGTGTGTGTGTATGAGCAGGGGAGGAGCAGAGAGAGGGGGAGACACAGAATCCAAAGCAGGCTCCAGGCTCCGAGCTATCAGCACAGAGACTGACGTGGGGCTCGAACCCATAAACTGTGAGATCATGACCCAAGCTGAAGTCAGACACTCAACCAACTGAGCCACCCAAGCACCCCTTTATTTTTTTATTTAAGTAATCTCTGTGCCCAACATGAGGCTCAAACTCCTGACCTCAATATCAGGAGTCACATGCTCTACTGACTGAGCCAGCCAGGTGCCCCTTGAATCTTTATCTTTACTGCTGGTTGTCAGTGGACCTCCCCCAACCTTCCTACCCAGTGTCAAAGCTGAACCAGGGCCAGCTGTCTAAGGATATGGAAATGTTATAGGTGGCATCCAGACTCATTCCCATCTTACCTTTCTCACAGTTCCCGGGTGGGTGACACTTTTAAAAATTTACACGTTAGATAATGTAACTATATTAACTCATCAGACTATTTTAGTTTTGTCCGTGTTGGCTTGTAGTCTTGGTCTGTACTGTATATATAGCATTTATGTTGTTGTAATCAGAGGGGTGTGTGTGTATCATTTTTCTTATTCATTTTCTTTGAAGTGTACACAGCATAGGTGTACAGGTCAGTGGATTTTCACAAAGTTAAAAATGCAATTTATATCCATGTAGTGAACACCTGGATCAAAAAACAGATTATTACTAAGACCTGGAAATTCCTTTTACCTCCTTCTGGTTATAGCTGATCCCTAGTCCTCCCACCCTGGCCCAGAGTAAGCGTTATTCTGACTTCACAGATTTCTCTTACCTGGCTCCTTACCCACAGTATATTTTCTGGTTTGCTCACTCCTACAATACACATTAAGTACCTCCAGAACTGCTAACTCATACCACTTTGCAGTGCACATCTACTAACCAGAGTCCAAATTTCTTTAGGCCAAGCTTGTTTGCTTCTTTTTATTAGATAATTCTCAAATCCATCCATTTCTATCTCCAGCCCCACCATGACTAGACCATGCCTTCATTTCTTACGTGAAATAGTAAAACCTCATGTCTTTAAAGGTTTTGATCAGTCTCATTGACAATCATTTTGTGTTGTATAGTAATACTTTAAATACTGACTTTTGCCTCTTTTCCTTAATTCAGAAATGAAAGATTTTATTTTTTGCCTTTCTGCTAGGAAAGTGAGGGTATTGATACAAGTACAGAAGGCTACATCAAGCAGATGTACAGTTTAGGGAATTATTACAAGGTGAATACCCTTGTAAACGCCATATGTATGGAGATACAGACTTTCCAGGGGACCCCTAGGAACCTCCGTGTTCCCCTTCCCTGCTAAGAGAAACCATTATCCTGTCTGGTGTGATAATCATTTTCTTTTTTATCACCTGAGTTTATATTTCTAAATACTGTAGTTTAGTTTTGTTTTTTTTTTAATTTTGTTTTTTTAATGCTTTTGAGACAGACACAGACTGCCAGTGGGGAGGGTCAGAGAGAGAGAGGGAGACACAGAATCTGAAGCGGGCTCCAGGCCCTGAGCTCTCAGCACAGAGCCTGACGCGAGGCTCAAACCCATGAACCATGAGATCATGACCTGAGCCGAAGTTGGACGCTTATCCACCTGAGCCACCCAGGCGCCCCTGTTTTGCCTGTGTTTAAAAATTTTTTTTTCTATGTTTATTTGTTTTTGAGAGAGTGTGCGCGCACGCGTGCACACAGGGGAGGAGCATAGAGACAGAGTGACGCAAAACTTGAAGCAGGCTCCAGGGTCTGAACTGTCAGCACAGAGCCTGATGCGGGGCTCCAACCCACGAGCTATGAGATCATGACCTGAGCTGAAGTCAGATGCCCAACAGACCAAGCCACCAAGGCACCCCCCACCTGTGTTTTTAAATGTCTTTGCCTCTCTTAATTTCTCCTTTTTTAAAATTTTTCTTGCAATTCATTTGTTGTGAGAACTATATTATTTGTCCTGCGGAGTTTCCCATAATAATGGATTTTGTGATTTTATTCCCATAGTGTAGTTTGTATGTTTCTGTCCCCTATATTTGCTGTAATTTGGTAAATAGATCTAGAAGTTTAATCAGAATCAGGCTCCATTTGTCTTTTGCCAAGACCTCTTTATAATAGATGTTAGGTTCCTCTTCAGACAGCATATAATGTCTGGTCATCCCTTCTATGATATCAACAGCCGTCAGTTCTCAGTACATAGATTTGTTAGTTCATGAATGTTGCAAATGATCATATTTCAAACAAAAGGTCATCTATTCTAGATATCACTCCTTTGTCACTTAGGTGTATCACAAACATCTTCTCTGACTCTGCAGCCTGTCTTTTCGCTTTGGTGTCTTGATGAATAGTTCTTCATGTAAAGTGCTTAGATGTATCAGTCTTTTTCCTTATGGCTAATGCATATTGTGTCTTGTGTAAGAAATCCTTTAGTCATTCTAGTTTTGCCTTTGTTTGACATTGAGCTTTTTAATATGTAATTGATTTGCCTATGGATGCAAACTTTTTTTTTTTTCACGTGGACACTTAATTCCAAGTCTCATCTATTGGGAAGTGTGTCCTTTTCCCAGTCATCTCAAATGCCCAGTCTGTTGTATCAAGTGCTGTTCTATGTATGGGTCTGTATTTTGGACTATACTGTTCAGTATTTTGTCTATCCTGGTGCCAATACCACATGATCTTGGTTATTACAGCTTTATAGTATATGTCTATACAACCTATCTTCGGCTGCTTTGCCAAAAATGTCCTACCTTTGGCCCCTTGTATTTACATATAAATTTTAGAAACAGCTTATCAACTTAAAGATTTTTTATTCTGCTGAGTCTATAAGTGAATATGGGATGAATTGACATCTTAACATTATCAATTCTTTTTTTAAAAATTTTTATTTATTTATTTTGAGAGAGGGAGATAACGTGTATGCACACAGGCAGGGGAGAGGCAGGGAGAGGGAGAGAGAATCTCAAGCAGACTCAACACTGTCAGCGCAGGGCCCAATGCAGGGTTTGATCTCATGGGCCATGAGATCATGACCTGAGCCAAGAACAAGAGTCAGATGCTTAACAGACTAAGCCACCCAGGCACCACAACAGTATCAAGTCTTTTAATATATGAATCTGTAAATTTGTATTCACTTACGTATTTTTAATGTTTTTCATTAACATTATATACTTTATCCATAGAGCTCTTGTATGGTTTTTATTAAATTTTTTTAGGTACTTCATTTTTTAATGATTTTTTTTATTACCATTTAATTTATTTCTTTAATTTACATCAAAGTTAGCATATAGTGCTAGTGATTTCAGGAGTAGATGCCTTAATGCCCCTTACCCATTTAGCCCATCCCCCCTCCCACAACCCCTCCATTACCCTATTTGTTCTCCATATTTAAGAGTTTTTTATGTTTTATCCCCCTCCCTGTTTTTATATTATTTTTGCTTCCCTTCCCTTAGGTTCATCTGTTTAGTATCTTAAAGTCCTTATATGAGTGAAGTCATATGATATTTGTCTTTCTCTGACTAATTTCACCTAGCATAATACTCTCTAGTTCCATCCACGTTGTTGCAAATGGCAAGATTTCATTCTTTTTGATCGCCAAGTAATATTCCATTGTATATATATATATATACCACATCTTCTTTATCCATTCATCCATCGATGGACATTTGGGCTCTTTCCATACTTCGGCTATTGTGGATAGTGCTGCTATAAACATTGGGGTGCTTGTGTCCCTTCGAAACAGCATACCTGTATCCCTTGGATAAATACCTAATAGTGCAATTGCTGGATTGTAGGGTAGTTCTGTTTTTAACTTTTTGAGGAACTCCATACTGTTTTCCAGAGTGGCTGCACCAGTTTGCATTCCCACTAGCATTGCAAAAGAGATCCTCTTTCTCCGTATCCTCACCAACGTGTTGTTGCCTGAGTTGTTAATGTTAGCTATTCTGACAAGTGTGAGGTGGTATCTCATTTGTGGTTTTGATTTGTATTTTCTGATGGTGAGTGATGTTCAGCATTTTTTCATGTGTCAGTTGGCCATCTGGATGTCTTCTTTGGAGAAGCGTCTATTCATGTCTTTTGCCCATTTCTGCACTGGATTATTTCTTGTGTGTTGGCTTTGGTAAGTTCTTTATAGATTTTGGGTAGTAACCCTTTATGTGATAATGTCGTTTGCAAATATCTTCTCCCATTCCATCGGTTGTCTTTTAGTTTTGCTGATCATTTCTTTCCTTCTCTGTACAGAAGCTTTTTATTTTGATGAGGTCCCAACAGTTCATTTTTGCTTTTGTTTCCCTTGCCTATGGAGATGTGTAAAAAGTTGCTGCAGCCAAGGTCAAAAAGGTTTTTGCCTGCTTTATCCTCAAAGATTTTGATGGTTTTCTGTCTTACATTTAGGTCTTTCATCCATTTTGAGTTTATTTTTGTGTATGGTGTAAGAAAGTGGCCAAGGTTCACTTTTCTGCATGTTGCTGTCCAGTTTTCCCAGCACCATTTGCTGAAAACACTGTCTTTATTCCATTGGATATTCTTTCCTGCTTTATCAAAGATTAGTTGGCCATATGTTTCCACAAACATTTCTGGGTTCTCTATTCTGTTCCATTGATCTGAGTGTCTGTCTTTGTGCCAGTACCATACTGTCTTGATGATTACAGCTTTGTAATACAGCTTGAAGTCTGGTTTAGTGATATTTTTAATTCATTTTTTTGCTTCCTCAAAATGTATAGATTCTTTTAGATTTTTTATATTAACAATTACCATTTTCAAATGAGAGTGTTACTTGTTTCCATTCCTTAGAATTTTTGTTTCTTTTTTTAAAAATTCAGAGCACATGTGAGTGGGGGAGGGGGCAGAGAGAGACAGAGAGAGAGAGGGAGAGAATCTTCAGCAGGCTTGTACTCAGTGCAGAGCCTGACAGGGGGCTTGATGTCACTACCCTGAGATCATGACCTGAGCTAAAATCAAGAGTTGGACACCTAACCAACTAAGCCACTCAGGTGCCCCTGTTCATTTGTCTTTTAGATTCTACGTATAAGTGAAATCATGTGGTACTTGTCTTTCTCTGTCTGACTTACTTTAGTTAGCGTAATACTCTCTAGGTCCATCCATGTTGTCATAAATAACAAGATCTCATTCTTTTTTTACGGTTGAGTAGTATTCCATTGTGTATATATGCCACATCTTTTTTACCCATTCATCTGTGGATGGACACTGGGTTGCTTCCATATCTTGGCTATTGTAAATAATGCTACAATAAACATAGGGGTGTGTATATCTTTTTGAAATAGTGTTTCTGTTTTCTTTGGGTAGATACAGTAGTGAAAATACTGGATCATATGTTACTTCCGTGTTTAATTTTTTTGAGGTACCTCCATACTATTTTCCACAGTGGCTACACCAATTTACATTCTCACCAGCCATGTATGAGGGTTCCTTTTTCTCCACATCTTTGCCAACGCTTGTTATTTCTTGTCTCTTTGATTTTAGTCCTTGTGACAGATATAAGGTGACACCTCATTGTGGTTTTAATTTGCATTTTCCTCATGATTTAGCAATATTGAGCATCTGTTCATGTATTGTTAGTCATCTGTATGTCTTCTTTGGAAAAATACCTATTCAGGTCTTCTGCCCAGTTATATATTATTTGGGGTTTTTTGGTGTTGAGTTGTATAAAATCTTTATATATATTGGGTATTAACCCTTCTGAGATAATCTCACTTTCAAATATCTTCTCACATTCAGTAGGTTGCCTTTTTGCTATGCAAAAGCTTTTAAGTGTGGCATAGTCCTGGTAGCTTATTTTTGCTTTGGTTTCACTTGTTTCAGGACACCTACCTAGAAAAAAGTTACTAAGGATGATGTCAAAGAGATTACTGCCTATTTTCCTCTAGAAGTTTTATGGTTTCAGGTCTCACAGTTAGATTTTTAATCCATTTTGAGTTTGTTTTTGTGTATGGTGTTCAGAAATTGGTGCACTTTCATTATTTTGCATGTGGCTTTCCAGCTTTCTCACATCATTTATTGATGAACTGTCTTTTCCCCATTGTATATTCTTGCCTCCTTTGTCATAGATTCATTGACCCTCTGAATGTGTGTTTATTTCCAAGCTGTCTGTTGTGTTCCTTGATCAATGTGTCTAATTTTGTGCCACTACTATACTGTTTTTATTATATCTTGAAATCTGGGATTATGATACCTCCAGCTTCATTCTTACTGAAAATTGCTTTGGCTTTTGAGGGTCTTTTGTGGTTTCATACAAATTTAAGGATTATTTGTTCTACTTGTCTACTTGTATTTTAATAGAGATTGCATTGAATCTGTAGATTGCTTTTGGTAGTGTAGATATTTTAACAATATTAATTCGTCCCATCCATGAGCATTGTATATATTTCCATTTGTTTGTGTCAACCTTGACATTTTTTAAGAATACATACCAGTGAATGTGTAAAATTTCCCTCAGTTTGGGTTTGTCTAATGTGTCCTCGTGATTAGAATCAGATTATATATTTTTTTGTGCTTTATATATTTTAGTATATAAATGTGTTATGTTATTTGGGTACATAGAAATTCAGAATTCTTATATTTCCCTGATAAACTTTTATCATTATACTGCGTTTCTGATTTTTCTTTTTATAAAACAGCATACTCTTGGACTGTTTTTTTTTTTTTTTCTTTTTTCACTCCAGTTGACAATATTGGTCTTAACTGAAGCATATAGTCCATGTATACTTCATATAATTATGGAAATATTGGGTTTAAATCTGCCATCTTATTTTGTACTTTCTATTTATCCTGTCTGTTCTCTTATATGCTGATTTCCTTCTGTTCAAAATATTTTCTAATTTCTAATGTGATTTCTTACCTGAGTTCAGAATTATTTGGAAATTTATTCAATATCAAATAGTTGGGAATTTTCTTATTATCTTTTTTACTGATTTCCAAGTTAAAACTATTGTGGTCAGAGAACATACTTTGAAAGATTTCTACCCTTTAAAATTTGTTGATGCTTGCTTTTACCCAGCATGTGGTGAAATTCATAAATGTGCTATGTGTGCATATGTAAAAAAGGTGTAGTTTTCCATTGTTGTATGCATTGTTCTAATATATCAGTGAGGTCAGGTTTGTTAGGTGTGTTCAGAATTTCTATATACTTTGCAAGTTTTTGTCTGTTTGTTTTATTAGTTTCTGTACAAAAGGTCTTAATTCTTCCACAGTGGCTATAGATTTGCCCTTTCTTCTTTTAGTCCATTTTTACTTCATTTATTTTGAAACTAAATTATTGGATATATTTAGATTTAGAATTAGATTCCTTGTGGACTCTTTATTGTTTTGAAATGTGTCTGTTCAAGCCAATCGCACTATTAGAGATGAAATCTTTGTCTGATATTAATATAATTACAACAGTTTTTTGTTTGGTATATCTTTTTCCACTATTTACCTTAACATTTGTGTCTTTATTTAAAGTATATCCTTTGTAAGCAGCACATATTTAGTGTGTATGTTTTGTAAATACAGTGTGATGATCTTAGTCTTTTCATTGCCAAGTAATTAATTCATTTGAATTTATATATACTATATTGCTATTTGTTTTGTTTGATTTTTTCAGGTTTTTTTTCTGTTTTTATCTTCTTAAAGATTCATTTAAAACTTTTTATTTCACATATATTCTATTCTTAGTTATACAGTTTTTACTGTGTTTTAATGGGTACATTAGAAATTGCACATGCATGCTTGACTTATTACAGTCTAATTCAAATTATGACTTTTAACACCTTCCAGATAATGCTAGAATTTTACAGCATTGTAACTCTACGACATTCCTTCTTTTTGAGTCATTGAGGTCACGTATTTTAATTCTACATGTTTTAGGCTCCACAAACATTTTTTACTATTATTCTGTAATATTGATATTCACTTAAAGTGTTTATTTTTGAGATGGAGAGAGACAAAGCGCGAGCAGGGGAGGGGCAGAAAGAGAGAGAGAGAGAGAGAGGGAGACATGGAATCTGAAACAGACTCCAGGCTCTGAGCTGTCAGCACAGAACCAGATGCAGAGCTCGAACCCACGAACCATGAGATCATGACCTGAGCCAAAGTCAGATGCTTAACCGACTGAACCACCCAGGTGCCCTGATACTCACTTATAAACACTTATCTACTGTTTTTCATTCCTACCGACATTTCTGTGTTTCTTTTTGTGATAATTTTTATCTTCTGCATAAATAAATATTCCCCTTAATATTTACTTTAGTTCAAGTCTACTATAATAAATTCTGTTTTTGTCTGGATATATCTTTATTTCACCTATATTTTTGAAGGATATTTTTTGCTTTTTCTTTTTTGTTAAAACAGCTCCACCGTCATTGTTAGTCTTGTTCATTTGAAGGTAATATGTTCAGGGGCGCCTGGGTGGCTCAGTCGGTTGAGCATCCGACTTCGGATGGAACATGATCCATCATGATCTCACAGCTCGTGAGTTTGAGCCCCGCGTCGGGCTCTGTGCTGACAGCTCAGAGCCTGGAGCCTGCTTCTGCTTCTGTGTCTCCCTCTCTCTCTCTGCCCCTAACCCACTTGCATTCTGTCTCTGTCTCTGTCAAAAATAAATAAACGTAAAAAAAAAAAATTTGAAGGTAATATGTTCAACCCCTGCTACTTCGAGAATTTTTTTTACTCTTGGTTTTAGCAGTTCTTATTGTGATCATATGCCTTGTTGTTCTTATATTATTCTTGGGGATTCTCTGAGCATCTTGATTCTGTGTTGAACTCTTTCATCACTTTTGGAAAACTGACATCTATTTTTCTTTCAAATGTTCCATCTTTTTTTTTTTTTTCCACTTTTGGCACTTTATTTTGCTTTCGGGTTCAGTGCCAGTGAATGTCACATTTAGCACTCCATTTTATGTCCTGTATGTGTGAGGGTTTTGTTTTGTTATTTTTAATATTTTTCTTTCTGCATTTATTTGCCCTGTTCCTAGACTTCAGGCTTTCTAGGGCTTTTACTTGTGAACCTGTTGTATTCACCTTTATTCAAGATGCAGCCAAAATTTTGAGTTCTCAGCTTCTGCGGAGAGAGTCTCATTTGAGATTCCCGGCTTTGGGCAGAAACTAAACTTTAATCCCTGTTCACCCTTGTGCAAATCCATCATAGAGTGTTTTGGTTACCTCTCTGGAGCACTTCATCACTGTCTTGTTACTTCTTCCAAGTAATAAGGTGGTTTTTTAAATGTTATACCAGCACTTGTAGATGTTTTTCGTGGGGCACTTGGCATCATTACTGGAAATGGAAATTCTCATTTCTTTCATATGTTATATGACAGTTTTTACCACATTAAGAAATGAAAAGGTTTTGTAATCAAACCAGTTTGTCTTTTACATGATACCATCTTGATTTTGTGTTATTTTTAGAAAAGTTTTTAAAATTGTGTTGTTTTTTAATTTTCAACATTTAGCTGTTTAATATGTCTAGAATTTATTTTTGTGTGCAGCATAAAGTTAGGATCTAACGATTTTCCCTCAAAACGGAAAGCCAGTTCTTCCAACACTTGCTTAGACCAGAAGTCAGCAAACTATGCCCAACCCATTTCTGTTAGTAAAGTTTTGTTTGAACACAGCTATGTCCATTTCATTACATACTGCCTGTCTCTTTCATATTACACTCGCTGAGTTGAGTAACTGAATCAGAAACTTAAATACCTAAAATACTTAATTCCTGGTCAATTAAGAAAAAAAGTGTATCAACCTCTGTTTTACACCTTTCTTTTTTCTTTGATTTGAGTTTCTACTTTGGCATATGCTAAACGTTTGTGTCTATTTTTCCGTTTTCTCTTCGAATGTTCTTTCACTATTACTTGGTTAGAATTATTATAGCTTTAGGCTACTGTATTTTATTGACCTTAAAGATATAATTTGCTTAGCCAGGCTTATTGAGGTACAATTTGCATATAGTAAAATTTACCCTTCTTTGAATTTTGACAAATGTATGCAGCTGTATAACCACCACAGTCAAGATAGAGAACACCTTAATCACTTCAGAAAGTTCCCTTCTGCGCATTTATCTATCCCTTGTCCTCACCACCAAGCCCTGGAAACTACTGACCTGATTCCTCTTTCTCCGGTTTTATCTTTTCCAGAAGATCATATAAATGGAACATATATTAAGTAACCTTTTGAGCTTGGATTTTTTCACTTAGCAAAATGTATGTGAGGTATAGGTTTGTGCATACAAGCTTATTTCTTTTTATTGCCAAGTAGTATTCCATTATATCCATTCACTGGTTGATGGACGTT
This sequence comes from Acinonyx jubatus, assembly GCF_027475565.1. Taxonomy (NCBI): domain Eukaryota; kingdom Metazoa; phylum Chordata; class Mammalia; order Carnivora; family Felidae; genus Acinonyx; species Acinonyx jubatus. The sequence continues at coordinate 116,020,868 of NC_069380.1, read as the reverse complement.
TGGGTTGAGTCCAGTTTGGGGCAGTTATGAGGAAAGCCAGTGGAAACATTTGCATACAATATTTTGTCTGGACATAATATGTTTTCATTTTTCTTGGACAAATACCTAGGAATGGGATCATTGGGTCATTTGTTAAAATAAATATATGTTTAATTGTATAAGAAACTTCCAAACTGTTTTCAAAGTGGCTGTACCATTTTTTTTCGTTTTCACCAGCAATGTACGAGAGTTGCAGATACTTTGCATCCTTACCAGCACTTAGTTTCATCAGTTTTGTTTTTTAATTTTAGTGATTCTAGTAGTTTAGGCATTGAGTGTTGCTGTTGTTAAGACTTTATTTTTTTAAGTAATCTCTACACCCAGCATGGGGCTCGAAATTAACAACCCCGAGACCATTAGCCACATGTTCCACCAACTGAGCCAGCTAGGTGCCCCTTAGGCATTGTAATTTTAATTTCTAATTAATATAATTCCTAGTACATATTCCTAATAATGATGATGAGCATCTTTCCCTGTGTATGTCTTCGTTGCTGAAGTCTCTCTCCAGATATTTTGCCCGTTTAAAAAAATGGGTTTTCTTATGATTGAATCATGAGAGTTTTTTAATATGTTGTGGATACTAGTCCTTTATCAAGATATATGTTTTGCAAATATTTTCTCCCAAGCTGTAGCTTATCGTTTTGTTCCTTAACAGTATCTTTGAAAGAACAAAAGTTTTTAATTTTGATGGTCTGCTTTATCAAGTTTTTCTTTTATGTTATGTATTATTTCCTGTTGCTTTATAAGAAATTACAACAAACTTAAACCAACATAAGTTTATCACCCTGCAGTTTCCATGGATCTGGAATCCAGGTTAGCTGGATCCTCTGCTCATGGTCACTCCAAACTGAAATCGGGGTTCCAGCTGGGCTGCACTGCTTTCTGGAGCTCAGTGTCCTCTTCCAAGCTTGTGTGTCATTTGGCTGAATCCAGTTCCTTGTAATTGTAGGACATAGATACCTGTTTTCTTGCTGGTCATCAGCTAAGGGCTGTTGTCAGCTTCGAAAGGCTGCTCATCATTTCCTCCCACAAGGTCATCTCCACAGCACAGGGTTTGCTTCTTCAAGGACAGCCGGAGAGCATCTGCTGCAGCTTTGAATCTGACTTTGCTTGTCTCTGACCTCTAAACTGTTCTGTAAAAGGGCTTACTAGAGTAGTTCAGGCCCACTTACAGTCAAGGAGAAGGGTTATACGGGGTGTGTGCACTAAGAAGGGGGCCCACTTAAGATACTGCACACCACATGGTTGGTACTCTTGTGTTTTTAAGAATCCATGCCTACCCCAAAATTGGTAAGATTTTTCCAATTTCTTCTAGAAATTAATAGTTTTAGGTTTTCCATTTAGGTCTGTAGTCCATTATATATATGTATTTATATATGTGTGTGTGTATATATATTCTGAAGTGTAATTCATATACCAGAAGATTCACCCTTAAAGCAAGAAATAAATTTTAATTTGTAGCCCTCCCCCGCAAAAAAAAGTCCTGGCTTAGAATCCATATACATCACTTCGCCCATACTCCATTGATGAGAATTAATCATATGGTCACTCCCAGATGAAGATGGGCTGGGAAATATGGTCCCTACCTGGGCCATCATTTCCCAGGACAAAATCTCCACATCGTGGAAAGGGAGCAGATACTGTGGTAGACCGCTCTCTGGGCCACAGCCCAGGCTAACCCAGGGACTTTTGTAAAGATAAGCCATTCTCTATGACTGAAATGATGGTTCAAAGAATGCCCTGGTATCATACGCATTCTGAAGAACCGAACCTAAAGAAATATATTTAAAAGGATACTATTTAAGACTAAATAGTCATTTAAAACAAGAAAATTAAGCTAAATCAAGCAGGCAGATATAGATCCTTCAAGTTAAAGGGACCCTAGACATCTTCTTATCACACAAAATAATTCACCTAGAACAACTGGTCAGAGGGTTAGCATGTGTGTTGCCTCTCCTTTGAGACTAACCTCCTCAGACTTAGTACTATGTTGGTATGTCCCTCTCTCCCTTTGCACTACCAGCCAAAACCGTCTTGTGGTTAAAATGAAGCAGAGAAAAATCAAGAAACACAGGCTGCTTCACTTACTAGTAAACCGTCAAAGGTATCAGACAAGATTACTTCTAAATCATTATAAAAGCATTTTCTTTTTCTGTTTTTATTTTTGAGAGCGAGAGAGCATGCGTGGCGAAGGGGGCAGAGAGAGAGGGAGACATAGATTCTGAAGCAGGCTCCATGCTCTGAGCTGTCAGCACAGAGCCTGACATGGGGTTTGAACTCACAGATGGTGAGATCATGACCTGAGCCAAAGTTGGACACTTAACCGACTGAGCTACCCAGGTGCCCCATAAAAGCATTTCTGTATTGATTACCTTCAAGATGTCGGTCTTGGTGAAGAGATTTTCCAGCTAATGAAATTTATCCTTTTTATAGCCAAAATTTGCTTTTAAAAATTAAAACATTAGGGGGCACCTGGGTGGTTCAGTCAGTTAAGCCTCCGAACTCCACTCAGGTCATGAACTTGTGTCTGACTTCAGCTCAGGTCATAATCTCACAGTTCGTGGGTTCGAGCCCTGCATTGGGCTCTGTGCTGACAGCTCAAAGCCTGGAGCCTGTCTCAGATTCTGTTGTCTCCCTCTCTCTCTGCCCCTCCCCCACTGAGGCGTGCGCACAAGCAAGCACATGCGTGCTTTCTCTCAAAAATAAATATTTAAAATTTTTAAAAATAAATAAAACATTAAGAACTTTCAAACAACAAAAAAATTCATCTTAAAAGTGTACAATTCTGTGGGGTTTTTTTGTATATCACAGAGTTGTACACCTCTGCTGCTGTCTCATTCTGGAACATTCTCATCACACACACAAAAGAAACCCTGAATCCATTGGCAGTCACTCCTCACCTCCTCTTCCCCCAACTTGGTTAATCTCTAATCTGGCTTGTGTCTGTATGGATTTGCCTTTTCTAGACATTTTGTGTATGTGCAATAATATTTTCCCTTTTGTGTCTGGCCTTTTCACTAATAATGTTGTCAAGGTTGCCCCATGTTGTAGCATGTATCAGTTTTTCATTCCAGATTATGGCTGAAAAATAGCCTGTTCTTTTTAGATATACCACATTTTGTTTTTACATTCATCAGTTGATGGACATTGTGTTGTTCCACATTTTGGCTGTTGTGGATAATGGTACTGTGAACACTTTCCTTTTTTTTTAAACTGAACAGTTTGAGATAAAGTACTGACATCATGGCCCTTTACAACTAAATTCTTGAATATTCCTTTCCCACATAGAAGAATATTCTTTTTCATAACCACACTGCAATTACCACATTTAGGAAATCAGTTATCAATAGAATACTGTTAGCTAATAAACAACCCATATTCACATTTCACTGATATAATTTGTGATTTTACGTATCTTTTTTTTAAACAATTTTTGTTAATGTTTATTTTTGAGAGAGAGAGCGTGCGCTCATGAGTGGGGGAGAAGCAGAGACAGAGAGGGAAACACAGAATTTGAAACAGGCTCCAGGTTCTGAGCTGTCAGCACAGAGCCTGGTGCAGGCTCAAACTTGGGAATGGCGAGATCATGACCGGAGCTGAAGTCAGATGCTTAACTGACTGAGTTACTCAGGTGCCCCTGTGATTTTACACATCTTAATTACCAATTTTTTATTGAGGTGAAATTCACATAACATAAAAATAACTAAAATAAACAATTCATTGGCATTCATAAAGTGAAGTAGAAAGTGTCCCGTCTTCTATTTTCTGGAAGACATTATATTAAATTGGCATTCATTTTTCTTTAAATGTGTTAAGGAAGTTTCTAGTGAAATCTTCTGAACCACCTTTTTTTTCAGGAGCCTTTTAATTTTGAATTCAATTGTTAAAATGGTTTCAGGAGTATTCAGGTTATTTATTTCATCTTGGTTGAGTTTTGATAGATGGTAGCTTTTGAGGAATAGGTCCATCTCTTGTAAATTGTCCATTTCATGAGTACAGAGTTGTTTGTGGTATTCCGTTACTATGCTTTCATTGGTAGAGGACCTCTAGTGATAATCTATTTTATTCCTCATATTAGTAATATAGGGCTCCCTTTTTATCTTTGTCAGTCTTTCTGGATGTTTACCTATTTAATTGATGTTTTTCAAGCAGCTTTTTGAGTCATTGGTTTTTCTCTATTTTCATTTTTATTGATTTCTGCTCTTATGTTTTTTATTTCATTCCTTCTGCTTGCTTTGGATTTGTTTTGCTCTTTTTCTAGTTTCTTGAGATAGAAAATGGGACTATTGACTTGTGATCTTTTCTGATATAAACTTGGGGCTGTCACTTTAACTGTCAGCATTGTTGTAGCTGCACCCCATATATTTTTATGTGTTGTGCTTACATTTTCATTTAGTTCTGTGTATCTTAAAATTTTCTCTTGAGACTTCCTCTTTGATTCACAGTTTACTTAGAAGTAGTTCTTTAGTTTCAAATGTTTGGATATTTTCCTGTTACCTGTTACTGATTTACAGTTTGATTCCATTATGATTAGAGAACATGCTCTGATTTCAGTCCTTTAAATCTGTTGTGGTTTATTTTATGGCCCAAGATAGCATCTTTCTTGGTGAAATGTCCAGTGAAGCGCTTGAAAAAATGTTTTTTCCACTGCTTTGGGTAAAGTGTTTCCTACGTATTACTAAGTATTACTGTTGATTGAGTGTAGTGGTCACTTGTTCGGTATCCTTGCTGATCTTCTGCCTAGTAATTCTACCCATTACTGAGAGTAAGGTATTGATGTCTTAAAGTATTGGTATGTTGGGTTCTCATTTCATCTCTCAGTTTTTGTTTATTGTATTCAGGAGCCTGTTGTTTAGTACATACACATTTAGAATTGTTATGCCTTACTAGCGGATTGATCTTTTAATCATTATGTAATTCCCTCTTTGTTTATGTGTTTTCTTTGCCCTGATGTAATATATAGATGCTTTTTTTTTTTAAGTTTATTTATTTATTTTGAGAGAGAGAGAAGGTGAGGGAGAAGACTGAGAGAGAAGAGGCAGAGAACCCCAAGCAGGCTGCATGTTGTCAGCATGGAGCCCAGTGTGGGGCTGTATCCTCTGAGCCATGAGATCACGATCTGAGCCGAAATTAATAGGCAGACATTTAACCAACTGAGCCACCCAGGTACCCCTAGACACTGCTTTTTTTAAAAAATATTTGCATGGTGTATCTTTTTTCAACCTTTTACTTACAACCTACCTTTATTTTTGTTTTTGAAGTAAATTCATAGACCAGCATATTGTTGGGTCTTTTGTTAATCTGTTTGGCCATTGTTTTGTGTCTGTCTGAGCCCATCAGTATCACTGTCAGCTTGGAATGCCTGGAGGTACTCATTTGAGCCCTGCTACTTGCTACAAGCTCCCACACACGCAGGGAGCCCGCACACATATTTTCCTGAGCAGAACCCATGCTGAAGCTGGTTCTTATGATTGCAGGATGCGGTTCAGCAACAGTTATCGGGGAGCTTTGAAAGAAAGTTTATTGTTCACAGGTCCTGGAGTGTGCGGGACACACCTGGGGCCACACAGCGAAGTCTCTGGTAGAGCAAGAGAGAAAGGCCAGTCCTGGAGTTCTGCTTTTATCAGGGTCAAGGGTGGGGTACCTAGGGTTTTGCCAGTTGACTCTATTGGTGATTTTAAAACATAATAGCAAGAATTAAGTTGCAGTAAGAGAAAAGCGGGGCCACTCAAACAGTTATTTTAGGTTACCCAGGGCTTTCTAAAAGGGAAGCTTCATGGGTGGGCAGCCTGGCTCTTCATATAGATGTATAGCTGGCAATATGGAGATAGATGTCTTTGAAATGGATGCCTCAGCAATCAGAAACGTAAAGTCAGGTTCATACATCAGAATCCAAAAAGCTAATTGTCAGGCACTTAAACTATAGCCTATCTCTGTTAATTATTGTATTTAGACCCTTTATATTAAAGGTAATTACTGAATGTTAGGGCTTAAGTCTGTCATTGTGTTTTCTGTTTGTTTCATCTTTTTCTCTTAATTTACTGTGTTTCTTTGAACATTTGTTAGGATTCCATTTTGATTAATGTATAGTACCTGAGTTTATCACTTCATATAGGTTGCTTGGGTGTTCCTCCAGGTGTGACATTATACATACACTTATAACGTATCCTAGTCTAATGATACTGATGTTTTACCAGTTCCACTGAAGCATAGAAACTCTCTTTTCATTCAGGTCCCTTTACCCTCCCCAGTTTTTAAATACAATATATTTCCTCTATGTGGGGATACTCCATTTTGGTAGAGCTAAGAAGTCCATATTGTGGTGTCATTCTCGATGTGAGGGAGGCCTCCTAATGTGGGGTAAGGAAGCTGATGGCGCAGGTGCTGAAAGGATTCACCTGAGGCAGAATAAAGCAGATATAAGTTTATTGAATACACCCCCACAAGGGAGCAGTGGGCAGGACAGCAGAGGAAAGGCTATCTGCAATGAGGTAGTGGATGGGGACTGTTTTTAAAGAGGGAAGGTGAGGGGGCGCCTGGGTGGCTCAGTCATTTGGGTGTCTGACTTCAGCCTCACGTCAGGCTCTGTGCTGACATCTCAGAGCTTGGAGCCTGCTTCTGATTCTGTGTCTCCTTCTCTGCCCCTCCCCTGCTCATGCTCTGTCTCTACCAAAAATAAATAAATATTAAAAAAATTTTTTTTTTTAAAGAGGGAAGGTGAGGAGGTATGGCTAGGGATGTATGGAATTGGTCAGGGCCTATGGATATCTTGAGGTGGGGGTCACCTAATGGGCCTGTGTGTAATCAGCCCCCGGGGGTCACTGTGAGTCCTTTCTATAATCTGTCGCTCAAGCCTCTGGTCTAAAAGGGGCCTCAACACATATGCTTGTCTAAATTATTAGTTGTAGTAGTTCCTCATTAGTCTAGTGGTTGTTATGAATTGCTACATGTAGTTCTATCTTCCACAAAAAGGTACCTTTTGTCCCCTTTTTTGTTTATATTTAAAGTTAGTTAATGTACAGTGTAGTCTTGGCTTCAAGTGTAGGACCCAGTGATTTATCACTTACCTATAACACCCATTGCTCGTCCCAACAAATGCCTTTCTTAATGCCCATCACCCATAATCCATCCCCCCACTGACCTCCCTTCTGTCCAGCAACCCTCAGTTCTCTGTATTTCTGGTTTGCCTCCGTCTCTGTTTTTGTTATTTTTCCTTCCTTTTTCTATGTTTATCTGTTGAGTGTCTCAAATTCCACATATGGATGAAGTCATATGACATCTTTCTCTGACTGACTTATTTCGTTTAGTGTAATAAGTTCCATCCACGTTAGTTCCATCCACGTTGTTGCAAATGGAAAGATTTCATTCTTTTTTATTGTTGAGTAGTATTCCGTTGTACATATAAACCACATATTCTTTATCCATTCATCAGTTGATGGGCATTTGGACTCTTTCCATAATTTGGCTATTGTTGATAACATTGCTATAAACATTGGGGTGCATGTGCTCCTTCGAATCAGCATTTTTATATCCTTTGGATAAATTCCTAGTACTGCTATTGTTGGGTCATAGGGTAGTTCTTTTTTTATTTTTTGGAGGAAACTCCAGACTGTTTTCCAGAGCGGCTGCGGCCAGTTTGCATTCCCACCAGCAGTGCAAAAGAGATCCTCTTTCTCTGCATCCTCACCAACTTCTGTTGTTTCCTGAATTGTTAATTTTAGCCATTCTGACAGGTGTTAGGTGTTATCTCATTGTGGTTTTGTTTTGTATTTCCCTGATGATGAGTGATGTTGAACATCTTTGCGTGTGTCTGTTAGCCATCTGGATGTCTTCTTTGGAAAAGTGCCTGTTCATGTCTTCTGCCCACTTCTTCACTGGATTATTTGATTTTGGGTGTTGGGTTTGGTAACTTCTTTGTAGATTTTGGATACTAACCCTTGATCTGATATATCATTTCAAATATCTTCTCCCATTCCATCAAGTTGCCTTTTAGTTTTGCTGATTGTTCCTTCCCTGTGCAGAAAAAAGTTTTTTATCTTGATGTGGTCCCAATAGTTCATTTTTGCTTTTTATTTATCTTGCCTGTGGTGACATGTCAAGTAAGAAGTTGCTGTGACCAAGGTGTCAAAGAGGTTGCTGCCTATTTTCTCCTGTGGGATTTTGATGGTTTCCTGTCTCACAATAGGTCTTTCATCCATTTTGAATTTATTCATGTAAGAAAGTGGTCCAGTTTCATTCTTCTGCATGTTGCTGTCCAGTTCTCCCAGTGCCATTTGCTGATGAGAATGTTCTTTTTCTATTGGATACTCTTTCCTGCTTTGTCAAAGATTAGTTTGCCATATATTTGTGTCTGTTTCTGGGTTCTCTATTCCATTGATCTGTGTGTCTGTTTTTGTGTCAATACCATAGTGTCTTGATGATTACAGCTTTGTAATACAATTTAAAATCCAGAATTGTGATGCCTCCAGCTTTGGTTTTCTTTTTCAACATTACTTGGGCTACTTGGGATCTTTTGTGGTTCCATACAAATTTTAGGATTGGTCTAGCTCTGAAGAATGCTGGTGCTATTTTGATAGGGATTGCGTACACAAAGTGTAAATTGCTTTGTGTAGTATTAACATTTTAATAATAGTTGTTCTTCCAATCCGTAAGCATGGAATATTTTTCCATTTCTTTGTATCTTCTTCAATTCCTTTCATAAGCTTTCTATAGCTTTCAGCATACAGATCTTTTACCTCTTTGGTTAGGTTTATTCCTAGGTATTTTACGGTGTTTGGTGCAATTGTAGATGGGATCAGTTCCTTGAAAACTCTTTCTGCTGCATCATTATTGGTATATAGAAATGCAACCTATTTCTGTACATTGATTTTATATCCTGCAGCTTTGCTGAATTTGTGTATCCATGCTAGCAGTTTTTTGGTGGAACCTTTTGGGTTTTCCATGAGAGTTAATCATTTCATCTGTGAAGAGTGGAAGTTTGACTTCTTCCTTGCCAGTTTGGATGCCTTTTGTTTCTTTTTGTTGTCAGCTGAGGCTAGGACTTCCAGCCCTATGTTGAACAGCAGTGGTGGGAGTGGACATCCCTGTCATGTTCCTGACCAAGCTCTCAGTCTTTCCCCATTGAGGATCATACTAGCTGAGGGCCTTTCATAAATTGCTTTTATTATATTAAGGTATGTTTCTTCTGTCCCTACTTTCTTGAGGGTTTTGATCAGGAGAGGATGCTGTATTTTGTCAAATGCTTTTTCTGTATCTACTGAAATGATCATATGGTTCTTACCCTTTCTTTTATTAATGTGGTGTATCACATTGATTTGCAAAAATTGAACCAGCCCTGCAGCCCAGAAATGAACCCCACTTGATCATAGTGAATAATTCTTTTAATGTACTTATGAATTTGATTTGCTAATATCTTATTGAGAATTTTTGTATCCATTTTCATCAGGGATATTGGCCTCTAATTCTCCTTTTTAGTGGGGTCTTTGACTGGTTTAGGAATCCAGGTAATGCTGGCTTCATAGAATGAGTTTACAAGCTTTCCTTCCGTTTCTTTTTTTAAAAAAATTTTTTTTTACATTTTTTATTTATTTTTGATAGAGACAGAGCACAAGTAGGGGAGGGGCAGAGAGAGACGGAAACACAGAATCTGAAGCAGGCTCCAGGCTCTGAGCTGTCGGCACAGAGCCTGACACGGGGCTTGAATTCACAAACCACGAGATCGTGACCTGAGCCAAAGTCAGACTCTTAACCGACCGAGCCATGCAGGCGCCCCCTTTCCTTCCATTTCTGTTTTTTTGAACAGTTTGAGAATAGGTATTAACTGCTTTAAATGTCTGGTAGAATTTCCCTGGGAAGCCATCTGGCCCAGGATTCTGATTTGTTGGGAGATTTATGATAACTGATTTGATTTCTTTGCTGCTTATGGGCCTGTTCAAATTTTCAATTTCTTCCTGTTTGAGTTTGGTAGTGTGTGAGTGTCTAGGAATTTGTCCATTTTTTTCAGATTGTCCAGTGTGTTGGTATATAATTTTTCATAATATTCTCTTAAATAGTTTGTATTTCTGTAGTGTTGGTTGTGATCTCTCTTCTTTCCCTCATGGCTTTATCTATTTGGGTCCTCTTTTTTTTTGAGAAATCTGGTTAGGGGCTTATCAATTTTGTTTATTCTTTCAAAAAACCAGCTCTTAGTTTCATTTATCTGTTCTACTGGTGGTTTTTTTTGGATTCTGCGTCGTTTAATTCTCCTCTAATCTTTATTATTTCCCTTCTTCTGCTGGCTTTGGGTTTTATTTACTGCTCCTTTTCTAGTTCCTTTAGGTAGGTGTGCGGTTAGGTTGTGAATTTGGGACCTTTCTTGCTTCTTGAGATAGGCCTGAATTGAAATGTATTTTCCTCTCAGGACCACCTTTGCTGCATCTCAAAGGGTTTGGACTTTTGTGTTTTCATTTTCATTTGCTTCCGTGTATTTTTTAATTTCTTCTTTAATTTCCTGGTTGACCCGGTAATTCTTGAGTATGTTCTTTAACCCCATGCATTTGGGTGCTTTCTAAATTTTTTCTTGTGGTTGATTTCAAGTTTCATAGCCTTGTGATTTGGAGATATGCATGGTATGATCTCAGTCTTTTTGTACCTGTTGAGGGCTAATTTGTGACCCAATATGTGATCAGGAGAATGTTTCATGTGCACTCAAGAAGAATGTATATTCTGATACTTTAGGATGGAATGTTCTGAGTGTGTCTGTTAAGTCCATCTGATCCAGTGTGTCATTCAGAGCTGTTGTTACCTTGTTGGTTTTCTGCTTAGATGTTCTGTCCATTGGTATATGTGGAATAGTAAAATCTCCAACAATTATGCTATTGTTATTAGTAAGTTGGCTTATGCTTATGATTGATTTAAATATTAGGGTACTTCTAACTTGGGAGCATAAATATTTACAGTTCTTAGCTCTTCTTGATGGATAGACACCTTAATTATGATATCATGCCCTTCTTCATCTCTTGTTACAGTCTTTGTTTTAAAGTCTGGTTTGTCTGATATAAGTATGGATACTCCAGCTTTCTTTTGACATCCATTAGCCTGGTAGATGGTTCTCCATCCCCTCACTTTGACTCTGCAGGTGTCCTACACGGTCCTCATTCTCTTATAGGCAGGATATACGATGGATCTTTTTTTTTTTTTTTAATCCATTCTGATATCCTGTATCTTTTGATTGGGTCATTTAGTCTGTTTACATTCAGTTATTATTGAATGATATGAATTTAGGGCCATTGTATTATCTGTAGATTTCATGTTTGTGGTCATGTCCTCTGGTCCTTTGTAGTCTTTGCTGCTTTCCACTCACAGAGTCCCCCTTAGGATCTCTTGCAGGGCTGGTTTAGTGGTCACGAACTCCTTTAGTTTTTGTTTGTCTGGGAAAGTCTTTATCTCTCCTTCTATTCTGAATGACAGCCTTGCTGGAGAAAGGATTCTTGGCTGCATATTTTTCCTATTCAGCGCATGGAATATTTCCTGCCACTCCCTTCTGGCCTGGCAAGTTTCAGTGGGCAGGTCTGCTACTACCCTTGTGTGTCTATCCTTGTAGGTTAAGGACGTTTTGTCCCTAGCTGTTTCCAGAATTCTCTTCATCTTTGTATTTTGCCAGTTTCACTATGGTATGTCGTGCTGTTGACCTGTTTTTGTTGATTTTGAAGGGAGTTCTCTGTGCCTCTTGGACTCAGGTGCCTATTTCCTTCCCCACATGAGGAAGTTCTCTGCTATAATTTTTCAAATAAATCATCTGCACTTTTTCTTGCTTGTCTTCTTCTGGAACTCCTTTGATACACAGATAGTGTTTCATTTCATGTCTAATCTCCATTAGCTAATAATTTCCTTTTCCTCTTTTTTTCAGCTTCATTATTTTCCATAATTTTATCTTCTGTTTCACCTATTCTCTTATCTGCTTCTTCAGTCTTGCCACTGTACCTAGTTTATTTTGCATTTCAGTTATAACATTTTTTTAATTCATCGTGACTAGTTCTTAGGTCTTTGATCTCTGCAGCAAGGGTTTCTCTGGTGTCCTCTATGCTTTTTTCAAACCCAGCTGTTAGTATTAAGACTGTTATTCTAAATTCTTGTTTGTATATATTGTTTATATCTGTTTTGTGCAATTCTCTGGCTGTGATTTCTTCTTGACTTTTCTTTTGGGGAGAATTCCATCATCATGTCATTTTGGCTAAGTTTCCTCCATCTTGTCTTTTGCATATTAAAAAAAATTGTTTTTAATGTTTATTCACTTTTTTGACAGAGAGAGACAGAGCAGATGGGGTAGGGGCAGAGAGAGAGGGAGACACAGAATCCGAAGCAGGCTCTAGGCTCTGAGCTGTCACCACAGACTCCGATGCGGGGCTCGAACCCACAAACCATGAGATCATGACCTGGGCTGAAGCCAGACGCTTAGCCAGCTGAGGCACCCAGGTGTCCCATCTTTTGCGTGTTTTAAAAGCTTGTTAGATGTCCTGCATCTAAGAGTACTACTATATTAAAACGGGGTCATACCCTGTTCGGGACCTGGCGCTCCAGGAAGTGTTTCTGCTGTATGTTGCGTGTACTCTGTTGATATGTTTTGGCTACTCTGTCCCACTGGTCAGTCCTCTGGAGAGCTCCTCCTTACTTGTAGTGGTGGAGCGTTTGGACCTTTAACTAGGTGTGCTTTGATTTGTTTGTTGAAGTAACCCTGGGCAAAAAAAAAAAAAAAAAAAAGCAGGAGGTGGGGAAGCCTCGATCCTGCCAAGCTGTCTCCTCCACCTGTGGAGAACTTTCTGCCACTCCTCAGATCGATTTCCTGGGTGTTGCAAGTGATCTGAACTCAGTACAGCTATGTTTGAGGGATGAGGAAAATCCCTCTACTTCTCCGCCATCTTAACTCCCCGCTCCTGGGATGTAATTTTTTACTCTGTTAACATTCTCTTCCTTACAAACACAGATGGGTGGCAAAGGATAAATATAACTGAGAGTAAGAAGCCATTTGCATCCAAATGAGATTAATAATTTCATGACTGCTCAGCATCATCCAGGGTTCAGTACTGCTTTTCTGACCCTTCTTTCTCAGTAGCAAGTAAATTCCATAAATCTCAGGAGTTCTACCTCCGATGATGGCTCTCATTCTCAGTTGAGCCTGCTCTATTTTCACGGCAGACTAATTCTGCTCTGGTGCCCCCTATCCCAGATCCACTCAGTTTTCTAAAGCCCCTGTCCCTTTCTTTCTTGTATATATACCACATATTTATTTTTATTTTATTGCCAAGCAAACAAGTTGAGTCTTTTTTTTTTTTAATTTTTGTTTTAATGTTTATTTTTGAGAGAGAGAGAGCGTGTGAGCAAGTGTGAGTGGGGGAGGGCAGAGAGAGAGGGAGACACAGAACCTGAAGCTGGCTCTAGGCTCTGACCTGTCAGCACAGAGCCCAATGCAGGGCTTGAACCCACAAACAATGAGATTTTGTCCTGAGCTAAAGTCAGACACTTAACCGACTGAGCCACCCAGGCGCCCGTTTTTTTGTTTTTTGTTTTTTTAACATCAGTAATGAATACATATCTTTCTACTTGCCTGTATAAAATGAGAGCTTTAGTTTTACTTTTTTCCTTTCCTGTTTCTAAGTTTTTGTGATACAGTCTGGATGTTTTACGTTTCCATTTTTATCTCACTACCCATAATTTCTGTTTGTTATATGATCTGTCTTTAGTACCTCTGTGACTCTCCCAGCCTCTCCCTCACTCCATGTAGCCATAATGACCTTTTGCTTTGCTTTGAGCACACCTAGCATGCTCCTTTCTCAGGCCTTTGTATTTGTTGTTCTGTCTGCCTGAAATGCTTTCCCCTCCCCGAAGATATTCATGTGGTTTGTACTCTCACTTTCTAAAAAGTCTTTTCTCAAAAGTCACATTCTAGGACCTTCCCTGATCCCCACCCCCCCACTAAAGATACAATCCAAACCCCATGAAATTCCCCTATTCTCTTCCCTACTTGATTTTTTTTTCCACAGAACTATGACTAATACACTATTTTATGTATTAACTGATTGTCTATTTCTTCTTATTAGAATATGACATTCATGAAGGCAGGAATCCATTTCATTTGCTGTTTTATTCACAGTGCCCAGAATAATCTGGCACATACCTTCTTTGAGTTGGGACTATCTGGCCAAAGGATGAGTTTCTAATAGCTCTTGGTACTTTTTGCCATGTAATTTTCTTTTTTGTTTGCTGTCTTTCTTATTTGTACCAGATAGTACTTTTTTGTGGTTTAATGAAAATTCAAACAGTATATGAGGAAGTTATTCACTATAATACACTTTTGTATTCAAGCACCTCATTCCTCTCCTCAGAGCAACTAGCTTTGTCAGTTTCTTGACCCTCCTTGTGGAGATACTCCCATGGAGCTTCCTAAAAAGAGTTGACGCCAGGTTACACCAAAGGACAGAATATTTTACAGTTCTGTCCATCCAGAACAGTTCCTGTTTCCCTGTCTGCTTCCCAGCCCTCCTCAATAGCCAGTGTCACCCATTTCTTAGAGAATGTTACTATCATGCTAGCTGCTAAGAGAGTGAGATAATAAAATATTATTTTGTCCCTGCTCCAGAAGTTAAAAATGTGGGTGGGATGGGAAAGTATCCACACTTAAAAAGTAATAGAGGGTTGGGGTGCCTCGTTGGCTCAGTCAGTGAAGTGTGCAACTCCTGATCTTGGGATTCTGAGTTTGAGCCCCATGCTGGGTGTAGAGATTACTTAAAAGTAAAATCTTAACAAAAAAAGTAACGGGGTTTAAAAAGATCAAGATGATACACAAGAAATGTCACAAAACATTGAATAATTGTTGAATGAGGTAAGATAACAAATACCATCAAAGCATCAGTTTAATTTAAGAAGGAAAACTTTACAGAAGTATCAAATTCACTGGGGATTCGGAGAGCATAGGCATTTGGGGAAATAAAATTTTTTTTTTTTAATGTTCATTTATTGATTTTGAGGGGGGGGGAAGCACACATGTATGCACGCAGGAGGGGCAGAGGGGGAGAGAAAGAGAATCTTAAGCAGGCTTCACACTCAGGGCAGAGCCTGACTCAGGTCTCAGTCTCATGAACCGTGAGATCATGACCTGAGCCAAAATCGTTAGATGGTTAACCAACTGAGCCACCCAGGCACCCTGGAAATGAAAATTTTTATAGAGAATTCCTATTCAAGATGGAGCTTGAAGGATAAACAGGATTTTTAATAAGCACAAAGGATAACATGGTGGAAAACTCTAGTAAGAGGTTGGCAAACCACATGCCCATTTGTTTACGTATTATCTCTGCTTTCATGCTATAGTGGTAGAGTTGAGCAGTGGAGACAGATCATATAGTCTGCAAAGCCTAAAATATTTACCATCTGGTCCTTCAGAGAAAGATCTGCCAGTAAATGATATGATGTAGGTGGGAAAGCATTATTGCTAACAGTTAAAGGAATGTTAAACAGTTAAAGGAACAGGATGTTGACTATAGTTGGTAGGGGGGTCAGTAATAGGAGGGTGGGTGGTTAGAGAGAAGGTTAGCTTTGAAGGAATGCAATAAGAAAACTGTTGTTAATAGGAGGTGAGGAGCCATTCCAGGCTGGTACAGCAGTTCAATAAGGCACGAATGTGGCTTCTCCTTCATCATGCTTTTCTAATCTTTCCCTTACTAGCCAAGAAGGATCAGGAAGGTGGAGAAGAAAAGAAATCTGTGCAAAAGAAAAAAGTAAAAGAGTTAAAGGTGTTGGATTCAAAGACAGCCCAGAATCTCTGTGAGTAACTCTGTGTTCCCAACTATTTGAAATGTGAGGGGGTTCTTCTGAAATCTTAATTTTGGTGGATCCAAGTCCCTTGATTTGTGGAGCTCCTTATGTAGCCAAGCATTGTAAGAACTTCCAGCATCTTGTTTAATTCCTCAGTAGACCTACAGGATTGTTAGCATCTAGTTTTATGGCAAGGAAACAGAGGTTAAGGCTTTTAGGAATTTGCCTAGTCCAGTAGGTAGTTAGAGACAGGTCTGAGATTTGAACTTCAGATTTTTTTATTTCAAAGCCTTTACTATTTACATTGCTTCCACAGAAAATCTACCACAAATATTCTAGCTATTGTGCATTTCCTTCTTTTTAACTTCAAGAACTTTCTTTAAATGCAGCACTGGTTTGATTGCATTTAAATCTAAAATAACTTTGTGGTGTAGAACAAATAATGTAAACCCTGTACTTCTCAAAGTAGGATCAGAAACTTTTCCCCCAAGTTGATCCAGGTAGTACTTATTTGATGATCAGGATGAATGTTTATTTTGTTGTTGTTGTTTGGTTATGGATCCCTGGTAATGCTGAGTAGTTATAGATTTAAATGTTTGTTCATATAAATATTTGAGGTTCTGCCATGTTGCAGTCTCGATTAGGCACATACTACACACGTGTTTCAGAGATGAAAGGGTATATATTCCATAAAACCCACTCACAGTCTTGCATTGTGGCTGTTGTTCTCATTTTTCCAAATGAGAAGATCAAAGTTTAGATGTTGTGACTTGGCCAAGATCACACAAGTAAATGAATACACATACCTGTAAGTAAAGTCAGTGATAGAATGAAAACAGTACACCTTTCACATCGTTCTTTGCTGTGTAGACCTAGATCAGTGACAGCAAATATTACTAAATATTATCTGTGGGTAAGTCCTTTTATGGAAACTAATGTGAGATAATTCCTCTTCCCAAGATGATCTCTGTGACCAGAAAACTAGAATAACTCTTATTTTAGAAAATGATACGACCGTGGAGTAGGACATTGTTATTTCCAGTTGAGTGATACTGATATGGAAAACAGAACTCAGAGAATTGAGATTAGTTTCTGGAAGGATGGTCTAGGAGATATAATTTAGTGATTCAGAAATTACTAAGTGCCTCTTATGTGCTAGGGACACTAAGCTGAGTAAGGTACAGTCCCTGTCCTCAGGAAGCATGCATCTGGTAGAGACAGAAGAGTAAATAATGGTAACAACACAGACTGATGAGTGCTCTGATGGGGGTGTGCTAGGATGTGTATGAGAGCACCGGGAAAGGGGCATCTAAATTAACTGGGGGGAGTACTGGAAGGAGCACATCCTAGATGTCATTCGAGAGGAGGTCCTGCTTAACTGAGCTAAAAGAAGTATTAGTCATGAGTGAAGTGAAGAGTGTGGGCTGCCTTGTTTCCAGCAGAGAGATCTGCATGTGTGAAGGCACAGAAGCACGAGGTAACACTGTGCAGTTGGAAAACTGCAAGTAGTTGAGTACAGCTGAGTAAAGACTATGCAGGTGAGTGGTGGCAGAAGAAGCTTTCAAGAAAGAGAAAGAAGCCAGATCATGAAGAATCCTGACAGGCTTAGGCTAAAAAGCATCTATTTTATCCTGAGAGCTTTGGAATTTATTGAATGGATGTTAATCAGGAAAATGAGTGATATGGTCCTGTGTAATTTGGGGAGAAGCTACTTCAGCAGTGACTTTGAGGCTGGATTGCTGGGGTACAGGAAGACTGTAGGCAGAGAGATGAGTTATGTTCTCGCTTTAAAACTAGATGAGAAGTGATCAGGGCCGGAAACTTAAGTAGTAGTGAAAGTGAGCAGGAAGGCAGAAGATAGTAAGAAGATAGAAATACTGGAACTTAGTGATTGGCTGAGGGAATAAAGGAGACGTTTTCTTGGGTTTACATCACTCTAGTGAGAGGGGTACCGTTTACTGAAAAAGGAAAATCCAGCAGGAGCAAATTGTCTTTTTGGGAAGGAGCAGTGGGTAGTGGACATGAATGAGGTGGCGGGGGGGTGGGTGGAAATGAGTACTTTTAGGGTAGAATTTAAGATGCCTGTGGGGACTCCTCCAGAAGGATGGGTATGTTAGGCATTTGGGTGTAGAAATCAGGAGGAAGGTTTGGCTGGAAATGGGAATTTAGAAGATAGCACATGAGTCATAGTTGAAGCCATGAGGTTGCTTTGAAGGCCACTGATACTAAAGGGGCAAGTAAATAGTGGGGGCAGGGGGTGGAGAACTGAAAGGAGACTGGAAAGGAGCAGCAAGAAAAATGGTATAAAGTTACAAGAAATGGGAGTAGTGAGGGCCCAAGTCCCAAAAAACAAACAAAACAAAACAAACAAAAAAAAGTGGGAGTAGTCAGCAGTGTCAGATGAAGACAAGAGTCCCCTAAAAACGGGACAGGGCAGGTCCTCTGGATCTGGTGGAGGAAAGTCAGTAGCCTAAGCAAGAATAATTTTGGTGTAGCATAGAGGTTAAGAACAGAGGTTCTGGAATCCTTTAGTATTTAAATCCTGCTTCCAACAATTACTGGCAGTGTGACCTTGGATTTGAATAGCTTATTAACTTTAAATATTAGGTTTCTATGAAATGAGGCTAATACTACAGACGTATGGGGATATTATGAATAGGGTGAAATGAGATCATGTATGTAGGTTATGTGTAAGATCCCACATCTGACGTTCACAGTCTTGTCGTGGACTCTAGGGACAGGAGAATAGATGAGAACTGCGGCAGTGGAAGAGAACAGACTGCTGTGCTGTTAGAATGTTAGACAGTGAGGGAAAGAAGCTGGCAGTTAGGAGTTTCAAGTCAGGGTTTTGGTTTTTTGTTTTTTAGATGGTAGAAACTGGATTACATGTATGCACTGAAGGAAAAGGTCCTCAGGGCCATGTGTTCTTTTGAGACACAAGAAAAGGATGAGTACATGGGTGTAGTTGCTGATAAGCTGACAGAACTGTTGGCACAAGGCTTCTTCTCTATAATTCCACACAGTCTTTACATAAGCCTTGTCTATTCTGGCTCTCGCTGATGACCTCCAGTGCATAAGAAAATGCTTGGCAAGTAATTTGACCAGTGGCTTCGGTTTTTTTCAGCGAAGAGAAACAATATCTTAAAAATCAGAAGTGGTGGGACAGTTGCGGGAACGAGGATATTTTGGGAGGAGCTTGCAAGAGGGCGCAGTGCTGAGACCCCCGCTATCATTGGTGCCGCTACACACTGATGAACTGTGATCTGCAGAGTCTTTGCCAGTGGTATTCATTAGCCCAGGTGCCGGAAGAGAGCGATGAGAGGTCTGGATTGACCAGAGACTGGAAGGAGAAGGAAACAAAACAGGAATAGTAGTAATGGAAATGGCAGTAATAGTAGAAACTGAGTGAAACTCTATACTGGAGGGTGGAGGTGAAGTGGAACTCGTACATGCAGAGAAAATGGAATGGTCGGCTCTCCCACCAGAGAGAGTACGTGCATGCGCTCTGATGAGGTTGAGGGGTCACTGTAGAGACTGGTGCTAAAACAGGAAGACAGGATGTGTTTGTTGGGGAATGGGGATATGGCAGTTTAAGAATCAGCAGTTGAAGGCAGTGGCAGCTTTGAGGCTGGAGTCATGGGAGTGGGGAACTAAAAATAGAGTGGGGTGAGTAGCTTGGATGTATAGAGATAGAGAAGATCAAAATCTTCCTGTGTGAGCAAAGGCCAGGAGCCACAGTATTTGTTGAATGTGTACTTCGAACAGTGTAGCTGGTATATGCCAAAATGTGGGGATTCATGAGAGAGAAAGCTGGGAGGTGGGAACCTTCCACACTGGACTCAAGAACTTGGATTTTAGCTACAGAGGCAGTGGGGAGCTGGTGGAGGTTTTTAATAGTCTCATTTTCTGGCAGCCATCTTTCTGGGTTCATTCCGCATGGCCTATCAAGAGATTAAGAATGTCATCCTGGAGGTGAATGAGTCTGTTCTCACTGAGTCTATGATCCAGGTAAGGAGCAAGGTGGTTCTGCTGGATTGGCTCTTCACATCGCGGTGCACTAGCCTCATCACCTCTCTGGGTAGAGGATGAGGTCCTCTAGCATAATGGTCTAGAGGATGATTTATGGAACGCTGGCTTTGGGTAAGCGTCCGTGTCTCTGGTGGTTAGGTTATTCCTGGTATATTTTTCAAAAGTCCTGCCATCTCACTAGCTACCTCTCCCCCAATCCATGTTTCCTTCTTTGTGGTCCCTGGGCACAGTGGGGGGCTGACAGGAGGCCCAAGTTGTCAGCTCTTCCCCCTCAAACTGAGACAGTCCCTTCTCTCTTTCAGAACCTCATTAAGCAGATGCCAGAGCCAGAGCAGTTAAAAATGCTTTCTGAACTAAAGGATGAATATGATGATCTGGCTGAGTCGGAGCAGTTTGGTGTGGTGGTGAGTGAGGCCTATGGTAGTAAGCTCTTCCCTGACTCCCTTGCTCCTCTGCTCCCCCAGAGTAGCCATGGTACTTGTTCCTTGCCTCTTTTCTATTTTGAACCAATGTTTCTCTCTGCTTGGTATTCTTGAACTCAGAGCCTCCTATAGGAGAGGCTCAAGCCTGTACGTTTTTTCTGACTTTCCCTCTCCCTGCCTGCTGTACCAAACTGCTTGTCTTCCTCACCAGATGGGCACTGTGCCCCGCCTGCGGCCTCGCCTCAACGCCATCCTCTTCAAGCTACAGTTTAGTGAGCAAGTGGAGAATATTAAGCCAGAGATTGTTTCTGTGACTGCTGCGTGTGAGGAGTTACGAAAGAGTGAGAGCTTCTCTAAACTCCTGGAGATTACGTTACTTGTTGGAAACTACATGAATGCTGGCTCCAGGAATGCCGGTGCTTTCGGCTTCAACATCAGCTTCCTCTGTAAGGTAAGCCAAGGGTTTAGAGCAGAGCAACAGAAGGGAAGGCTGCCGGCCTCTGGGGGCCCAGTGTGGCAAAATACTGTTGGTCTCAGGTGATCTTAGGTATGTCAAGACTGACAGTTTCTCCTCTTTCCCCAAGCTTCGAGACACCAAGTCCACAGATCAGAAGATGACACTGTTGCACTTCTTGGCTGAGTTGTGCGAGAATGACCATCCTGATGTCCTCAAGTTTCCAGATGAGCTTGCCCATGTGGAGAAAGCCAGCCGAGGTGGGGCAGGTTGGGGCAAAACTAGAAGGCTATTTCAGGCCCCCAAAATCTCTGCATGGGGACGGAAGTAAGACACGGTCTAGATCTTATCTTAGATAGTTTTCAGTTCTGCCTATTTTAGGTGGGAATGGGAGAGGGTTTAGGCATGATGTCTAAGCCACGGGGAGAGGATTATCAGGCAGAGGGGAGGTCTCCGTGTATAGAAGTGGGAAGCACTCTTTCCTTTCTTAGGGAAATCCCAAATACTAAAAAACAACTGGAAGAAAGGTAGGTGTTTTTAGTCTAGGTCAGCAGTTATTATTATTCAGAAAGCATGGACTAGATTGTCAAAAATCAGGCCTCATCATCCTGGAACTACACAAAGAAAAAGCAGCATTCGGTAGAAATGGGAACAGATTTCTGCCCTTCCTCTGTATTTCTGTGTATATCTCCTTCCCCTTCAACTGTGTGCCCTACAATAAATGAGACCAAGATCCCAGGGAATTTCATAGGTTCTTGTTAAATTAAATGAAACCTGTCTTCTCCTTGTGGAGGCTGGAGGTTCAGTTATCACGTAATTTATAGTTGAACTGGAAAGATGGAAACTGAAATGTGGGAAACAGCTAGAGGAGAGAGCGTGAGAGCCAGGATAACTGGGTACAGCTGTATGGACAGAGTCTGGGCCCCAAAGACTGGAGGCTGAGGGTCTTGAGACTCATCATGAACTCTGTTTTTGTGTTTCCTTTAGTTTCTGCTGAAAACTTGCAAAAGAACCTAGATCAAATGAAGAAACAGATTTCTGATGTGGAGCGTGATGTTCAGAATTTCCCAGCTGCCACAGATGAGAAAGACAAGTTTGTTGAAAAAATGACTATATCCTTTCTTAAAATGAGGGAGTTGCTTCTTAGGAAGGGAAGGAAAATGTCCCATGGGGGAACAGCAGGATAGATCTGGTGATAGACAATTTTTCCTTCTTGAAATAAATTCTGTAAACAAAAAAAAACCCATGCACATAAACGAAAATTCCTCCCTGACACCTTACCCTTTGCCCCATCTCCAGTACACACACACACACACACACACACACACACACACACACACGTATTCTCTTCTCCCTCCCCTTACCAAAGGTAACCACTACCACTGAACTTCTGATTTTTACCTCATGAATTTACTTTAAATCAAAACTGTGTTGTATTTCTTTTTGAATATAATATGTCTTAAGCCCAGGTTCCACAGCAATATATGGAGAACAGCCTCTTTTTTAATTGCCACCTCCTTTTCTGTAGGCGGACCATGGTTTATGGCTTGCCATTCCCCTATTTTCGATATTTAGGTTGCTTCTTGGTTTTGCTGTTATAAACAGTGCTATGCTGAACATCCTTGTGCATGCCAGCATGCATCTCTGAGTGTTCCTCGGGGCCAGAGAAGTGGATCTGCTTCTTGGTCTTGGTCCTTTACTTCCTGGCCGCACAGCTTTGTGAAGGACGCACAGGAACAGTATAACAAGTTGCGGATGATGCACTGTAACATGGAGACCCTCTATAAGGAGCTGGGAGAGTACTTCCTCTTTGACCCCAAGAAGGTGTCTGTGGAAGAATTCTTCATGGATCTGCACAACTTTAAGAATATGTTTGTGGTGAGCAAGGGCTATCTGCGGACTGAATCTTTTGTGGACATTTCTCACTTTCCACATTGGTTGGCTTCACATTGGTTAGTGTTGGGTGGGCATATGTGTAAGTGCATACATGCCCACGTGTTGTTGTTTTCCTCCACAGCAAGCAGTCAAGGAAAACCAGAAGCGGCGGGAGACAGAGGAAAAGATGCGGCGAGCGAAACTAGCCAAGGAGAAGGCAGAGAAGGAGCGGCTGGAGAAGCAGCAGAAGAGAGAGCAACTCATAGACATGAATGCAGGTAAGAAGTGGAGGAGAAGGGCTAATGGGTTGAAACAGGAACATTTGCAGGACTTCTCTGCCTAGAATGTAGAGGCCAGAGAGAACAGCTCATGTCTGAGCTCAGCTCCTGGCAAAAGATTGTTGGCGGTCTTCTACCTCCAAGAGCCTCATGCTGGACTTTCACCTCAGCTCCCCTGCATGCGCAATCCAGTTCTCCGAGCTCAAACCCTTCTCTCTCCTTTGCCAGTTTTCCCGCATTAGGTCTCATGTCCCTAGTGATCTAGGACTGCTGTAACACGTATTGTTCTGCCCGTCCGAATGTTCCGCTGGCCTGTTTTTTGTATCCTCTACTAAATCTTCTGTTCTTTTCCCCAGAATGTTTTCCCGGACCCACTCCCATCTCTTACTGGTGGCTTGCCCTCCCTTTGTGCTTATTTTCACTAAGGGCTGTGTCCTCAGTACTTCAGCAGAGTTGTCCACACTGTGCACACATAACTGCGTGTACCTATCAGATGATAAAGGGATTGCACTTGTGGAGAGGGGGCATGGGAGCTGGCCACTCTCTTTTTTCGTTAGCAGAATCTGTTTCACTACCAGAAGCATGTCTTTTGTTGAAACATATGGCCTTAATTACTGGCCTTCTGTTTCCGGTCTCTGCTGCCTTCCTGCTGCTTATGCCCTGCCCCCGCCTCTGTCAGCTCCTTCTGTGAGGAGAACTGTAGTATACATTGTGCACAGAATTTAGCTGATGCCACCCTTCTTGAACCTGAGGCACCACTAGCCATCTAAGTAAAGGGGTTCTTAGGGCCTCCAAGTCTGGCAAGAATCAAGTGCTTTGCTGAGCACAAGAGACCAGAGCTGCTCTAGCACCTCTTTCTCCCAAGGACTTTTCTTTGGCAGCTCCTGTTGTGATGAGGCCCGGGACCTTAAGGAGCAGAACAGCCTACACTTTTTTCTTTTCTTCCTATTTTTCTGGGAAGCATTTCCACAGTCCTTCCTATAGTTATATATATAAGCCACAACATTTTGTTCTGCAAATGCTGTTAAAAGCCCACGCCAAGTATCTTTCACTTTCCCCCTTTCTCCCCTGGCGGCCAGGGTTTGTCCCTAGATGTAGGGAAAGGTGGAGTCCAGCTGACATGCAGGATGAAAGCTGCACCTACTCACCTGGCTGTGCAGCAAGACCTGGCCCGGGTCCCCAAGGCAATGCAGGAGGTTGGAAATGTAGGTCACCTGCACTGGTGATGTTCAGCCAGCAGGTGGCGCAGGGAGCAGTGAGCCCAGCCTTGTAGCTAACAAGCCCGCAGGCTCCTTGGGATTTCAGTTTCAGATTTCACCACCCTGAGCTGTTGCCATGGAAACAGAGCCTGGCTGGAACAAGAATTCTACATTAACTCTTTACATTCCAGCCAGGATGCTCTGCTTACATGCTGAGCTGGTTCTAGAAGATGCAGCCACAGGGGTCAGTACTTACGAGAAATTCAGTCTTGATCAGGGGTTTCTCCTTTTTCCTCAGCCCTGCTCTGAAACTGGAACCAGGCTCTCCCTGACATGTTTATGTGAACTGGAGTGAAACACTTTAGGATAAAGAGCGAGTGATAATATTCCATATTAATTTCATAATCCCAGTCTGTGTGCTTATTCTGGAATTAGACTTGGGCATTTCTGCAATTCTCTGTGCTAGTCCTGGTTGGGATAGGAAGGAGGGTACTGCCAGGAAATACCCCAAGGTCTGCAGTGGTTAATAGGCAGCCAAACCTTTTCTTTTAACCATTTTCAAACAGATGCAAGTAAACATGGGCTGTGGGGTTGGGCCCTCTGTCTGCTCTCAGCCCTTAGCCACTGTGGGTGACAGGAAGCCAGTCAACAGTCCATACATTATGTGTGGGGCTCAATGCTGCATGCTGCTCAGGCTGAAAAGCATACATCTCCATCTTTGTTCATGACAGAGGGCGATGAGACAGGTGTGATGGACAGTCTTCTGGAAGCTCTGCAGTCAGGCGCAGCATTCCGACGGAAGAGAGGACCCCGTCAGGGTAAGTGAGCAGGGGAAGCCCAGCCTGGGCCTGGAAGGGGTGAGGCTGTTTGTCTTGGGCTGAAGAACGGGTAAAGATGCTCTGACAGTTTAGAAACTTCTTCACAGTAGGCCCTGCATCAAGAGTGGGTTGTCGAGGCCTCTTCCTCCCATATTAGAAAGCATTGACCTGAAGAACTAGGTCTCGTGGGACTGAAAGTGTACATTTGATGTAGGAAATACAAAGAAAAGTTAAGAGTCCTTACTCAACTTCACAAGCAGAAAAGACAGAGAAGGTTAGGCATCATTATCCTCACATGTAATAATAAAGAGCAGCAATCCATTGGAAGAACTGTCTGACAACTGCCTTTCCTTGGGTGAGTTAGCTTCCACTGCCTTTGTGTTCCTATTTACTCCCCCACAACCCTCAGAAGTTATAAGTGGATTAAGTTGAACCAGAGCCTCTAAGAAGAATTACGAGGATAGGAGGACAGATGATCCAGGCATTCGTATGGGGGAAGGATCGGTAGATAAGTTGCCTTGGAAGGAAGTGCACAGTGGCTAAGAGACTAGTCCACGAGAAGGTAGAGCCAACACTGTCCCTCATGCAGGGCTGACTTGCACCACTGGGTCTGGCGAAGGCCCTTTGGGACTAGGAGTGATGGCTTTTTTCCTAGGTTGAGGGTGGGAATAACAGAAAAGGCAGTCATCAAGGGTTTCTATTTTTGAGAGAGTTAAAGATGTGTTCCCTATTCCCTGGCTGGTATATTCTGTAGGTCTGTTTGAAAGCGCTTTAAGGTTATCGTAAGGAGGAGGTGTGCAGCTTGCTTTGGCCAGCGCTTAGCTGTTAACACAGAGGTATCTGTAGGGCTTAAAGTACCTATCATAGCCTGGAAAGGGGACCCTGGGATGAAGGGTATAGAGCATGCTAGCTGCCATAAACTTAGTGTCCTGACCCAAAGGTTGCTGCCTATTTTTGCCCATACTCTGAATTCCCAAAGGGAAATTCCCTTCTGAGGGCTCTTCTGTACAACCTCTGAACCTTCCCTAAATAGGAGAATCCCTCATTTACAAGTCTTGGCATCCTTTGAGAAGAGGTTCTCTAGTGCAAGAATAGGTGATTATGATGGACTTAGAACTTCCCGGGTACGTTTAGTCTTACAGATCAGTGTTTGAGTAGAGAGTGCAGCTGGTAGTATTTATTTTGTTTAGTTTTTACAGGTTCTTGTGGCATTGTTCTCTACTCACCATATAAGGTGATGTGGCCTTACATGAGGTATTTCTAGCCAAAAGAGAGTACATTGCATCTCACTGTTGACTCTCTCAGCTAAATGCCAACCTGCATCAGATTTTTGGTGGGGAATTCCCTTTTTAAGCCTCTTCCTCTGAAAGTATACTAGAATACCAGATGCTTCCTGTACACAGGCAGCCAGACATCAATGTCTTCCCTCTGTGGGGGAGGCCCCATTCTCTACTTCTTCCCAAGTAGGAAACCAGGACTCACAGGCAGAGGAAGCAGGGATTTTATTGGAACATAACCTTTCAGCAGAGGATCCAAATTAGTCAAAATGCTATTTTCCCAGGGTAAGAAGGAATAGGAGAATGATACTAGGAGATAGTGCAGCAGAGAACTACATGATTTTTAAATTGGTTCCATCCTGTAACCTAATCTTCCTGGGCTCTGGGTGTCTAGGAGAATCTCTTAGGGGAGACACTTTGACTTACTCTGGTATCCTGCTTAGACAGTGCATTCATGTCCTCTAAAGTGATCTGGCCTCACACTAGCTGTAAAGGTTCTATCACAGTAGAGTGTGACCAGCATCAGACTAGGTAGAAATCAAAAGACCCAGAGTCAAGTAACTCTGATGCTATGTACCTTGGACAATTGTAGGCGATTCTGTTTCTTCTTGAGCTGGACTAAAATGGTCTCTTGGGTCCTTTCCAGCTTTAAAAATTCCGGTTGTCATGGGACAAAAGAATAAGAGAAGACATAAAAGAGGCTGGACTCAGAAGGCCCCGTTCTCAAACTATAAAATGGGCCCTGGTGGCTACAGGTTTCCTGCAGTGGCTCCTGCACTTAGCTGGTCCATTCCTTGCTTGGCCTCCTCTATCCCTTGTGATCAATTGCTTTGAGCCAAAAAACTGAAGCCCTGTCAAGCAGATCTGCCTCACAGGCCTCCTCAGTCCCAGCTGTCCCAGCCTCAAAGACCCTGGCCTTTTCCTTAGTATTTAAAGGAATGTTTTTTAAAAAAAAAAATCTTCCCGTCTCTGGAGACCCGAGGGAGTGTATACTGAGTACAAAGTATACAAAGAACCATTGAGTTAGAAAAGGAGAGTTACTATCAGGGCCGGTTCATTAAAAGTGACATGTAAACTGCTGTGATCTGCAGGGTGTGGGAGAACAATGGTTTGAGTGTCAAAGGGAAGAATCCATGTGATTGTATTACAGCTACTATTTCAGGCTGACGATTGAGTCAGCATGTGGTTTTAATGACTCAACTTTATCTCCATGTCTGAATTGTGGCCTCTTATATACAGGCCATCTGCCCACTGGGATAAAAATCAAGGAAGAAATTCATCTTTCTTTTCCTTTCCTTCCCTCTAAGCTCCACCTACACTAATAGAACCTTAAGAGTCAGGAGAGCCTCTAAAGACCTTAGTGATTAGCATCTGACCTCCTCATAGATGAAAATAATTAAGACCCAGATAAGCTCTTCCTCTCCCAGATCTGAAGAGCTAGAGCTAGAACTGTAGCCCCCTTTTGTGATTCCAAGTCCAGGGCTATTTCCACTAAGCCTACTTGATGGACCGGAGAGGACAGTGACCCCTCTGTGTAGGCCAGAGTATTCTTTCATACCTTCTGGCAGAGAGCACTGGACACGGTACCGTTGCTTCAGGGAGTTTTCTGATGTCTACCTGTCTATAGAAGGTTAAGAGTATTTCCTACATGACCACTTATTCTCCCTCTGCTTTTGTAAAAATAGGACAGGTATTATAATTAGGCAAGTTTTAGACAGTAATGAGTTCTTTCAGGACAGTAATGACTGTCTCATCTGTCCTAGTTTCCTCTCCCCCAAGGAAGCTTATTAACAAGAACACTTCCTCTTCAGTAGCAGTTTCTAGCCTGCATTTTATAAATGTAAATGTCTTTTTTCCAAATCATTGACCTTTTTCTAGTTATAATATGCTTGGTGGATTTTGCTGATGTTTTTATCTTAGCCCACCTGAACTTCTAGGAATCTGTCTTCAGAGACCTTTGACCCAAGTCTCAACATTGTTCCCTTTTCCCCACAGGCTGTGAGACTATTCTGAGTTAATAATCCTCCTTGATCTAATATAGTCAAATTATGTATCTGCTTCTATGGCTACTTGTCAATAGTCTCAAGTACTCAAGGTAGGGAAAGGAGGGGAAAGCTCACTTTTTCTTAATTGTTCAAACTGTTGAGTATAATTGTGGCCCCGAAGACAGAGTGGAAGCCAGAATTCTTGAGTTCTGTTGATTGTCTTTCCAGTTCCAATAAGAGCTTTCTCATTTCTGAGAAAGGCCACATCTTAGGCCACATCCCTGTGTACTTACTTTCTAGGCTTAAAAGGGAAGTTTTGGGGGCACCTGGGTGGCTCAGTTGGTTAAGTGTCATACTTCAACTCAAGTCATGATCTCACGGTCCATGAGTTTGGGCCCCATGTCGGGCTCTGTGCTAACAGCTCAGCCTGGAGCCTGCTTCGGATTCTGTCTCCCTCTCTGCCCCTCACCCGCTCATGTGCGCTCGCTCTCTCTCAAAAACAAACACTAAAAAAAAAAATTTTTTAAGGGAAGCTTTGGTCTTCCCCCCACCTACCACCCACTCTTAGTTTTTGTGAAACCTGTAAAGCATCAGAATCTTTTGGAATCTAGAAAACCTAGAAACACTGCTTGATTAGGTACAACTGGTATCAACTTAGTTTAGAGGAAGAAACCAGACTTTTCCCATGTTGCCCAGGACAGGTCTCCCTGAAGACCCAGTATTCTTTTCCCTCTGGGGTCTGGAGTCAAATTATTTCAACACAAATGCATTTCTTTAGTCACACACAAATAGTTGGCAATATTTTCTCAACTGCTAGAGGATAAATACACAGGCACACTTGAGTGACATCAAGTCATTGCCTTTCTGGACATGAGAAGTAGGGTCCTAGAGAAGGGAGTAAATTTAGAGAAGAGCAGAAACTAAGTGGGGCTGAGGCTAAGAAGATCTAAGCACATACATGTAGACTTCCCTAGTCACACTGTCCCCACCCCAGTCACTGAGGCGGTAGCACGTGTTTATAGTCAAAGTAGTGGCCTGTGTGGAACACCTGGAGTATAGGTCACATACCTTCCACCTGGAACCAGAGGGTGAGCCCTTGTGCCTCTCAGTCAGGGCCTTCACTCTTCTTTCTCCTCTTGTTAGACAGTCCATTGTGCCCCTGGCAGGAGGAGTTGGAGGAGGAGGAGACCTATACACTGGTAACCTGTGGGCATGCAGTGTGCTCCTTGACTTAGGGGTGGCCTCTGTTGTGTGAACACAGCAGTGCTGGCTCTCTAGTGAAAGGGTGGGCCTTCCCCCTGTTTGGCTTCTGCGCTGCCTAAAGCTTTTTGCTGGTCCAAACAAGGCAAAGGTGTTATGGGTGCTTTGTTCACTGCTTCCTCTGGACCTCTTCATTCCTGCGCCTGTCCCAGAGCTGCCCCCATCATTTAGCAAGCTGTTCTTGCTTCTGTAAGGCTGAAGTACTGCTTTCTCCACTCATCTTTCCCATGACTCAGCAAAAGCTGGGTTTTTTTAGATATAAATCAAATGCTTAGAATTCACCCTTTTAAAGTCTACAATCCAGTGGTTTCAGTATATTTTTAAGTTTGTGTAACCACTAATTCCAAAACATTTTTACCTCCCCGGAAAGAACCCCCATCCCCACTGGCAGTCATTCCCCCAGCCCCTGGCAATCGTGAATCTACTTTGTCTCTCTGGATGTACCCATTCTAGACATTTCATAGAAATGGAATCATAGCACATTTAGCCTTTGAGTCTGGCTTCTTTGACCCAGGCAGGCAGCTCTTTGTGTACATGTGGTCTTTCTGTGCTGTTTTGTAGGGCATGGGAAGAAGCAGAGAACATGAGATGGGCATGGTCCCAAGGAACTGCCTTTGTGTTGAATGAAGATACTGGGGCCATAAATCTGCATTCCATAAATTGTGACAGTCTTAGGGATGGCTCCCAGCAGTGAGAACAGAAACTCATGGCTTAACTGGATCTTCTCTTTCTAAGATTACAACTGGAGTGTCACCATCCCTTAACACATTGGAATGAGATTTCTTTGTAGGGGCCTGTCCTCACCATTCTTGACTGCAGCTCTGCCTTTGCTGACGTACCTTTCATTACCCACTCACCCCCACCCCGACATACATACCTTGTAGGGCCCTTGGCATTTGTCTCCCAGCTGCTACTCCTGAAGAGGTGGGGAAGAGCTGGGCATGTGGGCATGGGGAGAGGGAAGGGGGGTAGGGGTACACATGGGAGTGTGACGTGCACTTGACGTCAGCGCGTGGCTGCTGCTCCGCTTTGCAGGAGTTGCCCCCAGCAGCCTACTGAAGGCTGGACAGGCCTCCCCGGGTCTGACTTGAAATGGTTTTGGCCTAGGAGATTCCTGAAAACAGCCAAGAAAACAAAACTACTACTCTTTACTAAGCCTGAGTCTATTTAATTCCAACAACTCTATGATGAGAAAACAGATTTTGGGCACTTCATTCCTCTTTAAGTCTTACCTAACAAACCTGAATCACATTTTTTCTGTCTAGCTATATTCAAACCTGTGTACAATTTTCACACAGGAAAGCCTGTACCACGTGCTCTCTGCACCTAGGAAGTATATTCCACATGTGGTTAGGTCTCTGCCCCTCTTTGTTTCAAAGAAGGGCCTTCTGAACCAGACCGTGCAGCCACATTTGCATGGCTTTGGGCGGAATGTCTGCTACAGAGTTTGAAAGGGATTAGAAATTGGGCCTTCTGTGGACAAGATCTCTCATGTCTTTTCTTTGCAGCCAACAGGAAGGCTGGGTGTGCAGTCACATCTCTGCTAGCCTCGGAGCTGACCAAGGATGATGCCATGACTACTGTTCCTGCTAAGGTTGCCAAGAACAATGAGGGAGTCCCCACAATCCTTGAAGAACCCAAGGAGCTGGTTGGCCGTGCAAGCTAAGCTGGGTCTTATGGCCCCAGCAGCTTCCTTAGTGGAGCCCCAGACTGTCTTGCCCTGCAGCATGTGCCTAAAGGGTCATGGAAATATTCCTCTGGGGTGGCTGCTCCCACTACCTTGACCCTGTCTTACTCTCTGGCCTGCTGCTCTCTGTACATCACACACAGCTTCAGCTGCCTGGAGGCCAGTAGGAAAAGGCAGTGTGGGGAGGCCTGAGCCCAGCCCGCCCTGGCTGTTGTATTACCAAAGCAGGCTCCGTGTTTGCTGCCTTAACCCCAGTGGTCTTCTGTCACTCTGAGGCCTTGTCTCAGACCAGGCCCCACCTGCTTTCTCAACCCCTGCCTTTCCAGTAGGCTTTCACTTTGGTCAATCTTGCTGGGTTCGTGCTTTTCTTTTGTGGTTTCTCTAGCCCTGAGAACAGCATGGGGCTTGTGAACCTTTAGGCTGTATCCCTCCTTTCATCGCTGTCACCTCTGCTCTGCTCTCCCCTCTCCCGGTTACTGTTATTTATTACTAGTGGTGTGACACCGGGAGCCGTGCCCAGAGAAGTGGGGAGGCAAACCCCACCCTCCCCAAACCTTCCTGGGAAGGGCCTCCCAAAACAAAAAGGACCTGGACCACTTGATCTGTTCCACGATGGCCTAGGCCAGGGCCTGTGGGCAGGCAGGATATAGAGACATTGTGGGACCTGTCCCCAGCCTGCTGCCATGTTTTATGACCCTGCCTCTGTGAACCTTCTATACCTGCCCCAGGCTACTGAGCCATGGTCTCTCCTCACATCTTCCCCGGAGCTTTGGTGCATCTCCTCTGGAGTATGGGCTTTATTGTGACCATCCCAACACCTCACCCTCTGTCTCCAAGGAAATGGGAGGTGGAGCCTCCTGGCTGAGAAATTGTTTTGCAAATGGATCTATTTTTATATGAGATTTTTTTTTAAGAGAATAACTATCCCTTCCCCCTTTCCCCTCCATAATGTAAGAGACTTTGATGGCAGGTCCTGGTGCCCCCTGGGGTTTCTCCCCACAGGCCTCAGTCCTGAACAACACCCTGGACCTCCACCTCCACCCTAAAGCCTTCTGGGCCCTTGAAGTCCAGTGCAGATTCTCTCTCCCATCATCTAGTTCTGGGGCAGGAGGAGCTCTTCTCTGGTAGAGGTGGACCAGGCCTCAGGGGTGGGAGCTCTGAGACCACAGAGTTTTTAATAAAAATTTAATATATTTATCAAGCCAAATGTGCAAATGCTAACTGGACACTGGGCAAGTGAGTAGTGTTGCCACACAGCGTCCCCCTGCTCCCTTATGAACAGTGGGCAGGCCAGACTGTTCAGAGGCCCTGGCTCCAGGAAGCTCAGATTCTCTGGCTCAGGGTGACACTTTGCCCTCCTTTGCTTTTACCTTCCACCCCCAGGTAGGAGAGAGAATGACACTGCTCAGGCTTGACCCAGAATTAAAGTTGTTGGAGCAAAGGGGGGAACGCAGGAGACCTGAGGCTTCCTGCAGGGAGGCCGTCAGGCCAGGAACAAAGGTTCCGTTTGCTACAGCTGTCTGTGTGTGAAGGGGCAACAGCATCTCCTTTGAGTGGGGGGGAGGCTGCTCCCCTGGGTCCCCTCCTCTTCCCTGCTGACATCTGGGGCTTTGACCCTTTCTTTTTTAATCTACTTTTGCTAAGATGCATTTAATAAAAAATTTAAAAAGACAAAATGCAAACCTGTTTCCCTTGCCTCTTGGGCTTCTGGGATGTCATCACCTCCAGTTTGTTGGGTTTGTTTCCAACTGTTAATAAAGCATTGAAACAGTACTACCTTACCTCCTCCTTTGTGACTTTAAGCTATTTTCCAAATCCCTGGTTGATCTGACATTGTCAAAAAGCTTAAGGTGCCTAACATGTGCCAGACAGACACCATGCTTAGGCTTCTGCCCTTACATTTGCATCTTACAAAGGAATAGAGCCCCAGTTCTGTTTTGGCAGCCTGGTGGTTTGGAACCCTTTTCTTGAACTCAGTTCTAGTTCCCCACCTCCTAGCACCCCCACATGTCAAGAACTACTAGGTCCTGGCAGTACCTGTTGTCTCTTTTGCTGAGGGAAGATTCTCCCATCTCCCCTCTTCATGTCTCCCTACCCCCCCCCCCCCTTGGTGGCCACAGACCAACCACACTGCAGATTAGAGGAATTTATGTGGGGGAAGAGGGGGACAGAAACCTGAGCCTGCCAGCAGAGGTGAGAAGCCAGAGGTCATGCTCCAGGTCACTTGCAGCTCAGAGCCATACTTGAGCACTCTGTAACCTACACAAAGGAACCTTACAAGTTATGAACAGACCCAGAATAGACAATGAGGGGCTTGAAGAGGACCACAAACCCATTCTGGCAGGCTCTAGAACTGGAAATAAAAGCCTTTTAAATAGCGCTGGAGCCTGGGCCAGCTGCCTCCCCAGTATGGCTGGGGATGTGGGGGTAGGTTGCCTGCCTCCTCTCTCTCCCCCACCAGAAGCCACGCGTTTCTGTTTCAGAGCTTTACAGGCGCACATACCAATTAGGGGACCAACCACAGCTGCTCACACACACTGCCAATCTACTGCCGTGCCTGGAATAGAACCCAGGCAGCCAGCACCCCGCCCTCTGCAACCCAGCTCTCAGAAACAAAACCCCAATTCCATCTCAGAAACCGTCCACACCACCCTTCCTCCCACACAAGAAGGTCGCCTCCAGATGCTTAGTTGGAAGGCTTGGTTTCCGTGACAACTGACTTCAGGAGCTGGCAAAACACATGACCAGGCTCTGGGAGGATGCACATAGGAAGCCCACAGACTGCCTCCTTCCACCCTGCAGTTAGGCATGCCTTCCCGGATCCGCCAGATAACCCCAGTGGGTCTGTGTTTGTCATTCCTCTACGCCCTGTCTTCTCTCCTCTGTACTTCCTGCAGAGGACAACCTCCAATTCCCACTGTGTTCCAAGGAGGCAGACTGAGGAAGAGGGGAGGGGAGGAGGGCTGAGAAGTGAATGGAAAAACAAGGAGAGAGGGAGAAGAGGAACAAGGGAAGATAGTCTGGGTCTACCGACAATCTATCCTGTATACTCACTCTTCAATCCCCTTGACACAGGGCACCCCACACCATCCCCAGCAACAAAGTGATGAACCTTCTACTTTTCCTTGGCTTTGCCACAGAGAGTGGGAAGGTGACTTCCAGATGGGTGAACCGAGGCCCAGGCTATATGTAGCCTGCCCTCTTGCGCGGTGTTCCCAAAGCCACTGGGCAGCCAGGGTGGAGGGGAGTGGTCAAAGAAGAATCCACCCTCCTAGGAAGGAGCCCACAAAGGTACTGTGGGGTGTTAATTTTAGCAGGGAAGAGGGGGAAACTAAGGAAATGTCCACCACCCGATTTCCAGCTCTGTAGCCATTGCCAACACAGTCCTCCCCCCGCTCTGGAGTCTCCTCTTCTGCCGGGAGACTGGCGCTTAGAACCTTAAGGGAGAGAGAGCCACAAGCATACAATTGCACGCTCAACTGCACAGCGCCACGCAGCGCTCAGAGATCCCCCTCAACAGACCCATAAAACGATTACACACAACGGTATACCGATCCACAAGCGCAATTACAGTCGATTGTATACTGTTAAATATGCACAACAGTATTGCAAGCACACACAGCCACATTTGACTGTCACACACAGACTCAAGGGCAGCGACACAAAACCAAGACGCAAATACAATAGCCTCACGATCCCGCCCTTCTTCCGGCATACACCTCTTAGCACTTCATCCACACATGCTAGGAGCCTCCATCTCTTACACAGAACCGTTCAACCTTTCAGAAGAAACCTTTTAATTTTTTTTTTTCAAAGAAAAAAAGCCATATAAATATTAGAGTATAAAACTTGCGTGAGACACAGGAAGGGGAGTGGGTGGGGAGCTACATGACTATGCGAAGAGAAGCACTTATAGGAGTCAGTACAGGGGACGGGGTCGCCGCAGCGCATGGACACAGCACAAAACACAGCACGGGCCGCCGCAGGCGGATTCAACGACAGATGGCTGCGCGGAGCCCTCCGCCCACCCGCCATCACGGAAAAGCACACCGCACTACACTATTGGCTATTCTACACCAGCCGAAAGAGGGAGGGGGCTCTACACTACTGTAAGGGTTGGGGTGGGGTTCTTGCGCAGCCCCACTGGAGGAACGGGCCTGGGGGAGGGGGTGGGCAGAAGGGGATGGGCAGAGAAAGGTCTATGCACAAGGAGGCACTGGGGGACTTTAACCAGGCTCTGGCCACTAGGGAGCAGACTGGGGGGAGGGGGGCTGGGCATTGGCCTTCACGGAGAAGAAATGGCACCTGGCAAGATGAAGGAACAGAGGCTGGAGGAGTGCAGGGGCCCTGTGGAGAAGCCGGGATCCTAGGCTGAGACTTTCTGTCCACCTGGTCCCTGCTGTAGCTCCATGCCTCCCCAACCCAGGGACCAAGAACCGCCTAGCTGGCCCTGCCTCACTGTTAGGGCCACACTGATTCTTCTACCTGTGGCACCTCTGGAGTACCCAGCACCCACAGAGGGCCCTCTGACCTCTCCAGGGGACCTGGTCCCAAACGTCCTCAGACCTTCCTTTGACTATAATGCCAGTTTAAATCCATTGGTGCTAACAGCTCAGCCCAAAGCTCACTGCCTGAGGTGAGTGAGCAAGCCTTGAATGTGGTAAACGAGAGTCCAGCCTGGTACTTGGTTTATGGCTGGAATTGGGGATCTGGCCAGTACCCTGGGGACACAGAGCCTTCTGCAAGATCCTGATAACTGGCAAGTCAAGCTTTGTCCATCCCCTATGTCCACACCCTTCCCTTCTTTATCTTACCACCCCATACTGTCTTGAAACATGCAATGAAGTCTCTTGTTTGGAGAGGGGGAAGTCACGGCATGCAGCGGGAACATCAAACAATGAAAAACAGAACAAAAGACTGGTCCCAAGGGCGCTGGGAAGAGGCACGGTAGCAAAGTGCCCTCCCTAAATCCAGCAAGCGTCAGTACCATGGCAATGGTGACCATGTCTGCCAAAACTTGAGCTTGGTCTTGGGCTCTGGAAGGAGATGAAGGGACAGGCACCAAACCATGCTTTGGGGGCAGTCTGAGAACTGGAGAGGCCAAGAGGTTATGACGCCCTTCCAACTCTTCAGAACTACGAGCCTTTTTAGGTCACCAGGTACCTCAACACCCCCACCACCTTATTCAAGAAAGAGGAGCTGCTGAGGGGGTGGGGTGACAGGAGCGAGGCAGGGAATTGTGGATGGGCCTGATTGAATTTGGAAGATGGCAAAGTTCAGCTGTAACTAAAGGGGGTGTGATAAATGGTGTCTACACTAACCCCACTACCCCCATGGGCACAGCAATTGACTGGATGGGGGTTCCCAGCAGAACTCCCTTTTGCATATTCAATCCCTTGGGGGCAGAGAGGGGGGTGTTGACTGGGCACTTGTTTCTGTTTCTCAAAGGGAGCATGGCCTGGACCCCTACCAGTATCTGGGGGTGAGCCCTGAAAATATGAGGCCTGGGTACAGATACGGAGAGGCTGGGCTGGTTGGGGAGGGAAGTTGCCCCGTGGCTCTTGGCCTGGCCTCCACGTTACTTCTTCTCTTTTTTGCCTGACTTCTTCTTGTTGCCATTGCCACCGGTGGGGGCCTTGCCATCTCGCTTGCCAGCCGCGTTGGTCAGTGTGGCGTTACTGCCGGGGATGTAGACGTTCTGGCGGTAGTCCGGCACGTGCTGCAGGGTAAACTGGGGCCCGTAGCGGGCACTCAGGCCCATGGTGCCAGCGCCCCCTCCCAGGGTGGAGCCCCCATCAGCAGCTTCTGCAAGAGAGAGAGGAAGGTGAAGAGCTAAACTCTGGGTCCCTCTTTTATAGCACAACCAGTTAATGGGCAGAGCGCCCAGCCCTGACCACAATGAGCCCTGGGAATATCCTCTCTATCAAAGGGGGATAAACACCTTTTGATAAATACCCTCTAACAAAGAGGCAGAGGTAAGTGGCTCTGGAGTGAGACCAGCTGGGTTTGATTCCCAGCTCTTTTACCTACTAACCAATTGGGGGCAATCCCTATGTCTCCTGATCTATGAAAAGGGGTAAAAATAACAACTACCTCTTCTGGTTTCGGTGAAGACTAACCAAGATTATGTAGGGCCTAAAACATGCTGTTATTTTTCAGGGCATAAATAAAAGCTCTCCGTCCTTGCCCTAACCCTTCTCACGGGAGCCTCTCTGGTCTCCACATTAGACTGTGGTCTCCTGGAGGGCTGCAACTAGGGCCTGTGTGTCCTCCTATCCTTCACCAGCCGGTGCCCACAGAGTGGGGGCACTCAGCAGTTCTGTTGTTAGCAGGGGGTCAGGGGGTTTTGCAGGTATTCATTTCATAACAGCGACAGGAGTTGACTAGTGTCAACTATTCTGTGCCAAGTACTCTGCTAGATACTGCACGTGCATGATGGCTTTCGCCTCAGTGAGACAACCCAGTGAGGTATGGTATTTATCCTTACTTTATATATGAGGAAAGCAAGGCCCAGAGAAGGTAAAAGACTAACTCAAAGCCACAGCAGCCATCACAGGTTAAAGCAGGGGTGGCTAAGTGTATCTCAGCATATACTGTAGAGAGAGTCACCACTACCACCATCAGGTTGGATCTTATCACTCTGAGGATAAAGGAGGAGGACAGAAGACAAAATGAGCCATGTTCTAGGAGGCTAAAAAGATGATTCCGGGACCAGATATCTATTATTTCTCTTTTGGATTTCAAATTTTTATTTAAATTCTTGTTAGTTAACATATATGGTAACATTAGTTTCAGGTGTAGAATTTAGGGATTCATCACTGACCTATAACACCCAGTGGTCATCACAAGTATCCTCCTTAATACCCATCACCCACTTGGCCCATTCTCTGCGACCAGGTATCTTAGGTACAAGGTAGACAGAGGTTCACAGTATCAGAGCTATGGAACATCAGAAAACACCCCAAGCCCAACTTCCTACTGTATACAAGAAGAAACGGGGTCTAGAGAAGTATTCTGGCTCTAGCTTAGCATCACCCTGAGAGCTTGTTAGAAATGGAGACTTGGAATCTGCATTTTAACAAGATTTCCAAGTGATTTTTAGGCACACTGAAGGTAGAAAAGCACAGGATCACTTATCCCATTGGGTTTTTGTGAGGCTCAAATGAGACAGTGCTTCATGAGTCCACAGGCACTTGGTAAGGGCTCACTCAGTGTTGGGTGCAGCGTTCACATCATCACCACCATATAGTGTGTGTTGTTACTTCTACTCTACATGCTCCCTGGGTGCAGCAAGGAAAACCAGGAATTTCCCCGACTCAGCCTGAGTTCCCAAGGGCTCCTGCTGGAGTCCTCTGGCAGTGGGAGGGTTAAAGCCCCTGGAATTCCCAGCCAAGACCCAGCCCAGCTGACAAGAGTTCTCCTCCCAGCCTCCCTTTACTCTAAGCTAGACCCTGGGAGTGGGTAGAGAGGGTGACTAAAGCCGGAGAGGCTGACTAATCCTGGGACACTAACCAGGGATTGAGAAATAGACAGGAACTATTTTAAAAACCAGCACAAGAGGGGGAAGGGCACAGGAGAAGGGAACAGATAGAAAAGCCTTGGGTCTTTCTGCCTCCTCACTCCAATGCTCGGGTTTCTACAATCTCCATTTCAAGTCCCAAATCCCGGGATTTGAGGGCTTTGGGGGGTGTGTGAAAGGCTGGGTGGGAAGGAGCAGCTGCCACTTCCTTCTTTCCCCAGACTGCTCCCCTCCCCCAGCCTTTTCATTCCATTGACTTTTTCAACGTTTTCCCTAATTAACTCCAGGATGGAGCCAAGCTCACCCTCCCCTTCAGCATACCCTCTTCCAGCCTGGGAATGAAGGGGTGGAGGAAGGGGCCTAGATTCTGCTTCAAAGAGCTAGGATTCCAGAGTGATTTAGGGGCTAAAGGGGAGACTTCAGAGGCGCCAGAGAGGGACAAAGAGGGGGACACACACATACATACACATAACACACACACACGCACACGCACGCACACGCATGTGTGTGCACACAGAAATGGGGAGAACCAGGGAGAAGGGAGGTAGAAACAGAAGGGCACAAAGGGCTTGACTTGGTAAATGGAGGCAAAGCCCACCCACATCCCACCAGCATCCCAGATCTCTAAGGAGCACCCCAAGGAGGTGGAAATGACAAAGCCAGTTCTTGCCACCTCCCACCAGAAGCACAGGCCTGATGCTGGCCCAGGCTCTGTGGGGGACTTTGAGGTTGGGCTGGACCAGGAGAGAGAAGGTGTGCAAATCCAGGGCCTAAAAGAAAAAGGCTGACACTAGAGTTCCTTCTGTTTAGCGCTGTCACTAAGAAAGCCGGGTGACCCTGGCAGAGGCCCTGCACAACTCAGGCCTCCATTTCCCCATCTGTAAGTCTGAGGGGGGAGATGGTGGATTGCTGCCTCTGACCTTCTGTAGAATCAATTCTTCATCTGTCCCTCCTTCTACCTCCCCCCAGCACACAGTGAGCAGGGACCAAGATCTTTTCCATTCTATAGAGAAACATTCTTTAAAAAGCAGCCAGAAAGGGGTGAGTGGCTGGCTGACTCAGTCAATAGAGCATGAAACTCTTGATCTCAGGGTTATGAGTCCGAGCCCCACGTTGGGTGTAGAGATTACTTAAAAATAAAATCTGGAACACCTGATGGTGGCTCAGCTGAACTCTTAATTTCACCTTAGGTCAAGATCTCACGGTTTGTGGAATAAAGCCCCATGTGGGGCTCTGTGCTGACAGTGTGGAGCCTGCTGGGGATTCTCTCTCTCTCCCTCTTTCCCTCTCTCTCTGCCTCTCCCCTACTCATGCTCTCTCTCAAAATAAATAAATATTTAAAAAACAAAAATAATAAAAATTAAAAATTAAAAAATTAAATCTTAGGGAAAAAAAAGGCATTAAGAAAGAACCTAGGCAAACTCTGGCCTCAAGGGCAAAGGTCACTGGCCTCCTCTCCAGCTCCTGGCCTCATAGCCTCCTTTCCCACCCCAGCTCAGGGCTGAGACAGCACCTCCAGACAGGGAGGCCTGGTCAAGCTAATCCGGAGTCAGTTGAACCGCAAATCAGAACCTCCTTGAGAACACACTTCCCCCCAAGTGTTTATTTAAAGTGCCTCCCAAGTGTACTTACTTTCCTTCTTACTTACTTCCCCTCAGCAGCCCCTCAGCCAGGCTGGGCTGGACTCCAGGAACCTCTCTGGCTTCAGGGCAGAGAAGTGGGTGTGAAAGTGGGAGTAGAGCCTGACCCTGCCACTTCAACCCTCTGGATCCATTCCCCAAGGCCCTAGCCTACACTCAGGTCAGATGCTGTGTGGGCCAGAGGGGTGGAGCCCTGACAAGGGAGGGGACCCTGGGGGGTTTTAGGCCATAAATACTGATTCCATTTCTGTTTCTTAAATCTGGATTTAGGCCAAAAGCCTCCTTCCTGCATGTAATGCTAAAACCCACAACAGTTAAATATACCTGTCTGTCTACTTCCCTCAAGAACCTGACTTGGTATCTCCTAGAGCCACCCACCGGCCTCTTTCATACTCAGTATCTGGCCCCTCCAGAAGTACAATCCCCTGCCCACCCCAGACCTAGGCCAGTTCTGTCCCGGAAGGCTTGCTGCCCTCTTCACTTTCCCCTTCCTCTCCCCCTTCACGTGAACTACCACGGGCCTGGCTTCACTTAACCTCACAGACATCTGGGAGAGGCATGCCAAATTTAACAAATAAAATGCAGAATACTCCCAATTAAATCTGAACTTGAGATAAACAATGAGCAGGTTTTTTTCTTTTTTAATATAGTATGTCCCAATACTCATGTTTGGGACCTACTTATGCTAAAATATTATTTGTTGTTCACATGAAGTTAAAATTAACCAAGCTTCCTGTGTTTTATCTGGCACCTCTAGTCTGGGAGAATAACGCAAGACAGTAAGAGGAGGTTAGCCTGTACACCTATTCAGCTAAAAGGGAAATGTAGGCTGCATCTAAAGGCAGACATGGTCGCTGCAAAAGCAAAGGCGTGAACTTGAGAGTCAGACTGGGTTAGAATCCCCAATCTGCATCTCAAAATGGGGACCTTGGAGCAAGGGATTTCTCAGTTTTCTCATCTGTCAGATGTAAGTAATCACAGACCTGCTTTGCAGAGCTGGTTAAGAGGATGAATTGACGTGAGGCCTAGCATGCACCCAGGACAGAACATAGGTATGATTTGAAAATTATTGTTCT
Organism: Acinonyx jubatus; assembly: GCF_027475565.1. Taxonomy (NCBI): domain Eukaryota; kingdom Metazoa; phylum Chordata; class Mammalia; order Carnivora; family Felidae; genus Acinonyx; species Acinonyx jubatus. The sequence continues at coordinate 115,979,524 of NC_069380.1, read as the reverse complement.
GATTTTACCGGGTTCTCTCCCAGCCCTCCACACGTGCTGCAGGCCAGACAGAGGATTTCATTGCACTAAGTAAGCCCAGGGTCTAACGCCCTGACAGCCTTCATAGGAAGCCCAAGATGTGCTGCTCCTAAAACTAGTCCTTATGAACAGGCATTATTCTCAATCTGCCTTTTATGGGTCAAACAAGATAAGAGGTAATCAATTTTGGCCACTACCTATTGTGCCTTACTCTGTCATCCCCATGCTAAGGCCTTGCATTGGGCCCTCACAACACCAGCAAGATCTGTTCTAGTTCTCATGTGATAGTCACTGAAAGTGAAGCCCAGAGGGGCTTAGCACCTTCCTTGAGGACTCATGGCTAAGTGTGGGTGCTGAGATTTGAGTCCAGGTTGGTCTGCCTCCAAAGCTTGTGCTCTTAAGTACTAACATCATTCTGTTTTTCTGTTTGCCCTACTCAGGACCCTTCTGACTGTTCAGGGACAAAAACCATTGGCTGAATCTCTGTTGCATGTGAAGTTCTGTTAGCCTTCTAGGAAAATCAAAATCCTGCTCTGGAGGTGGGGCAACAACAAAGGGAAGGGGTCTCACATATCCAAATGTGTTCTCTGTGCTGGGAGTATCCACGCCCACAACCATGGAGGGAAGGGCCTGTACGTCACAGGTCCAGTACTTTGTGCTTTGTGTTATCATCTCATTTAATCCTCACAACAACCCTTGGAGGCCACGGTCTCCATTTTCTTGGCTTAAGAAGCTGAGATTTATCGAGATTAAGCAAAATGATCAAATTCACAAAGATAATAAATGACAGAAGTAGGATCCGACCCATGTGGTCCCATTCTGGAGCTGGACTCTTAACGTCACTCCCTCTATTCCCTCAATAAATCTTTCCTTTCTCACTCTTTTCTAGGCATCCCAGGAAGTCTTAACCTGTTTCTCAACCTGGGTTTTTGTCCAGGAATTATGAGTCCTCTCAGGGACTCCGAGAAAGATCCAGAGAAACCATGCAGGTTGATAGCCAGTCTTAAGGCAGATGGCTGTGGGATTCCCCCCAGAACCCCAGGTCCCCCATCCCCACACACACAGTGGCACAACTTACCACTGGCAGAGGCCAAGATCATGGCTTGAAGCATCTCTGTGTCAAACTGGTTGTTGGGCCAAGTGCCGGTTTCATCGCCATTTTGGGAGCTGAGGAGAGAGTGGGATGGTGAATACAGTCTCCCAGGCCAGCCTAGCTCACGCCTCTCCCGTCCTCTCCTAGAGCTCCCAGATCTAGTAACCTGTATCTCCATCCCATGCCCAAAGATGGCCTGTAGGATTATAACATATAATGTTTGCAAATACTTTGGAAAAATCCCTTTGCCTAGCATACTTGCTTGCCTTGCACCATCTATAGAAATCAAACCTTTTCTGAGGCACTTCCCTAATTCCTCAAGCTCCCTCTCACAGCAAATCTGGTGTTCCCTAGACTGCCAGTTCCCAACTTCTACCTTGCTAAGATGAATAAAATTTGTCAGAGGGATTTCTAAGCAACTCCCCCCAGCCCAGCCCAGGTGCCTCCCCCAGGCAGCTCAGGTCGCATGGCTCCTGCTGCTATACCTGTCTACACTGTCTGTAGAAGATGGTGTCTGCACCCCTCCTGCTGAAGCACCTAATTAAAACCTTTGGACACTCTAAGCATTGAGAAAAACACGAAGTGCTTGATGATTGTTAAAAACACTAACTTATAAATGACCTGAAGAAATTCCAGCTCAACTCAGATCTTTCCCACAGTGAGTATTTCCATGTTTTTTGGAATTCTGAAATATCATATTATTTCTGTTTTTGAGGGAAGGAAGAGCCACCCTGACACACACACCATTAGGTGACCCTTGGCACCACCTGGAACACCAAAGTTCCTCAATAAGTATTTCTTGCTTGAATGAATGGGGAGGAAAACGCACGAAGAGAGTGAGGTTACCATAGGGAAGGATCTGGCACCAGGGTAAGGGCTGCAGGGCAGGCCTTGGAAGCATGAGAGGGAGACAGAGAGAGCAAGAGCATGATCATGTTGGTGTATTCTGTCATGGTGGGTGAGCACAGCCAAGAAATGCTTTACAATTTTTCCAAGTTCTGTCCCTGCTTACGGTTTCCCCTGATCTGGGATTCTCCATCCTCAGGTAGGTGGACTTAGTCTAAGGCTTGGCCAGAGTGCAGCTGCTCTATGTGTCCTCTATACCCTCACATCAGACAGTTAGGGTTGAAGGGAAAGTAGGAGCCTCATTTCTCTCTCAGAGTGACAACAGTTGGAATTCTGTGTCCATTTATTCAACCAACATTTACTGACCAATTACTGTGTACCAGACACTGGGCAAGATACTGGGGTTATAGTTGTGAACGCGACTGACATAGTCTCTGTGATGCTCATGGTCTATATACTAAGAGGCTGACATTAAATAATCACACAATTATTTAATGGTAACTGTGACAAGTGCCATGGGGGCAAAGAGCAGGGTGTATAAGGGAGTCTTGATTTAGTAAGGGCTAGGGAGCTCAATCAGTCCAAGCTTCCCTGAGGAAAAGGGAAATTAGAAGACAGGGAATTCACATCTGAATAAATTTCCAGGTAATCTGTAGGACAATTCCATCTAAACAAAGGTAGGAGGAATGACAGAAAATCACCACCTCGTAACCACCAATCACTGGTGAATATTAAAATATTAAAACTGAAAGGTTGCTGCACAGTCTCAAATATCACGCACAGAGTACTTATTAATCACAAATACTTTAAAATATATTTGTAATGGAGAGATCTGAAGATACCACTTTAACTAAGTGAACAAAGTGAGTATCCCTGAAAGCTGAACAAAATGACATGAAATGATTCCTGACGTAATGGAGGTGTACAATGTCACCCAGTCAGTATTCCTACCAAAATGGTTGTTAACCTGATTTCACTGTGAGAAAATGATAAGCAAATCCAGATCATGGGACATTTTATTTATTTGTGTTTATTTTTGAGACAGAGGGAGAGAGGGACAGATAGATAGAGGGGGACAGAGGATTCAAAGCGGGTTTGGTGCTGACACCATGAGTTCATGACCTGAGTTGAAGTCAGATGCTAAACCAACTGAGCTACCCAGGAGCCCCAGATTGTGGGACATTTTAAAAGACAACTGGCTTGGACTCTAAAAAATGTCCATGTCATTAAAACAGACAGACAAAAAAGTAAGGAGACTGTTCTACATTAAAGGAGACGAAAGCAATAGGGCAAGCAAAGGTAATTCATGCTCCTTGATTGAATCCCAAATTGAAAAAAAAAAAAAAAAAAAAACATCAGGGGTGCCTGACTGGCTCAGTTGGTAGACCATGCAACTCTTGATATCAGGATCATGAGTTCAAGCCCCACATTGGGTATAGAGCTTGCTTTAAAAAAAAAAATACCAAACAAATTAAAAGGACATTTGGAGAACATTTATGAAAATCTGCCAGTGGACTACATGTTATTACACTACTGTTAAATTTCCCAAACGTGATCATTCTTGTATGGTTTGTATGAGAATGTTACTGTTATTAGGAGGTGTATACTAAAGTTTTTCAAACACTACAATGTCTGCAACTCTCAAATATTCAGGAAAAAAAAGTGTAGTATGTGTGTGGAAAGAGAGAGAGAGAAAAAAATGCAAAATACAAACAACTGATTAATCTAGGTAAAAACAGTATGTCTGAGTTGATCACACTATTTCGACAAGTGAACTTTTTGACAAGCTTGAAACATCTCAAAGTAAAATGTTGAGAAGTAAAATGAAGTATCTAGGAGAAAGTAGTGTTGTGGGAGAGAGCTTTCCAGGCAGAGTGAGGAACGTGCCCCAAGCCTCTGAGGCTGGGAAATGCTTGGCCAGTTCAGTGGACTAAGGGCAGCCAGTGTGGCTATCCCAAGGGGAGATGGTGTCAGGGGCTGAGGTTGTAAAATGGACACTAAAAACTTTGGTCTCATTCTAAGAGCTCTGAGAAGTCACTGAGGTGTTTAAAGGGAGGGGGGTGTCATGATTGGATTTAAGAATTTAAAGACTGCTTTTGCTCCTGGGAGAGGACTAAGGGTGAAGGGTCCCTCTAGGAGGACAAGAGCCCAGTGCTGCGGCCTCAGCCACCTCTGTCTCCGTGGGAATCCAGGGGTCTTTACTTGCAGTCCTGCTGTCACTGGACGTTCTGGAAGGCAGAGGCCTCAGGCAGATGGGCTCATGCCTAGAGGAGAAGCCTAACTGGGATAGAGTGGGGAGAACAGTTGTCACGGAGGGGAAGCAGAGAGAAGGGCTCCAGGGGAGACAAGAGGGTCAGATACCTGGTTAGGGGGATGCCCAGTGGAGACTGGGGAGTGGTGCTGAGGGAACAGAGGTGAGTGGAGGGGTAGGCCTGGAACCATAATGGGCTGGGCTATAAGGAGGATTCTTGGGCAATGGTTGAAGGCTGCAGGCTAAACAGATGGGCAGGTTGCCAGATCTTTGACTTCTTTCTGAACAATTTGCTGAGAGCTTCCTATTCTCTGGAAGAGAATATATTTATGTTCTTCCTATATATATGTGTGTGTGTGTGTGTGTGTTTGTGTGTGTGTATGTGTGTGTGTATATATATAGCCAAATTAAGCCTCAGAACCACCTGCAGGTAAGTGTTATTATGATTATCCCTTATTTTTCAGTAGATGAATCCAGGGCTCAGAGAGGTTAAGAGACTCCCAAATTCTCACAGCCAATAACTGGCAGAGCTACGTCCTGAAAGAGGCCTAATGTGAATCTGAAGCCTATGTTCTTATACATGACACCACACTGGACTTCAGCAGAGAGGCAGCAGTGGGGATAGGAGACTCTTCCAGGATTTAGGAGATGTTGAACAATAAAAGTAGAGGGGGATTGACTATCTCTAATTCACCATTTTCCAAGCATCCACTATGTGTCAGTGACTATGGTAAACCCTGAGATATAAAAGCTGATAGACAGAGTTTTGCCGTAAGGAGTTTGTATTCTGGTGCAATGGATGGGTGTGTGAGGGAACATCCCAGAAGATGGGCTATGGAAAAATGCTCCCTGCAGCATGATCAAAAAAAAAGAAAAGTCTGGGAAAGTCACCTCTAACAACAGCCTGGATTTAACTATGTTAAAATATAAACACGTATGAATTTTTTTAAGGTAGTAAAAGCCTGTCAGCCTTTTAAAATATACATTATATGTCCATATAAGGGTCTGTTTTGCAACAATTAACTTTGAATTTGTTTTTTTTTTTTTTTAATGACATGGGAAAATTGTGATATACTGCAAAGAGAACAGATACAGGTGGACCTTCTGTTCCAGCTCTCTCTCTGCCCTGCCCCAACTCACACTCGTGCTCTCTCAAAATAAACAAACATTAAGAAAATAATATAATAAAATACACATGTGCAAATATTAAAGAGCTTAAGAGATTTGAAACACTCAAATACAAAATGTGGGTCTTAATTTGGATAAGTGTGCAAATGAATTACCAGAGAGAGACACATAACGGGAAGTGTCAATACAGACTAGATATTTGATGATACTAGTTTATTAATATTATATTACTTAGTATTAACATATTTTTAGTTTATTGATATTACTGTTAATGCTTCTGTATGTAAAAGAACTGTCTAAGACCGTGAAGAGTCAGATGACATTATATGATGGCTGAGATTTGTTTCACAGTAATTCAAGGGGGAAACAGGGTGGAGACTGAAGTGAAACAACGTAAGGCATTAGGTGAAGCTGGACGGTGGGATCATAGAGGTTCATTATACTGTTCTAGTTTTGTACAAATTTGAAAATTTCATATTCAAAAAATTTTAATGGGGGTTTCTCTGGGTTGTGAAATTTGAGTTCTTTTTCTTTTAAAAATTTTTCTCTATTTCCCCATGCTTCTACAGTGAGCATGTATTATTTTATAAGCAAAAAAAAAAAAAAAACCCCAAAACTAAGTTGCTATTTGTCTGCTGAATGGCTGCCTCAACTGAGGAAGAGCAGGGATAGTGTTTCTCAGAGGAGGGGGATGGAAGGGTAGTGTGGAGCCATCAAAGGAGAACAGAGTGGAGACCAGGACAAGCTAAATGGAGACTCTCACTGTGCAGAGACTGGGAACAGCTGCAGGGTGGAGCCTGTGTTACTGTGTGAGAAGGGACAAGTGGCTTGCTGGGTTCAGAGCGTGAGATAACAGCTGTTGAGATAAGAAGCCAAAAAGATGACTCGAGACAGGACAGGGGCTGGAAGGAGGAGCACCTGGCAGGCAGGGACTTCAGAACAAGTCTTTCCCCCTTTTGTCTGGGCAATGTGACCTAGTGCTGACTTGAACTTGAACTAGGTTCACCTCAACACTAACCCTGCTGTGAACATGGTGTGCCAGTAGCCAAGATGTGCAGTGGAGGGGAGTGGAGCAGAGAAGCAATGGAGGGCTGGAGCCAGAGTTGGACTAGATAAATCTCCTTTCTTCATCCTTCCACTCAGATTTACTCATCATAACAGCAGCAAAGACAAAGTACCCTGTCAGTCTGTTGATCTTGAGAGGCCTTACCACAAGGCCTGTGTGGAGGCTCTTCCCTCTCTCCTTGAGCTGGTTAATTTGAAACCCTTCAGATTTCAGCACAATCTCCTTTCCTCCTAAAGGTCCTCTTGCTCCCTTACCAGGGCAAATCCCTACTGTAGGCCCTCACCACCAGGTAGTGCACTTTATAGCACTTACAATAGCTGTGATCTTACATTTACTTTGGTATTTAGTTAATATTTGCTTTACTCAACGCATGGTAAGCTCCTTGTGGGCAGAGAGCAGGCCTATTTTGTCATCTCCTACCCCTAAAACACCACCTGGCCTACAGTAGGTGCTTACTAACTATGGAATAAATGAAGGAGAAAAGGTATAGTTGTTGGATTGGGCCCTTAATGTTTATTTCACCTGGGCCATTTTGGAACTACATCAGAAATGTTTGTCCATCCCCCTCAACTTAACTAAGGAAGGGAATCTTCCCTTACATCTCCCCAAGAGCTCCTATATTTCAGGCCACCAAGTCTTTCATTTGATGACAAGGGACTTGAGGCAGGGGTACGGTGCTCAACCCAGAGGGGACAACAGAAGCAATCTGTGGGACTTCTAGGTTCAGCACTGAATTCTGCTTCAGGGCCAGTATACAGTCTGCAGCAGAGATGGGTAAAGGGGACACAATTTGCCCAGTACCTCTCATCACCTCAGCTCAAATGTCACTTCTTCTTGGAGGCTTTCTCTACCCTTCCCCCCATGATTACACTCATATGACCCTCTTTTTCTGAGAACTTGCTATGATTTCTAACTAGACATTTTTTAGTGCAATTTGTTGTCAATTTGTTGTCTCACCTGCTATCCTGGAAGTCTAAGAGCTCAAAGATCATGTCTGCTTGTTCATTCTTACAGGACAGTGCTTAGAACATGGCCTGGTTCATAGTAGATGCCCAGTAAGTAGGTGATGCATGAATGAATACATGAATAAACATATGAATGACCTAATGGATAAGCTATACAGAAAGGTTGGCAAGGCCACTGGATTAAAAGGAGACAGATGGGGTCAAGGGAGGGGCAAAGACAGTCCAAACCAACTGTTTTTCTGCCTTCTAAAGGCCTTCTAGGTAGCATCTTGAGTTCCTGATACATGTGTAGGACTGCACATGCCAAGGAGGTGGAGTCTCTACCTCCCTGGCATGTGCTGAGGTCTCCTGGATTCTTGTTGTGACAGTGAACACTCACCAACTATAACATGTGGGAAAATGTGGGCAGCAAGTGCCTGACCATCAAGGAGGCAGAGGAAGGTAACCTCAGCTCTGCCCTCTCTCTCTCCTGGGTTCCTTGGACTCCTCTAGGCTCCTGGCTTCTAACAGGGAGAACTGGCCCAAAGCCCACCCCACTTCCCTCAGATCAACTAAAGATCTTTCTGCTTTTTCCTTCCCCACCACCCGCAGGAGGTTCCTGTCTCAGCAGGAATTCATACTCAACTGAAATGAACAGCTGGGATAGCCTGGATAGAGGAGTATGTGGTGCTGAGCACTGATCAAAGACTCTGTATGTGAGGGACAGGGGCAGGGAGAGAGTTGTGGGCGGGAGGGGAGGGGATGTGTGTGCTGGCTTGCCCACAAGTACAAAAAAATGAGAGACAGAGACAAAGAGTAGGAGACAGGATAAAAGGGAAACAGAGAGAAACAAAGAGTAACAGGAAGAGATTCAGCAATGCAGACACAGACTACACACTTAGAGATACAGAAACAGACACACACAAAAACAAGGAAAAAGACATAGGCTGAGAACAAAGAGGAAAGCAGAAATATCAAGAGGTTGAGAAACCAAGAGACTAGAGACAGAGGAACATGAGGACACTAGGAAATAGGAAAAGAAAAGAGTTCAAGGAAAGAGACTGGGAGGCAGAAACAGACAGAAAAGAAACAGAGACTGAGACTAAGGAAGAGTCATATTTATTCATTAATTCCATATTTATTGAGCACCCAGCATGGCAGGTGCAGTGCAAGGCACAGATCAGGGCAAGTAGACACAAACGGCAGGGACCAAGATGCAGCAATAAAGACAGAAACTAAGAGACAGAAAGAGAGTGAGAGGCAAAGACCACAAACTGAGATAAGAGACTGAGGGAAGGCCAAAGCAGTAAGAAAGAGTGGCAGAGAAAAAGGCCTGCAGGTAGAGAGGGCAGGACCAGTTTCAGGACCTAGGCAGCCTGGAGTGGGGCGGGAGGAGACCTGTCCCAGGAGCTCCCTCCTCAGCCCAGCCTCCAGCAGTGCAGTCTCCACTTCCAACAGCTGACCCACCTCCCCCACCTCTCCTGGGCTCTTCCCCGTGGACTCTGGAGGAGGTTCTGACTGCCGACTGTGCCTCCCCCCGTCTCCTCTCCCCTGGTTCTCTGCCTGAACCCCAGCCCAACCTGGAACAGGGGGACTTAGGAATTAGATGGGTTCCACCCAGAGACCACCTCAGGACCAGGAGATAGGAAAAGATTCACCTGGTGAGAAGGGAGGGGCTGAGGTGTGAAATGAGCTTTCAAAATAGAGTAGAAGCCTTTTCCTTCTGGGCTCTGTGTACCAGCCCCCAATACACCAAAGCCTCCCTGAAATCCGGAACTGAGGGAAGAAGCCATTTGTAGCAAATGCTGAGCCCTCCCCCACCTCCTCCCACGTCATCACTGAGAAAATGCCGCAGAGAAGAGGGTGGGCTGGAGAAGCAGTCACCTACCCGCTGGTGCCAGGTCTCTGGGCCTGAGAGAATCGCCAGTCCGTGTTGGGCGGGGCTTGCTGTGGAGAAAACAGAGGGAAAGGGGCTGAGTACTCACAAAAAGAATGTCACCACAGTCTGGGGATGGGCAAGGAAGGAAAGAGGGGAATGGACACAGAGAAAGAGGAGGGAGGGAAAGACTAATCTTCAAAGACAAACCGAACCCCAGGTCTCAGAGGTCTGAGGCAGAGAGAAAATAACACCTATCTGAACACAGTGAGCAAACCCAGATTCCTCTGCTGAAGAAATAGCCCATTCCTCCCTGCCCACAGACTCAGAAATTCGGAGCTGAGATTCAAGGGCTGAAAGTGTCTCCTGTGGAACCAGAGGGAGGGGTGCAGAAAAGGCCCTCAAAAGTGGCAGAGGAGATTTTAGATGAGAATTTCACCAGCCTCTAGAAAGAATTTATTTAGCTCCTCAGCTGGGAACAAAAGCATCCTTGCAGCAAGATGGCTGCTGCTCCGGGTAACCCTTTTTGCGCCAGGTTGTGCTGTAATATATTCAGAGGGACGCCTCCTCCAGGCCTTTGGCTCTCAAGAATACCTTCCCACAGCTAAACACATTATTAACTTAGGAGTCATGCCAGACTGATCCTTTGCAGGGCATCCAAGCCCCAAGACACCCCTCACCCCCAGAACTCTGCCAGACAATGGCTCTGACTAAGGAGGAGAGAACAAGGCTGCTCTGTCTGGGACAGAGAAAACTGCTGGGATGGAGCCCAGCAGAGACCTAGCTCCCACAGCCTCCAAAGCCTCTAAGGAGAGCCAGCTAAGTCTCCAGGGCTCCTAAGGGGCTGATCTGTAGCCATGTCCCACCTGGGTGAAGGTGTGGGACTTTGGCCGGCCACTTCACTCCTGAGTCCCTTCTACCCTTTCGAGAGGGTGTATTATCCCATCACATATGGAGCACTCCTAGAGCCATCTCCTTACCCCTTCTGGGCTGTGCGGATAAGAGACTCTCACTCTCACTCCCAGAAGCAGAGGAGAAGTGTGAGCATCTCTGATTACACGGGGGAGAAGACAGACCCAAGTCTGTCAAGTATCTCACGCTAAGGCCCACAGGTGTCAGTGATATGAGCAGAACTCAGAAAGTTAGCATCCCAGGTACAACACAAGTCACCAGCACCACTCCAGATCACCAGCCTGGGGAAAGGCAATGGGATGCCTACTCATCAGCCACTGTATTCTTAGACACAGGACAATCTATGTATGATCCATGCAAGAACCATGAATCATGCAAGAACCATGACAGACTGGAGGAGAGTTGCTGGGCAAAACTCACAACTTACACAAAGATGGCGGGTCCAAAGTGTGTTCAGTGAGGGCTATTCAGGAACAAGGAGCCCCAGAAGACTTTTCTCTAACATATAAAGCCCTAAAAGGGAAAGAATCCCATCTATGCCCCATCCAAGCAGATGCAAACTGCCCTCCCATCTTCCAGCTTTGTGAAAGCACAAATTCTGGAATTAGACCCAAGTTAGATCTTTCTCTACCACTTACCCAGTGAACTTGCATGTCACTTGACCTCTGTGAAATTCAGTTACAAGGTGGGGAAGCTAGCATCTACCCAACAAAATTCTTGGGAAGAACAAGTGAAGAACATGGTACTCCAAGGAGGTAGTGCAGGAAGGCTCTTTCAATCAGCTATCACATGGGGGTATTGTTTCAAACTCTAATTCTGATTCATCAAGTGCAGGGTGGGGCATGAGTATATTTTGAATAAAAGCTCCTGAGTTTGTGGAAACTTGTGCCTTTTTACTATCATAGTTTCCCCACTGATGAGGGCACCCCAGCATCTGGCAGAGGCTGTGGCTTTCCCTCAGCTGAAGGAAGGATTGACAGAGTCTCACATACTTTGGTCACCCCCAAAGCCCTGACCCTAGATCACAGGAACCACATCAAGGTCATGACGGAGCCAAAAGCCTATCTCTGAGTGTCCAGGGTCCAGGTGCTTCATGTCCCCACTTCCTGTGATAGGACAGGCAGTGACTGTCACTGAGGTCCCAGGCTGCCTATCCTACCCTTGGCCCACAGGGTAGCTCAGCCAGACCCAGAGGTTTCTGGGCTGGAGGCACACCGCTGCCCTCTGCTTGGAGCCCCAGTACTATGGGGTGGCCCACGCCAGAGTTAAAAACTCTTGCCCAGAGGTGACCTGATCTAGTCCCAGGTAGAAGCAGGAAAAGGTTCCTGGGTCCTTGCAGGCCCTGGGAAACTGTGCCATGGGATCCTCACCAGGGTGTGATCAGTCAGCAGTGAGCACCACTGAGGCCAGCAGCCAGGTGGTTGGGAAGCTATGAGGGGCCCAGGAACAGCCAGTGCATGTGAACTTGGCAGCAAGCGCTGGCAGTAAAAGGTGGTGTGTGTGTGTAAGCCCAAGTGCAGGTGTGTGTGCGTGTGTGTGCGTGTGTGTGTCTGTGAGCATGCAGATGAGATGAGACAAGTCTGTTGCTGCGTGTGGCCAGTGGGTGTGTTCTGCAAGGAGGACATGCATGAAGCCTGGATGTACAATGATCCTGTCTACAGGTGCATTTGTTTGACGGAGGAATAAGGAAGGTTGAGATTAACAGTGAAGTCACAGATCAAGGGACTGGAAGAGGAAACTTAAAGACTGGCACAGCAAGCTGGCTGGCTTGGGAGTCAAGGAAGCTGGATGCAGGCATAGATCCATGACTGCCTCCACCAAGGACCACCCTCTGCTCCCCAACCCTAGCCATAAAGACTGCTGGGCCCCAGCCTTTTCTGAGTGAGGGCAGCAGGGACTGGTCTTACTTCCCCTCACCTATAATCACCACCACCTCCTGGTGCTCAGAGTCCTATCCCCACATTGGCATTCCACACAATCAGTCCAAATGGTCCCAACAATCAGGTGGAGTGCAGGCAACACTGAGCTCCATCCTCCACTCCCACACCCCCACCCCCTCCCGAGAGGAATGGACATAAATTCAAAGTCCCTTTTGTGGATGGGCTGCTTCTCCATTGCAGGCCACAGGGGTTGTCCTGGGCAGTGTTGAGCCCCTCACCTGGCTCCGCTCCCGCAGCGTATTAGAGCGGGACCGGAAGGCATCAGGCTCCAGCACCAGCGCTGAGGGCTGCTGGACACTGAGGGGCCTTAGAAAAGTGAAGTCACTGCCATCCGAGGCTGGTGAAAAGCATGTCCTGTAGCAGTGGCTCTGTGAGTCTGTGGGCCGCAGTGTCACCTCCATGTACTTGAGTGTGCCGTCTGAGCTCACCTGCAGGTTGGGACTGGACTGCTTATAGAAGTCCCGAGAGGGCGAGTCCTGGTGCCTGCAGCACTGGCCCCCACCCCCATCCTCATCTGTGTGCCCCCGAAGGCATTTAGCTGACAGAAAGGTGAAGGTGACTAAGGATAAGAGACTGATGGCTGCAAGAGCCACAATGAGGTAAAGGGTAAGGTCTGAACGCTCAGGAGGGAGTGTGAGGAAATCGTTGGATTTGGGCATTTCCTCAGGGTCCTCATCCTCCAGAACCAGCAACACTGTGGCTGTAGAGGAGAGAGAAGGGTCACCATTGTCCCTCACCAGGACCACAACCTGCTGGGTGTTAGAGTCATCCTCCCGTAAGGCCCGGGCTGTGCGCACCTCCCCAGTATGTGCAGACACCAGGAACAGTCCTGGAGCTGTAGACTGTGGCAACAGTGAATAGGAGAGCCATGCATTGTGGCCAGCATCAGCATCCACAGCTGTCACTTTGGTGACCAAGGAGCCAGGAGGAGCAGAGCGAGGGAGACGTTGGGGGACTGAGAGTTCCCAGCCGGGTCTTGGGTGCAGCACCGCTGGTGCATTATCATTCTGATCCAGGACAAACACATGCAGAGATGTGTTCGAGTGCAATGGGGGAGAGCCAGAGTCTCGCACACCCACCATGATGTGCATCATTTGCAACAATTCGTAGTCAAAGGTGCGCTGGGCAAAGACCCGCCCATCCTCAGGGTTGACATATACAAAGGAGGAAGCTGGGGCTCCCTGAATCTGATTCCCTACAATGGAGTAGGTGAGATGGGCATTATCCCCAGTGTCTGGGTCTGAGGCAGCCACAGTGCAAAGAAGGGAACCTGGAGGCCGGTTTTCAGGGATGTAAGCAGTATAGAGCTGTTGAGAAAAGTAGGGTGCATTGTCATTAACATCTGAAATGTTGAGCCGGATGGTGAGATGTGCATGCAGGGGAGGTGAGCCTGCATCACTAGCAAGTAGCTCAATGACATAGTGGGATGTGGTCTCCCGGTCCAAAGGCTGGCTGGTTAGCAGTGAGTAGTGGTTCTCAGAAGGCTTAATCTGAAATGGCAGGTCCGGGGAGATATCAAGGCTCACTTCACCATTTCTCCCCGAGTCTCGGTCCCGCACATTAAACAAGCCCACTACTGTGCCCACTGGTGTGCTCTCCAGGATAGGGTTGACCAGAGAGGCTAGCAGTACCTCTGGGGCGTTGTCATTGGCATCTTCCACATCCACCTGAATCATGCAGTGGCCTTCCATAGCTGGCTGTCCCTGGTCACGGGCTCTTGCATGAATTTCATAGAAACTTGACTCCTCAAAGTCTATGGGACCCAACACATGGATTGCTCCACTGCTAGGGTCTAGGCCAAAGATGTTACGCACCACTTCTGATGTATGGTCTCCAAAAGAATAGTCTAGTTGGCCATTGGTCCCCTCGTCCAGATCAGTGGCATTGAGGTGGAGCAGCAGTGTACCCATGGGTGCATTTTCTGGGAGCCCCACACGTAGAACTGAGGACTGGAAAGTCGGAGCATTATCATTAATATCCAGTACAATGACAGAGATAAGGGTCGTCCCTGAGCGGGCTGGGATACCCCCATCCACAGCAGTAAGCACCAGCTGATGTCTTGCCTGGGCTTCACGGTCCAGCTGCTGCTCCAGCACCAGCTCTGGGAATAGCTTCCCGTCTTTTAGGGTCTTCACATTCAGAAAGAAATGGCTGCTAGGGCTTAGAGTGTAGAAGCTCACAGTATTGGTGCCCACGTCCGGATCCTGGGCACTATCCAGTGGGAATCGGGCCCCAAGCGCAGCTGATTCTGAGATGCGTATCTCTCGCTCAGAGGTGGCAAAGCCAGGAGAGTTGTCATTGAGATCCAGGATCTCTACCTCTAGGCGGATTAGTTCCAGGGGGTGTTCAGTCACCACCTGTATTGGCAGCAGGCAGCTTGTACTGGCTCCACATAGGCTCTCTCGGTCAATCTTTTGATTCACTACCAGAGCACCACTCATCAAGCTCAGGGAAAAAAAGTGTCCATTCTCCTCAGACCCCAACCGCAGTCGGCGGCTCAACAGATCTGTCACCTTTAAGCCTAGATCCTGAGCAACATTCCCCACCAGCGTCCCCGGCTCAGACTCCTCCACCACTGAGTAACGAAGCTGCCCGGACACCCAGCCCCAGCAGCACAACGACAACATGCACAGCACTTGCCATTTCCCAGCGAGCTGTGGGGGTGTCTTGGGCCCCATGACCCAGAGGTCCCTTCTTGGACACTGACTCTGCGCTGTCCTGTCTCCAAGGCAGACCCAGGTCTTGGAATGTAGCAGCTGAAATCTCTTATGTCTCCTTCCAGCCTCTTAAAAACTGCTCCGAGGTATGTCTGCCTGCAGCAGTTCTTCTTAGTCACCAAATGGCGGGGGTGGGTGGGGGGGGAGGGGAACTGAATCTGAGTGGAGCTGGGGAACAGGAGGAGGAGAGGTGGGCAGGAAGAGCAGATCCCCCACCTCTGCTCTGAGTCTGATTGGCCAAAAAGTCTGTCTGCTCTCAACCAATTATGAAGTCCCCTCAGTCCTGGAAACCTTAGGAACAGGCAAATCTGTGTCAATGAAGCCTCCTACCTCCCCACTCATTTCATGCTGCAGGTTGATTCAGCCCCCTTGGCAGCAAAGTTTGACAGCTCAGATGGTTCTCAACAGGGAAGACAAAGTGGTACAAAACTTTTCAGTGTTCTGTCCCAGCAACTTCCCTCAGGACTTTAGAAGTTTCCACTACTTTGTTAAACCAACAAAATTTTGTCCTTCCAGGGGAGGCAAAGCCATGTGAACCCCCCCACCCACCCACCCACGCCATTCTGCCAAACATGGCTGAGGTGAGAGAAACCATTTGTTAGGATCCTGTAAAGCCTTGCTCTGACTCTCCATCAATGCTTGGAGGAATCTCAATGTCAGCTGATGGTTACAGGATTCAGCTTTTATGAGATCCCCGACTTGAGCTATGGAATGAGCATAACAGCTTTTAGTAGGGGGAACATTCCTGGAACTGATCCAGGTCACCCAGGAGAGTGAGTAGAAACCAGGCGTTGTCTCTAGAATTTATGGTTGCACCAATTCAAAAGTCTACTTAAAGACTTCCAGAGTGGCTGCCTCTGAGTTCCTCAGCTGTAAACCAGTTTTATGACATGAAGTGATTTTACTCACATGTTGCTTCCCCCCCCCAAAGAAGTAATGCTCCCCTGCCCCCAATTCTTTTGCATCTAGCTCAAATCTCAGTGGGAACCTGAATGGGATTCCTGAAGACTTGGACTAAAGATCTCTGCTTGCATCCTGATGCCTCCCTACTTCCCCTTCAGCTCTCCCCTCTTTGTGCTCTCTGCTGTTTCAAGCAGCGAGTTCTCTCTATAGTGGGTTAGGAGGTACTTAATATTGTGGGGCAAATACAGCAGTCACCCTAGATTCATTGGGAAATGGTAACCTAGAGTTAAGGTAGTCCAGAACCTGCCCCCCTCATTCAGGAAGAGAAAGCAACCTCTTGGGTTTAGGTGACTGCCTGATACACCCTACCCCTGTACAGGATAGCCTTCTATGCTCCCACATTCTGGCACCATGCTTCCACAATACCCTGGCTCTTGATCATTACCTTCATTTCTTACCTTCAGGTACATAATCCACCTCAAGTACTAATCTGTGACAACTTCCTGGTTATTCACAAAATACTTCGAAAGCACACCATCTACAACATAGTTACCACTCACTATGGGCTCTTGCAGAGAGACCAACAGTCCCAGGGACATGACCCAGCCATATGCTTGGATCAGAGTAACTCTCAAGCACTGGCTGAGCCTGCAAAGGTCTCACCTCTAGCCCATACAGAAGATCAGAGGGTGGGCAGCTTGGGCGAACAGGCTCCCCTGCCATAGGTGCACTGGGTGACTTCACCATCATGAAGCTATCGCTCCGAGTGGGTGCAGAAGCCAAGGGTGTACAGCCATGAGAGTGGCCGCCCACATCAACAAACTTGATAGGATCATCTGACCCTAGCTGGATTCGCAGGATCCCATTGGAAGGAGGAAGCCCCTCCCTCCTTCGAGATCGGGTGAGACAGGCACAGGTGCCAGCAGGAAAGCAGGTCACTCCACAGGCAGCCCCACGCAAACACTTAGACAGTAGTGCAACGAATGAGCCAAAGGAGACAAAGCAAATTGCCACTAGTGATACAGCCAAATAGAGGGTCAGGCGGGATTCTCCTTCCCTTGGAGCTGAAGATTCTCGAAGATCAGGGACAACTGGATGAGTATCTTCCTCCAAGGACACCAGTAGAGTAACAGAGGTAGAGAGTGGTGGACTACCACTATCCTTTACTACAATGACCAGCTTCTGTGGTGGGAGATCAGCTGGGATTGGAACTGCCGTCCGAACCTCCCCAGCATAGCGAGAGACAGCAAACAGGCTGGGGTCTGGGGCCTCCAGGAGCTGATAGGAAACCCAAGCATTGTAACCTGAATCCAAGTCCACAGCAGTCACCTTTGTGACTAGATGGCCAGCACCAACTGATGGAGGCAGAGCTTGCGGACATAAAGAACCAGGCCGGGCCCTAGGACGCAGCACAGCTGGGGCATTGTCATTGAGGTCCAGCACAAACAGACGAACTGTCACAGTGCTACTAAGAGGTGGGTTGCCCCGATCCCGGGCCTGCACCTCAAATTGCAATGTCTGTGTTTGTTCATAGTCAAAGGATCGAGTAGCATGAACAGCTCCTGTTTGGGGGTTCAGAGAGATGAAAGAAGAAGCTGACACATCTCGATTTCTGGGCTCCAGGAGAGAGTAGGAGATGAGTGCATTCAAGCCAGAGTCTGGATCAGAGGCTGCAAGGGAACAAAGCAGGTCCCCTGGGCGATTGTTCTCAGGAACAAACACCTCATGTGACCTCTGGAAGAAAGAGGGTGGGTTATCATTCACATCTGAAATATTGAGGAAAATACTCCTCTGGGTACTCAGGGGAGGATTCCCAGCATCGGAAGCAGTGACCATGATGTCATAGCTGGATTTGGCCTCTCGGTCCAAGGGCCCAGAAGTCACCAAGGAGAACTGGTTCCTGAAGGCAGACTTGAGGGCAAATGGCAAGTGGTCAGGAATACGGAGGCTCACGTCTCCATTTGACCCTGAGTCAGGGTCCTGCACACTGATGAGTGCCACTACAGTGCCAGGTTCTGCGCTCTCTGGAAGAGTCCCAAGCTCTGAGGTCACTGTGATGTGGGGGGCATTGTCATTTACATCTAGGAGATCCACCCGAAGGCTGCAATGTTGCTCCATGGCTGGAGAACCCCCATCGCGAGCCCGAATATCAAATTCATAGTAATTCTCACTCTCAAAGTCTAGGGGCCCCTGAAGGGTAAGCTTTCCAGTAGTAGGGTGAAGGCTAAAGAGGTTTCTCACACGATCAGGGGTGTGACCACTGAAAGAAAAGGTGACGTTACCACTGGGACCCAGGTCTGGGTCAGAGGCATTGAGCTGGATGAGCAGCATGCCGGCAGGAGCACTCTCCAACACACTAATCCTGTAGCTGGATTGCTGGAAGGCTGGGGCGTTGTCATTCACGTCCAGCACTGATACCCGGAGCTCTGCAGTGCCAGATCTCGGGGGGTTCCCTCCATCCACAGCAGTCAGCACCAGGCGGTAGTCTGATTGCTTCTCTCGATCCAAAGGCTTTTCCAGGAGCAGCTCTGGGACCAGGCTGCCGTCGCTGCGCTTCTTGACATCCAGTGCAAAGTGTTCATTGGAGCTTAGTCTATAGCTGCTGATAGAATTGCTCCCCACATCTGCATCCTGAGCCTTTTCCAAGGGGAAACGCTGTCCTGGAGGAGCTGCCTCCCCAATTTCCAAGTCTAGCTGCTGCCGAGGAAATCGGGGGGCGTGATCATTCACATCCACAATCTCTACCTCTGCTCGGTACATTTCCAAAGGCCCTTCAGTTACAAACTCCAGGGGCACGATGCAGCTGGCACTGAGTCCACACAGTGCCTCTCGATCAATTGGATTCTTGATGAGCAGGGCTCCACTGTCCAAATCCACACGGAAGTGTCTTTGGTTCACCTCTCCAGCAACCTGCAGCCTACGAGCTGATAGAGTCTCTGTATCCAGCAAGAAATCTTGGGCGACATTCCCTACAAAAGTCCCTTCTTGTGACTCCTCTGGGACCGGGTAGCGGATCTGCCCACAAACGTAACCCAGGTGGCAAATGAGGAACAAAAGGGTGGCCCCCCAGCAGATTTCTACCCAGCTTCCCACCTTGCAGAGCATTGCTGCTTCCTGGTAGTCCTCTACCTGGTCCTGGGAAGCAGAAGAAGCCGACCCGCCCCAAACGGCAACAGCAGCTGGAGACACCTATCTCTCTTCGTGGCGCCAGCTCTGGCGCGGCTGGGCCAGCACCGCAAGGGTTACAGGCCGCTTTTGCTGGTGGCGGGGTAGATTTGTCTGCCTTCCACCACCCGATTGGCAGACAGCAGCTCCTAGGTTCAGCCAATAGGCTGAGCAGAGAACATCCCAATAGCAGCAGGGTTAATGCGTCGCAGCATTGGAGGACAAAAAAAAAAACAAAAAAACAAAAAAAAAAAAACAAAAAAAAACCCCAAAAAACAAAACAAAACAAAAAACCTATCTTTTTGCTTTCCTCCCACTCAACAGCATTTCCTTCTATAGGTTTATTACCTCTAATGAGAGGCAAACAACATGTATGTATGTTCTTTTTTTCCCCCAAACACACCAACTTCCCCCGCCCCTTTTCGGCGGGGAAAACAGACAGCCAAAGCCCTAGCAACCTGCAGCCCATAGAGGAGTAGCCATTTGAGACTGGTCACTTTGTTCAAGCCAGTGTTGTCATCCACCAATATTTGAAATGGGTAGTTTATGCCTCAGTCTGATTGTATTGGAGCAACAGCGAATTAGAAGCAGTGCCATATATTCAAAACTCTGCCCCTCTGCAGATTATTCAGAAACATATCCATCTCTTTGCAGACAAGACTTACACATTAATGTAACCAATTAAATTTATGCAGTGCACGTTTCTTTTGGAACAGGAGGTGTAGCAGACACAAAATCTCTCTTATTCAGGCACTAGCTAGTGATACACTGAATTACCATTCATTGATTTCCAGGACAGTATAGAAGGAGATGAAGCAAGGTGGAGGGAGTCAGGAGAGGGAGATGTTCCAAATCAGTAAAGAATCAGTGTGTATGGGAGGCGCTAAGGACTAGATCTCATTGCTTGGCAGAATGCTAATGTTCACAGATTTAATAGCTTCCTTGAATGACTGAGATCAGCCACTAATAGCACTGTGCCCACAAATCCCCTTTATTTGACACCATGGTATGCTTGATTTGTTGTTAATTACCAACAGAGACAGTTTCAAAAGAGCAAGCTTTTACTTGGCCCCTGGGGGCCTCTTGGAGCTGGAGACTTTATCTCACTCTTCTTCAACCCTGATCTAGACCCTCCCAGGAGCCTGGCTACCACCTTAAACATACACACACAAACACACAGTTGAGAAACACAGATCATCTCACACTGTAGTTACCTGCAAACTATAATCTGAGTGACAAACACACCAGAGCACAAAGAGAAAAAGTCCAGCCTGATAAGATTTCTTAACTCATCTGAAGCCTCACCTAGGTTACCACTGGGTGTGAAAACCGGGAGCAAAACCCAGGGTTCTAATCCCTCTCCAGATTTTTCCAAACCCTTAAGCCTCAAGAATATCCTTTTGACTATCCTCTTGAGGCCAACAACCTACATTCTGGTCTCAAAGAGAGGGATCTGAATTTGTGTGTGTGTGTGTGTGTGTGTGTGTGTGTGTGTGTGTGTTAACCAAAAAACCGCTAACTCTCCTCTCATAGGAATGGTGGAAGTATAAATCAGTCTGACCTACCAGGTATTTTGGGCAGGATTCACTATCACAGTGAATGATACCACCATCAACCCAGTACCTCCATCAGAACAGGGGAGGGACAGGCAGAGCCATCCTTGACTCATTTCTCTCCGTGACTCCCTCAATCATGTCAATTAAAAAGTCCTGATGATTATACTATAGTCAACACCTTCCACCTATACTGCCACTGTGGTGGTTCAAGCATTTATCAATCTTCTCCTCAGATATTTTAACAGGATTCTAACTGTTCTCTTTGTCTCCAGTAGCAATATCCCCAATCTATTTTACTTATGGGTGCCAGGATAATCTCTCTTGAGGACATCATACATAGGGGTTTAAAGTTCTGCAGTGACTATCATGAATACAGAACGAAGCCTAAAAGTAACTCAAGATCTAACTCCTGCCTACTTGCTTCACTTTATCTCTTGCCAAGACTGTTAAACAAACATACTTTAAGGTTCAGCAATAATTAAGTATCATTATCCATATGCATGAAATTTCCTGCAAAGGCCCTTCCTGCCTCCCTTTTCCCTTTACTATTTAATAAACTACTACTTACTGAGAAACTTAACAGAAGACCATGGGGGAGAGGAAGGGGGGAAAAAAAGAGGTTAGAGAGGGAGGGAGCCAAAACATAAGTCTCTTAAAAACTGAAAATAAGGGGCGCCTGGGTGGCGCAGTCGGTTAAGCGTCCGACTTCAGCCAGGTCACGATCTTGCGGTCTGGGAGTTCGAGCCCTGCGTCAGGCTCTGGGCTGATGGCTCAGAGCCTGGAGCCTGTTTCCGATTCTGTGTCTCCCTCTCTCTCTGCCCCTCCCCCGTTCATGCTCTGTCTCTCTCTATCCCAAAAATAAATAAACGCTGAAAAAAAAAAAAACTGAAAACAAACTGAAGGTTGATGAGGGATGGGAGGGAGGGGAGGGTGGGTGATGGACATTGAGGAGGGCACCTGTTGGGATGAGCACCGGGTGTTGTATGGAAACCAATTTGACAAATTTCGTATTTAAAAAAAAAAAGAGATTTACCTTTAAAAAAAATTAATAAAATAAACTACTCCTTAACTTTTACTTCTCAGCTCAATAATCACCACCTCTATAAAATCTTCCCGATTTCCTCAGGCTGGCTTATGGGTTTCTTTCCCTTTGCTCTGGTTGCTTCTTGTATTATGCAGATCTTCACCGTCATTTTTTTTTTTTGCATGTTTCCCATGGTACTACTCTATATACCATAATGACAGGAAATGTGTCTTTTCATCTTTTACAATGTCTGCATATAGGAATACTCACTAAATGGTGAATTACTGATAGTATCATTTATTAGTTCAACAAATACTGAATACTTATACTTCACAAGAATATTTTATATTCAGCATGCTTTATATGCACTGCCTCTAACTTACACAACAATTTTGAAAGAAGTCATCTGTATTTTATAGATGAGGAAACTGGGGTTCAGAGAGGTTAAGAGATGTGTGTGAAGCTAAACAACTAATACATGCAGTACTAGAACTCCCCCCACTCCCATACCTGGTTTGTCTGAGAAAAAAAGACTCTCTTTCTATAATATCTTTCTATAATATCTTTTTTTAAAGCCATTTGTTTTAAATTTCTTTCTTTTTTTTTTTTTTTTTTTTTTTTTTTTTTTTTTTTTTTGAGAGAAAGAGAGTAGGGGGGAGGCAGAGAGAGAGGAAAAGAGAGTGTCCCAAGCAGGCTCAACACTGACAGTCCAGAGCCCAACTCAGGGCTCTGATCCCACAACCCTGGGATCATGACCTGACCCTAAACCAGGAGTCTGATACTTAACTGATTTTGCCACCCAGGCACCCCTCTATAACATCTTAAATGATTTTTCTACTAGTTTGTAATCTGTATGATCATAAACTAGCCCTTTCCTGATACCTTTCATATTTAAGAACTAGACCTCTTATAGGTCTCCATATTTGCAAGTTCACACCAAAAGAGGCACACAGTCAATTACTAGCACTGGAATATCATAAAGCCTTAATCCCATATCCCTGACTTGATCCTTTTATGCCAGGTTTGTGATTCTCCCATTCTACAGTTTAAAAACAGCTTTAATGAGATACAGTTCACATACTATACAATTCATCCATTTAAAATGCATAATTCAGGGTGCCTGGGTGGCTCAGTAGGTTAAGCATTGGACTTCGGCTCAGATCATGATCTCGCGGTTCTGTGCGGACAGCTTGGAGCCTGGAGCCTGCCTTGGATTCTGTATCTCCCTCTTTCTGCCTGCCCCTCCCTCCCTCTCTCCCAAAAATAATAAACATTAAAAAATAAAATGCACAATTTAATGCTTTTAGTATACGTGAATATACTAAAAGGATACAACCATCACCACAATCTAATTATAGAATCTTTTTGTCACTCCCCAGAGAGGTTCCATACCCACTGTCCAGCTTTTTTTTTTTTTTTTTTTAATGCTTCTTTTTGAGAGAGAGACACAGACCGTGGTGGGGCCGAGGTGGGGGTGGCGCAGAGAGAGAGGGAGACAGAGAATCCAAAGCAGGCTCCTGGCTCTGAACTGTCAGAACAGAGTCCGACACGAGGCTCAAACCCACGAACCGCAAGATCATGACCTGAGTGGAAGTCAGATGCTTAACTGAGTAAGCCACCCAGGTGCCCCGTGTGCTAGTGGTTTAGGAAGATTGTCTCTTTAGATGACTGAAGGATCCTCTTATGTCTTCCCTATGTTGCTCTTCTAGAGCTATTGTATATAATACATATGTATTTTATTTATTTGAGTATACTTGACACACAATGTTAATTTCAGGTGTACAACAAAGTAATTCAATGAGTTTATAGAACTATTTTATGTAATATCTTAAGGTTGAGAAATGACAGGATTTTCTAAGTTCAGCCTGGCCCAATAAGCCTGGTTCTTTGAATGCCAGAATAACACTTTGCTTCATAAATATGTTAATTGAAAGACTAGTACATTCTAGGGCAGAAGTTTTCAAACTTGTCTGCACATTAGAATCACTTGGGGACCTTCAAAAAATACTGAGCCCTGTGTCCCAAGAGATTGTGCTTTAATTGGTCTGGGATGTGGCCTGGGCTTCAGAATTTTTAAGGGGTCCCCAGGTAATTCTAGTGTGCAACCAAGTTTGAGAACACTGTTCTAGGGAAAATGCCAGTTGATTCCCAGTCTGACTTCCAGTCTGACAGCTGCTTCTCTCTGGCTTTCATCTTTTCTTAGCCTTTCCATTTATGCCTCTACTTTGTCATTTCTGGCCATCTCCAGATTTTCTTATTTCAAGGTGTGCTTAAGATTTTGGATGGGTAAAGAATAAAAATAACAATAGTAATAGACAAGATTTTTTTTTTTAACACTTATGATATACCAGGTTCTGAGATTACCTTAGCCAAGAACTCACAGCTGATAAGTGGTGAAGCCCTATTTGTCTAACTGCCAAATCCAAGGTTAATAACAATAATACACTTATTAGTAATAAAATAACAGTGACTCTCCCACAACCGGAAGTGTGTATAGGTTTCACTAAAGACACAGGCTTTACAGTTACCTGCACACCAGCCTGAATAAATGAAAGCTTTACCTTTCTCAAGATACAAATTTACCTACATTTTATACTGTGTGTATACTTAAAAAAATAATGCTGGACGGATGGGGAATAATGCTAGGGTACAAAAGAACTTTCAATTTGTACTATATGTTCTTTTGGACTGTCTGGATTTACTTTCAAAATAAATGATTACTTTTACTTTTATAATTAATGGTGATTATGTCTTTAGATTTGGGGATTATTGTTAGCTTTAATTTTTTTAGTACTTTTCCCTATTTCCCAAGTTTTTTATATTATAACATAAAAATATTTTGTAGGTAATGTACACGTTATTTCCAGCAGTGTACTTGAAATAAAAGTTAAAGGATGCCTAGAATTTTATTTACTTATTTTTTAAATGTTTATTTATTTTTGAGAGAGAGACAGAGTGTGAATGGGGGAGGGGCAGAGAGGGACACAGAATCCAAAGCAGGCTCCAGGCTCTGAGCTGTCAGCACAGAGCCTGACGTGGGGCTTCAATCCACAAACCTCAAGATCATAACCTGAGCCAAAGCTGGAGCTTAACCGACTGAGCCACCCAGGCACCCTGAATTTTATTTAACTGAAAATCACCTGAGAATGAGGTACAGGATCTGCCTGCATAGACAAAGGAAAATTATCAGCGGACCATTAGTTTTAATGCAGATGTTGCAATCAAAACAAAGACAGACAAATGAGGTGGTTGTTGTATTCCTAGCATCTGCCACTTGTTAGAGGTATCTAGCAGCTCAGCTTGCTGTCATTGCAAATGACACCAAACTAAGCTCTGAGGGCTGAGATCTTGGGTTATAATTTAGTGGCCTCTTAGCAAGATTGGTTAGTTGTGATGGCAAGTGAGTGCTGAAGGTGTGAATTGGGGCCACACAGGAGTCAGTTAATTCTACACCATGTGGGACCACAAACCACACTCTAGCCACGCCATCCCCTTCACAAACGCATGATGTTTGATCTACACAGGGCAAGGTGAAAAAGTAGATGCATCATTAGGAAAACATCTTCATCACTAAAACAACAGCTCCATCCCTTTCTGAACATGGTCCAGGCATCAAAAAGCATTAATATCATTCTGGGATGCTAACCCTTACCTGTCCTGGAGGGGAGCTCTCTGCACCCAACACTTGCCTATAGAACACTGGATCACAGCTCCGCAGTGTGTTCTGGCGGCTGGCCAGTGGGCTGGCAGCACCAGGTTTCTTCAACAGTGGGTCGCTGCGGCGTGAGTCGGTGGTGAGGTACACCTGATGGTAAAGGTGCGGTGGCATCAGACCTCCCCGCACAGCGTCTGCATGCAGAGAGGACCCTGGTGTTCGGTACAGGGAGCTCACAGGAGCTCTGTACAGATCCCTCGACTGTTTCCACTTGTAAACTTTGAATATGATCACTCCCAATACTGTGACTGCAAACCCCACAGAAACCAAGATTAGAGAGAGGAGTAGATAAAAGGTGAGATTTTTATTCTGCTCCCGAGGGGCAGAGCCAGAGGGGAATTCAGCCCGGGCTTCAGGAGATTCCTCGGTTACTGACACAGTCAGGGTTGCCGTGGTGGACAGTGATGGCTCCCCATTGTCTTTGATCAAGACCATAAGAGTCTGCCTGGGCACATCTGTGTCCTGAACTGGGCGGGAAGTGCTGACTTGACCCGTGTGAAACCCCACAGCAAAAAGGCTCTGGTTGGAAGCTCCTAAGAGGCTGTAGGAGAGCCAGGCATTGTGCCCGGCATCCGGGTCCCAGCCTACCACCCGAGTGACCACATAGCCGGCAGCGGTACCTCTGGGCAGCATCTCCATTGAGCTCCGGCCAGGCCGGGGGTATAAGACCTGGGGGGCATTGTCATTGCGATCAGTGACAAATATGTTCACGCTAATGTTGGTGGTCAGGACTGGAGTGCCCCCATCGCTGACATGAACTGTTATTTCAAATTCTCGCCGATCTTCATAGTCCAGGGGCACTACAGATGACACGATGCCAGTGTCACGATTTATCGTGAAATAGTGGCCCACTAGCCCAGTTTCAGCTTCTTGTTCCAAGAGAAAGAAGGAAAGGTGAGCATTCTGCGGGGCATCAGGGTCCCAGACACTTAGATTTAGTATTGGAACCCCGGGGATGTTATTTTCCTCAACATAAACATCATAGGAGGACTGGGAAGACTGTGGAGGGTTGTCATTGATGTCAGACACTCGTACCTGCACGACTGTAAGGGCTGAGAGGGAAGGAGTTCCAGCATCTCGAGCAGTGATGCTGAGGTTGTATTCTGGGACAGTCTCACGATCCAGGGCTGCGCTGGTTTTCAAAGTAAAGTAATTCTTGAGGGAAGAAGTAAGGCTAAAGGGGAGACCTGGTGGCACCTCGCAAGACACCAATCCATTCTCCCCAGCATCCAGATCAATCACACTGAGCAAAGCAATGACAGTTCCAAGAGGGGCATCCTCGGGAACTGGGCTGTACACAGAGGTGACTGTAATCTCTGGGGCATTGTCATTCACGTCCACAACCTCTACCAAAACTTTGCAATGTGCTCCTTCGGGATTGGCGCCTTTGTCTTTGGCCTGTATGTAAATCTCGTGGAGTTTTGTGTCTTCAAAGTCGAGGCGACCTCTGATTGTCAGCACCCCACTTAGAAGGTCTAAGGAGAATAGGTCTCGCACACCGGCGCGGTTGTGGCTGCCAAAAGAGTAAATGATTTCACCATTGGGGCCTTCATCCAGATCAGTTGCATGAACTCGCACCACGACAGTACCCGGCGGCGCATCCTCCAGGACTCGCGCACGGTATAAAGACTGATTGAAGGCGGGTGCATTGTCATTCGCGTCCAGCACGGTGATGCGAATGGGAAGGGTGGCGGAGCGAGCCGGGGTGCCTCCATCCAAAGCCGTCAGCACCACCTGGAGACTTGGCTCTCGCTCCCAATCAAGGGCGCGCTCCAGCACCAACTCCGCGTACTTGGTGCCGTCCTCCCGCGTCTGAACGCGAAGCGCAAAGTACTCATTTAGGCTCAGCTCATAGGTTTGTAAAGAGTTGCTTCCTACATCGGGATCATGCGCGCTCTCCAGCGGAAAGCGCGTGCCTGGCGCCACGGCCTCGCTAATCTCCAATTTCATTTCCCGGGTAGGGAATGTGGGATTGTTGTCATTGATATCCTGGATCACCACTTCCGCCCTTAACAGCTCTAGTGGGGTCTCCACCACCAGCTCCAGAGTTACAGTGCAGGAGGGCACTGTCCCACAAAGCTCCTCCCGATCCAGGCGGTCGTTCACGAACATCTCTCCAGTCTCCCGATTCACCTCAAAGAATCTTCGGCTAGCTCCAGACAACACCCGTAGCCTGCGTGCTGACAGGCTGCTGAGATCCAAACCAAGGTCCGTGACCACGTTGCCCACCACAAAACCTTTCTCTCTTTCCTCCAGAATCTCATAGCGAACGACGGCAGAAGCCTTGTGCAAGGCACCAAGCAGAAACAAAACTCCCACTACTCTCCCGATGCTTACCAGTCCGCTCCTCCAGGCCTCTGGGACCATCTCACTCAAAGGCAGTTCCTCTCAGCGGAGTCCAGATCTTTCCGGCTTTTTCGCTGAGAAACTTTCAGCGGGTTAGCGCTTGAGCGCTAGGCACGGAGTCGGACATGGCTTTCTCGATGCCGTTGATTTGCTCACCGGCTGTTCAGTCTCTGCCTCATCCCGGGGCACCGAGAGGGGACGGGCCAGGGCCAGATCTCCAGCGTCTTCATTGGCCGACAGCGGCACGCAGAGTCCCAGCCAATAACTGCACGAAGAATGCGCTAGCGCCGGGCTCTCTGAGCGGGACAAACGCTACCGCCAGGAACTTCACTTTCCTTTTGCTTCTTTCCTGAGTTTAGGGCCAAAGGGCCTTGGCAGTTATCTGTACATCGGCAACCTACCCTGGCCTGAAAAGCCAAATGCAGAGCCATGAAGATGGCTGTTTTGTAGGTTTTCAAACCAAACCAAGGCCTATTACACATTTTTTTAAACCGCTGTCTGTAATCGCAAGAAGAGAGGGTCAAACAAACCCAGAATGACACAACACCGTCTGGAAAAACACAAATATGGTTTGTTGGAGGGCTGCATAGAGCCTATCCAGTTGGACTCTATATGTAAGGGAGCATTTATCATTTCTGTGGAAATGTTAATAATTTCAGCGTTCTCTCTTACCAAATGAGACTGTACAATTCTCTGTTTCTCAGTAAAGAGAATCAATAGGAACCACTATCTGGTTTAACAGTTTTATGTAATTCAAAATTTAGATTTCTTTTAAAACTGGATGTTGTTTAGTTCTCATTTCTTAAGAACCAGGGAGCAATGTGACAACTCCCTACCCCATCTTTCCTAACAAACATAATCTCAATCATAAAGCATAATTTCAAATGCTTCCCTTTACATGGCCAATCCACTTCCCAAGATCTTGTATTAATATGCCACAAAGAGAAGTTGCATTGCTAAAGAAGGATAATACCCATTCCCCCCTCAAAAAGAAAAAAATCTAGGCCTGTTTATCACCTGGGACCTTTATAAAATGACTAAGATATAGCAGCAATGCTCCATAAACTCTTTAGAGAAATACACAGCCTTTAACCCAAAAAATAAAGAGCCTTGAAGAGTTTTCTACATTTAGGATTAAAACTCATGAAACAAACCAAATAGCACTTATTAGGATAATGAATAAGAGAGTCAGGTATGAAATAAGTCAGAGCTAACACATCCCTGGGCAAGAAACTACCCTAAAAGTGTTTCTGAGTTCCCACCCTATTAAATGAATATGGCAGGTAAAATGTCTGGCATACAGTAAGCCCAAATTACTGATCCAAATTACCCCATTAAATACAAGATGCCAAGTTTTAGAGCCTCATACTGTTTCTGTATACTTGTCTTGGACATCACTTTGAGTGCATATAAACCTTTCTGAAGTGTAACTGAACCCTGAAAGGGATAGGCAGACATATTAGATAGGTAGATAAGAAGTATACAGTATAGAGGGTATTTACTGAAGAGATAAAAACCATATTTGACCTGATTCTCCATGTCCTCAAAACTTTCTCTCTTAAAACCCTTAGTTTTAAATAGTTTTACAACAGATCAGACCACCAAGAAGGTTGACAGGCATTCAAAGACAGAATATATTCCATAGAATATATTTAGAAGACAGAATATGGCCTAGTCACTTGCTACTCAAGTATAAGGCAAGAACCAATGGCATAGGCATCACCTAGGAGCTTGTTAGAAATGCAGAAATGCAGAAATTCTCTACCTTGACTAAATTATAATTTAACAAAATACCTGTGTGATTTGAATGTGCCTTAGGGTTTGAGAAACACTGATTTGCAGTTTCTTCAGAGATAGACTGATTTACCATCATTTTTCTCATTCACAATAACTTAATTACAACATGGCTTTTGAAAACTGGTTTTTAAAAGTTGAAATGGTTTTCCCATTTATAATAAGGCCCATAGTTAATTCTTAAGATTTCTTCAGAAGCCAGCAAAATCCTCTTGGATCCATGCTCCACAGTGGCCAAAAGATCTTCTTACAATTTTAATTAGATGATACAATTATCCAGCTGAAAACTCCTCAGCAGCATCTCACTACTCTTGAAATAAAATTCCAAATCCTTTGCACAGTATCCAAATTCTCACGCTTTCTCCTTCTCTAAATACTCCATTATATAATATAGTCATCAGCCAAGCTTTTTTGTGCCCCCAGGCTTTTAGAAAGACTACTCCTCTCTTAGGAAAGCTGCTTACCCTTCCCTCCCTTTGCTTCGCTAATTTCTACAACTCTTTCAGGACTCACTTTAAATGTTATTTCACGATAGAGGTCTTCCATTAGACCCCAGTTAAAACCAGGATTCTTTGTTATGTGCTCTAAGAGCACCTTATATTTTCCTTTGTTGAGTCTAGCACAATTTAATATTTTAGAATTATGTTTGGTTTAAGTATAATGTCTGCTTCTTCCACTACAGAAGAAGCTGTAGGAGGTCAGAGACTATGCCTGTTTTGATGATCATTTATATCTCTGGCACCTTGCACAGTAGGCACTTAAATGCTCCCCCCCCCCGCTTTATTAAAGTATAATTGATAAATATAATTGTATAAGTTTAAGGTGTAAACATGATAATTTACTATATTGTGAAATAATTAGCATAATATAGTTAACATATCCATTACCCCTGTTTATTACCGTTGTACGTGTGTGTGTCCACATATGTGGTGAGAATGATTAAGATATCCTCTGTCAGCAAATTTCAAGAATATACTACAGTACTGTTAACTAGAGTCACCTTTCTGTATACTAGAGTCCTAGAACATATTCATCTTTAAGTGAAAGTTTGTACCTTTTGACCAAATCTCTCCACATTTAATGCTTATTAATATAGCAATCTTCGGGGCTCCTGGGTGGCTCAGTCGGTTAAGCATCCGACTCCAGCTCAGGTCATGATCTCATGGTCCGTGAGTTCGAGCCCCGTGTCGGGCTCTGTGCTGACCGCTCAGAGCCTGGAGCCTGCTTCAGATTCTGTGTCTCCCTCTCTCTCTGACCCTCCCCCGTTCATGCTCTCTCTCTGTCTCAAAAATAAACATTAAAAAATATATATAGCAATCTTCATGCCAATGGCCTACTAATCATGAAATGCACCAAAGATTACATATGGTCAATTATATGCATCCACTTTCCCTAGAAGTAAGCATTTTTGGAAGATACACTCACTCTTTCAAGCTACCAGTGGGCCTAATGAAACTATTTGGTAACCTAATGACTTGAATAATTTGCTAAAGAGCCCAATAAGGTGTGGTAATACAACTCACGCAAGAAAAAAAAAAACAAACAGGATGACTTGCTGTGCCACCTATATTAAGGGGAAATGAAAGCAGCAGTGTTAAAGGGTCAACACAATTTTCCAGTCTCTTTCCTCTTTCCTTTCTGTTCTATAATTTCAAGAGAGCCTCTGATCAATGAGATACAACAAAAATAATTTTAAAATAGAAAGTGATTATGTTATAGTTGTCAACAGTGAAGCCTTAGTGTCAAAAAGACTTGAGTTCCAATACTGGATATTACACTTAGTAACTATGTAACCATGAAGCTCTTATTTTTCACTTCTCTTTCAGTTTGTTTATCTGTAAAATGGGAATAATAACAGCACTCCTTGACATAACCACAGGCATCTCAATCTGTTAATATTTTAACAGCTTTATATTTACCATAGCGTTCATCTAGACATCTAGATCATCTAGACAATGATTTTCAGTAATTTATAGTTAGGCAACCAACATCACAATCCAGTTTTAGTATATTCCCATCACCCCCAAATGCCCTAATCCTGTCTGCAATCAATTCTTGCTCCTACTCCCAGCCTCAGGCAACCACTGACTCAAAAATTCCCAAGTCAGGGCACCTGGGTGTGTAGAGCATGCAATTCTTGATCTCGGAGGTGTGAGCTTCAGCCCATGTTGGGTGCAGAGATTACTTGAAAATAAGATCTTTAAAAAAAAAATTCCCAAGTCATTCTTAACATCTTTTTCTACATTCCCACATTAATTACCAGTACATGCCAATGTTTACTACTTCCAAAATGTATTCTGAATCTATCAAATTACTTTCCCTTTCTACTGCCACTACCTGAGTCAAATACCTTAAATATCATTATGATTGGCTACTTAATTTTTAAGGCCAATGAAAAATGAAATGGGAGCTTCCTTATTTAAAACTTAAGAATGGCAAGATGGTAAGAGCAGAGAATTAGCCCAAATGCAGGGCCCTCCTAAAAAGGGGACCCATGTGATCGCACAGATTACATGCTCATGAAGCTGCCCTTGCCTGGCACAGAGGAAGGTCTCCATAAATATGTCCTAACTACCTAATATTATTCATTCTCAGAGGATCAGTAATATCAGAAAATCTTGCTCATGAAACTGTTAAAAAATGTATTACCCCCTTAAAATTCTAAATATCATCTAGTAATCTTTCAATTTAATGTCATTTGACTATTTGAAGAACATTCTGAGGTCAAAGGTCAAAAGTCAAATTAAGGGAGCATGTGAAGAGAACTGGTATAAAAACAGATAACCGATAGGTTAATCAAACATGTATCATAATTTAGACAGGTGGGTGATTCAAGGATTTGGTGAATAAGCTGAAGAGTTTAGCCTTAATATTTATCTCAAGTTTATTTATGTGAAAAAATATTCTGCATACTTTGATTTGAAAAAGATCTATAAATCTTAAGTTTTATAAAACCTCCATTCTATCTCCCCTCAGACAAGAAGAAATTATCTCGCCAAAGTATTTTAAAACTACAATGATAATCAGTGATTTTTGAGATCAAAAGTTTAAGAAAAAAAGATTTACCTCTTTTCCCATTTGAGTGCTATTCTCTTCTAGTCTTGATTGCATTAGTACTCTTATTGTTTAATAGATCATAAACTCAAATGTGCCAGGAAACTACCCGCAAAAATTATCAATAGCCCACTTGAAAATCTTCCAAGACACCTAAATTCTCCTTAGAATCTGTTCAATTTTTCCCCAGCACACTATTACATTTTTACCTAAATTATTATCAGTTCTCAACAAATGGGTAGCCTTGTGTGATTGAGCTGTTTTTTTCTAAATGAAGTAATTTGCTTCAAAATATATTAACTTTGAGTGAGAAAGAAGTGTGGCTTTCTGATCTTTAAGCCTTCTGTCAATACAGAAGTTTAGTATACAATAAAGATACTATCTCAAAATACTGAGACAAAGATGAAGGTTTTTTTAAAAACACTTATTTTATTTTTGAGAGAGAGAGAGAACGTGAGCAGGGAAGGGACAGACAGAGTAGGAGACACAGAATCCAAAGCAGGTTCCAGTCTCCGAGCTGTCAGCACAGAGCCCAATGCGAGGCTCGAACTCACGAACGGTGAGATCATGACACGAGCTGAAGTCAGATGCCCAACGGACTAAGCCACCCAGGTGCCCCAAAGATGAAAGTGTTTAATAAACAGTACTGAGACAACTGGACAGCCGTTTGAAAAAAAAAAATTAGATCCATTACTCAGCACACACAAGAATAAAACCCATACAGATCAGGAATCTAAATGTAAAAACCAAAAAATCATACAAGTATTAGAAGAAAATGGATGAATTTTCTATAACCTCAGTGTGGAGCAAGGGTTTCTAACTATGACTCAAAACCTAAATGCAATTTAAGAAAAGACTAATTAATTTCATTACATAAAAATAAAAAGGAAAAAAGACTGCAATGCAAAAAATACCCTAGACAAAACTGAAAGGCAAATGACATACTGGGAAAAAAATATTTGTAACTTTTATCTTGGGCAAAAGGCTAATATCTCTAAATATATAAATAACTTTAAAATTTTAGGACAAGACACTAAAAAATCATACAGAAAAATGAACATAAGACATGAACAATTTTTAAAAGAGATAAACAGGCTCTTAAACATGTAAAAAGGGGCATGTGGGTGGCTCAGTGGGTTGGGCATCCGACTCTTGGTTTCAAGTCAGGTCATGATCTCACAGTTCATGAGTTTGAGCCCTGCGTCAGGCTCTGTGCTGACAGTGTGAAGTCTGCTTGGGATTCTCTGTCTCCCTCTCTCTCTGCCCCTCCCTCTCAAAACCCATTCCCTCTCCCTCTCTCAAAAATAAATAAAACTTTTGTAAAAATGTGAAAAGATCCTTAAATTCAATCAGAATGAAAGAAACTCTAATCAAAACTACTCTGAGATTTTTTAAATGATCAGATTGGAAAAATTAAAAATCTTGATGACATACTCTGTTGTGGAGGTTGTGGGAAAATAAGCATCCTCATCTACTGGTAGGAAAGCAAAAGAGTACAACCTATATGGAGGAAAACAGTTATATCTAACAAACCTACATATGCATTTACCCTATGGCCCAGTAATCACACTTTTAGGAATTTACCCTGAATATACACTTTAAAAATTCTTAAAAAACATATGTACCAGATTATTCATTACAGAATTATTTTTAAATAATTTGTAAATGCAAAAAGATTAGAAACTACCTAAACTGCATACTAGAGATTGGTTGAACATACTATGATATGTACACATATAATGGAGTTTTAGAAAACTATAAAAAATGACCTCTATAAATTCATATAGAATGATTTACAGGATATAGCATGTTAGTACAAAAACCAAAGTGAAAATTTTTGTTTCTGATCATGTGAAACTAGCCATATCATTATAAAAAACTTAGACACTGATGAAAATATGTGGAAAAATGCTTTCAGACATTGGCTTAAAAGTAGTGGAAGACTAAGAGAAAGGAAACAAGTAAGTTGAATCCTAGGATCTCTCATGTTTTTCCTGGAGGCAATTTTCAGACCATGGGGCAAAAAAGGGGAAATCCAAGAATAATATAGTGATCTTGCTGAGTTGAGGAATAAAAATTAGCATTTAGGAAGACTGAGGAAGCTAAAAATTGTGGAACAGAGAACGGAGCTATGTAAAGAATTCCAGAAGTCTGGATAAGGATCCCGTGAGTCTCTGGATGAACTATAATCTGAGCGTGTACAGAATGACAATTATCCTGAAGCTGAGCAAAGAACAAGGGACCTATTAGCTGAAATTTTTCTGGAGCTCACATAGGGATGGGAAATATTTGGATTCCATTCATCCAGAATATAAAAATCTTGACAAACACTCCAAAAAAGATCGCGACTTAGTAGTAGGGCTAATTAGCCCAATGCAAAGGTTTCTATAAATCTTTTCTAACAAAATTTTAAAACAAGCCTTGGAAAGATCAACCAGATCTGCAAATAACTTAACTGCCTTCCAAAAAACAAATTTCAATACTTTTTTAAAGTAGCATTTTATTTTTTTAAGTTTGTTTCTTCATTTATTTTGAGAGAGAAGAGAGTGTGCGTAAGCGCACAAGCAGGGGAGGGATAGAGAAAGAGGAAGATAGAGTATCCCAAGCAGGCTCCATGCTGTCATCGTGGATTCCAACTCAGGGCTTGATCGCATGAACCATAAGATCATGATTTGAGCTAAAACCAAGAGTTGGATGCTTAACCGAGTCACCCAGGCACACCACATTTCAATACTTTTTAAAGAAAAACAACAAAACACAAACACTCAACAATGTAGCATTTACAAAGTCTGCCATCCAATAAAAACATTACTAGGTATGCAAACAATCAGCAAACTGTGACTTAAAACCAGGAAGAAAATCATCACTAGAAATGACAAAAGTAATTAAATTAGCAGGAAATGAATTTAAAAAGCTACTGTAAATGCTCTCAAGGATTTAAAGGAAAACATGAAGCTACTGAGAAAAATGGAGAGAAATGAAAAAATGAAATGAAATTTCTGGAAGTGAAAAATACGTATATGAAATGAAAACTTCACTAGATGGGATTAACAGCAGCCTAGACATAAAGAAGATCAATGAACTTGAAAACATAGCAAAACAAACTGAAAATAATGAAAAAATAGAAACACAGCTTCAGCAACCTGTGGGAAAATGTCAATTGGTCTAACACAAGTAAAACTGAAGTTCTATAATTGTGTATGTGTGTGTAATAATATTTGAATACAGCCCAAAACTTTCTAAATTTAAAGAAAACTATACATTGACAGACTCAAGAAGCTCAATGAGTCCCAAGAAGGATACAACACCAAGAAAAATACACTAAGGTCATCATTATCAAATTTCTGAAAATCATAAATAAAAAGAAAAATTTAGAAGCAGCCAGAGGGGGAAAAAAACAGTAAAAACAAAGCAACAAAAATGACTGTAGACTTCTTATTAGAAACTAAAAGAAAACTGTCAGTCTAGAATTCTATATCCAGCAAAAGTATCTTTCAAAAATGAAGGTGAAAGAAAGATCTTTTTCAGACAAACAACAAACAAGAAAATATGTAACCAGAAGATTTATTCTGAAAGTTACAAGAAACATTAAAAAAAGTTCTTCAGTCGGAAGGAAACTGACACCTGATGGAAATTTGGACTACGTAAAAAAATAAGTGACACAAAGATAAAATGTACATTACATATGAAAAACTTTTCTTCTCACTTTCTCGTTTCTTTAAAAAATAATTGATTATAGGGGATCCTGGGTGGCTCAGTCAAACATCCAACTCTTGATTTTGGCTCAGGTCATGACCTCACAGTTCATGAGTTCAAGCCCCACAATGGGCTCTGTGTTGACACTGCAAAGTCTGCTTGGGATTCTCTCTCCCTGCCTCTCTCTCTGCCCTTTCCACATGTTTTCTCTCTCCCTCTCAAAATAAATAAATAAACTTTAAAAAATTGATTATTTAGAAGGCAGGGGTAACCCAAGCTTGTAGGAAAGGCTCGGGGAATCTAGGACACCTAGCAGCCAAAATGAAGGTAAAGATGCTGAGCCTGAACCCGGAAACTATGTCCACAAAACCAAGCCAGACTTACAAAGAATTCCAAGAAACTATGATCCTACCTTATGTCCTTTTGAGATCCCGCGAGAATATGTATGGAATTAAACTGGAATTAAACTGAAAATCAGTAACAGAAAGCAGGAAAATCTCCAAACACTTGGAAATAAAACAACACAGTTCTAAGTAATCCACGGGTCAACAAGTCATGAAGGAAATTTAACAATATACTGAACTGAACAAAAATGAAAATACGCTTATCAAAATTTGTGGGATGCAACTAAACCAGTTCTGACAGGGAAATGTATAGCACTAAAGATAAAAGTTTTCAAATCAATAAACTATGTTCCTACCGCAAGAAACTAGAAAAAAGGAGCAAAATAAAAAATTTTTGCAAAATTTTTGCTTTGCAAAAGCAAGCAGAAGCAAAGAAATTTTAATAAATACAAGGCCATATATCAATGAAATTGAACTCCTAGATATACACCTAGGAGAAATTAAAAGATATATTCATACAAATACTTGCAGCAAATGTTCATCGTTTTTCATAATAGTCAAAAACTGGAAGAAACTCAAATGTCTATCAATGGACACCTATATAAACAAAATATGGTGTAGCCATACAACAAAATACTATTCAACAGTAAAAGCAATTAAAGGCTGATACATGCTACATGGATGAATGTCAGCAACACTGTGCCAAGTGAAAGAAGCCAACATAAAAACTACATATTGTCTAACTATATTTATGTGAAATTTCTACAAAAGAAAAAAACTATAGAGACTGAAAATTGGCCAATGGTTGCCTGGGGCTGTGGATGGAAACTGACTGTAAACAGACACCAAGGAAATCTTTGGGATGAAGAAAATGTTCTAAAACTGGATAGTGGGGATGGTTGCACAACTGAATAAATTTATTAAAACTTGTCTAACTCCACCTGAAAATGGGTTAAGTTCATTATACATAAATTATACCTCAATTTAACTATTTAAAAAGATATATAAATCAGTAAAACTAAAAATAAAAATAGAAAAAAATCAATGTCACTAAAAGGTAGTGCTTTGAAAACTAATAAAATTAGTAAATCAATAAACTGACAAACTCTAACAATATGGACAATCCTATATCTACAGTGAAACAGAGTATCACTACAGACCCCACAGACATTAAAAGGAATATAAGGGAATATTATGAACAACTGTATGCATGTAAAAGGAATATAACGCAATATTATGAACAACTGTATGCATGTAAATGCAACAACTTATTTTTCATTTATCTATTTATTTATTTATTTATTTATGAAAGAGGCAGAAAGAGGCAGAGAGAGACAGAGAGACAGAGAGAGAGACAATATCCCTGGCAGGATTCATGCTCATGCAGCCTGACATAGGGCTCGATCCCACAACCCTGGGATCACAATCTGAACCAAAATCAAGAGTCAGATGCTTAACTGACTGAGCCACCCAGGCACCCCTAAACTCAACAATTTAAATAAAATGGACCAATTGCTACAAACAAAATGCTAAAAACAAAAGTCACTAGAATACTCACCCAATATGAAATGGATAATCTAAATAGTCCTATAGCTAGCAGACAAATTGAATACATAGTTTAAAAATTCCCCAAAAGAAATCTCCAGGTCCAGATGGTTTCACTGGAGAATTCTTTCAAATTTTTAAAGAAAAGCTAACACCAATTCTACACAATCTATTTCAGAAAATAGAAGAAGACCCTTTCTAATTTTATGAAGCCAATTTTGCTGATGTCAAAGCTAGACAAAGGCAGCACACAAAAAAACTACAAATCAATATCCCACATAAATATAAATGCAAAATCCTGAATAAAATATTAGTAAATGGAATTCAGCAACATGTAAAAAGAAGTATATACCATAACCAAGTGGAGCTTATTCCAGGGATGCAAGACTATTCACTATTTGAAAAATAATTAATATTATTCACCCTATCAACAAGCTAAAGAAGAAAAATTATGCAATCATATACAATGGTACAGAAAAAGGATGAAAAAAATTCAACATCTATTCATTATTTTTTTAAAAAAACTCAGATTTAAAAAAAAAAAAAGGGGGGGCGCCTGGGTGGCGCAGTTGGTTAAGCGTCCGACTTCAGCCAGGTCACGCACGATCTCGCGGTCCGGGAGTTCGAGCCCCGCGTCAGGCTCTGGGCTGATGGCTCAGAGCCTGGAGCCTGTTTCCGATTCTGTGTCTCCCTCTCTCTCTGCCCCTCCCCCGTTCATGCTCTGTCTCTCTCTGTCCCAAAAATAAATAAACGTTGAAAAAAAATTTTTTTAAATAAAAATAAAAATTAAAAAATAAAAAACCCAGAAAACTAGGAACAGCGGAGATCTTCCTCAGCTTAACAGAAAGAATCCACACAAACCTACAGTAAACATGATACTTAAGAGTGAAAGATTAAATTCCCCCCCTTATATCAAGAACAAAGCAAAGATGCCTACTCTCACTATTATTAATTTTTTTTTTTACATTTATTTATTTTTGAGAGACAGAGCACAAGCAGAGGAGGGGCAGAGACAGGAGACACAGAATCTGAAGCAGGCTCCAGGCTCAGAGCAAGCATTCATCACAGAGCCCAATGCAGGGCTCAAACCCACAAATTGTGAGATCATGACCTGAGCCGAAGTCTGACACTTAACCAACTGAGCCACCCAGGCGCCCCTCACTATTCTTAGTCAATATAATACTAGAAGTTCCAGCCAGTTGCAGTAAGGCAAGAAAATACAAAGAAAAGACATACAGATTAAAAGGAAGAAATAATAATATCCCTACTGCAGATGGCACATTGTATACAAAGAAAATCCCAAAGAATCTATTATTAAAAAACTCCCAGAACTACTAAGTGACTTCAGTAAGGTCATAGGATACAAGGTCAACATATAAAAATCTACTTCTAAATACTATGATTGAACATGTAGAAATTGAAATTACAAATTCAATACATGGGAATGCAAGCTGGTGCAGCCACTCTGGAAACAGTATGGAGGTTCCTCAAAAAACTAAAAATAGAACTACCCTACAACCCAGCAATTGCACTATTAGGCATTTATCCATGGGATACAGCTGTTCTGTTTCAAAGGGACACATGCACCCCCATGTTTATAACAGCACTATCAGCAATAGCCAAAGCATGGAAAGAGACCAAATGTCCATCGATGGATAAATGGATAAAGAAGATGTGGTATGTATATATACAATGGAGTATTACTCGGCAATCAAAAAGAGTGAAATCTTGCCATTTGCAACTATGTGGATGGAACTGAAGGGTATTATGCTAAGTGAAATTAGTCAGAGAAAGACAAAAATCATATGACTTCACTCATATGAGGACTTTAAGAGACAAAACAGATGAACCTAAGGGAAGGGAAACAAAAATAATATAAAAACAGGGAGGGGGACAAAACAGAAGAGACTCATAAATATGGAGAACTGAGGGTTACTGGAGGGGTTGTGGGAGGGGGGATGGGCTAAATGGGCAAGGGGCACTAAGGAACCTACTCCTGAAATCATTGTTGCACTATATGCTAACTAATTTGGATGTAAATTTTAAAAAATAAAATTAAAAAAAACTCAACACAATTTCCAATTATTCAAAAAATGGAATTCTTAGGTATAACTAAAAAAATATGCAAAAAACTTACAGAATGAAACTTTAAAAATGCTGATGAAAGAAATAAAAGAATATTTAACTTAATGGGGAGACCAACCTAATATTCATGGCTCAGAAGACTCAACATACTAAAGGTATCAACTCCTCCCTACCTCCACTTTGATCTCTATATTTAACACAATTCCTCAAAATATGAACTAGATGTTTTCTGTACTACTGACAAGTTTATTCTAAAATAAACATATAGTGGCACCTGGGTGGCTCAGTCAGTTAAGCGTCTGACTCTTGATTTTGGCTCAGGTCATAATCTCACAGTTCGTGAGTTCAAGGCCCATGCTGGGCTCTGCACTGATGGTACAGAGCCTGCTTGAGATTCTCTTCCTCTCTCTCTCTCTCTCTCTCTGTGTCTCTCTGCCCCTCCTCTGATCGCACTCTCTCTCTCTTTCTCTCAAAATAAACATTAAAAAAATTACAAAAATAATAAAACGTACATATATAGG
Organism: Acinonyx jubatus; assembly: GCF_027475565.1. Classification (NCBI taxonomy): domain Eukaryota; kingdom Metazoa; phylum Chordata; class Mammalia; order Carnivora; family Felidae; genus Acinonyx; species Acinonyx jubatus. The sequence continues at coordinate 115,938,985 of NC_069380.1, read as the reverse complement.
GGTGCCGGGGCGGCTCAATCGGTTAAGTGTCTGACTCTTAACATTGGTTCAGTCATGATCCCAGGGTTGTAAAATCAAGTCCCATGTCAGGCTCTACACTGAGCGTGGAGCCTGCGTGAGATTGTCTCTCTCTCTCTCTCTCTCTCTCTCTACCCCACTACCCTCTAAAAATTAAAAAAAAAACACTTTTAGTTAAAAAAAATACATAATGAGATAGTAAAACATACCCACTAGAATGGCTAAAATTAAAAAGTTTAACAGGAAGCATTGGGGAGAACATGGAGTAAGCAGAGCTGTCATACAATGCCGATGAGAATGTAAAGTACGACCTCTTTGAAAAATAGTTTTGTAGCTTCTTATAAAGCTAAATATAGATTTCCCATGTTATATGATCAAGCAATTGTACTTTTAGGCATTTACCTGAGAAACTAAAAATATGCCCACAAAAATTTTTACATAAATGTTCACATCATCTTAATTAAGAATAACATCAGGGGTGCCTGGCTGGCTCAATCAGTTAACCATCAGACTTCGGCTCCTGCCATGATCTCACGGTTTGCGAGTTTGAGCTTCGCACTGGGCTCTATGCTTATGGCTCAGAGCCTGGAGCTTACTTCATATTCTGTGTCTCTCTCTGTCTTGCCCCTCCTATGCTCATGCTCTATCTCTCTCTCAAAGATAAATTAACATAAAAATTTTTTTTTAAAGAATAACACCAAACTGGGAACTCAAATGTCCATTAACAGGTAACTGTATAAACAAATTGTGATGTATCTATACAATGCATTATCAATCAGCAATTAAAAAAACAAGCTAATGAACACACAACAGTGGGAAGGAATTTCAAAAACATGTAGAAGAAAAAGCAGACACAAAAAAGTACATGTTGTAGGATTCTGTTTAGAAGAAATTCTGGAAAAGACAAAACTAATTTATGGTGACAGGAAGCAGATCAGTGGTTGCCTAGATCCAGTGATGTGGGTAAATGATTGTGAAGGGGCATGAGAAAGCTTTTGGAGGTTATAGAAGTATTGTATAATTTGACTGTATAAATGGTTACACAGGTGTAAACATCTGTTAAAATTCAATGAGCTGTATAATTTTTAAAGGTACATTTTATATATAAATTACGCCACAGTAAAACTGATTAAAAATTGTTTTAGGGGCACCTGGGTAGCTCAGTTGGTTAAGCGTCTGACTCTCGGCATCAGCTCAGGTAATGATCTCACTGGTTTGTGGGTTTAAACCCAGCATTGGTCTCCGTGTTGACAGTGCAGGACCTGCTGGGGATTCTCTCTCTCTGCTCCTCCCCTGCTCACGTGCTGTCTCAAAATAAAATAAACTTAAAAAATTGTTGTAAAACAAAATGTGAAAAAGTATATATAGGCATTCCTTACTTTGCAGTTGTGCAGGACTGTAAAAAATAACCACTCAAACTGACACTGCAAAGTAATCTTAACAATCAACAGAGGAAATTAGAATTGTTCCGTGACCTTTAAAAAAGTTTTTGAAAACATTAAAAACTCCTACAGGGAAGTAAAAAAAATAGTGAAACTAATATTTATTTAATACATTATAATCTGAGACATTAAGAATAGCTGAGAATTACAGGGTTGGCTTTTTCTCATCCTATAATTTATAATACAGAGCAAACATCTTTTCTATGCCTTGGAAAATTGTCAAGACTTTTCGTAAATTTGGATCAACTTCCATTATTTTATGTATCCTTGGAGCTTTCAAGGTCATGAAATATCTCCAAGAGTTCCTCTAATGTGAAGGTTTTTTTGCTGGTGTCATTTTTTTCTGGACATTTTCATCCTTTTTGTCACAACCACTTTCCTGACTTATGCCAGTAAGTTCACATTCACAAAGCTCCTTAGGCTACATGTCTAGAGACTCTTGAAGGTAGGAGTGTCGACTTTTCCAGTGTCAGCTATTTATTCTATAATTCCGTTTTCTAAGATGTTATTTTTTTAAAGTTTATTTATTTTGAGAGAGAGAGAGAGAAAGAGAGGGACAGCACATGCAAATGGGGAAGGAGTAGAGAGAGAGGAGAGAGAGAATCACAAGTAAATTCCATGCTGTCATCAAGGAGCCCAATGTGGGGCTCTATCCCATAAACCATGAGATCTTGACCTGTGCAGAAATCAAACGTTGGATGCTCAACAGACTGAGCCACCCAGGTGCTCCTTAAAGATTTTAAGTAATCTGTACACCCAACATAGGGCTTTAACTCACAACCCCAAAATCAAGAGTCACATGTTTTCATGACCAAGCCAGCCAGAAGCCCCTATAATTCCATTTTTATTCAATTTGAATTTCACTGACTGCATTATCACTTTCGTTTATTTGCTGCACTTTAATTTAGGTGGTCAACTCCCTCTACACATTTTTGTAAAATGTCATGTGGGTTTATCTCTGGGAGACAAGAAGGCAACACAACTACATGCTTTGCTGTCTGTGCATAAACTAAATAACAGTAACCAATCTCTGACAGACAGAAAGCCGCTAGGTGATTGGTTACCTATCATGGTGCATATCTGTCATATGCAAAGTAGTCTGTGGACTACAGGGCTAACAGTGACATTTATGCTTGAAGTAATTACTCAGAGAAAATGCCATGGTAACTGAAATTTGAACTGTTTCTATAAGACTGGTATTATTTAAACCATATGTATGTATGTGTATAAACACACACACATATGAGAATGATAAAGAGAATAAAAAGAAAGAATAAAAGAAATGTAGCAAAATATAAATTAACAATAGCTAAGTCTGGATAAAGGGTATATAGTTCTTTGTGCAATTCTTGAAAGCCTTTTGGAAATTTGAAATTATTTCAAAATAGTTAAAAAGAAAACTTGCTGTGAAGGCACCTATCAAAATTACAAACCTATTTACTCTTTGACCCAGCAATTCCACTTTTGGGAATTCATCCCACATATATACTGCACATGCACAAAATAATGTCAGTACAAGACTTTTCACTGCAGTTATTTGTAATATTCAGAGACTGAAAACATCCCAAGAATGAATTTATCTATCAGGAGACTGATAAATAGCACAGTGGAATACCAAGCATCTGTTTAAAAGAAAAACTTTCCTTATGTATTAATATGGAAAGACTTTTAAAGGATACATTGTAGAGTAACGAAATCAAGAAAAAGAACAGTGTATGTTATCTGTTTTGTAAGAAAAGTGGGGAAAATATATATCTAGATTTGCCCCTATCTGTATAAAGAAATGCTTAAAAGAGACCTAAGAAACTAATAAAATGTATGTGGGCAGGAGGAAACAGGGGCAGAAGAGTAGGACAGGAATGGGAATAAAACAATATATACCTAATATGCAACCATTTCATTTTTGAACGATGTAACTGTGTTTCTCATCACAAAATAAGATAAAATTACTAAGATTGAGGTAGATGGCAGAACTATAAGGACTCGAATGAAAAGCTGCCCCTGGAATATTATTAGTTGGGAAAAAGCAAGATGCAGAACAGTATACTTACTATAAAATGATCCCTGTTGTGCAAAAACGCACACCCATTTACATATACCAAAAAAATGCTTGGAAGTATACATAATCAGATATTAACACTACTGGCTTCTTAGAGGTGAGTCTGGAGACAATTGTGGGTGGGCTGAATCCGATGTTTTATTTTTTTATCTAATTTTTTAAAAAAATTTAATTAAAAAAATTTTTTAATGTTTATTTATTTTTGAGAGAGGGGGAGACAGCAAACAGGGAAGAGGCAGAGAGAGGGAGACAGAGATTCCCAAACAGGCTCTGTGCTGTCAGTGCAGAGTCTGATGCGGGGCTCGAACTCACAAACCGTGAGATCATGACCTGAGCTGAAACCAACAGTCAGATACTTAAGTGACTGAGTCTCCCAGGTGCCCCAAGATTTTATTTTTTAAATAATCTCTACACTCAATGTAGGGATCAAACTTAAACACTGAGGTCAAGAGTCACATCCTCTACCATCTGAGCCAGCCAGGTACCCCTTTTACATCTTTTTAAATTGGAGTATTGTTTATATACAGTGAAAAACCAAGGATCTTGAGTTCAATGAGTTTGGGCAAATGTATACAACCATTTAATTTACCACTCTATCAAAATAGGGAAAAAAATTTAAATTTTTAAAAATGTTTATTTTTGATAGGGAGACCAAGTGCGAATGGGGGAGGGGCAGAGAGAGAGGGAGTCACAGAATCTGAAGCAGGCTCCAGGCTCTGAGCTGTCAGCACAGAGCCAGACACGGGGCTTGAACTCACAAACTGTGAGATCATGACCTGAGCTGAAGGTGGATGCTTAACCAACTGAGCCACCCAGGAGCCCTGAAAAAATATTTTAAATTTATTTATTTATTTTGAGAGTGAGAGCATAAGGGGCGGGGGGCAGAGGAGGGAGACAGTTAGAGAGAGGGAGGAAGGGAATCCCAAGCAGGCTCCACACTGTCAGCACAGAGCCCCAACGCAGGGCTTGAACTCACAAACTGTGAGATCATCCCCTGAGCTAAAATCAAGAGTCAGAAGCTTAACCCAATGAGCCACCTAGGTGCCTCAAAGTATGAAAAATATTTATCCCTTTATGGGGAGAAGTTCTACCATCATTAACACTGCCAGTTGCAACTTAAAATGCTTAACTACCATTAATTTATTCAGGAAATATTCATTTAGAGCTTAACAATGTCAAGGACTGTTCCAGGCCTTAAAAATATACCATGAAGGGGCGCCTGGCTGGCTCAGTCAGTTGAGAGTCGACTTCGGCCCAGGTCATCATCTCCCGGCTCGGCTGGTGGGTTCAAACGCCTCTTTGCTGACAACTCAGAGCTTGGAGCCGGCTTCAGAGTCTGTGTCTCCCTCTCTCTCTGCCCTTTCCTGCTCACGTTGTGCCTCTCTTTCTCAAAACTAAATAAACATTAAAAAAAATTTTAATATATACCATGGAAAAGAAATAACCCCTTGTTATGAAGAAGCTCGTATTCTTGTTAGGGAGAGAAAGTGAACACATTGAGGAAGAAGGAAATACATGTCAGATGAAAGTCACAGAACAAAAATTAGTATCTTTTTAACATGGTTACTAAGAATCCTAAAGGATGTTTAAGTTTGTGTGGGTGTATCTTCCAAGTGTACTTGTAATATTAAAATTCAATAATTTTATTATTGTTGCTACACATCTCTTATCCTAAATATTCCTTATTTGAAATTCTACTGTTTGTAACCCGATAATATATGGTGAAAAAATACTAGCCTTAAAAACATGCATGAAAAATATACAATCAAGTGAAAGAAAATTAAGCAACAACAATTTAAAACATCCTGGTAAATTATAATCCAAACAATTCTAGAGGCAGAAAAGAATTGGGCAGAGCTAATGTGAAAAGTAGAGTGAGCATGAATTAAACAAAGAGGTTCTCTGGGTGCTGGATGTCTTTAACAGTGAAAAAGAGATCAGGAAGAAAAATAAAGAACAGGGGTAGCACTGTAATGAACCCAAAAACATACCAGCATAGAGCTACCAGGAAGCTTATCAAGCTCAGCCTGGTGAGGATCTATCCATCTGAATGGACTATCACAATGGAAGGAATCAAAATAATGGTTACTATATGTCCAACCACCTTCTTAATATCTGGACGTGGATGTTTCACAGAATCTTAAACAACATGTTTACAACTCAAATCCTAATTTCTCTGTGATCTACCCTTCTCTAGTCTTCCACAACTCACTAAATGGTACCTTTGTCCATCCAGTTCCTTAATTCACAAATCTGGCAATGATTCTTAATCCCCCCTTTCTTTCAATCACTGTTTTTCTTCAATTAACAATATTTAATTGTAAATTTACCAGCCAGGCAATGATCTTTCCAGACACTAAAGAATATAAAAGAGAAAACAGTCCCTACCTTATGGAGCTTACATTCCACCATTCCACTATTCTCCTCTTGAATCTATTTCCTAAGTATATCTCCAATCCATCCATTTATTTCTATAGCCATTGCCTTCCCTTTAATCCAATCCAGCACCATTTTTTATCAGAAACACTGCCATGGTCTCCCATCTATTTTTCCTACTTCCATTTACAACCCTCATAAATCAGTCTGCCACACAACAGCCAGAGAAATATTTTAAAAATTCAAATCATATCTTGTCACTACCCTGTTTGAAACTTTTCAAAAGCGCCTATGTACAAAAGAACTTAGAATAAAATCCAGAGTCTTTAATATGGCTTACAGGACTCTGCCTGTACCTCATTTTTAGCTTCCTTAGCCTTTTTCACTTGCTCATCTTTTTGGAAGGACCTTTACACACACTATTTCCTCTGCCAAACAATTTCTTCTTTCATCTCCTTGTCACCTGGCTAACTTCTACTCATCTTTCACATCTCACACTAAATTTATCACTTCCTGAAAGAAGCCCTCCCTGACCCTCAGGCTAGGGTAGCCCCCCGCCCCATTATAGCCTCTCTTAGCATCCTTGCTTTTCTCCTTGGTAGCATTTATCAGACGTATAAAAGACCGTATCTTAGAAAGAGACCCATTAAGTCAGGAGTCATAGCTGCCTTATTCACTGGTGCATCTTTGGCACCTAGGACAATGGCTTGCATATACCAGGCAGTTAATAAATATTTGTCGTATAAATGAATTAATGATCCAACCACCGCTAGACTTGGGGCAGACACTAGTGTTTACTCTGTTTTGGGATAGGCTCTTCCAATCTATATATTTCAGAGAATGGATGCCTGAATTTATGTAGATGTGGTTTAGACTTAAACTATATACTTTTACATTATATTCTCATACAGTATTAGAATAGAGTACCTTGCACTTCTTGTGTTTCAAAACCAGGTGCAGTATACAAAAATAAACAGCAACAATCAGAAAATGAAATTAAAATATATTTTACAGTAACATCCCAAACTATAAAATATGTAGGAATAATTTAATGAAAGATTACATAAGACCTCTACACTAAAAACTATAAAACACTGCTAAAAGAAGTTAAAGAAGATCTAGATACATGGAAATATAGTACCACTCTCATAGGTTAGAAGTCTCATTATTGTTAAGATGAGCCCTCTCCCAAAAGATTTATAGATTTAGTGCAGTCCCATTCAAAACCCTTGCAGGCTTTTTCCCTCTATAGTGAGAAGATGACTTTTATTTGGAAAGAGAAAAAGATTATGAACAGTCAGAACAATGCTGAAAAAAAAACAAGGAAAAAAAATGGGAGGATTCACCAACCTGACTTCAAGACTCACTATGAAGCGACAATAATCAAGACAGTGTGGTTGTGGCAAAAGGATGGACAAACAGATCCATGGCACATGACGGGAAGTATAGAAACAGACCAACTTATATCAAATGATTTTCAACAAGGGGGCCAAAGTAATTCAATAGGAAAAGGAACATCCTTTCAACAAAAGAACAAAAGAAAAAAGAAAAAAGTCATGAACCTTGACTCCTACCTCAATGAATTCCTACCACATATCACATGCAAAAATCAATGTAAAGTAAGATAGGGGGTTCCTGAGTGGCTCAGTCAGACTTAGGCTCAGGTCATGATCTCCTGGTTCGAGAGTTGGAGCCCTACATCAGGCTCTTTGCTGTCAGGACACAGCCCACCTCAGATCCTCTATTTCCCTCTCTGTGCCCCATCCCCCTCAAAACTAAACATTAAAAATAAACTAAAATAAAATAAGGTAAAGGAAAGAGTCAACATGTATTAAATAAGTGCCCTTTGCTCACCAGGAATACTCACTGCCTCCCCTAACACACTGCTAGAGAAAACACTACACAAGATAAAGTGATATGCTAGTGGCACATATTTGTTGAGATTCTTGCCTTTTCTTGGTTTCCAAGCTTTAGCAAACTCTTCAGGTGAGCAAAAGAAACCAGGTTGAATATGAGAAATTATGTGATTATATGAATTCCTTTTAGAGATCACCAGGGAGGTAATAAAGTTAACATAGTTTGGACAAACAATAGAATCCACACCAGTAAGGAATCCTACCATGACTAACCAGACACACTTTTTTTTTCTTTTAAAGATTAAGAACTGGTTTTTTTTTTTTGTTTTTGTTTTTTTGTTTTTTTCAACGTTTATTTATTTTTGGGACAGAGAGAGACAGAGCATGAACGGGGGAGGGGCAGAGAGAGAGGGAGACACAGAATCGGAAACAGGCTCCAGGCTCTGAGCCATCAGCCCAGAGCCTGACGCGGGGCTCGAACTCCCGGACCGCGAGATCGTGACCTGGCTGAAGTCGGACGCTTAACCAACTGCGCCACCCAGGCGCCCCCAGACACACTTTTATGTATCTTCTTACTAATATTCTATTTCTCTTGACTTGCCAGTAATTCACTCTTTTCAACTTTCTTATTACCCAATTTATCTAAATACACTTTGCAAGGTTAAGATTTCCTTTTCCTTTTTTTGTTACATTTTAGACTGCAATCTTCCAAACCACTGACAGTGATATATAAAAGGGAATTTTAATTGTATATGTTATTCCATAATTTTTCAAATGTTTTTAAAATGTAAGTTGAGTGAAATGTTATGCTAACATTATTTGGATCCACCTGATTACAACGAACAACCCCTATCCAGCATTCTGTGCTACCTCAAATTCACTTTAAGTATCCATACCAGCACAAGGGGGTAGGGAGATATTTGCTGTTGGATCCCAGCTCAGGATCTGAGGTGCAGACTTGGGCAATGAAGGTGCCAGGAGGGCTGTTTTGGGCCACATGGACCACTAGGTGGCCTGGTGGAAAACTGGCCTGCTGTTGTCACCAACGTGTAGGGGGTGGTCCTTCGGCTGGAAGAGAGAGGTAAGAGGTAACATTGTACCCTAGGGTCAGCTCCTAGTCCAGGGCCCCATCTGTTGCAAGCATGTAGTAATTACTGATAAAAGACAGAACTAGTGATAGATTCAATTCTGAATCTATACCAGAAATGTGACCTCCCTGTTTTCTCCCAAATCTGGATCATGTGGGTTTTTTTGTTTTAAAGGTTTTTTTTTAATTTATTTAAGTACTCTCCACAGCCCATGTCAGGCTTGAATTCATGAGTCACATGCTCTTCTGACTAAGCCAGCCAGGTACCCCTGGATCCTGTGTTTTATACAAAGTGATTAGTGTCAAAGGTAGGGAATCTTCAGAAATCATTGTGGAAATAAAAGTAAGTATCAGCTCTGGGATTGTCATTATCACCGAAAATTTTGATCTCAACCTCACCAGGCAACCAGTCCTCCCCATCGCTGTTCCTTGCTTCCAAAACCATGGAACATTTTTAAATCTCATCACAGCCCAATGAACTTAAAAGTTTTCATTTCAACACAACTGTGATCAAGATGAAACTGGATACAGGTACTCTGGGCTGCCAAGATATATCTGATCTCCACTTTACTGCTCTCATATGGATCAGCAGCCCTCATCCTCACCAATGGAAGTGGCTCAGGCAGCATGTTTTCTCAAAGGATGACCCCGTATACATTCTGGCTGAAAATGAGTAGGGAGATACAGTTGCATCAACCACCAGGGTGGAGATCTAAGCAGTGCTGCTTTGGGGCTGCCTTTGACATCTAAGGCTGTCAGGACTAAGCCATGTGAGTTTTGCTTTTCCTAGTCTGTTGGCTTCTCTAACGCAGGTTCAACCTATTTGTTTCCACTGTTGATCTCTTTTACTTCAAAGACAAATATAGTCCTGCTGCTAAGGTGGCAAAATTGATTCCAACATCAGTGTCTTCTGTAGGTTCTATTACAAATCTTGCCCCAAGCTGGGTCAACTCAGACATTTAAGTCAGTAACACTCCTGCTGAACTTTGCATCTTGACTATCTAATGTAGAAAACATTTAAAGGATTTTCAACTACCATTTCTAAACATTTGACACAAACCATGGCATATGGGCATATCTGTTTCAGGTCCATCCTGTTACAATTAAGTGTCCGCTTTCTTAACTCAGAGTGAAGTATTCTTTTACCACATTAATCCACAGCTTCTGAACAACCAAGTCCTGGACACATAGACCTATATCCTTGGAAGGGTCCAATGAATAAAGTCACCCAGCAGAAACCTTACAGATCTCCCTGTTAACCTCTATTTCCACACTGACTCACAGCAACACTCTAAGTCTCTGCCTTAGGACTGCAGCCTGAAGTAATCAGAGTTCAATGATCTGAAGAGTTGAGAAAGATGTTTCTCACTGGAATTTGTAGACTGAGAAGCAGCAGTAGTACAGCCTTATTCATGCAATTAAATATTCCTGGGAATTTATATTCTCACTGACTCCAGCATATGAGGTCAAAGTGGTGACTTGTTTTTTTTAAATTTTTTTTAATGTTTATTTATTCTTGAGACAGAGTGTGAAAAAGGGAGGGGAGAGAGAGAGAGGGAGACACAGAATCCGAAACAGGCTTCAGGCTCTGAGCTGTCAGCACAGAGCCCGACATGGGGCTCAAACCCACAAACTGTGAGATCATGACCTGTGCCGAAGTCGGACACTTAACCGACTGAGCCACCCAGGCGCCCCATGACTTGTTTTTATAGCTCTTCATGCTTAAGTTATTTTTTAGGTTGTCTCTTTTTTAAAAAAAAAAATTTTGTGGGGCGCCTGGGTGACTCAGTCGGTTAAGAGTCTGATTCTTGATTTCAGCTCAGGTCATGATCTCACAGTTTGTGAGATGGAGCCCCAGGGTTAGGCTCAGCGCTGACAGCACAGAGCCTACTTGGGATTTTCTCTCTCCCCTTCCCCTGTTTGCACTCTCTCTCTCTCTCTCTCTCTCTCTGAAATAAATTAATAAACTTATAAAATTAAATAAAATAAGTTTACTTTAATTTTTTTTTTGTATGGAAGTCTCAGGATGAACAACTGGCTGGATCTTCAGCTGCAAATATGCAGAAAGCATCTAAGAAGTTTCACAATATTGAAAGCTTATGTACAGAGGCAACTATTTAAAAATGTTGACACATCTCCAGTTCCTTGGCTTTGCATAGATAGGTCAGAGAGTTGGCTCTTATTAGGAGTTTGATATAGAGGAAAAGCACATGTAAAATAAGTAGTTTGTGCTATGATTTTTCCCCAAGAGACTACTTTCTAATCACTGAACTGAAGCCTTTTACTGAATATTTAGAAGGGGTACAAACCATTGTATGGAATGCTTCAGAGACTTAAAGATGAACTAAGAAATTATACTTGTCCTTCTATGGCTTCTCTAAGAGAAATTGTGGAGATATTGATTTCTTTTACATACAAATTATTGAGTCTATGGTTCATCTGATAACAATTTCTTCACATTTTTCTGAACCACAACTCTTCCCATTTGGTATCAAGTAAACTCATACTCTAGCAAAGATATTTTCAGGGCACCTGGGTCACTCAGTCAGTTAAGCGTCTGACTCTTGATTTCAGCTCAGGTCATGATCTCACAGTTTGTAGGTATGAGCCCTGAGCCCAGGCTCTGTACTGACAGCATGGATCATGCTTAGGATTCTCTCTCTCTCTCTCTCTCTCTCTCTCTCAACCCCCCCCCCACCGCTTATGTTCTCTGTCTCTTTCTGAAAATACATAAACATTAAAAATTTTTCAATTACATTTCATAAGCTATCTTTTCCTATCACATTTTAAGAATCCTAAACAGTGTGTTCTTTTATTGATAGCTTTTCATTAGATATGGTTTCCTAAAAATGAACTCTAAGTGTAACTCTAGAGAGTAGTAAACCTATTTGATCAACATCTCTTTGATCAACAACCCTTCACAGGTGTTTGCTTTAAAATTTTTTGAAGTAGCTTTACTGAGGTATAACTGACATACAAAGAACTACACATATTTCATGTGGAGGTGTTTTTTTTTAACCTGGAATATGGCACAAGGAAAAAATATAATTTTCATTAGAACTGTTCATGATCACAGCTATACTCTGTCACATGTAACTAAGAAAACTGTGATAAAGCCCATTTATTTATCATTAGCCTTCTAATTCAGTTTAAAATGATGTATGGGGGGGGCGCCTGGGTGGCTCAGTCGGTTAAGCGTCTGACTTCAGCTCAGGTCATGATCTCACGGTCCGTGAGTTCGAGCCCCGCATCGGGCTCTGTGCTGACCGCTCAGAGCCTGGAGCCTGTTTCAGATTCTGTGTCTCCCTCTCTCTCTGACCCTCCCCTGTTCATGCTCTGTCTCTCTCTGTCTCAAAAATAAATAAACGTTAAAAAAATAAAGACTGCAGAGATTAAATCTCCAGAAAAAAAATAAAAAAATAAAATGATCTACGGGTTGCATAGTCTCAACAAGATGTACAGTCTCACCAAGAATCCTAGCCTATTTCTGCTTCAAACAGCATAAAATCTCTTCTAGAATGGATGTGGAGGAAGAATATCTGTTGGCAGATTACATTTCCACTTCAGGTGATATGAAATAGTGGAGCTGCAACTTTTAAGTTATAGCTGAACACTTTAACTTATTAGATTAAATGAATGCAAACCCACCTTCCTTAACACACAGGAAGAAAACAAAGTCTTTCACATAATTTCATTACTGGAACAAACACAAAAGAAGCATCCAAACCTACTGCCTAGTTTCTGTAAAAAATATCAACAAGTATACTAATTATCAATCCTAAATTATCAACAAATATTCTAAAGCTAAGACTGACATGTTATATTAAATGTGTTATGTTAGCTTAAACTCTCATGTTGCCAAAACCAAATGACTCCAACTTTCAGGTTTTGATGATACTTTTTCCAGTTAAATCATCCTAACAATCCTAATGAAGTAAAAAGTTCCTTTAAAGGAGAAATTTCATAGGACCCTTGGTTAGGTTTCACTATGGTTCAGAAAGAGAAAAATTAACACTCCTACAACTGTCCCATCCAAAACAATGGTTCCTGATCTTTTATGACCCCAAACAGGGGTTTCTCAATCAAGAATGTGCCTAGGGAGATCCTTTGCCCATTCTGCCATGTGAGGTCACAGCCAAAAGCCTGTGATCTAGAAGGAAGCCCTCACCTGACCATCCTGGCACCCTTATCTCAGAATTCCGGCCTTCAAAACAGTGAGCAATACATTTCTGTTGATAAGCTATTCATCATCTAATCCCCTTTGGTGAAGGGGATCAATTGGTATAAACCAGTTATAAAGTAAGTCATAGGGATGTAATACACAACAAAGGGAAGTCAGTAATACTGTAATAACTTTGTGTAGTGACAGACAGTAACTACACCTATGGTCAATGTAACATACAGCATAGAGAATTGTCAATAATATTGTAATAACTCTGTATAGTGACAATAACTAGACATATCAAGGTGATCATTTCATAACATATAAAAACGCTGAATCACTGTCATACACCTGAAACTAATACAATATTGTATGTCAATTATAATTCAGTTTTTTAAAAAATTTATAAATGAATGCACCTAAGCACTTAAGCTTTTTAAATTAGCTTTCATAAAAATTCTAGAATAGTTTTACTTCCATTCACTTGTCATCCCATTGTACCACCCATAGAAGCACACAAATCATTACTTTTCACAAAACGTCAAGTAAGCTAATATTGAAAGCTTGACTCCTTTTTATATCAACAATGTAAAAATATGGCCACCATTAATTACCTATTATAAACAAGATGGTTTATATGTTATCACTACTCCTCACCACAATCTTTCAAATTATACATTATCTCTATTTTGCTGAAGCTGCTAGAGATTTAAAAAACTTGTTAAAGGTCACAAATTTAGGAATTACCTCATTGCAAAGCTGCTACTTTTCTATATTATATCTTAGAATACTGACAGCAAGTAATCCCCAGAGCACACACATTTGTCCATTCATTCACTTAACAACTAATTAATGGAGCCTATTTAGCTCAACTGAAAGCATTAGTTAAGATCATTGCTATATGAGATACAGCCTAAAGGTCATGATTGTTCATTGTCCCAACTTGTAATCATATGTCTCTAAATCAGGTTAAGTGAACAGAAGTCAGCATAACTGGACTATAGCAGTTTAGTTTCCCAAATAATTTCTGTTGTGTGTTAGGTCTTTCATTTTGAATTGACCACCATATGAAAACCAGCCTTGTGATAAACATTTTGATAGCTTTTACAGAACAGGATGTTACACTGCCCTCTAATCCTGATGATATCATTTAGAAAGTTCTACTCATTAAGTTTCACCTGGAACTTAAAATACAAAATTTACATTTTTAGATCAGCTCAAAAACTTCCTTTAAAAAAAATCAGACAGAACCATACTATTTTTCCTTTTTTTGTCTTGGTTGTCACAAAATATAAAGTGACATGTGAATTTCATTACCAGTAACACGTCTCACTTTAGGGTCATTTGATTACCTTTCTTTCTCAAACGATTTGTAACTTCTTCCGTAAGTCCAGATATTAACTACTGTATCTTTGGAAGGAGACAGGCAACAACAACAAAAAATAAGGATGCTAGGATTCCCTAGTCCTGTATGGAATTCACTAAAAAATCCAGGCTTTTCACAGATTCTAGCAATGTTTTCCTAAGACTACTATACATTAGTGTTCAATTTAGGTTCAACATTATACTAGAAGCATAAGGCTCTCAAGAAACACTTAGAATCTGAGCACTATCCAAAAATTTTTTCCGTGTGTGAAAGTTACAGGAAACATATAAAAGAGATTACTACATATTCACCACATTACCAAAACACTCAAAACACAATTTGTTAGCTGCGTGTTCCACAAAGTCATCATTAAGATCAGCAGTACGGGTAAACTAAAGAAATACCTCACCTGGAAACACATACAGACATTGCCATCCCAAAATCTCTAGTAAGTCTAAAAAATAAACAATCTCTTCAGTTTTTCTTCATGACAACACTTACACTGTTTGCATATTTCTTTTTTATTTTTTTAAGATTTTATTTTTAAGTAATCGCTATACTCAACATGGGGCTCAAACTCACAACCTCAAGATCAAGAGTCACATGATCTACCAACTAAGCCAGCCAGTTGCCCCTGTTTGCACATTTCACTGAGAAAGTTTTAAGCATGTAGGAAATAAACCTGGTGTATTTTTAAGTTCAAGAATTGTATGAAACCATGTAATGACTTAAGACCTGAGAAAGTACAAATGTATGCATTACTAATGACCAGAATTACTTCACGTTAAAAGAAATTAAATGCACTTCATTAATTCATTAGCAATTTCATATGTAGTTAGAAGCCCCTCTACCCATAAAAGTTTATTAAAAATTTCATTTATGCTTTTCATAAATTACAGTGAATTTCTCTACAAGAATGTGTAAGTAGGCTCTTCGCCAGCAGAGAGCCCAACATAGGGCCTGAACTCAGGACCCTGAGATCAAGACCTGAGCTGATATCAACAAAACAACACTTAACCCACTGAGCCACCCAGGTGCTCCAAGAATTTGTGGTTTTAACAGATAAACTAGCATCAGCTGTTCAACATAAAAATGTTATGTACGGGCACCTGGGTGGCTCAGTCAGTTGGCCCCGGACTTTTGCTCAGTTCATAATCTAGCAGTTTCTGAGTTCCAGGCCCCATCTGGCTTGCTGCTGTCAGCACAGAGCCCACTTCAGATCCTCTGTCCCCCCTTCTCTGCCCCTCCCCTGTTTGCATGCTCTCAAAAACTAACATTTTAAAAAATGTTGCACAGCCAATGGTAAATAAAAAGACCAATTAAAAGCAGGCATATCTTGTTAATTAGAAAAATTACACAGGATACTAACAAAGTACTAGAGTGGTTACAATATTATAATATACAAACACTATCACAAATAAGGCGTGAGAGAAGGCGTGATGGGAGCCCTGAGAGAAGACCTCCAGGTTGGTCACTGGTGTCTGCCACGCGTATACAAATTTTTTACTGTGTGCTTTATCAATGCTGAATATATACTGAATATACATTCATTAATGGATAGTTATATTTAGAAAATGCCAACTACCTAACAGCAGAAAAGGGTCGTTTCTCCCACTGCACTCCCGGCTCAGGCGCGTGACCGCATCATCAGGCTGTGGGAAGATCACGTGGTTCCCGCGAGAGTCCGCAGAGAGGGAAACCTCGCGGAATATGTCTGCGGGAAAGCGCGCACCCTGTCCACGCCCACAAAGCGCGAGGCGGACACGCCCACCAGCCCGCCTCTTGAACCCTGGAGCAGACTCGAGGCGTGCCAGCGCCTCAGACTGAGCGCCAGCCGCACGATAACAATGACGTGGAAGACGCAGGAGGTTGCGGCTACGGCCACCACCAAGTACAGCGTGTGGTCTGAAGAGTCAGGGTCAGCTGGAGGCTGGACATTGCCCAGATCAGCCGGAAGTCTAGGATGCTGTCGGCGAAGGCCACGGTGAGCGTGACGGTGGCCGAGAGAGGGGGCTGGCGGTGATCCTGCACCACCACCACCAGGCTCTGCTTGAGCGAATCGCTGTCCAGCAGGGCCCGTGCAGTGAGCACCTCGCCCGTGTGCAGCCCCACCGCAAAGAGCCCTGGCTCGCTAGCCTTGAGCAGACTGTAGAACAGCCAGGTGTTCTGACCAGAGTGGTTGTCCACCGCCACCACCTTGGTCACCAAGGTGCCGGGCTCTGCGGATCGTGGTGCCAGCTCCACGCCTGTGGAAACGTCAGTGGAGAGGGTGGGGTACAGGACTTCTGTCACGTTGTCATTCTGGTCCACCACGAACAGGCTCAGAGACACATTGATGCTGAGTGGAGGATCGCCGCTGTCACGCGCCATCACTTGTAGCTGCATGTCTTGGAACTGCTCATAGCCGAAGGACCGCAGTGCATACAGAACGCCAGTGTTGGAGTTGATGGAAATGTAGGATAGCGGTAGTCCAGGGAGGGTGTTCTTGGCTAGGAAGTAAGTGACCTGGGCGTTCTCTCCATAGTCGGGGTCGTAGGCCATTTTTTTTTTTTTTTACCTTGTCATGTATTTCTTTTTTTTCCCCAATATATGAAATTTATTGTCAAATTGGTTTCCATACAACACCCAGTGCTCATCCCAAAAGGTGCCCTCCTCAATACCCATCACCCACCCTCTCCTCCCTCCCTCCCCCCATCAACCCTCAGTTTGTTCTCAGTTTTTAAGAGTCTCTTATGCTTTGGCTCTCTTCCACTCTAACCTCTTTTTTTTTTTTCCCTTCCCCTCCCCCATGGGTTTCTGTTAAGTTTCTCAGGATCCACATAAGAGTGAAACCATATGGTATCTGTCTTTCTCTGTATGGCTTATTTCACTTAGCATCACACTCTCCAGTTCCATCCACATTGCTACAAAGAGCCATATTTTCTTCTTTCTCATTGCCACGTAGTACTCCATTGTGTATATAAACCACAATTTCTTTATCCATTTATCAGTTGATGGACATTTAGGCTCTTTCCATAATTTGGCTATTGTTGAGAGTGCTGCTATAAACATTGGGGTACAAGTGCCCCTATGCATCAATACTCCTGTATCCCTTGGGTAAATTCCTAGCAGTGCTACTGCTGGGTCATAGGGTAGGTCTATTTTTAATTTTTTGAGGAACCTTATGGAGGCTCTTCTAGGGTTGTTCTCTGCAATATAGGTAGATTAGAAAGCGTCGGAGAAGGCGGGCAGGTTGTCTTTGGTGTCTGTTACTTTCAGTGAGACGTGAGTTTCTGTGGACAGGGGAGGACTTCCTCTGTCACTGGCGATCACCGTGATGTATCTAGGAACCTTTTCTCAGTCTAGGAGTGTGTCTGTCACTAATGTATAGTAATTTCCACAAGACTTTTATAATTTAAATGGCACATACTCGGATGAAACACGTCACTTGTCCACTTTCCCCAGAGTCTTGATCATTTACATTTAAAAGGACAATTAATGTCCCTCTGGGAGAGTTTTCCAGAATGCAGCTGGAGAGAGAGAGAGGTGACAACTATTTCGGGGGCATTATCATTTACATCCAATATTGTGATCAGGACTTTGGCTCCTGCAGAATATCCTGTTTTATCCATTGCTTGCCTTTCCATCTCGTAGAATCTCGATTCCTCATGGTTCAGGTCCCCTATTGTTGAAATTGTCCCTAAATTAGCATCTAGTTTGAAAACCGGGGCCGCATTGTAGTCTACATAACAGAAGGAATGTCACTTCCGCATTGGCTCCTTCGTCAGAGTTGGCGGCCCTTACCAGAAGCAGCTTAGTGCCCACCACCATATTCTCTGGAACGCTCACGCGGTACTCGGACTGAGCAAATATTGGTGCGTTGCCATTCACATCAGCTGCCATTACACGAATTCGCTCAGTGCCTATGCGCACTGGGTCACCCCCCATCGGAGGCTGTGAGAACCAGGTGATGAACAGCCTTCTGCTCCCGGTCCAAGGTGCGCTCCAAAACCAGTTCTGGATACTTGTTACCATCCACTCCACTTTGCACGTCCAGGCAGAGGTGAGTATTATTACTACTGAGTCCGTAGCTCTGAAGAGAGTTCTTCCCGATATCCGGATCCCAAGCATGGGGAAGCGGGAACTGCAACCCAGTGGCTGCGTTTTCACTCATTTTTATTTCTAATTCACCTTCCCGGAAATAGGGGGCATTATCATTAATGTCTCTCACTTCTATCACTACCTCGTATATTTTTACTTTATCTTCCAACAGAATCTCCAGATTTAATTGACACTTGAAGACCCCTGTCTATCCTGTCTGCAGAGATAAGGCTGCCGCTTCGGGCGTTTAGAGCGAAAAGCTGAGTCCTACCTCTGGAGACCATACGGACTCCGCGCTCCTCTAGCTCCCAGGGCTCCAACCCCAGGTCCTTGACGATGTTGCCCACCCTGAGCCTTTCTCCAGCTCCTCAGGAACTGAATAGTGAATTTGGGTTCATCTGGTTTCCCACAGAATCCCCAGGAGAACTCCCAGCAAGACAAGCCCTTTGCAGTCGCCTAGGAATCATTGTCACTTTCCTCCAAGATTATTTTCATTTCTTCCCTTGACTACCGAAGTAAGGTCCAGCTTTTCCAGTCTTCAGAATCCAACAGTTTCTTCACAATCCTGAGATGGTTAGCTTCTGTGTTTTGCGCTTCACGCCCCTCCCGGGCAAGCAGGAGGCAAGCAGGAACTCTGTTGTTCTTTTCCTGATTAGTGAACAGCGGTGCTCAGAGCCCTAACGAATTACTGCACGATCTTGAGGATTTTTGGTTTTTGTACCATAAATAGCTCCACCTACTGTTCTTCAAATAGGCATGGAAGTAGGGCCAAGTAAAAAACTACAGTGTTCCTTTTAATAGAAACTTCAGTGAGCTTATTTTTATTTCCGAGCTTATTTTTATTTCTCTAAAATTTTTCATACAGAGTCACTTTCTTGAGATTATTTTCTGTAGCTGTAGGTGTATTCTGTCTTTTTCAATGAGCTTTTAAATGAATCTGAAGTTTCTGTACAAAGTAATTTCAACCTTATAATTTTAGTGCACCTAATTTGATATCACCACCCCAAAAAGACACCTATTGTGTGACATGTCCCTAGGAAATTACTGTTTTCAGATATCCTTTAATAGAATAAACTTTCTCACTTGCTGTGATAGGTGGCATTTTTTTAACAGAATTCTCAAAGTTACCTATATAGAACTATTGTTGTTCTATAGATTGTTAACATCTAATATTTAAAAATCAAAATTTCACCACATGGAAACCTAAAAATAAGAAATGGAATTGTATACATTATCAGAAGCACACTGACAAGAAGTCAACTGAGTAAGACACATCAACATTTTTAGGACAAAATGGAAGCATTTCAACTTGCATTTACAGGAAATGAGGGTAGTACTTCACAACTTACTAATACATTATATTACAAAATAGTGTTTGAGAAAATTAGCAATCCAAAGAATATTACAAACTTACCTTTTTCTGAGTAACAAACCCAATTCCAATTACTGAAAATGGTAATACATTCAAAAGCCCACCAAAATACAAGAAAAATTCTCGCTACTCTGCTTTCATGAATGTAAACATTTAGATTCTGATGAAAAGCATGTTTGGCAGGCACACCACAATGTATCTTTATTTTTTTTTAAATGATCCAGTTTCATTCTTTTTTTTTTAAATTTTTTTCAACATTTATTTATTTTTGGGACAGAGAGAGACAGAGCATGAACGGGGGAGGGGCAGAGAGAGAGGGAGACACAGAATCGGAAACAGGCTCCAGGCTCTGAGCCATCAGCCCAGAGCCTGACGCGGGGCTCGAACTCCCGGACCGCGAGATCTTGACCTGGCTGAAGCCGGACGCTTAACCGACTGCGCCACCCAGGCGCCCCTACAATGTATCTTTAAAACTGGGAGGAAATCTGCAGGTAGTTCTGAGAAAAGATTGAGAAGAAAATTAGCCTATTCAGGGGGATTCAAAAAATCTCTAGCAAACATACCTAAATATTGTCAAATCATTACTCTGTCCTTTAAAAAAAACCAAACAACCTTGTGCATTTTCCTCTCACTTTGTAGCTATAAAGAAGAAGCCTTATTATATTCAAGATATCAATATTCTGAGAAAGGTAAACACCCACAGGAAGAAAACATTTATGTTTCAGCTACAAATATTTCTGTGGCAACAACATCATAATACCCACTTCTCACAGTAAAAGAGATTGGGGGGGGGGGGCGGGTAAAGACTATCTCAGGTGAAATTGTCAAAATATTTCAAAATACTTGAGGGCTAATAATGAAGTTACGGGTCCACACAGAAAGGAACAGAAAATATTGAGTGGGCAAACGAAGTGATAGAACATATGATTTAAGATTTTTTTGCCAAAATAGTTTTAAAATTAAAAACCAAACCTACGTATTGAAACTCACATGGGCAGAAGCAGCAGTAGCGTTAGAGCTTATTTTGTTATTCTCCTCAGTGACACTTATTACCAAAGAAGCTTCATTAGAGAGATCTCCTCGGGGACCTATTTCTGACGTCATAGTTAGAAAATTAAGCCGTGTTTTCTGAGAATCGGAGGCAATGTACGTATTGTAGGAATAAGGCAAAGTTTCAGGATTACAGGTGGGAGAAACTCCTGGTCCAATCTTATGACAGAAACCAGGTTGAATGCAGTTCCAGGCAGTTTGGGTGATGGAGCATCGCAGGCGCAGGGCCACCGCCAGAATCACCGCAAGGAGGAAGAGCACCGAGATCAAGGCCAAAGCCACCACCAGGTAAAACTGCAGCTCGGCCTGGGGGTCAGAGGGCTCCGGGCGGTCGCTGACATCCGGCAGTACTTCTTGGAGGCTGTCGGCGAAAACCAGGTGCAGCGTGGCGGTGGCAGAGAGGGGCGGCTGTCCCCCGTCCCGCACGGCGACCAGCAGGCGCTGGCGGGCCGCGTCCCTGTCGCCCAAAGCACGCGCGGTGCGCACCTCGCCCGTGCGCAGCCCCAGGCTGAAGAGTCCGGGCTCGCTGGCCTGCAGCACGTGGTACGACAGCCACGCATTGTGTCCCGAGTCGGCGTCCACCGCCACCACCTTGGTGACCAGGTAGCCGGGCTGCGCGGCGCGCGGCACCGTGTCGAAGAGCGCCGAGCCGTCGGGCCCCAGCGCCGGGTACAGCACCCTAGGCGCGTTATCGTTGCGGTCGCCCACCAACACGCGCAGGCTCACGTTGGCGCTGAGCGCGGGCGAGCCCTGGACGCGGGCCTGCACCGTCAGCTCGAAAGCGCGCAGCTGCTCGTGGTCGAAGGCGCGCTGCGCGAACACCACGCCGCTCTGCGCGCTCACGGACACGTAGGACGCCAGCGCCCGTGGCTCCAGGTCGCTGGCCACGATGGAGTAGGAGACGTGGCCGTTGGGTCCCAGGTCGGGGTCGGAGGCGCTGACTTGGGCGATGGAGGCTCCTGGAGGGTTGTTCTCGGCAATGTGGACCATATAGAACGCCTGTTCGAAAATGGACGCATTGTCGTTGACATCTGCAATGTGCACAGTGATGCTTGAGCTAGAGGAAAGAGGCGGCTTTCCCCTGTCAGTAGCTGTGATGGTGACGTTGTACACAGGGGTCTTCTCCCGGTCCAGGGCCCCATCTGTTACAAGTTTGTAGTAATTATTGGCAGAAGATTCAATTCTAAAAGGAACTTTTTCTTTTATGAGGCATGTGACCTCTCCATTTTCTCCCGAATCTTTGTCATATGTTTTGAACAGAGCAATCACCATCCCCTGTTCTGTGTCCTCAGTTATGGAACTTGACACCGAAGTGAAAATGACCTCTGGGGCATTGTCATTCTCATCTAAAATTTCTATTATAATTTTACATTCAGTGGCCATGCCTCCACCATCCTTGGCTTCTATACTCATGGTATAACTACTACTGTTTTCAAAGTCTATAGGACCTTTGGATTTAATTTCTCCACTTTGATGGTCAAGCATAAACATATTTCCAATATCTCTTACTGTTTTGAAGGAGTAGGTGATCTCTGCATTGATGCCCTCATCCTGGTCGATGGCTGTCACCTTTAGCACAGAGGTGCCTGAGGGCAAGTTCTCTGGAAGGTTAACTTTGTACACATCCTGACTGAACACTGGGGGGTTATCATTGGCATCGGTGACCTCAATCTTGATTTGAACGGTGC
The DNA here is from genome assembly GCF_027475565.1 of Acinonyx jubatus. Taxonomy (NCBI): domain Eukaryota; kingdom Metazoa; phylum Chordata; class Mammalia; order Carnivora; family Felidae; genus Acinonyx; species Acinonyx jubatus. Next base: position 115,916,429 of record NC_069380.1, on the reverse strand, counting down.
CACTTCGGACTGGGTCACCTCCATCCACTGCGGTCAGGACCAGAAGATGGGAGCTCTGATGTTCCCGGTCCAGCGGCTTCTCCAATATTAATTCTGGGGCATTCTTGCCTTCGGTCTTATCCTTCACCATCAGAGAGAAATACTCATTATAGCTGAGTTGGTAATTCTGGAGAGAGTTAGGTCCTACATCTGCATCTATAGCAGATTCCAAACCAAATCAAGTTCCAAGAATTGCAAGTTCATTGATTTTTAAAACAATGCTATTTTGGGGGAAATAAGGTGGATTGTCATTTATATCTTCTATCCTCACAGATATGTGAAAAACATTTAGAGGATTATCTGCCATAATCTCTAAGGGCAGGACACACAGAGGGTTTGGGGGACAGAGCAACTCCCTATCTATTCTGTCACTCACAAGTATGTTGCCATTCTCTGTGTTCACGGTAAAGTATTGTTTCTCTGCACTAACTCTGAAGTTGCGGGTCAATAAATCCTGTACATGCAGCCCCAGGTCTTCAGCAAGGTTTCCTACCACTGAGCCCCTGGCCATTTCTTCCGGAATAGAGTAGCGGATCTGCTCAGAGAGCCCCCCACAGAACAAAGGCAGCAGGAAGGGAAAGAGTACTTGCTGCTGCCGGGTATAGCTCCTCTGCTTCGCCCTAGTTCCCATCCTTTTCTGCGCTGCCACAGCCTCTGATGTTAAGAGAAGATGCTTTACAAATTGTGTTTAAAATAGTTACTGCCAATATGTAGAAAACTCAATGTCTTCAGTTTCAAGGCATCCCAATCTGTATTCCAAAATCATTTGCTGAGCAGAGAGTCTATGTGTGGGCTTCATCTCCTTTCAGACTTGCTTCCGTGACTGCGCAGAAAATCACTTAGGTAGATCATGGACTCCTGCTCTTGCAGCGCATTGGCCAACAGCGGTGCTCAGAGTCTACTTAGAAAATTGCAGTCCAAAGCCTTGCAAACAATGGGATTTGCTATTCCATCAGATTTGTTGGACTCAGGTATACAGAACAAGGCAATATATGAGTTTTGGATGTGTCTCTTTTCCAGTGTTTACTACCAAAGAAGATTCATTAGAGATTTGATTCTATAGAAGAGCCATTAACCAAGTATGAGAAAAGTTTATCTTCTTCTAATCAGAGGCAATGCACATACTGGAAGAACAGAGCCAAGTCTTCTCTCCAGATTTAGAACATAGACCACATGGTAAAAGAGCCTCACCAAGTGATATGGGGAAATTTTTGCAGCCATGAACTAACCCCCAGTATTATTTTCAATCTGATTTGCAGATAATTTTCCTCCTAATTTTTCCAGAGGAAACTGGAGGAGAGCTCAAATCTATACAGGACATACTCAGGAGGAGGTTGACCAAAGATATATAGTTTTCCTTGCTCCTTATAAAAGAAATTTTTTAAAAGGATTATCAAGTGTTTTACACTTTCACCATAACAATATAAAAGTATACCCTAGTAGGTACCATAGGAATTTAATGACATGCAAAACGTGGAGTGTTTTATTTTTATCCTTCTATTTAACTGGACCACATGTTGTACCTTAATAGAAGTTTATCACTACCTCTGAATCAAAATAACCATCTTCTTAATCTCAAGTTTCAAAGGTAACCTTTCCTTTTGTTCTCCAAGATTTTGGTTGCCAGCTCCTAACTGTTCAGACTATGTTTTATATATATATACATACATACATATATATATATGTATATATATATATATATATATATATATATATATATATATGGAACAACCTCCCTCTCCCACAAAATAACTCATGTCCTTTTATTTGTCTGCTTTCAATTCAAGTAAAATGCCTCAAGTCTGTTTTCTTTTTTAACTTTATTTATTTTTGAGAGAGAGAGAGCACCCACATGTGAGTGGGGGAGGGTCAGAGAGCGAGAAGGAGAGAGAGAGAATCTCAAGAAGTCTCCATGCTGTCGTGGGGTTCGATCCTATGGACCATGAGATCGTGACCAGAGCTGAAACCAAGAGTGAGATGCTCCAATTAGGCCACCCAGGGCACTCCAAATCTGTTTTCTCAGTTTGGAATTCCACAGGCATAAATTTTATCCCTACATGCTTGAAACACTCTAAAATTTTTCTTGACATCAAGAATGTCAAGCATCTGTTGCAGGATATCCCTTTCCTACAGTTGAAATTCTTTTTGCCAAAATATTAGAAACTCAATTATAGCTAAATACATTAAGGTCAATTCCTAAATGAGAAAAGAAAACTTGAAAGGGAACATGAATATGTTAATAGCCTGGGCCAAATATCTATAAGTGGTATGAGAGTGCTGAGCTGAATTGAGTATGGAGATGATTCCTGTGTTCAAATATCTTCAGTAAGTCTCCTTTCCTCACTTGACTTCCCTATGCAGTGTTTCAGAAAACACATGTCATTAGGTAACTACCAGGGTTTCAATAACAAGTTGGTTCTGAATATACTTATATATATTACAAAATGAGTTTTCAAAGGAAATAAAAAAGGAATCCATGACTCATAGGCATATTGAAAACACACAACAACAAAAAGGAAACACCAAATGGGAATACCAGATAAATCAGTCTCATAAAGTCCAAATATTCACAAACTATTTCACATTAGTATATCTGAAAAATGTAAGCATGTTTAGCCAATTTGAAAATAACTTTTTGAGAAGCACTGGATCAAAATTATTTCTGCAGGTGAATTTACTACATTAAGAAATCTTAAACACACACACACACACTAAAGTACAAGTAAAAGAATAAAAGAAAATAATACCAGTTCAACAATTCAACTATTTCTTCAGAACAATCAAATGACTTCATGGTAGAAACAGAAAATATGTGTAGAACTTAAGAAAAAAGGTGTACTCTACATTTCCTCTCCCAAAAGAATCTAGTAGTAAAAAGGCAATCAGTATATCTGTTTTGGTAATATAAATAAATTACACAAAGTTGAAATAATCAACATAATTGAAACATATTACCACTCATCAAAACTCAAAATAGAATTTTCATGCTCAGAGCCAAGCTTACATGTGTGAACACTTACATGTAAATGTTGTATATATGTGTATATAGATAAGGAAAAGAGCTACAGAGTGTATGCCGTTGAATCAACATGATCAAATTTGAACATTAGAAATAAAGCAAATAGTGGTAGAATTTAATTATAAATAAATGGAGGCAATGTGAAATTGTAATAGGCAAATAAAAAAATTGTGAATCATTAATTTGAATCCTAACCAGTTCATTGATAGCCACAAACACTGATGATAGAAAAATATTACTAAAATTTAACTTATTATAAAGCAAGCCATGGTAGCTGAACTAGACCTTTAGAATCAAAAGAAAATATGCCAGAGGAGTGGAAAAACCTTTTCTGAAAAATGATGGTAATTTGTTGAAAGATAAAATAGAGGAACTCATATGTATTGCTCTAAACATGTATGAACTGAATATATCCCCCCACCAGAAATATGTTTTTAAGCCACTTAAAAGACTTGCACAGAGATAGCAACAACTGGGAGGTAGGTAATAAATCTCACCTGATTATTCTTGGAGTCAAATTTGCCTAAACCAGCAGCTGAATCTTCAGCTATCAAGAGTGGCTCGCTTTTCTCACAGCTGTCATGACTAATAAGCATGTCCGCATAGTTGGGCTGAGGGAAGATCACGTGACTCCTCCGAGAGTCCGCCGTGAGGGAGACCTCTTGGGAATAGGTCTGCAGGAAAGCTTGCACCCCGTCCACGCCCACAAAGTGCGAGGTAGGCATGCCAACCAAACTGCCTCCTGAAGCCTGGAGCAGACGTGTCGCGTGCCAGTGCCTCAGTCTGAGCGCCAGCAGCACAATCACAAACGCGAGGAAGACGCAGGAGACAACTGCCACCGCCACCACTAGGTAGAGTGTGAGGCCAGAATCATGGGGATTGGCAGAAGACTCGAAGCTGCTTAGGTCAGCCAGGACATCTGGGATACTGTCAGCCACGGCCACGGTGAGCGTGACGGTGGCCGAGAGAGGGGGCTGGCCATGGTCCTGCACCACCACCACCAGGCTCTGCTTGAGCGCATCTCTGTCCAGCAGGGCCCGTGCTGTGCGCACCTCGCCCGTGTGCAGCCCCACCGCGAAGAGCCCTGGCTCGCTGGCCTTGAGCAGGCGGTAGGACAGCCAGGCATTCTGGCCAGAGTCTCTGTCCACCGCCACTACCTTGGTCACCAGGTAGCCAGGCTCAGCTGACCTGGGCGCCAGCTCCACACCAGTGGAACCATCGGTTGGGAGGGTGGGGTGCAGGATCTCTGGCACATTGTCATTCTGGTCCAGCACGAATATGCTCACAGAAACATTGCTGCTGAGTGGCGGGTTCCCACCGTCCAGTGCTGTCACCCACACTTGCAGGTCACGGAACTGTTCATAGTCAAAAGAGCGCAGTGCATATAGGGTGCCAGTGTCTGAGTTGATGGAGACATAGGAGGATAAAGGTGCTCCCTGCAGGGTATCCTCCACTAGGGAATAAGTGACCCGGGAGTTCTCATTGCTGTCCAGGTCAAGTGCCATCACTGAGAAGAAGGAAGCTCCTCTGGGGTTGTTTTCAGGAATGTAGACGGAGTAAGAGGAGTCAGCAAAAGTGGGTGGGTTATCATTGTCATCTGCTACATTCAGTGAAATGTGAGTTTCTGTAGACAAGGGTGGATGTCCCTGATCTGTGGCTATCAAGGTTATATTATAGCTGTGGACCTGCTCCCTGTCCAGCACTCTGTTTGTTATCAATTTGTAGTAATTTCCATAAGTCTTTTCTAATTTAAAAGGCAGACTGTTAGGAATGAAACATGAGACTTGACCATTTTCTCCAGAGTCTTGATCTTGCACATTTAGAAGAGCAATAACTGTACCTGGAGGAGAGTTTTCCAGCACTGAATTAGTAGAAGATGTGATAGTTATTTCTGGAGCATTATCATTCACATCCACAACTGTGATCAATATCTTAGCAGTGGTCGAGAGACCTCCACCATCTTGGCCTTGAATTTCCATCTCATAAAATCTAGATTTCTCAAAATCCAGAGACCCTCGTATTAAAACTTCTCCAGTTTGAGAATCCAACTGGAATATTTCAGAAGCTTTGCTTTCCATATTCCGGAATGAAAACACCACTTCCCCATTGATTCCCTCATCTGGATCAGTTGCATTTACCATGAGAACCCGAGTTCCAGAGCTGAGGTTTTCAGGAATACTCACTTGATATACAGACTGTGTAAACTTTGGTATATGGTCATTTACATCGAGGACCACTACACGAATGGCAACAGCACCCTGTTGGATGGGATCTCCTCCATCGAAAGCTGTGAGGAGGAGATGGTGAGCAGCCTCCTTTTCCCGGTCCAAACTCCCCTCCAGCACTAGTTCAGGATTCTTGGCCCCATCCATCCCGCCTCGCATTTGCAAGTAGAAGTAACTATTAGGATTGAGCTGGTAGCGCTGGAGAGAGTTCATTCCTACATCTGGATCCCTAGCGTTAGGAAGGGGAAATCTCGATCCTGGAGTTGCGTGCTCACTGACTTTTATCTCTATTTCTGCCTCCTGGAAGCTGGGGGCGTTATCATTAACATCCATTATTTCCACCTCCACTCCGTAAATCTTCAGGGTATCTTCCACAAGTATCTCTATATTTAAAAAACAGGAGGACAGTGTCTCACAGAGCTCCTCCCGGTCTAACCTACCTGCAGTGATCAAGCTGCCACTTCGCGGATCCAGAGCGAAAAGCTGCATCCTGCCTCTGGAGATGATGCGGACTCGGCGTTCCGCCAGCTCCCAGGGTTCCAGCCCCAGGTCCTTGGAAATATTGCCCACGAAGAAGCCTTTATCTGTCTCTTCGGGCACCGAGTATTGGATGTGCCCTGCCCCAGACTCCTGTAGCGTCCTCAGGAAAATGTATAGTAGGATCAGCCCGCTGCGGTCCAGAAACAGTAGCCGATTCCCCATGGCAGTAAGCTGAGCTTATATTCCCTGGTTTCTTGGGCTGTTTTGTTCTGAATCAGCTTATATATCTACCAAGTTCAAGGATGACTGCATCCAGAATATATTAGAGAGAGAACTACTTTAAGTTTCCAGCATCAGGATCTGTGAGTATCCATGTTACTCTGCTTTGTGTTGTAGAGATGGGGGAGGGAGGGAAGGCAGCTTGCAGCTTCCCATTCCCTGATTGGTGAAGAGCGGCGCCTAGAGCCAAATCTTATTATTGCAACGAGTAAGAAAAGCCCAACTTAATGTGTCTGTTCCAGAAGTTATTACACACCTCTTCAAGAATTACACATATTTGTAAAACTGAAAACTGCACAAAACAAAGGGTTGTATAATGTGATGTTGAAGGTTTACCAAGAGCATTTAATAAAAGGAATAATTATTAAAAGGGATTGTTAATTTTAAAAAATGTTTTCAAATACTATAGGAACTGAACAACTGCAAGTTAGACTTGCTTTCTATTGATTTTTACCAACTGAAGGGAACAGTATTTATGGATGTGGAACTAGCTCGGTTCCAAAAAAATCATCAGAGCGCATGACTAAAATTCTTACCAATATTTCTTTATTGAGTAAAAGATGAAACATTTGAGAAAATTTGGATGACATTAGGCTGTCATTTTAAAAATTACCATGATATAAAAAAATAGAATTGTGTTCCATATCCTTAAATAAGAAGTATTCTCTTTCATGAAAAATTTGCTTGAGATTTCTATATATTCTACCTTAAATTGCATAGTAGAATGACTGCAGCACCGTAAACTTTAGTCTAAACTGTGATACCAATAGGTTTGACCTAGATTTATTTTAGGAATTTTATCAAGAGATTGAATCTAGAATCATTACTTGTATTTATTTATTTTTAAAAATTTTTTAATGTTTATTCATTTTTGAGAGACAGAGACAGAGCACAAGCAGGTGCAGGGCATAGAGACAGGGAAACACAGAATCAGAAGCAGGCTCTAGGCTCTGAGCTGTCAGCACAGAGCCCAATGCAGGGCTTTATTCCAACTCACGAACTGTGAGATCATGACCTGAGCCGAAGTCAGATGCTTAACTGACTGAGCCACCCAGGCACCCCTATTAATTTATTTTTAAGTAAGCTCTACGCCCAAAGTGGGGTTTGAAATCACAACTCTGAGATCAAGAGTCACATGCTCTACCAACTGAGCCAGCCAGGCACCCCTTAATCTAGAATCTTTAAACAACAATGCTCCATTGGAATACACTGGCATTAGAATATAAAAAGCATTATTTTAAATACTTACCTGTTTTAAAGTTTTCTTATCTGCTTCAACACTAGGAGTTAAAATGCTAGTCATTAGTCCCGAAGGGCTATCTTTGTTGAGAATATCTTGTGTGGCTGGAAAATGATCAACAGATGTGAGAAAATTAAATTCCGGATTAGTTTGATCCCCAGGCACACAAAAATTATAGGCATAGGGTAATGTTCCTTCACTGTAGTTGGCGGTAATCTCGGGTCCAGACTTGGAACACCGAACAGACCCAAAGCAGCTCTCTGGGGCGTGGCTGGAAGAGCTTCGCAGGCGCAGGGCCACCGCCAGAATCACCGCAAGGAGGAAGAGCACCGAGATCAAGGCCAAAGCCACCACCAGGTAAAACTGCAGCTCGGCCTGGGGGTCAGAGGGCTCCGGGCGGTCGCTGACATCCGGCAGTACTTCTTGGAGGCTGTCGGCGAAAACCAGGTGCAGCGTGGCGGTGGCAGAGAGGGGCGGCTGTCCCCCGTCCCGCACGGCGACCAGCAGGCGCTGGCGGGCCGCGTCCCTGTCGCCCAAAGCACGCGCGGTGCGCACCTCGCCCGTGCGCAGCCCCAGGCTGAAGAGTCCGGGCTCGCTGGCCTGCAGCACGTGGTACGACAGCCACGCATTGTGTCCCGAGTCGGCGTCCACCGCCACCACCTTGGTGACCAGGTAGCCGGGCTGCGCGGCGCGCGGCACCGTGTCGAAGAGCGCCGAGCCGTCGGGCCCCAGCGCCGGGTACAGCACCCTAGGCGCGTTGTCGTTGCGGTCGCCCACCAACACGCGCAGGCTCACGTTGGCGCTGAGCGCGGGCGAGCCCTGGTCGCGGGCCTGCACCGTCAGCTCGAAGGCGCGCAGCTGCTCGTGGTCGAAGGCGCGCTGCGCGAACACCACGCCGCTCTGCGCGCTCACGGACACGTAGGACGCCAGCGCCCGTGGCTCCAGGTCGCTGGCCACGATGGAGTAGGACACGCGGCCGTTGGGCCCTAGGTCGGGGTCGGAGGCGCTGACTTGGGCGATGGAGGCTCCTGGAGGGTTATTCTCAGCCACGTGGACCACATAGGAGGCCTGGTGGAAAATCGGTGTGTTGTCATTGACATCGGTGATGTGCAAGGTGATGGTAGTGCTGGAGGAGAGGGGCGGAATGCCCCTGTCAGTGGCTGTGATGGTGACGTTGTATTCCGGAGTCTGTTCTCGGTCTAGGGGTCCATCTGTTACCAGCTTGTAGTAATTATTAGATGAAGAATGAATCTTAAATGGAATATCTCTACTTAAGTTACAAATGACTTCTCCGTTTTCCCCAGAATCCTGGTCCTGTGTTTTGAAGAGAACAACAACCATTCCTGGATGGGAATCCTCCAAAATTTGATCAGAGAGAGAAGTAATGATTATTTCAGGGATGTTGTCGTTTTCATCTAGAACTTCTATGATTACTTTACACTGGGTAGAGAGGGATCCTCGGTCCTTCGCTTCTACATCCATGGTATATCTTTCTACTTCTTCGAAATCCAAGGGTTGCTGAGTTATAATGTTTCCTGTGGCAGAATCCAGAGAGAACACATGCTGGGCTTTATTAGCCATACCAAGGAATGAGTAGGTGATCTCCGCGTTGAAGCCTTCGTCTTGGTCAGTGGCACTCACCTGCACCACTGAGGTGCCTGGGGGTACACCTTCATGAAGACTGACCCTATACATATCTTGGCTGAACACCGGGGGGTTATCATTGGCATCCACCACCAGGATTCGGATCTGAGCTGTGCTGCTTCGTGGTGGATTTCCATTGTCAAATGCTGTCAGCACCAGATGATGAGAGCTTTGTGTTTCCCGGTCCAGGGTCTTCTTCAGTACTAATTCTGGATATTTGCCACCATCGGGATTGTCTTTCACCACCAAGGAGAAGTACTCATTAGGGCTTAACTGGTACTTGCTCAGTGAATTCGTACTAATATCAGGATCTTTTGCAGACTCAAGAATTGTTCCCATCCCTGGAGTGACAGATTCACTGATTTCTAAGTTTATTTCATCTTTATGGAACTGAGGGGCATGGTCGTTAATATCCTCAACAACCACAATGATATGAAAGATATTTAAAGGATTTTCCACCACGGCTTCCAACTGCAACTCACATCTTCTTCTCTCTTTGCATATCTGCTCCCGGTCTATTCGGTCCTTCACTAGTAAGTCCCCGCTCTCTGCGTCTACGTTGAAAAGCAGCTTCTCCGTGCTGACTCGCAGCTTCCTAGCTGACACGTCCAGGACACTGAGCCCGAGATCCTTGGCGAGGTTCCCCACCACCGAGCCCTTGGCCAGTTCCTCGGGAATCGAGTAGCGGATCGGCTCGCAGAGCGCGGGGTAGAACAAAGGTAGCAGGAAGGGAAACAGTACCTGCCGCCTGCCGGCTGGGCGCCTCTGAACGCAGCTCCCTCCCATTGCGCGCTCTAGTTCTCGCTGGGTCCCAGTCTTTCTAGCTAGAAAAAGTGCCCGCTATCGCACTGGTAGCATTAGGCCCAGAACATACAGAGCCTCCAGTCTTGGGGCTGGGAATCTGTGTGTGCTGGGCAGAGTCTGCGCGGCCAGAAGCCCCTGTGTGTATGGGGTTCCTTCACTCTGTGTTGTTGACTGCGCAGGAACACCCAGGCTAGAGGCTGAAGAATCCCGGGCGACAGCACTTGCCCTGTACTGGCCGACAGCGGCGCCCAGAGGCTTTGTGTGGAACCGCAATCTAGTTTTTCTATTTCAGGAAATCTTGTTAAAATGTAAGATAATAACAGCTAATATCCTAAATCTTATTTCTCATTGTTTTCATTCTCATCATGAAACGTGTTTCATATGGTAAAAATTATAATATGTTGTATATGTTAAAAATTTACATAGACTTTGAATAAGTAAAGTACTTCTTTCAAAATTCAAAAAAGCACAAAAGAATATAGAGTGTAAAGTAGCTCTTCCATCCCATGGCCCATTGCTATTCAGTTCTTGCATCCAGAGGTAATCACTGTTGTTCCTTTTAAAAGTAATTATCCACAAAGGTAAGTACTGAAAATAAGCAAAAATCTTTTTGTCTTCAATCGTAGCTTACATTTAGCTAGAAAGCATTAGTCCATCTCCCATATTTAGAAATTAGAAGGCTGTCATTCCCATAGTCATTACATTTATCTAGGGTGTTCTGTGCTGTTTTCAAATAATCATTAACATGATTTGGTCACAACAATTACCACGCCGAAAGAGTAGTTTTTTAAAAACCCTGTATTTTTCAGAACAGAATTATTTAGATATAGATGCGTAATAATTTTGACTCCCAAAGATAGATTTAAAATGACTTTCAATGACTTAAGTTAATAACTATGACCCTAAAGGATGTGCTCTCTTTCCATAGACCTATTGTTGAACAAATGTTGGATGACAATGAGAAAAATCATAGTCTCATAAATATTTTGAGACACATTAGGATATTTTTGGACTGAATGCTACCATATTGGTTTGGAAGAATACTAGTAATAAGTTAAAAGTAAGATATCAAACCAAATACATCGCCATCTTCACTAAAGTAAATGGCCACATCAGTAACTCTACTTACTGATTGTTTAGAATACTTCTGTGTACTTCTCTGCTTATATTCAGATCTCCCACAGAAATGACATTTCTTTCTTGACCTAGTTTATTTTGATTCTTAACGTCAGAATTTTCATAAATCCAGGTGGATCTTCTTTCTTCTATGTTACAAAGCCACTGAAATACCCTTGGAACTCATCTTTTGCTTCTGTTCTTAGGCACATGTACAAATGTTTTTTCTTATTTGGAGAATTTAACAAAAAATGCTGGCAGCATAACCCAAAATTTGCTTACTTTAACCTTCTATACGTTCTTTAGCATCCCTAGTGAGCAAGGAAAGTCAAATTAAAATGCTGTCTTCCACATAACAGTATGAAATTAGAATCACAAGCAAAAAGGATGCTACACTGTTACAGGGTGTCTAGGTAGCTCAGTCCGTTAAGCATCTGACTTTTGATTTTGGCTCAGATCATGATCTTTCAGTTCGTGGGCCTGAGCCCCATGTGTTCTGTGTTGGGCTCTGCACTGACAGCATGGAGCCTGCTTGGGATTCTCTCTCCCTCTCTCTCTGCCCCTCCAATGCATGCGCTTTCTCTCAAAATAAATAAACTTTAAAAAAAGGATCCTAATGTATTGTTACCAATTATGATTACACTTGGAAAATTTTAAGCACACATTGTTAACAATTGTTAGTAGAATATTAATGAAAACCTTAAATCCTTCTAGGAAGTATATTCAACTGTAATTGTCACCGTAAGTTATATTTTGAAAAATAAAACCACAAAGGTGTATTGCTTTTCTCGTTGGGAAAAACAACACTGAGGAACCTGTTCACTGTTTCCAGTGAAGTTAATGGATTTGTCTCTGATATTCACCTATTTTACCAGACCTGCCTTCAAAACAAGAGCTAAGGTTGCCTAAGAGGCTAAAATTTTAGCATGTGGCCAAGAGAAGTGTACATAAATTGACAGACACTTATGGAGGTACTCTCAGGAACTGTCAGTACTGTACTCAACAAAACTATAAAGTAGAATGCTCTGCAAAATCGTAACAGCCTTGTGACCATAGGCCTTCATTGGAATTACGTGAATATTTACCAGAAAATAAAAACATATCAGTCTTAATAACAATCAAATTCTACTCTTCAATGTTTTAGCAAGAAACAAATATCATTGAAATGGAGGGAACAGTGAAAAAAATAAAGACCAAAATTTTCTATCATTATGCCAAACCTAAAAGTAAAACCAATTATAATTCTTAAAAGAAAAAGGGTAAAACCAGAACTCACTGGAACCAAAGGGTTATCTTCTACAGGTAACTTCAAATCATCTAACAAAGACAAAGGATCCTTTTTCTCAAAGCTCTCATGGCTAATGAGCATGTCGGCGTAGTTGGGCTCGGGGAAGATCGCGTGACTCTTCCGTGAGTCTGCTGTGAGGGAGACCTCATGGGAATACGTCTGCAGGAAAGCCCGCACCCCTTCCACGCCCACAAAGGGGGAGGTGGGCACACCCACTAGCCCGCCTCCTGAAGCTTGGAGCTGGTGCGATGTGTGCCAGCGCCTCAACCTGAGAGCCAGTAGCACAATGACAAAAGCGAGGAAGATGCAGGAAACTATGGCTACCGCCACGACCAGATATAGCATTAGACCTGAAGCTTCGGAGTCACGTGGAACTTCCAGACTGCCCAGGTCAGCCAGGACATCTGGGATGCTGTCAGCAATGGCCACAGTGAGTGTGACGGTGGCTGAGAGAGGGGGCTGGCCATGGTCCTGCACCGCCACAACCAGGCTCTGCTTGAGCGCATCTCTGTCCAGCAGGGCCCGTGCTGTGCGCACCTCGCCTGTGTGCAGCCCCACTGCGAAGAGCCCTGGTTCGCTGGCCTTGAGCAGGCGGTAGGACAGTCGGGCATTCTGACCTGAGTCTTTGTCCACTGCCACCACCTTAGTGACCAAATAGCCGGACTCTGAAGAACGGGGTGCCAGCTCCATTCCAGTGGAAGTGTCAGTGGGTAGGGTGGGGTACAGGATCTCTGGTGCATTGTCATTCTGGTCCAGCACAAATATGCTCACAGAAACATTGCTGCTGAGAGGTGGGTCCCCACTGTCAGTGGCAATCACCTGAATCTGTAGATCATGAAATTGCTCATAGTCGAAAGTTCGCAACGCATACAGGACTCCTGTGTCAGAGTTTATGGAGACGTAGGAGGATAGAGGTGCTTCCTGGAAAGTGTCTTCAGCTAGGGAGTAAATAACCTGAGCATTCTCTTTGCTGTCTGGGTCTAGTGCAGTCACAGACAAGATGGAGGCACCTCTGGGGTTGTTCTCCAGGATATAGGTGAAGTAGGAGATGTGGGAAAAAGTGGGTGGGTTGTCATTAATATCTGCCACTTGCACAGTGAAGTGAGTTTCTGTTAATAGGGGTGGATTTCCTCCATCTGTGGCTGTCACTGTGATATTGTAAGAGGATACCTGTTCCCTGTCAAGGGTTCTGTGTGTCACCAGTCTATAATAACCGTCAATGGATTTCTCTAACTTAAATGGTAGATTGCCTGATATGGAACAGGTGACCTGTCCATTCTGCCCAGAGTCTGGATCATGCACATTTAAAAGGGCTATAATAGTTCCCGGAGGTGAGTCTTCCATCAGGGGACTAAACAGAGATGTGATGGTCACCTCTGGATTGTTGTCATTTACATCTTCTACTGTAATCAATACTTTTGCCATTGCAAGATATGCTCCTCCATCTTCTGCTTGTATTTCTAATTCATAGAAATCTGTTTCTTCGTAGTCTAGATTTTCTGATAATTTTATTTCCCCAGTATTTTTGTTTAGTTGGAATTTCAACAATTTGTCAGGAACAAATTTTCGGAATGAATATGTGACTTCTCCATTGGCTCCTTCATCCCTGTCTGTGGCAGTGACTGTAAGCAGCTGTGTGCCCACAGGCAAGTTCTCCAGAACACTCACTCGGTATTCTGGCAAGGTAAAGACCGGTGCATTGTCATTTGTATCAAAGACGATCACACTGATGAGAACTGTACCAGATAGGAGAGGGTCACCCCCATCGGAGGCAGTAAGGACCAGGTGGTGTAGTGCCTCTTCCTCACGATCCAGGGCGTGCTTCAGTACCAGCTCCGGGTATTTGACACCACTGGCATGACTCTGAACTGCTAATGAGAAGTACTTATTGGAGCTGAGCTGGTAGCTCTGGAGGGAGTTCACACCCACGTCTGGATCAACAGCTTCCAGGAGAGGAAAACGCATTCCTGGAGCGACATTTTCATTAATTTTTACCTCTACATTTTCTGCTTGGAATTTTGGGGCATTATCGTTGACATCAGTTATTTCTATTTCTATCCCAAAAAGTTCCACCCTATCTTCCACAAGAATGTTAAAATTCACCAGACACCGTGCACTCTGACCACAGAGCTCCTCCCGGTCTATCCTGCCTGCGGTGACCAAACTGCCACTTCTCGGGTTCAGAGCGAAAAGCTGCGTCCTACCTCTGGAGACGATGCGGACTCCAGGCTCAGCCAGCTCCCAGGGCTCCAGCCCCAGGTCCTTGGAGATGTTGCCGACGAAGGAGCCTTTCTCTAACTCCTCAGGAACGGAGTAGCGGATCTGCCGGGCTTCAGCCTCCCATGACAAACCGAGGAAAAGACAGAACAAAACCAGCGCTTTGCGGTTGGAGTGGTTCCTTTTAGCAGCCATTGTTGTCTAGTCAAGGAATCCTCGCCAAGTAATCACTGGGCACGTTGTGTGTTTTAACGACTCCTTTTTCTTCCTCTGGCTGCTGGGAGCCTCTGTAGCCTACGCACCTCAAATTCTGGAGTGAGTTTCACTGCAACCCTGGAGCCGGTTTGTAGGAACTGAGGAGCTTTGGGTAGTCGGAGCCCTGAGAATCCGGATTGAGCGCTAGCTGCGTTTCTCTGGGAGAACAGCGGCGCTCAGAGTCCTGAGAAGTTACTGCACCCACTATGTGTGCAATGGAAAACACGGTACTCTTTGTTGGATCTTTCATTTTACTTTACAATATTTCTTTGGCTTCTCAACTGATATCCCTTAAGTCAACTACTACTTGTAGATTGCTTATTGGGTAGGATAAATGGAAAGTACTATAAAATATCAAATGAAAATAACTGGTCAAATATACATATTTGTAACACTTTCTGAGTAGAAACATACTCATTTCTAGCTATATTCACTTATAATTTTTATTTTAGCTTTAACTAATTGGCCAATTAATTAAATTTGTTGATGATTAACATTGTGTAAAAATTTTCAAAATATTCTTTTCTAAAATAGTTTTATTGAGCCTCCATGAACTGTTTTGAAAACAATGTGTTTTTTTATTGGAGGCATATATAATTAGAAGTTAATTTGACCTATTTAAATTAATGAAGTAACCACAAACTAAAAGGAGTATAACATGTCTGTGTGGTAATGGGAAGAAAAATATAAGAATTTCAAGCTACAATTTTTAAAAACAAAATAATGATGTAGGGTGTTTTTTTTTAAGTAAGTATTTACTCAAATGATCTGTTTTCATCAGAGCATTGATGCCCATACAAACAATCTCTTCTGGCACTTTGTATGGAAGCCCAAAGTGAAGTGGTTCAGACATCTTCAATTCTACTTGCCCATCAACCCAGCAGAAGTTCTCTCCCCAAAGGTGAGGAGTTTAGAGGTTCACATCTTTTATACAGAGAACAGGTTGTTCAGGACCATTTATGTCACTATGCCTCCAAAGTGTGGAACTTTTCAAAGATTTTATATTTTGTCTTCAAAGACTTTATATCAGACAATTAGAGACAGACTGAGTGCAAAAGGCAGTGACAGTTCATTTGCTTTCTTGGAAATTCATTCTTTTTCAATGTAGAGGAAAAAAGATTAGGAAAGAGTACAATTTGAGCTCCAAGAAAAGATAAATAAACATAAGAAGAAAGCCAGAAGAACCAAATGCTGAAGAGAAAAAATCCTCTAGGGTAGTTATTATTAAGTTCTGGGGAGCATAGAAACCTTGGCAATGGAAAACAAGTTTGACTCATCTCCCAAGGAAAATACGTATTTCTACAACTTTGCATAGAATTTCAGAAACTTTTCGATTTGTTCACCATCTCCCCTCAAATGCTTAGTTATTTTAATTATTAGAATAAATGAAGATACCTAAATATAGCCAGGATATTATTTACAATAAATGTTTCTTTGAAACAAGCACCTGCTTGAATATTTAATGAGTGGCTTAATATTATTATACTCAAAATATATAAGTAGAATATGGAAAATTCATCTTAAATCTTAACAAACTTGAGTAATTACTTATTAATTTATTCAGTAAGAAGCCACCGCCTGTTTTGCTAATCTGAGCTTGACTAGATATCGCCAATTTACTGACATTATTGCTGAATTATAGAGCACTTACAAACCAAGTAACTCTTGAAAAATATAATCTGCAAAAAGTAAATACTGAGACAAGGCGATTAGTTATGGATTTTCCAAATATGACTCATATTAAAAAATACAATAGTATGCCTCAAATAAGAGAAAACAATAGAATGTTTCAGAGGACACAAAAATGTAACTCACCGGTGTGAGCATCTCAGGATGTGCAGTCAAATCATGCCCACCCTGAAGTGGAATTAAGGCCCCAGACGAATCACCGCAAACTATGTCTTGAGTGGAATGCAAGCGCTCATTACATTTTAGGAAGTTAAACTCTGCCTTTCCAGTTTGGGCAACGCACAAATTGTAGGAATAAGGCAAAGTCCCCTCACTGTAGTTAGGAGGAACCACAGGTCCAGACTTGACACAAAGACCAGGCTGAAAGCAGCCCCAGGCAGCGGGGCTGGGGGAGCGGCGCAGGCGCAGGGCCACCGCCAGAATCACCGCAAGGAGGAAGAGCACCGAGATCAAGGCCAAAGCCACCACCAGGTAAAACTGCAGCTCGGCCTGGGGGTCAGAGGGCTCCGGGCGGTCGCTGACATCCGGCAGTACTTCTTGGAGGCTGTCGGCGAAAACCAGGTGCAACGTGGCGGTGGCAGAGAGGGGCGGCTGTCCCCCGTCCCGCACGGCGACCAGCAGGCGCTGGCGGGCCGCGTCCCTGTCGCCCAAAGCACGCGCGGTGCGCACCTCGCCCGTGCGCAGCCCCAGGCTGAAGAGTCCGGGCTCGCTGGCCTGCAGCACGTGGTACGACAGCCACGCATTGTGTCCCGAGTCGGCGTCCACCGCCACCACCTTGGTGACCAGGTAGCCGGGCTGCGCGGCGCGCGGCACCGTGTCGAAGAGCGCCGAGCCGTCGGGCCCCAGCGCCGGGTACAGCACCCTAGGCGCGTTGTCGTTGCGGTCGCCCACCAACACGCGCAGGCTCACGTTGGCGCTGAGCGCGGGCGAGCCCTGGTCGCGGGCCTGCACCGTCAGCTCGAAGGCGCGCAGCTGCTCGTGGTCGAAGGCGCGCTGCGCGAACACCACGCCGCTCTGCGCGCTCACGGACACGTAGGACGCCAGCGCCCGTGGCTCCAGGTCGCTGGCCACGATGGAGTAGGACACGCGGCCGTTGGGCCCTAGGTCGGGGTCGGAGGCGCTGACTTGGGCGATGGAGGCTCCTGGAGGGTTATTCTCAGCCACGTGGACCACATAGGAGGCCTGGTGGAAAATCGGTGTGTTGTCATTGACATCGGTGATGTGCAAGGTGATGGTAGTGCTGGAGGAGAGGGGCGGAATGCCCCTGTCAGTGGCTGTGATGGTGACGTTGTATTCTGGAGTCTGCTCTCGGTCTAGGGGTCCATCTGTCACCAGCTTGTAGTAATTATTAGAAGAGGAGTAAATCTTGAAAGGAATATCTTTTTCTATGTTACATGTGACTTCTCCATTTCCCCCGAAATCCTTGTCCCGTGTTTTGAAGAGAACAACAACCATTCCTGGAAGAGAATCCTCCAAAATTTCATCAGAGAGAGAGGTGATGATTATTTCTGGCCTGTTGTCGTTTTCATCTAGGATTTCAATGATTACTTTACATTGGGTAGAGAGTCCACCTCCATCCCTTGCTTCCACTTCCATGGTATATCTTTCTATATCCTCAAAATCCAATGACTGGTTATTCTTAATCATACCTGTTTTCTCATTCAGCAAGAACATGTACCTTGTACTCTGAGCAGTGCTCCTGAAGTAGTAGTTCACTTCTGCATTGACCCCCTCATCCTTGTCAGTGGCTGTCACCTGCAACACGGAGGATCCAGGGGGCAGATTTTCACTAATACTGATTCTGTATTCATCTTTGCTGAACACCGGAAAGTTATCATTAGCATCCCTGACAGAGATTTCTATTCGAGTGGTGGCACTTCTTGGTGGGTTCCCCCCATCCAAGGCAGTCAATATCAAATGATGAGAATGCTGCTCTTCCCTGTCTAGGAGTTTTTCCAAAGTTAACTCTGGATATTTACCACCATCGGAATTAACTCTAACCATTAATGAGAAATAAGGGTTAGGATTTATCTGATAATCTTTAACTGAGTTCATGTTTATATCGGGGTCAGTGGCAGGGTCAAGGGATATTCGTGCACCTTCTGATACAGATTCAAAAATTTCTAAAAGTATTTCCTTTTTATCGAATTGAGGGGCATGGTCATTAATATCCTCAACAACCACAATGATATGAAAGATATTTAAAGGATTTTCCACCACGGCTTCCAACTGCAACTCACATCTTCTTCTCTCTTTGCATATCTGCTCCCGGTCTATTCGGTCCTTCACTAGTAAGTCCCCGCTCTCTGTGTCTACGTTGAAAAGCAGCTTCTCCGTGCTGACTCGCAGCTTCCTAGCTGACACGTCCAGGACACTGAGCCCGAGATCCTTGGCGAGGTTCCCCACCACCGAGCCCTTGGCCAGTTCCTCGGGAATCGAGTAGCGGATCGGCTCGCAGAGCGCGGGGTAGAACAAAGGTAGCAGGAAGGGAAACAGTACCTGCCGCCTGCCGGCCGGGCGCCTCTGAACGCAGCTCCCTCCCATTGCGCGCTCTAGTTCTCGCTGGGTCCCAGTCTTTCCGGAATGTCAAAGAAACTGCAATCCACGGCGTCACTGGAAGAGCATTCCACCCATGACAAGCGTACCTGGGAATCCGTAAATGTTGGGCAAAGTCTGCGCCTCCAGGAGACCCAGTTGTATGAGCAGATTTTCTTCTGTGTTGGTGACTGCCCAGGAAATCCCAGTCTGGAGACAGAAATCCCAGGCGACTGCGCTTGCCCTGTACTGGCCGACAGTGGCGCCCAGAGGCGCCGTGTGGAACCGCAGGCATTTTCCTCTTGAATCCAATTGTTCTCTACAATCTCTATAATATATATATTCCTCTTCGAAATTCCTATACATATTTATATATATGCCCTGTACTCTGTGAAGTGCTCCTGAGGTAGTTGTTTACTTCTGCATTGACCCCCTCGTCCTCCTGAGTGGCTGTCAACTGCAACACGGAGGACTGGGGGCCAATTACATACAAATAGAAACATACGATATTTATTTCTCTATATATAGAATATGTATATATTGCTTCTTGAAAATGAACTTATATAATAGCCCCTAATTTTAGTATTATATTATTACAGACTATATGCTTAGTGTTTTAAAGAAATTTATTATAGAAAAATTTCAAACTTCTACAAAGTAGGGAGTATTATTATTGAATCTTCATATACTCATCACCCAATGACAATAACGATCAACACAAGGCCATCTTCATTTAATATAATTTGTACACCCTCATTATTTTGAAGCAAATCCAAGATACTTTAACTCTTCTTTTAAGATGAAACATTAAGATTAATAAGGATTTTATATTTAAGCCTATTTTGTTATATAAAATGTTACCAATACAAAAGTCTATCTAGTTTAAGAAAACTAGAATTCAACATTTTCCACACTGCCCATTCACCCAGTGAGCTTTGTGTTCTGTTTTAAAGGCAAGTGATATTAATGGTAGAGAATAGTAGTTACTGACCTACAAGCCTTCATCACTATGTTATGTTTTTTCCCAAGTTAACACATACTTAATATTTGTAAATACTAAGTACCAATGGTTACTCGCGAGGACAGAAACTTCAAGTGACAGTTTTCCTATTTCATAGTTAAAAATATGATCCTGAAGCATGCTTTAATTTTTTCCTACTAAATTAGGAGTAAGGAGTATTTGAAATCAGTATAACATCTGTGTGTCATAATGGCTGTCCAGATGTTACCCCTATTAGCCAGCACTTTTCAAATAGAATTTTTGAGTCAACTTCATAGTTTATTTTCAAAGTCTCCTAGAAAGTCATTTATTACTCGGAATGCCACTATGTTTAAAATAAAATGAAATAGGGGCATCTGGGTCGCTCAGTCAGTCATGTTTGATTTCAGCTCAGGTCATGATCTCGTGGTTTAAGAGTTTGAGCCCCACATCAGGTTCTCTGCTCTCTGTGGGGAGCCTGCTTGGGTTCTTCTGTCCCCTCTCTGCCCCTCCCCCACTCATTGCCCCCCTCCTCAAAAAATAAACTTGAAAAAATATTATTCCTTTCCTATATCTAAAAGCTAGTAAAATATTCTTAGAACCTCTTCCAGCAGTTCCTGAGAATATTTTCCTAAGTTGTCTTCCTTATCCAGGTTTATTTCTAGCCTCAAGGTTGGAGAATTGAGCCATAAATAACAGACAGTTGAATAATGTTTATTTCCCTTGTTTTGTTCTCAACAGTGTTCATTCTCAGAAACCCCTCTAAGTGAATTGTGATTCTTACTCAGAAGTGATCTTTAAATTCAAACAACCTCTACAAACATGTGATCTGGAAAACATAACCTCAAAGGGGGGTTGTCCTATAATAGAAACAGAAAAGCAGAAGCAGAAAAATCTGGGCTCTCAGTTTCTTCAAGAAGAATGCATGTGTTTTCTCATTAATTTACCTTCACATAGTGTCAGCTGTATTTATGTTTCAGAGGTATGTAAGAAGTTCAAAGATAAGTAGGAAGTTCACTATGTGGCCACTGAAGATAGTAACAATAATAAATTTCAGGAATGGAAAACCACCTCTAAGAATTAGTAGTGAACTGATAATCAACCAAGGAACCCCACCCCAATAGCCCATATCAATGGCTCAATAATGAGAGAAGCCCCATGAAAAAGATATCCATTGACCCTAGGTTAATTTAGGTTAATTATGAGAAACTTATATCAGTGATATAACCAGTAAATGCCTCCTATAGATGTTAGAACAAAACAAGGCCCAGTAAAACTTGGATGGTGAGAAATACGTTAAAGAGAATGTATCATACCTTAAGTGGAAACCTTAAAGAGAAAACCAAATCATAAGAGAAAATAAAGGAAAAAGTTGAACTCACTGGAGCCAAAGAAGTATTTTCTTAAAAAAAATTTTTTTTTAATGTTTATTTCTGAGAAGAGAGAGAGAGCGCACAAGTGGAGGAGGGGCAGAGGGAGAGGGAGACACATCTGAGCAGGCTCCAGGCTCTGAGCTGTCAGCACAGAGCCCGACACAGGGCTCAAACTTGTGAACTGTGGGATCATGACCTGAGCGGAAGTTTGATGCTTAAGTAACTGAGCCACCCAGGCGCCCCCAAAGACGTATTTTCTATAGGAAACCTGGAATCATCTGAAGCGCACAAATGGTCATTTTTCCTAGAGCCCTCCTGGCTGATCAGCATATTGTCATACTTGGGCTGTGGAAAGATCATGTGACTCTCTCAGGAGCCTGCCCTGTGTGAGGCTTCCTGGAATAGATCTGCAGGAAAGCCCACACCTATCCACGCCCACAAAGAAGTAGGCACAGCCAATCCAAGCCCTGCAGCCTGCAGCAGATTTGAGATGTGCCAATGCCACAACCTGAGCACACAATGACAAAGGTGAGGAAGATACAGGACACTGCAGCCACTGTCACCACCAAGTATAATGTGAGGTCTGAGATCTCTGGGTAGGTGAGGACCTCCAGACTGTTGAGGTCAGCCAGGCCACCTGGGATGCTGTGGGCCAAGGCTGCAGTGAGGGTGAAAGTGGCCGAGAGAGGGGGCTGGCCTTGGTCCTGGACCACCACCAGGCTCTGCTTGAGCCAGTCTCTGTGCAGCAGGGCCCATGCAGTGCACACCTTTCCTGTGTGGAGTCCTACCATGAAGAGCCCTGGCTCACTGGCCTTGAACAGGTGGTAGGCCTGGTGTTCTGACACAAGTCTCTGTCTATAGCCACCTTGGTCACCAGGTAGCCAGGTTCTGTGGAGCAGGGTACCAGTTCCATGATGGTGGAACATGTGAGTGGGGAGAGTAGGGTCCAGGATTTCTGGTGCATTGTCCTTCTGGTCCAGCACAAACAAGTTCAGTGACATGTTGCTGGTGAGTAGGGGGTTCCCACTGTCACTTGCCTTCACTTGCATTTGAGATCACAAAACTGCTCATGTTGAAGGGATGCAGTGTGTATATGAGCCAGTGTGTCTGAACTGGTGGAGACATAGGACGACCCTTGGATAGTGTCCTCAGCCAAGGAGTGAATAACCTGGGCATTCTTGTCACTGTTGGAATCATGGTCTGTCACTGAGAAGATGAAGGTTCTTCTATGGCTGTTCTTAAGGAGATAGACTGTGTAGAAGTTTTCAGGGAAGGAAGGTGTACTGTCATTGACAATGATCACATGCAGGATGATGTAAATTTCTGTCTGTTGTGGTCACTGTGATGTTATATTCAGAAGTTTCTTCTCTGTCAAGAATTCATACTTTCAACAATCTACAATAATCTATTGACTTTTCTAATTGAAAAGGTAAATAATGGAGTGCCTGGGTGGCTCAGCCGGTTGAGTGTCTGACTCGTGATTTCAGCTTTATGATACCAGGGTCATGGGATCAAGCCTTGTGCTGGTGTCTGTACTGAGCATGGAGCCTGCTTGGGATTCTCTCTCTCCCTCTGCCCCTCCGCCACTCACAGTTTTGTGCTCTCTCAGAGGAAGGAGGAGGAGGAGGAGGAGGAGGAAGAGTAAAGAAAAAGAAAAAAAAAAGAAAAGGTAAATTATGAGGAGTGTAACAGACAACTTGACCATTCTTCCCGGAGTCTCGGTCATGCACATTCAAAAAGGCAATTACTGTTCCACGAAGAGTATTTTCTAAGACTGGACTAAACAGAGATGTAATGATCACTTCTGGCCTATTGTCATTTACATCTTCCACTGAAATGAGCACTTTGGTCCTCCCTAAAAGTGCCCCCACATCTTCAGCTTGTATTTCCATTTCATAAAATGCACATTCTTCATAATCTAGACTCCCTGCTGTTGATATTTCACCGGTATTTTCATTAAGATGGAATAGCGGAGATTGCTTTTCACTAATTTTCCAAAATCTATAGGCCACTTCTCCATTGGCTCCCTCATCTGGGTCGCTAGCGCTCACAGTAAGCAGCAGGGTGCCCGGGGCCACGTTCTCTGGGACTTTCACTCGGTAAATCGGTTGAGTAAAAACCGGGGCATTGTCGTTTGTATCCAACACCGTCACGTGGATGTGCACTGTGCTGGAGCGACGCGGGTCACCGCCATCAGAGGCGATGAGGAGCAGATGGTGAGCAGCCTCTTCCTCTCGGTCCAGGGCCTGCTCCAGCACCAGCTCTGGGTGTAGAGTTCCGTCATCTCCAGTCTGCACTTCCAGAGAGAAGTAGTGATTGGGGCTGAGCTGGTAGCTCTGTAAGGAATTCATGCCCACATCTGGGTCAACAGCCTCTGGGAGTGGGTAATGTGTTCCAGGTGCAGCGATTTCATTAACTTTTACTTCCAGATTTTCGACCTGGAATTTTGGATTATTATCATTGATATCAGTGATTTCTATTTCTATCCCAAAAAGTTTTCCTCTGCCCTCAACCAGGATATTGATATTTACTAGCCACTGTGTGCTCTGAGCGCAGAGTTCCTCCTAGTCTATCCTGCCTGCAGTGACCAAGACAAGCCACTTTGCAGGTTCAGAGCGAAAAACTGAGTCCTACTTCTGGAGACGATGCAGACTCCACGGTCCACCAGCCCCAGATCCTTGGAGATATTTCCCCAGGATATAGCCTTCTTCTGTCTCTTCAGGTGCCGAGTAGTGGATCTGGCTGGCCCTGGTCTCCCATAGCCTCCACGGGCACAGCAGAACCAGTCCTTTGCAGTGCGGGCAATTCAGTGGAGTGGCTGTTGTTGCTTCACTATGGATATTGTTTTTCAGAATGCTTTCTGTGCAAACTGACTCCTTAGGTTCTTTAACCTCCTGCAAATTGTGATGATCTTTTTCCTAAGGAGAAACCAGAGTGCCCCAAGAAGGTGAGTTTTGTGGCAGCTTTTGCTGAGGTTTGTGGACTCTGTGGGATTCTGTGTAGTTGCAGATCTGAACAGCTGGATGGAGAGCTGATTGAACTTTTCTTAAAGTTGGTGAACAGTGGCACTCGGAGTCCTAACCTGTCACTACATGCACTGAGATAAGTAATGCTTGATTATAGATAACCGAGAAAGACAATACTCTTCTAACTATGTAGACTTGTCTCACTGTTTCTTGCATTCTCATTTCAAAAGCAATTACCATTTTGGAATGTTAGTTGAAAATGAAGTGGAATGGAACTTCTATTAAATGTATTGTTAAACTGCCATTTTTTCTTAACATCAAATTAACTTATTCTTGGTAGAATTTTGCTTTCTTTCTAGATATGTAAATTATTCTAACTTCAGTTTTATAATGTTTCAAAAATTTTCTGCATGTCATTATTTTCTACAGTAACCACAATGTGCAATCCTCTTTGGAAATAGACTTCTTCTTCTTAGTTTTATATATACATGGATTATTCACTTTGAAGTTATTTTATAAGATTAATTTATTCAGATAATGAATCTGCTGGAGTAAGTTTTCCTTAAAATTTCATTCACAAAAATAATTTTAATAAGGCAACAGTAATAGCTTCTCTCACCTAATACTGCTAAATTTTGAAAGGATTGGTTTTTTAAAGTTATATATTTGTGAATGTTAAACTTTTATGCTGGTTTAATTTTTTGTACTCTTCTATGTGAATACATAATGCATACACAGATTATGGCATTTGGAATATTCAAATAAACATATATTGAAAAGCAAGTTTCCACTTCAATACTTCCATAAAGAAAATATGCAGTTCAAAGTAGTCTTAAACTTCTTATTGTAAAGGTCACTTAAATCTGTAATAATTAGACAAAAAGAACACAAGACGTAGAACCAATTATTACCACTAAAAAGCAAAAAGTGCCATTATGAGAAATTCTTACAGGGGCATCTGGGTGGCTCAGTCAGCTGAGCATTCAACTCTTGATTTCATTCAAGTCATGATATTACAATTCATGGGACTGAGCCCCAAGTTGGGCTCTGCACTGACATCAGGTAGCCTGCTTGGGATTCTCTCTCTTTCCCTTTCTCTCTACCCTTCTCCACCTCAATAAATAAATAAACTTTAAAAAAAAAAAAGAAATTCTTTCAGGGGCACATGACTGGTTCCATCAGTTGAGCATGTGACTTTTTTTTTTAAGTTTCCTGATTTATTTTGAAAGAGAGCACAAGCAGGGGAGGGGCGGAGAGAGAAGGAGAGAGAATCATAAGCAGGCTCTACACTGTTGCACAGAACCTGACACGGGGCTTGACCCCACGAACCTTTAGATCATGATCTGAGCTGAAATACAGAGTCAGACGCTTAACTGACTGAGCCACCCAGGCGCCCCAAGCATGGGACTCTTGATCTCAGCCTCGTGAGTTCAAGCCCCATGTTGACCTAGAGCTTACATTAAAAAAAAAAAAAAACTCTTTCAGCAATTTGTAAAGAAATCATTTACTGAAGCAGTTACTAGGGGAGACCAAGAAAAAGACTGATATTTAAGAAATGGCAACTTTGCACATAAAATTAGTAATTTTTGCCATAAGAGTGGAAAATTTGGGATTCTCTTTCCTCTAATCACTAATGTTTAGAGCTCCAAATAATAAGACAAATCCAGTGACTCACCCCCTCCTCCTGGCCTCAAGTGATAGAGGCAACAGCATTTCCTTTTCTTTTGTCAAGTGTCTTTTTCTTAAATTAACTATAAGCGTAGAGGAGGATTTTGCAATCAAGAAAACTTAGAGGAACACAGATAATGAACTGGACCTTCTAATGAGTTTACTGAGTCTTTCTCTACGCCCTCCACCCACACTATTTTCCTTACAGTTTTAGGGCATTCACAGAGTCATGACTAGGTAGATACAAAGAACCAGACATGAGGAATAAGCATAAAAAAGATGGAAACTGTACTAGTGAAATCAGCAAAGGAGATAGCTAGTAGTTTTTTTGCTTTAAAAGATGAGTTAAATGAATGCCTATTTTAAATTTAATGTTTACTTACATGTAACAAAATTTCAAATATTTTAGGGGTCCCTGGATGGCTCAGTTGGTTAAGCATCCAACTTCAGCTCAGGCTAGATTCCTGAGTTCGAGCCCCACATCAGGTTCTGTCTGTGCTGACAGCTCAGACCCTAGATACTCCTTCCAATTCTGTCTCCCTCGCTCTCTGCCCCTCCCCCACTCACACTCTGTCTCTCTCTCAAAAATGAATAAACATTAAAAAAAAATTTTTAAAGGGCACCTGGGTGGCTCAGTCCTTGAGCATCTGACTTCATCTCAGGTCATGATCTCACGGTTGATGATTTTGAGCCCTGCGTCAGCTCTGTGCTGACAGCTCAGAGCCTGGAGCCTGCTTTGGATTCTATGCCTCCCTCTCTCTCTGCTCCCCCCCGCCCGCGTGTGCTCTGTCTCTCTGTCTAATGAATAAATATAACCCTTAAAAAAATTTAAAAATTTTTTAATTCAAATATTTTAAATAAATGAGGCAATCAGTGGATAAGTTTCATTACCTTTGAAAAAAGCAATAAGAAATTGATATAATACTTCTGCTGTGAAGTAAGAAGCACACTCTCCCTACTTTGTAAATTTGAACTTGGTGCAATAACTCTATTATATATCACATAACTACTCCCAAATCACCACTCTCTTTAAAAAATGTTAGTACAGCTCTCTGATGAGCTGTAATACCCTTAAGACAACTCGCTAACCTTAGGACCATAATATATTTTCATAGAAGTAAAAAAGTGGATAGATGATGAAAAGGAGTAGACACTTAAACAGAACTCACCGCCATTTGAGTTTCAGGATGGTAAGTCGACTCACTGGAATTACAAAGCGGAAATAAGGCCCCAGATGAATCACTGCAAAGTAGTATATCTTGTCCTGAACTCAACTGCTCATTACATTTTAGAAAATTAAACTCTGTCTTTCCAGTCTGGGCAACGCTCAAATTGTAGGAATAAGGCAAAGTCCCCTCATTGTAGTTAGGAGGAACCACAGGTCCAGACTTGACACAAAGACCAGGCTGAAAGCAGCCCCAGGCAGCGGGGCTGGGGGAGCGGCGCAGGCGCAGGGCCACCGCCAGAATCACCGCAAGGAGGAAGAGCACCGAGATCAAGGCCAAAGCCACCACCAGGTAAAACTGCAGCTCGGCCTGGGGGTCAGAGGGCTCCGGGCGGTCGCTGACATCCGGCAGTACTTCTTGGAGGCTGTCGGCGAAAACCAGGTGCAACGTGGCGGTGGCAGAGAGGGGCGGCTGTCCCCCGTCCCGCACGGCGACCAGCAGGCGCTGGCGGGCCGCGTCCCTGTCGCCCAAAGCACGCGCGGTGCGCACCTCGCCCGTGCGCAGCCCCAGGCTGAAGAGTCCGGGCTCGCTGGCCTGCAGCACGTGGTACGACAGCCACGCATTGTGTCCCGAGTCGGCGTCCACCGCCACCACCTTGGTGACCAGGTAGCCGGGCTGCGCGGCGCGCGGCACCGTGTCGAAGAGCGCCGAGCCGTCGGGCCCCAGCGCCGGGTACAGCACCCTAGGCGCGTTGTCGTTGCGGTCGCCCACCAACACGCGCAGGCTCACGTTGGCGCTGAGCGCGGGCGAGCCCTGGTCGCGGGCCTGCACCGTCAGCTCGAAGGCGCGCAGCTGCTCGTGGTCGAAGGCGCGCTGCGCGAACACCACGCCGCTCTGCGCGCTCACGGACACGTAGGACGCCAGCGCCCGTGGCTCCAGGTCGCTGGCCACGATGGAGTAGGACACGCGGCCGTTGGGCCCTAGGTCGGGGTCGGAGGCGCTGACTTGGGCGATAGAGGCTCCAGGAGGGTTGTTCTCCATCACGTGAACCATGTAGGAGGCCTGGAGGAAAACCGGAGCTTTGTCGTTGATATCAGTGATGATCAAAGTGACACTTTTGCTAGCTGAGAGGGGCGGCTTTCCCCTGTCGGTGGCTGTGATGGTGACATTGTACTCTGGGGTCTGTTCTCGGTCCAGAGTCCCATCTATTACCAATTTATATGAATTTTTTGATGAAGAGATTATCTGAAAAGGAACTTCACCCTCTAATCGACAATTAACCTCCCCATTCTCCCCGGAATCTTGATCGTATATTTTGATCAAAGCAATTAGCGTTCCTGGCGCTGCGTTTTCCAGAATCATTTCGACTAGAGAATGGAATGTAATTTCTGGGCTGTTGTCATTTTCATCTTGAATATTAATTTCAACTGTACATTGTGCAGCCAGTCCTCCACCATCCCTCGCTTCCACCACTATAGAATATTCCTTGATTTCTTCGAAATCCAGCATTCTTAGAGTTGTAATTTCCCCGCTCTTTGAATTCAGACTGAAGACTTGCCCAGTCCTGTAGAAAGAATAAGTAATTTCCGAGTTGATGCCTTCATCTTGGTCAGTGGCTGATACTTGCAGCACTGTGGTGCCTGGGGGCACGTTTTCTGGAAGGCTTACTCTGTACATGTCCTGGTTGAATACAGGGGGGTTATCATTGGCATCAGTGACCTGGATACGGAGCTCAGTGGTGCCGCTTAGTGGGGGATCTCCGCCATCCATGGCAGTCAGAACTAAACGATGGTAACTCTGTTGTTCCCGGTCTAAACGTTTCTCCAACGCCAATTCTGGGTATTTACTACCATCTTGTTTCTCTTTATTTATCAATGAGAAACTAGGGCTAAGAGAGAGTTTATAAATCCGCAGAGAGTTTAAGCCAATATCGGCATCTTCCGCTGCTTCTAATATAAACCGTGTGCCTGGCACCGTAGACTCACTTATTTGCAGCTCAAAAGAAGTTTGCGTGAATTTTGGTGTGTGGTCATTAATATCTTCGATGTCCACACTCACGTGATAAAAGTTCAACGGATTTTCAGCAACAGCCTCAAATTCCAGAGCACAGGCTGGCTTCTTCCCACAAATCTGCTCCCGGTCTAGCCTGCCGCTCACAAGTAGTTCCCCGCTCTTGGCGTTCACAGTGAAGTAAGGTTTTTCCGAACTGATGCGCAGTTGTCGACTCGGTAACTCATGGACGCTGAGTCCCAAATCCTTGGCGAGGTTCCCCACCACCGAGCCCTCGGGCATTTCTTCGGGAATCCGATAGCGGATCTGCTCTGAGAGCGCCGGGCAGAACAAAGACAGCAGGAAGGGAAAGAGCACTGGCCGCCTCTCAGCCCAGCCCCTTTCCCCAGCGCCGCTCCCCATCCCTTTTGCTCCCCTCAGGTTGCTCACCGGCCTGGAGACGCCGGATTACAAATAATCTCTGTGCTGTAGATGTCCGGAGCTCCGAACAGGCTATATTTCCAGCGTGAGGGTCGGGGTTCCCTCTTTTCCAGAGGAGGAAGTTGTATAAAGGCTCGAGCTAGAGAGCCTGATACAGGGAAAGTGCGCTGCGGCTGCGCGAGAAGATGGCCAGTGCCCAAGCTCTGCACTTTGGCCAACAGCGGCGCCCACAGTCCGCACTGGGAAACTGCAGCCCCTGCTGCTTCAGTTTAACCAGCTACAATAATCACAATCCAGCGCCTAACTGAACAAGCCACGTTTTAATGTTAATATATTTAATATCTTAAATTATAAAGCCTTCTTTAATATATATTTTCTCTTGTTTCCAAATTATTAGAAATGTGATGAGTTTTTATATTAACCGACATATCTGGTCCATCCATTTCACCCTACTACAAACATACATTGAACTCTTGCCTTGTACTTAGTAGTGCCCTTGTCAGTGATGATATAACAATGCAACAATGAATAAGACACAGGTCTTGACCTTAGAAATTTTATCATATACTGTATTCACAAATTCATTTCTGTTTATTAGGTGTGATATGTGAAACAATCTTAATCTTCTTTCATGATTCCTAAATGTTTCCCCCAACATCTCTACATTATAAATGTTATTTAATATCATATGTATTAGAGAATACCAATAGTGTTGAAAACTATTCTGTGAAGCTTTGCAGTTTCATACCAATCCTCAAGCATCTCCTTCTGATAATATCAACACTCTCTTCAAAAAATTTCTTTTTACTCGTTTGACTACCTAAGGAAGCATTCATTTTTAAAAAACCTGTCCCTATGATGTAGCCATGGGATGATTTACTCTACCTCCTTCTTCATATCTCACAATTACTTGGCTTATGTCATACCCAACATCATACATGAATTCATTCTTAAAAGTCACTAGGGAAATGTTTATTCTTCAATATAAAGTCACAAAGGGATACTTCAGCAGACCACCTGACTTTCTGATCTATGTATCTATGTAATACTGAAGCAATAACTTTGGAATTGAGCTTCTAGTAAGTTTATTTGCATAAATTTCCTGGATAAATGTCATTTGTTCTAATTATTTTATTCCATTTGTTGAAATTTTTGAACAATCAGTGAATCTTTTGAACAAGAGTAAGGATTTTATTTTCTATCAGGGCAAGTTTCAAAACACTTAAAAATTGCAAAATGTCAATAATACAGTTGTTCCCTCAAATGACTGTGCACCCAAACACTACAGAAAATACGAAGTTAACTCCCCTGCACAGGATGTGCAAAATAGGAGGGAACCCTACACAGTCCTTCAGACATGCCCTTTTTATAACTAACAAATGATTTATTGTGTTTTCCACTCTCATGTGATGACAAATCAATGGTCAGCACTGTTAAAATGCTATAACAAGGAATACAGAAGACATAAAATCTAGATGGAATCATTTTTAGTTGAATTGATGAGCTTGTTTAGAATCTGTTTACATGAAACTACTTTTTTTTTAAACTACATTCTCAAACTCTCTCACCCTGAGAACATTTCACATGGCTGTCCAATCAAAACAGCTCATTGGAACTTAGTGAAAACATGTTCTTCTTTATGCTACAAAATGACATTTTATTTAAAGTATGATTTTGTTGTTTTTATGGGGGGGGGGTTGATGGACATTTCAGGCTTTAGATTCTACGTCTTCTTTAGTATGAGCTCTTGGAGACCAATGACATATAAAGGAACCAGTCTCACCTACCACCAAAATCCATCCTTTCAAATGTATTTATGTTTTAAAATATAATAAGTATTAAAATTTTGAAGGGTACTGATGCAAGCACAAGGCTTATAAAAGAGGTTTAAAATGAAGAAATCCTCAAAGACCTAGAAAGCTTCAAGACCTTCAAGATCCAAATCCTAAACAGATTTCTAAAATTCTGAAATGTATTTTACTTTTACCAAGCTAATACAAGGATTTAAAAGTCTCAGTTATATATCCCCTATTTATACAACAAACTTACCATATGTGGTTGGGTAACTACTTCTTAAGTGAATGAGTGATAAGTGGTAATTATAGTAACATACAAAGGATTTTATTTTTAAAAATTTTTAAAGTAATCTCTACATGTAAAGTGGGGCTCCAACTCACTACCCTGAGATCAAGAGTCACGTGCTTTGCCAATTGAGCCGGCCAGGTGCCCCATATATGGAAGATGTTAAAAGGTTGAGAATCAATGTTTAAACAATCTTGTCCGAGCCTTTGGAGAGCAAATGAAACCAACTATCATGATTAGAGCTCAATTTTATAGTATCACCACTAAAACAAACCAAAAACTTTGTGGTACACTTTTTCAAAATATTTTGAACTGTCTCCGCAATGTATGTCCGAAAACATAAATTTATAAAAAATATAATTTCCCTGAGAATTAAAACGTACACAGAACTGAACTCACCTGAATAGAAGCAGCTTCATCCTTACATTCATGAAAATCTACGGATGTTAATAAGGGATCATTTTTCTCACAACTCTCCAGACTGATAAGTGTGTCCACGTAGTTGGGATGGGGGAAAATCTCGTGATTCGCCTGCGAGTCCGCGGTGAGGGAGACCTTGTGGGAATACTTCTCCAGGAAAGCCTGCACCCCGTCCACGCCCACAAAGTGCGAGGCGGGCACGCCCACCAGCCCGCCTCCTGAAGCCTGAAGCAGGCGCGTCGAGTGCCAGCGCCTCAGCCTGAGAGCCAGCAGCACGATCACAAAGGCAAGGAAGACACAGGAGACTGTGGCCACTGCCACCACCAGGTACAGCGTGAGGTCAGAATCGTCTGAGTTAGCAGAGGTCCTGACGCTACCCAGGTCGGCCAGGACAGCTGGAATGCTGTCGGCCACCACCACGGTGAGCGTGACGGTGGCCGAGAGAGGGGGCTGGCCATGGTCCTGCACCGCCACCACCAGGCTCTGCTTGAGCGCATCTCTGTCCTGCAGGGCCCGTGCTGTGCGCACCTCGCCCGTGTGCAGCCCCACCGTGAAAAGTCCTGGCTCACTGGCCTTGAGCAGGCGGTAGGACAGCCAGGCATTCTGGCCAGAGTCTCTATCCACCGCCACCACCTTGGTCACCAGGTAGCCACGCTCTGCGGATCGGGGCGCCAGCTCCACACCTGTGGAACCGTCCGTAGGGAGGGTGGGGTACAGGATCTCTGGCACGTTGTCATTCTGGTCCAACACAAATATGCTCACAGACACGTTGCTGCTGAGTGGAGGGTCTCCGCTGTCTCTGGCAGTCACCAGTAGCTGCAAGTCTCGTAAGTGCTCATAGTCGAAGGAGCACAGTGCATATAGGACGCCTGTGTCTGAGTTGATGGAGACATAGGAGGAGACAGGTGACCCCATGATGATGTCCTCAGTCACAGAGTAAGTGACCTGGGCATTGTTGCCACTGTCAGGGTCGTGGGCCATCACAGTGAAGATGGAGGCACCTCTGGGGTTGTTCTCTGGGATATACGCTGAGTAGGAGGCATGAGGGAAAGTGGGTGGATTGTCATTGGTATCTGCCACATACAGGGTGATATGAATTTCAGTAGATAGAGAAGGGGTTCCTAGATCTGAGGCCGTCACTGTGATGTTGTACATAGGGATCTTTTCTCGGTCCAGATAGTTCCATGTCACCAATCTATAATAATTATCTATTGATTTTTCTAATTGAAAAGGTAGATTCTGAGGTGCATAACAGACAACTTGACCATTCTTCCCAGAGTCTCGGTCATGCACATTCAAAAAGGCAATTACTGTTCCAGGAAGAGTATTTTCTAAGACTGGACTAAACAGAGATGTAATGATCACTTCTGGCCTATTGTCATTTACATCTTCCACTGAAATGAGCACTTTGGTCCTCCCTAAAAGTGCTCCCACATCTTCAGCTTGTATTTCCATTTCATAAAATGCACATTCTTCATAATCTAGACTCCCTGCTGTTGATATTTCACCGGTATTTTCATTAAGATGGAATAGCGGAGATTGCTTTTCACTAATTTTCCAAAATCTATAGGCCACTTCTCCATTGGCTCCCTCATCTGGGTCGCTAGCGCTCACAGTAAGCAGCAGGGTGCCCGGGGCCACGTTCTCTGGGACTTTCACTCGGTAAATCGGTTGAGTAAAAACCGGGGCATTGTCGTTTGTATCCAACACCGTCACGTGGATGTGCACTGTGCTGGAGCGACGCGGGTCACCGCCATCAGAGGCGATGAGGAGCAGATGGTGAGCAGCCTCTTCCTCTCGGTCCAGGGCCTGCTCCAGCACCAGCTCTGGGTGTAGAGTTCCGTCATCTCCAGTCTGCACTTCCAGAGAGAAGTAGTGATTGGGGCTGAGCTGGTAGCTCTGTAAGGAATTCATGCCCACATCTGGGTCAACAGCCTCTGGGAGTGGGTAATGTGTTCCAGGTGCAGCGATTTCATTAACTTTTACTTCCAGATTTTCGACCTGGAATTTTGGATTATTATCATTGATATCAGTGATTTCTATTTCTATCCCAAAAAGTTTTCCTCTGCCCTCAACCAGGATATTGATATTTACTAGACACTGTGTGCTCTGAGTGCAGATCTCCTCCCGGTCTATCCTGCCCGCCGTGATCAAGCTACCAGTTCTCCAATCCAGAGCAAAGAGCTGTGTCCTACCTCTAGAGACGATGCGGACTCCGTGCTTCACCAGCTCTTGTGACTCCAGATTCAGGTCCTTTGAGATATTACCCACAAAGGATCCTTTGTCGCTCTCTTCTGGCACCGAATAGTGGATCTGTCCTCTCCCGATTTCCCAGAGCGTGCCCAATAGAGTGTATAGCAGGACCAGCTTGCCGCGTCTCTGGTAATTCTTTGGAGCGGCCATTGTTCTTTCACTACTGAATCCACTCAGAATCTTCACTGGGCATATGCGTCTTGTTTACCTTTTTGCTGCAGCTATGGAGATCATCTTATATAAAGCTGGAGTGTCTCAGATTTAGGAACGGAGTTTCGCTGCAGCTTTGCAGTTGGTCTGTGGGAACTGTGAGTCTTTGCAAGATGGGAGCCTTTATTAACAGGATGGCGTTTGGTTAAATTTATCTCCAAGTAGGTGAACAGCGGCGCTTAGAGTCCTAAGCAGTTACTGCACCCACTTAGATAAGTAATAGTGTATGCCAGGTTATTGAGAGAAAAAAAATTATTCTTGCCTTTTATAGTTTATTTTTAATGTGTTTAACTTGTCTCTGAATTCATATTTTAAAAGTAATTGCCAAGAAGCATGGGATGAAGTAGGGTTAAAGTTTTATAAAGTATTATTAAGTGATATCAAAAGATTTATGGGTTAGTCTCACATTACTCACATTTCTGGAATACATTTACTCTTAAAATGCAAACAATTAAAATTTTGTTTTGTGCTATTCCCTAAGCTATATTGTAAATCTATTATCAAATGAGTAGGGATTCCAGTTGTCACTGGAAATTCATTCATTTTTAGAATAAAGTAGACCTATTGGAGATGACTGACTCAGAAGGTGTTTTATTTCATGTAAACTAATTAATCATTATAGTAAGCTCTCAGTTGCTTTTTAGATATTCTTTTAAAATGCCATTTTAATTACATATTGATAATGTTTTCAAATTAACATTGTGAAATTTAACAGGATAAATGCTTTTACTTTCAAGTGTCATCATCAAAGACTATATTGTTTTGTTATTTTACATATTTATTTAGTTAGTTATTGCATTATTTATTTTTAAGTAATCTCTACACCCAACATGGAGCTTGAAGTCACAACCCTGAGATCAAGAATCGAATGCTGTACCAACCAACCCAGCCAGGCAACCTGTTTAGCTACTTTATTTAAATTATGTATTTTTTCTATTTGAATAGAAAATGTTTAAAAAATATCAACGAATACACAACAAAAAGCCAATCCCCAGCCTATTCTTCCACAAATGAGAGAGGATTATATTTTAGTGCAGACTTAATTAACTTCTTATGAAAGACATATATTCCAAAGTTAATTTTACGCTAATTAGTATTTTGATTCAGAGAACCACAAAAAGAAACACGTAATTATCACTAAACAGTCAGAAAGTGTCAATACAGAAAAAAAACTACGTCTCTTTTCTTCAGCAGTTTAAGTGGCTAGTAACTGAAGCGGTTGCTAACAGAAATCTACAAATGTATTATTTACTATTACACTTGTATGCACATCAGAGTGGCAATTTTGTCTAAAATTTGAAGAACTGAAGACTATTTTTCTCCTAGAGATAATAGAATGACTAGAAGACCTCTAGCTATGTTAGCTTAGGGCTGCAAAAAAGACAGTTCAAAATGATACAGGAGTGTGTGTGTGGAAAACCTGTGCTGCAAGTAAAAGAAAATACTTTTTATCTTCTGGTGAGCATAATGATCTAACTGCTAAGTAAAATGCTTTTACACACACACAGTTCATTGCACACAATTGCAATGTGTCTATCTACATAACAATCCATGTTAAGATACCTTATTCCAGAAGGTTCTGAAACAAAGGGGAGTAAATACAAGAAACAACACAACAGTTAAATCAGTTAAGAAAAATGTCTGATTTTAGCGTAACTTTTTTTGTTAAAGGTTTATTTAAATGCCTGTCCACTTTTACATTTACACAATGTCCAAGTTAAAAAATTAATATATTAGGTAAGAAGAAGAAAACTTAGAAAAAAGTCCCATTAGCTTTTAGGAGATAGGCTATAACATCATCTCTTTCCCTTTGTTGATAAAACCACACTCTCACTGCTTTGTAGATCTGAGCCTGGTAAGACACCCCTAAAAGACACATAACTGCTCCTATTTCAACTTTCCTTGAAGAATAGTATGACAGCTTTTTTACTTTTTAAAGAAACGTTTAAATCTACAAAGTGTATCTTTTCCTATGAATATAAAGAATTGGATAGATCGTAAGAAGCAGGTTATGCTTAAAAGAAACTCACCAGATGGGAGGTTGACTCACTGGATTTGCAGAGTGGAAATAAGGCCCCGGATGAATCACCACAAAGTATGTCTTGCTCTGAGCTCAATTGCTCATTGCACTTTAGAAAATTAAACTCTGTCTTTCCAGTATGCGCAACGCACAAATTGTAGGAATAAGGCAAAGTCCCTTCTCTGTAGTTGGGAGGAATCACAGGTCCTGATTTTTCACAGAGACTGTACTGAAAGCAGCCGCAGGTGGTGGGGCTGGAGGAGCGACGAAGGTGCAAGGCTATGGAAAGAGTCACTGCCGTGAGGAAAAGCACTGAGATCAAGGCTAAAGCCACCACCAGGTAAAACTGCAGCTCGGCCTGGGGGTCAGAGGGCTCCGGACGGTCGCTGACATCCGGCAGTACTTCTTGGAGGCTGTCGGCGAAAACCAGGTGCAGCGTGGCGGTGGCAGAGAGGGGCGGCTGTCCCCCGTCCCGCACGGCGACCAGCAGGCGCTGGCGGGCCGCGTCCCTGTCGCCCAAAGCACGCGCGGTGCGCACCTCGCCCGTGCGCAGCCCCAGGTTGAAGAGTCCGGGCTCGCTGGCCTGCAGCACGTGGTACGACAGCCACGCATTGTGTCCCGAGTCGGCGTCCACCGCCACCACCTTGGTGACCAGGTAGCCGGGCTGCGCGGCGCGCGGCACCGTGTCGAAGAGCGCCGAGCCGTCGGGCCCCAGCGCCGGGTACAGCACCCTAGGCGCGTTGTCGTTGCGGTCGCCCACCAACACGCGCAGGCTCACGTTGGCGCTGAGCGCGGGCGAGCCCTGGTCGCGGGCCTGCACCGTCAGCTCGAAGGCGCGCAGCTGCTCGTGGTCGAAGGCGCGCTGCGCGAACACCACGCCGCTCTGCGCGCTCACGGACACGTAGGACGCCAGCGCCCGTGGCTCCAGGTCGCTGGCCACGATGGAGTAGGACACGCGGCCGTTGGGTCCCAGGTCGGGGTCGGAGGCGCTGACTTGGGCAATAGAGGCTCCAGGAGGATTGTTCTCAACCACGTGGACCACGTAAGAAGGCTGTGGGAAAACCGGCGCGTTGTCATTGACATCGCCAACGTGCAGGGTGACGCTGGAGCTTGAGGAAAGGGGCGGTTTTCCCCTGTCGGTGGCTGTGACAGTAATATTGTACTCAGGGGTCTGCTCACGGTCTAGAACTCCATCTGTCACTAATTTATAGGTGTTTATAGAAGAAGAGAGTATTTTAAACGGAACATCACCTTCTAATTTACAAGTAACTTCTCCGTTGTATCCAGAATCCTTGTCACGGATTTTAATCAAAGCAACGTGTGTTCCCAGCTTGGTGTCCTCCATAATAAGATCCGGTAGAGACTGGATTACCACTTCTGGGAAATTGTCATTTATGTCCTGGACCTCTATCTCGACGGTACATTGGGCAATCATTCCTCCACCATCCCTTGCTTCCAAAACTATGGAATATTCTTTGACTTCCTCAAAATCTAACATATTTAGAATAGTAATTTCCCCCGTGTTAGAATTCAGGTCAAACTGGGTGATCTGGCCTGCTTCAGTGAAAGAGAAGGTGATCTGGGCATTGACACCTTCATCCTGATCGGTGGCCATCACTCGAAGCACGGTGGTGCCAGGAAGCACATTTTCCGGAAGGCCCACCCTGTATAGTTCTTGGCTGAACACTGGAGGGTTATCATTGGCATCAGTCACTAGGACCTGTATCTGGGCAGTACTACTTAGGGATGGATTCCCGCCGTCCAACGCAGTCAAGGTCAACTGGTAGGATTTCTGCTCTTCCCGGTCTAAAGGCATCTTTAGTACCAACTCAGGGTATTTACTACCATCTAATTTCTCTTTATTCACGAGTGAGAAATGATCATTCGGATTGAGCTGGTAATTCCGTAATGAGTTGGTACCAATATCTGCATCATGGGCAGATCCTAAAATAAATCGTGCCCCAGGGTTTGTGGACTCACTTATATGCAGCTCAAAGGAAGTTTGCGTGAATTTTGGTGTGTGGTCATTAATATCTTCGATGTCCACACTCACGTGATAAAAGTTCAACGGATTTTCAGCAACAGCCTCAAATTCCAGAGCACAGGCTGGCTTCTTCCCACAAATCTGCTCCCGGTCTAGCCTGCCGCTCACAAGTAGTTCCCCGCTCTTGGCGTTCACAGTGAAGTAAGGTTTTTCCGAACTGATGCGCAGTTGTCGACTCGGTAACTCATGGACGCTGAGTCCCAAATCCTTGGCGAGGTTCCCCACCACCGAGCCCTCGGGCATTTCTTCGGGAATCCGATAGCGGATCTGCTCTGAGAGCGCCGGGCAGAACAAAGACAGCAGGAAGGGAAAGAGCACTGGCCGCCTCTCAGCCCAGCCCCTTTCCCCAGCGCCGCTCCCCATCCCTTTTGCTCCCCTCAGGTTGCTCACCGGCCTGGAGACGCCGGATTACAAATAATCTCTGTGCTGTAGATGTCCGGAGCTCCGAACAGGCTATATTTCCAGCGTGAGGGTCGGGGTTCCCTCTTTTCCAGAGGAGGAAGTTGTATAAAGGCTCGAGCTAGAGAGCCTGATACAGGGAAAGTGCGCTGCGGCTGCGCGAGAAGATGGCCAGTGCCCAAGCTCTGCACTTTGGCCAACAGCGGCGCCCACAGTCCGCACTGGGAAACTGCAGCCCCTGCTGCTTCAGTTTAACCAGCTACAATAATCACAATCCAGCGCCTAACTGAACAAATTATTTTTATATGTTCATATATTTAATGACGATTAATTTGCACTATTAACTACATAGTTATCCCAAATTTCCAGGGTTTAGGGTAATCAACATGTTGACATGCATCTCAAATCCGCATTTCTTTATAGTAGTATCATATGACCTACATGTCACCCATTTAAGAAAATGACAGCTGGGAAAACATTAGCCTATTCCTCCTTTGCATTGCACAATTATTTTCCTGGTTATGAAATATAACATCAACCTTGAAAGTTAGCAGGGAAATATAGTTTGACTTGCAACACAAGGTCACTAACCGTGGTCTACTGCAGTGAGGTTCTGGCTCCCACTTCTGTGCTTAAATTGAACATCACATGATGAGCTCAATTGATAAAATAATCCCTAGGATATTCAATTGCAGTAGCATACTGAGTTTAGGTCACTTTCCTTTCTTGAAAAATATTTTTAAGTATCTAATGAATTTGGGGATATTCTTTTTCAAAATACCTGATAATCATATTTCTGCCTCACCAAGTATCAGTTATTGTCTTCTCAAGTGATTGTACATCTGAACACTGCAAAATATATGAAACATACTTCCACACTATTGCACAGCCCAATTTATGCAAAATACCACCAAACACAATACTATG
Source organism: Acinonyx jubatus (assembly GCF_027475565.1). Classification (NCBI taxonomy): domain Eukaryota; kingdom Metazoa; phylum Chordata; class Mammalia; order Carnivora; family Felidae; genus Acinonyx; species Acinonyx jubatus. Next base: position 115,876,662 of record NC_069380.1, on the reverse strand, counting down.
CTAGAAAAAAGTCCTTTTATTTAACACCCAAAAGGTTACTATACCCAGGAAGAGTTAGCCTATCCCCCTCCTTTCAATTGAAGAATTATTTTCCTGGTTACAAAATGTAACATCAATCTTCAAAGTTACAAAGGGAATAATATTTTGCATAGTTCCTAGTAAACAAGTAGGTCCAAGTAAACAAAATTACTTGTCATCAACCCCTTCTAGTTGCTAATCAACTGATGTACTGAGCTTTAGTAAAATGTTATATAATGCATATAAATGTAGTTAACCCCAGATTGGGTTATTTCTAACTGAATTTTTTTTAGCAGATCCAACAAGTTGAATCAACTTCTGGTCTTGAGTATACAAAATTGTTGTTTCATAAAGAAGCATCCCCAATCTCCCACTAGGAGAGCCCATAAACACACTTCACATGGCTGTACTGCTAACACAGTACAATGAAATTTTGTCTTAAAACATATATATGCTTATTTCACAAGTTGAATTTGAAATGACACTTTATTTGATGTCATATTTTATTGGTTTCAGGCAATAACCTTTAGTGTGGCATTAGATCCCTATCTCTCATTGATACAGGTCTTAGTGAAGCTTGACACACACATTCCATTCTTTAGGCATCAGTCTAACCTTCTACCAGGATATAACTTTAATAGATGATTATGCTTTAAAATGTCAGGAAGCAAAATAACACCTCACACTTGTCAGAATGGCTAAAATCAAAAACACAAGGACTGACAAATGTTGGTGAGGATGTGGAGAAAAAGTAACCCTCCTGGATTGTTGGTGGGAATGCAAACTGGTGCAGCCACTGTGGAAAACAAGTTGGAGGTTCCTCAAAAAGTTAAAAATATAACTAAGATATTATCCAGTAATGGTGCCACTGGGTATTTACCCTCAAGATACAAAAATACAGGGGTACCTGTGTGGCTCAGTTGGCTGACCAGCAGACTCTTGATTTTGGCTCAGGTCATGATCTCGCGGTTCATGAGATCCAGCGCCTGTCGGGCTCTTGCTCACAACACAAAGCCTGCTTGGGATTCTCTCCCTCTTCTCTCCCCCACCCCCACACACTCACACTCTCTCAAAATAAATATTTTTTAAAAAGATACAAAACCACTAATCCAAAGGGATGCACATACCCCAATATTTGCAGCAGCATTATTTAAACTAGCTAAACTATGGAAATAGTCCAAGTATCCATTGATGAATGGATAAAGAAAATTTATATATATATATATATATATATATATATATATATATATATATATACACACACACACACATATACACATACACATACATACATATCCATACACACACACACACACACACACACACTGGAATATTATTCAGCCACAAAAAGAATGAAATCTTGTCATTTGCGATGACATGGATGGAGCTCAAGAGTATAATGCTAAGTGAAATAAGTCTGTCAGAGAAAGACAAATACCAGATGATTTCACTCATATGGGAATTTAAGAAATGAAACAAATAAGCAAGGGGAAAATGAGAGACAGAGAGAAGCCAAGAAACTGATTCTTAATTATTCAGAATAAACTGGTGGTTATCAGAGGGGAGGTGGGTGAGGGGAATGGGTGAAATAGGTGATAGGTTAAGTAGTGCATTTGTCATGATGACCACTGGGTGATGTACAGAATTGCTGAATCACTATATCGTACACCTGAAACTAATATAACACTGTATATTAACTATACTGGAGTTAAAATTTTTAAATATGTCAGGAAGCAACTGAGATTTTCCAAGTCATAAAGTTGAGGTATATGGAGGCAGAAGATCTTCAAGAACCTTTCCTAGATCTAATCTAAAAAGAATCCTGACAAGGTGTATGAGCTGTATTTTCCTCTTGCTAACCCAGTGCAATGAAAAACATGTAACAATTTATTCTCATTTATAAAACACATGAATTGAGAACACTGAAGGGAAAATACATGGAAGGTATAAAAATGTGACAGTCCACTTATTCACAGTCTTGTATAGGCTTTCACTAAGGAAATGACACCAAAACCTATGTCAATAAGTGTTCTATGTTAAATAAATCGGTTAACTTGCTTTTGCCTCTTACATTTTTAAAACATTTGTTTCACAATACAGTAAAGAAAATTACACAAAATATAATTCCTCAAGGATGTAAAGATAAATGTATTAGTGAACTCACCTGAATATTTTCTGCTTCGTCCTTACATCCATGAAAATCTATAGATGTTAATGAGGGATCTTTTTTCTCACAGCTCTCCAGACTGAGGAGCATGTCTGCATAGTTGGGCTGGGGGAAGATCAAGTGACTCTCCCTGGAGTCCGCGGTGAGGGAGACCTCGTGGGAATACGTCTGCAGGAAAGCCCGCACCCCATCCACGCCCACAAAGCGCGAGGCGGGCACGCCAGCCAATCCAACCCCCGCAGCCTGGAGCAGACGCGATGAGCGCCAGCGCCTCAGCCTGAGTCCCAGCAGCACGATCACAAAGGCAAGGAAGACGCAGGAGATTGCGGCCACCGCCACCACCAGGTACAGCGTGAGATCCGAATCATCAGGGTCAGCTGGGGGCTCGAGACCGCCCAGATCTGCCAGGACATCTGGAATGCTGTCGGCCACCGCCACCGTGAGCGTGACGGTGGCCGAGAGAGGGGGTTGGCCGTGGTCTTGCACTGCCACCACTAGGCTCTGCTTGAGCGCATCTCTGTCCTGCAGGGCCCGCGCTGTGCGCACTTCGCCCGTGTGCAGCCCCACCGCGAAAAGCCCTGGCTCGCTGGCCTTGAGCAGGCGGTAGGACAACCAGGCGTTCTGGCCAGAGTCTCTATCCACCGCCACCACCTTGGTTACCAGGTAGCCGGGCTCTGCCGATCGGGGTGCCAGCTCCACGCCTGTGGAACCGTCGGTGGGGAGGGCGGGGTACAGGATCTCCGGTGTGTTGTCATTCTGGTCAAGAATGAATATACTCAAGGACACATTGCTGCTAAGCGGTGGGTCTCCGCTGTCCTGCGCAGTCACTCTCAGTTGCAGGTCACGGAATTGCTCATAGTCAAAGGAATGCAAGGCATATAGGACACCAGTGTCAGAGTTGATGGACACATAGGAGGATAGGGGTGCCCCCCGGAGCGTGTCTTCAGACAGGGAGTAAGTGACTTGGGCATTCTCATGGCTGTCCGGGTCATGTGCAGTCACAGAGAAGATGGAGGCACCTCTGGGGTTGTTTTCAGGGATGTAGACAGAATAGGAGGAGTGGGGGAAGGCAGGTGGGTTGTCGTTGGTATCTGCCACATTCACTGAGATGTGAGTTTCCATGGACAAGGGTGGGGTTCCACCATCTGTGGCTTTCAGTGTGATGTTATACACAGGGAGTTTTTCCCGGTCTAGGTTTTTTGCTGTCACCAATCTATAATAATTGTCTACTGATCTTTCTAATTTAAAAGGCAGATTTTCTGAAATAGTGCAGGTCACCTCACCATTCTTGCCGGAATCTCGATCTTGAAGGTAGAAAAGAGCAATTACTGTTCCAGGAGGAGTGTCTTCAGGGATTGAGTTGCTTACAGATGTTAGAGTCACTTCTGGGGCATTGTCATTCACATCTAAAATTATGATAATTACTTTAGCCCTTGTCATGCTACCAGGACCGTCCTGAGCCTGAACTTCCATTTCATAGTAGCTGGACTCTTCATAATCTAGGCCTTCTGAAGTTGATAATTCTCCTGTATGAGGGTTCAGTTGGAATATCTGTAGAATTTTTTGAGTTATTTTCCGGAAAGAATATGTCACTTCCCCATTGACTCCCTCATCCAGATCGACAGCGTGTACTGTGAGCAATCTTGTGCCCACTGGTACGTTCTCAGGGACAGTTACTTGGTACTGAGGCAAAGAGAAGACTGGCACGTGATCATTCACATCCACCACAGTTACCTGGATGCGGGCGGTTTCCGATCGGGGTGGGTCACCGCCGTCAGAGGCTGTAAGGAGTAGGTGGTGAACAGCCTCTTCCTCTCTATCCAGCACCCTTTCCAGCACTAATTCTGGATATTTAGCTCCATCATCTCCAGTCTGCACAACCAGGGAGAAGTGACGATTGGGACTGAGCTGGTAGCTCTGGAGGGAGTTCGTGCCCACATCTGGATCCCTAGCCTCATTTAAGGGAAACCGCACCCCAGGAGCTGTGTTCTCCGTTATTTTTACAGTCATTTCTTCTGTCAAGAATCTAGGAGAATTGTCATTAACATCTATTATTTCCACTTCTATAGGGTAAAGACTCATTTTATCCATCAGGATGTTAAAGTTCACCAGGCACCGTGCACTCTGAGCGCAGAGCTCCTCCCGGTCTATTCTGCCTGCAGTGACCAAGCTGCCGCTTCGCGGATTCAGAGCGAAAAGCTGTGTCCTACCTCTGGAGACGATGCGGATTCCGTGCTCTGCCAGTTCCCGGGGCTCCAGGCCCAGATCCTTAGCGATATTACCCACAAAAGACCCTGTGTCTGTTTCCTCCGGCAAAGAGTAGAAAATATGTCCTGCCCAAGCTTCTCTCCGGGTCCCCAGGAGGATGGAGAGCAGGATGAATCCTCTGTAGTCTCGACCCCTCTTCAGAGTCGCCATTGTTGTCCTGCTGATCTTGTTAGACACTGGACTATCTCCTTTTGCGCTTATGGATGCCAGTGTGTCAGCGTGGAATCCTTTGTATTCATAAGAGAAGCCCGGAATTTAGTGTAATAGAGACCGGAGTTTGATGCAGCTTGGAAGAGAATTTGTCTCAATCTGATGTTTCTTTGTACTGTAAAATCTCGGTGGCTCTGGCAGATCTTATTGCACCACTTTCCCCGTGGTTGGTGAACAGCGGCGCTCAGAGTCCTTACTAAGTTACTGCACCATATTGAAGCAAGATAACTGATTTTTCAGAAAGTTGTTTTATCCTTCAAAATCCTTCCATTTATATGTCTTCGATCTATATATCTAACTTAAAAATACATTCCAGTTAAATGAAATAATGCAACAATGCTTATGATGGATGCTTATTAATTCAAGATAATTACATTTTTTTTTCTCTTTTGCATTGCAACTTTGAAATGATGTTGGGTGCTACCTCAGACTTCACTGAACATGGAGTAAAAGTAGTGTTTTCAGGTAAAAAAAAAGTACAACTTATTTTGAAAAGGTGTGTGTATGTATACATAAGAAAGATGCTATGTAGAAATCGTTTTCATCAGTATAATAAATTTAAGTTAATTCATTAATATTGAACACATACTATGTTCTAGACACTACCACGTAAGACTCAGTCAAAATTTTCTTTAAGATACAGACAGGTCATTTAATTAAGTTTTTGATTGGAAGGAACCTTAGAGATGATTTAGTCCAATACCTTCATTTTAATGATTTTAAAAATAAGAGGAAATTACCTTGTCCTTGATTATATATATAATAGTATACGTTGGAATACAAATATCATCACTTCCAGTGTTTTGAGCAGAAAAAAGAAAACCATTTGCCTTGGCTGATGCTCTATGCTCAAAAAGTGCCATTAGAGATGAGGCGAGAACCCAAGCAGTAACAGTCAGCTATAGACGAAATTTTGTACAGAAGGCAGGAATTTGCAGAGATTCTACTAGCTGTGGAGTGTTAAAGTGGATGTTGACTGCTTCTCTTCATTATGCAATTCAAATAATCTTCCTACTCTAGATGATTATTCTAGAATAATTGAAAAAAGATGGGCCTCCAGATAGCCTTTGAGCATACAAACAGAACTGTCCTGAGAAGATCATTAGAGGTACCAATTTTTCCACTGATGTTAAGTAAAACTGAATTGTTGATGGCTCAGTTCTTCTCAGCTTATAGAAATAAAGTTCCTTCCACATAGTTACAAGAGAAAAGAGAGTTACCTGTTCTGAAATGAAGACCTGGCAAGAAATAACCCTACTTCATGGGGCGCCTGGATGGCTCAGTTGGAAGAGCGTGCAATTCTTGATTTTGAGATTGTGAGTTCAGGCCCCATGTTAGGTTTAGAGATTACTTATATAAATAAACTTTTTAAAAAAGAAATAACCTTGCTTTGTAAATTATTTTAAGCCATAGGGGAGTAGATAGCAGCACCAGGAAGAGAAATCAAAAGTAGCACTGAAAATGCTTGACTTAGTTGCTGGAGATTTCCTAACTACGTAATCTATTTCTGCTCTCTGATGGCACTGGTCCAAAATATAGGCAATGCTTTGAATGAAATGCTGTTTTAATCTATCAAAATAATTTACAGCCATGTTTGTTTTCACCAAGTAGACAGAATAACTTTTTGTTCAAAGGAGCCAATATGAGTATTACAGATTAGTTCCATAAATAGGAGTTAAACACTATTTGTTTAATAGTAATTTTGAACTTCTTGTTGACGTAAGCAAAGTCATTAAAGATCATGAGTACTTGCAGACATTTTTAAACAAAACTTTTATGTCTGAATATTATGGCTGCCAATGTTGTGATCTTTTTTCTACCTAACACTTCAAAAATCATAGTGTCATCTTACATTTCTTTCTTATTCTACTATTTTTAAAAAGTCTCAGTTAACTTATTACTTCTGGATACCTTATTTGGAACTAAATAAGTAAGATCTAGATGAATAAGATTATGAACATACTCTGAACATAAAGCATACTTTAGGGAATAACTGGCTTTATATCTCTAGTAACCAATTTTTCTAAGTTACTCTACAACATAAATTTAAATATTAAAGATCTCTACTAGACCAATGAGTTATGTTAAATATAACATAGGCTTACCATATAAAACTGAAATAAGTTTATAGTTTTAAAGGAAGTATGTTATTATTGATTGAGTTATTAGGAAGAATGGACCTTCACCTGTTTACTTGCATAAAAAATTCTATGGAAAAAATTGTATGGAAAGTCTAATTGACTTCCTAGGCATCGAGTTATTCATCATCTCTCCTTTCTTTATGGAACTTTTTTTCTATTGAGAAAACATTGTTTGGAGTTCTGTTTAGATTTACATTCCCAGGCAAACATGTAGGTATTTTCCATTTCTCTCTGAGATTTTTACTTCTTCCCATTGACAACTGTCACCTCAACAGAAGTTTCATCAGATGGGTGGTTTTCAAAGATGATAAACTAGCCCAATAATTTGGTAGGTTTTCTTCCTGATGCTTCAAAATTCAGTACTTAAAATTTCAGACTGCCTATATTATTAATATGATCTGTATTGTATGTAGGTCTGAGAACCTCAGTTAGTCAGAATTTAGCAAATTCCATGACTGCTAGGATTTAACACTTGGTCAGTCCACATGAATGAGTATTATTGAGAGTAGAATCTGATAGTTTTTCTCAATAAAATATTTTATTTATTTAAATGAAATGGTCATAGGTAATTCAGGTAAGAGAATGAAATAATGAAACAAACCATCGTACTATCCCATTAGTGAGTGAACAGATAAGACGAATAAAATAAACCAGCCTACTATCCATAAAACCCAGTTAAGTGAACTTTGCTTACAACAATGCAGGTTTAAGATGTAATTTATTTTTATTTTTTCAAGATGTAGCTTAAATCATCCAGAATTGGTGCTATAAAAAACATTTACATTCTCAGATCATATCAAACAAATCTTAATACTTGTATGAGATGATCTGACTCCCATGACCAATACCCAAGATTCAAGTTGTTTAAAATTATTTACTACTAAATTCCTAATAAAATCATCAAATAATTATATCACAAATGTCCAAGAAAATCATATTTGAAAATGTGTATGTCTGGAATCTCTTAGTCATATACATTTGGAATCTTGAAATAAATAATTCTAAAATAATCTCTGAGATGTAAATACCACAATACTGACTTGGGGAAACATAGAATACATTTAGCATCTAATTTAAAGGCATCAACTCAACATTATATTAAAATTTTTTTTATGTTTATTTATTTTTGAGAAACAGAGAGAGACAGAGCACAAGTGGGGGAGGGGCAGAGATAGAAGGAGACACAGAATCTGAAGCACGCTCCAGGCTCCGAGCTGTCAGCACAGAGCCCAATGCGATTCAGGGCTTGAACTCACAAACTGCGAGATCATGACCTGAGCCGAAGCCAGATGCTTAACCGACTAAGCCACGCAGGTGCCCCAATATTATCTTAGAGATGATTGGGGCACCTGGGTGTTTCATTTGGTTAAGCATCCAACTTCAGCTTAGGTCATGATCTCACAGTTGGTGGGCTTAAGGACCACATCAGGCTCTGCGCTGATAACTCAGAGCCTGGAGCCTGCTTCAGATTCTGTGTTTCCCTTGCTCTCTCCCCCTCACCCCCTTGTGCACACACACTCTCTCTCTCTGAAAAAGAAATAAATAAACATTAAAAAAAAAAAGACTGACAATTTCCGGTTACAAAGGAAGGTTCTCATTTATTTTCAACATATCTTTTCAATTATTTATGTTAAATGTGAATACCCAATTTAGAAGCATAAGTGGCCAATCTATTGCATTATCAGATCATAGAATCCTCCAGCTCAGGATTGGAAAATACCTTGACTATTATGTATGTCAACAACTCGTCCAATTATATTATCCCCTGTATTCTATTAATTCCAGGGCCAACAGCTTACTTTTGAAAGGAGCTAATAATAGAACCTCTTACCTCCTAGGCAATCCATTTTCCATTAGAACAACTTCAACAACTCAAAACCTTGCTTTTTTCTACTCATCAAACCACAGTTTCATTCACACCTTTGGGCCATGATGAATGAGACTAATTCTTCTAATGACAGCTCTCCTTTCCTTAAATATTTGGATAGAGTTTCTATATGACAGAAACCTTATTTTATGTGGGTTAAATATGCTAAATTATTTAAATTCTTATTTGAACACTATCAATCCTTCATTCTCCCATTCAATATTCAGTTCTCTAATTTTTAGAGATACATCCTTGTAAGTGGACACTAATAAGCATAGTTAGAAATTCATTTCGGGAGTGCATGGGTGGCTCATTTGATTAAGCATCTGGCTTCATCTGGGATCATGATCTCCTGTTTCGTGAGTTCCAGCCCTGCATCAGGCTCTCTGCTGTCAGCACAGAGCCTGCTTCGGATCTTTTGTCTCCCTCTCTCTCTGCCCCTCCACTGCTTGTGCACAATAGTGCACTCTCTCTCCCTCAAAAATAAACATTAAAAATTATTTTAAAAATTCATTTGCACTCTTAAGTACTATCAAGCACACAGACTGCAGAAGACATTATAGTAGGCATACAGCATCAGATGCTTACATTTGTTAACATGTTAACAATCACAATTATAATACTGGTGATGTCAACAAATACTTGTTCACTATACTACTTTATAGTTGAAAAAAACTTTAATTATTTTGTTATATTTTCTCAGAATTTGTGTGAAGTAAAGAAGACAAGTCTTTTTAATTTAAATTTTACTTTAAAAACTATAGATATTGTGACTGGCCCGAGATGAATAACAAATAGTTCCAGGAATGTTATTCAGGCTAACACCAAAGATCGGGTCTTCTCTGCTACAGAGATCAATTACTTTTATCTTTCATAAAAATAATTTTTGATTCCTAAGTAGTAAAGGGGGAAAATATCTCTCACAAATCTCCATTATTTTAGAAAGCACGTGCTATTAATTAAAATCGGGGGAAACTGAGACCTTGATCTTAACAGAGGCTGCAATTCAGTTTTTTTTTTTTACATTAGAGAAAGAATCTCATGGGGCACCTGACTGGCTCAATTGATTGAGGGTCTCTGGATTTCACTCTAAATTTCAGCTCAGGTCATGATCCCAGGGTGGTGGATGGATCCCCACTTCAGGCTCTGCCAACATGGGATATACTCTCTCTCTCTTACTCTCTCTCTCTCTCTCTCTGGCCCTCCCCTGCTCAAACACTTTCTCTCTCAAAATTAAAAACATTTTGAAAAGAAAAAGAATCTCACAAATGTCACAAGGCAGGAACACACACACACACACACACTCTAACAAAAGAAATGAACGAAACCCAAGGCAGAAAGAGCTTGCCAGCAGAAAGGTAAAGAAAATCTGCATCATACATTAAGATTTTTTTCATGAAATTAGACGAAACTAAGATTTAATAGAGTTCAACTGATATTTTAAAAATTCTCAAAATTGACGCACTGCAAAGACTAAGAAAACTAAGCACTGATCAAAGAAAATTTTAAACGTTCTTGTTCAAATAAAACCAATAAAAGGAATAACCTCACCTGAACAAGGGAGTCTTCCTCTTTACAAAAACCTGAATCTTCCTGAATCAAAAGAGGCTCGCTTTTCCCACAGCTTTCTCCGCTGGTAAGCGTGTCGGCATAGTTGGGCTGGGGGAAGATCACGTGACTCTCCCTGGAGTCCGCCCTGACCGAGACCTCCCGGGAGTAGGTCTGCAGAAAAGCGCGCACTCCGTCCACGCCCACAAAGCTCGAGGCGGGCACGCCCGCCAATCCAACCCCCGTAGCCTGGAGTAGACGGGACGAATGCCAGCGCCTCAGCCTGAGTCCCAGCAGCACGATCACAAAGGCAAGGAAGACGCAGGAGATTGCGGCCACCGCCACCACCAGGTACAGCGTGAGATCCGAATCATCAGGGTCGGCCGAGGGCCTGATGCTGCCCAGGTCAGTCAGGACGTCTGGAATGCTGTCGGCCACCGCCACCGTGAGCGTGACGGTGGCCGAGAGAGGGGGTTGGCCGTGGTCTTGCACTGCCACCACTAGGCTCTGCTTGAGCGCATCTCTGTCCTGCAGGGCCCGCGCTGTGCGCACTTCGCCCGTGTGCAGCCCCACCGCGAAAAGCCCTGGCTCGCTGGCCTTGAGCAGGCGGTAGGACAACCAGGCGTTCTGGCCAGAGTCTCTATCCACCGCCACCACCTTGGTTACCAGGTAGCCGGGCTCTGCCGATCGGGGTGCCAGCTCCACGCCTGTGGAACCGTCGGTGGGGAGGGCGGGGTACAGGATCTCCGGTGTGTTGTCATTCTGGTCAAGAATGAATATACTCAAGGACACATTGCTGCTAAGCGGTGGGTCTCCGCTGTCCTGCGCAGTCACTCTCAGTTGCAGGTCACGGAATTGCTCATAGTCAAAGGAATGCAAGGCATATAGGACACCAGTGTCAGAGTTGATGGACACATAGGAGGATAGGGGTGCCCCCTGGAGCGTGTCTTCAGACAGGGAGTAAGTGACTTGGGCATTCTCATGGCTGTCCGGGTCATGTGCAGTCACAGAGAAGATGGAGGCACCTCTGGGGTTGTTTTCAGGGATGTAGACAGAATAGGAGGAGTGGGGGAAGGCAGGAGGGTTGTCGTTGATATCTGCCACATTTAGGTAAATAAGTGTTTCTGTAGACAGAGGTGGAATTCCTTTGTCTGTGACTGTTACAGTGATGTTGTACAAGGATACCTGTTCTCGATCTAGTACTGTATTGGTCACTAATCGATAATAATTGTCTACTGATTTTTCCAGTTCAAATGGCATACTTCTTGAGATGGAGCATGTTACCAGGCCATTCAGTCCAGAGTCTCTATCATATACTTGAAAAAGAGCGATTACTGTTCCTGGAGGCATACTTTCAGCAACTGATCTGCTTCCAGATGTAACTACCACTTCTGGTACATTATCATTTACATCTAAGATAGTTATTAAGACTTTTGCTCTGTCAAGTAGACCTGGCCTATCTCTGGCTTCAACATCCAGTTCATAAAAGCTTGAATCCTCATAGTCTAAATTTGCAGAGATCGAGATTTCTCCAGTGAAAACATTCAAGCAGAAAATCTTGGAGATCTTTTCTGTTACCCTCAGGAAGGAATACATTACTTCCGCATGGACTCCTTCATCCTGGTCAGTAGCATTTACCGACAAGACTGGTGTGCCTACTGGCAGGTTTTCAGGAATACTTACACGATAGACAGGCTGAGTAAATACTGGAGCGTTGTCATTCACGTCTAGGACAGTTACCAGAATTCGAGCAGTGCCTGAGCGGACAGGTTCACCGCCATCCACAGCAGTAAGGATGAGGTGGTAAACGGCATCTCCCTCCCGATCCAGGGCACGCTCAAGCACCAGCTCCGGGTATTTGGGCCTATCAGCTTCACTCTGCACGTCCACTGAGAAGTGACTATTCTTGCTGAGTTTGAAGCCTTGAAGAGAGTTCATTCCCACATCCAGGTCATAGACCTCCATTAGTGGAAAACGAGAGGATGGGGGTGCGTTTTCCGGAATTTTCACTTCTAATTCTTCCCTAAAGAATCGGGGTGTGTTGTCATTAATGTCCAGTATTTCCACTTCTATGGGATAAAGATTCAGTTTATCCTCAATGAGGATGTTAAAACTCACCAGACACCGCGCGGTCTGGGCACAGAGCTCCTCCCGGTCTATTCTGTCTGTGGTGACCAAGTTGCCGCTTCGCGGGTTCAGAGAAAAGAGCTGCATCCTACCTCTGGAGACGATGCGGACTCCACGCTCCCCCAGCTCCTGGAGCTCTAGCCCCAGATCGTCAGCGATGTTTCCTACGAAGGAACCTTTGTCCAGCTCTTCAGGAATGGAATAACGGATCTGCCTGGCCCCAAGCCCCCCCAGAATCCCCAGCAGAATAACGAGTACCACTAATCCGCTCTGGTGCCGGCGCTTTTGCAGAGCTGCCATGACAGGCTCCTTATGGACTTCCTGGGGACTGTGAGTAGAGGGAGCAGGTTCACAATCACTTTTTTGTGCTTCTCTGAATTAGAAGCCAAGGTCCATAAACAAGTAGAGGTCAGATGCGAAGCGTTTTAGATTAGAATTTCTGCGCAGCTGGAGAGCTATGGTGTCTGATCTGCTTTGTGCTGGAGGATATTACTTGAGTTGTCATTACTTTCCTTGCCGGGATTAGTGAACAGCGACGCTTAGAGTCCTAACTTAATACTGCACCGTTTTTGTGAAACCATCATGCAAAGAATCTTATTTCTGCTAAATCTGCTTAGATGTCACTCATATTTCCCTCCCCAAGAAGAATAAAAGCGCATATTTTGAATAGTTTTATATATTCCCGGGAATTTACTACTCATTTTTGGGGGGGTCATGAGCTCTTAGGGCCTTGGAGAAAAGAAATAAGATTATGCTTTTCTGTAAATTTGAATTCTATTCCACCATCATTTATATTTGTCCCATTTTCATTTTTTTAATGTTTCACATTTTTATTTAAATTCTAGTTAAGATATAGTGTAATACTAGTTTTCAGGATAGATTTTAGTGATTCATCACTTACATGTAACACCCAGGGCTCATCACAAGTGCCGTCCTTAATATCTAGCACCCATTTAGCCCATCCCACCCCTACTTCCCCTCCAGCAACCCTCAGTTTCTTCTCTATAGTTAAGAGTCCTTTTATTTGTCCCATTTGCAATAAGGGCACCAACAACTACACATTTGGAACCAATTCACCTACTGCCAGTTACAAGTATTGCCACGTTTATATGTCATCTATTTTATTAACACATAGATTAATAAATGCTCTAGCATAAGCAATATTTCTGTATACTTTTAAAATCAAGAAAAGGGGGGCAGTTGGCTGGCTCAATCAGAGTAGCCTGTGACTCTTGATATCCATGTCATGAATTTGAGCCCCACGTTGGGTGTAGGGATTACTTAAATGAATAAAAAAAACTGTAAAAATAAAATAAAAACATAAAAAGGAAGTGAAAATATATTGTCTACAATGAGAAAACTTGTATTAATATATTATATACAAAACATAATTTAAGACTGACTGCATTGAAACTAAGTAAACCACTTAAGTGCCTACATTTGTGTTTAATTATATAAGGTTTCCCAATGACAGGGTGATGCTAATATATCAAAAATGTTTCATGATATGTGGTTTTAGATTTAACAAAAATTTCAAGACATCACAAGGCCACTTTATATGAAAGACTGCAACACAGATAAATGAACAAAAAAATTCTAACACCCCTCACACACAAACGATGCCCGGAAAAATCAATAAAACAATAAAATCAGGGTATAGTTAGCCTGTATACTTTTTATCTATAACCTAATTATACTTATAGAAATAAAAGGTTTTGACGTAACTCACCTGTTGCAAATTGACTGAATTAGAAGTCATTTTGCGATTATCATTATTGGCACTTTCAAACCAAGAGGCTTCATTACATAGAAGATCTTGTGATGGACCATTTTCAGGCTTTATACTGAGAAATTTAAACTCAGTCTCTGAGGAATGTGAGGCAGCACATAGATTGTAAGAATAAGGCAAAGTCCCTTCGCTAAAGTTGGGAATAACCCCAGATCCAGTCTTGGAGCAGACATCAGTCTTAAAGCAGCTCCAGGAGGAAGGGCGGGAGGAGCGTCGCAGGCTCAGCGCAACCGCTAGAATCACTGCTAGGAGAAACAGCACCGAGATCAAGGCCAAGGCCACCACCAGGTAAAACTGCAGCTCGGCCTGGGGGTCAGAGGGCTCCGGACGGTCGCTGACATCCGGCAGCGCCTCTTGCAGGCTGTCGGCGAAAACCAGGAGCAACGTGACAGTTGCGGAAAGGGGCGGCTGTCCTCCATCCCGCACGGCAACCAGCAGGCGCTGGCGGGCCGCGTCCCTGTCGCCCAAAGCACGCGCGGTGCGCACCTCGCCCGTGCGCAGCCCCAGGCTGAAGAGTCCGGGCTCGCTGGCCTGCAGCACGTGGTACGACAGCCACGCATTGTGTCCCGAGTCGGCGTCCACCGCCACCACCTTGGTGACCAGGTAGCCGGGCTGCGCGGCGCGCGGCACCGTGTCGAAGAGCGCCGAGCCGTCGGGCCCTAGCGCCGGGTACAGCACCCTAGGCGCGTTGTCGTTGCGGTCGCCCACCAACACGCGCAGGCTCACGTTGGCGCTGAGCGCGGGCGAGCCCTGGTCGCGGGCCTGCACCGTCAGCTCGAAGGCGCGCAGCTGCTCGTGGTCGAAGGCGCGCTGCGCGAACACCACGCCGCTCTGCGCGCTCACGGACACGTAGGACGCCAGCACCCGTGGCTCCAGGTCGCTGGCCACGATGGAGTAGGACACACGGCCGTTGGGCCCCAGGTCAGGATCTGAGGCGCTGACTTGGAAAATAGAAGCTCCGGGCGGGTTGTTTTCTGCCACGTGGACCACGTAAGAGCCCTGGTGGAAAACAGGAGCATTGTCATTGACATCAGCAATGTTCAAGATGACACTTCTGTTGGAGGAGAGGGCTGGCCTTCCCCTGTCGGTGACTGTGATGGTAATGTTGTATTCCGGAGTCTGCTCTCGATCTAGGGCTCCATCTGTGACCAACTTGTATGTGTTTTTTGTATCTTGAACTATTTTAAATGGGAACTTTCCTTTTAGTTGGCAGAAAACTTCCCCATTAAATCCAGAATCGAGGTCATAGGTTTTGATCAGGGCAACAACAGTCCCCAACTCAGCATCTTCTAGAATATGTTTAGATTCAGAATCCAAGGTTATCTCTGGTGTATTGTCATTTTCATCCAAAATATCTATTTGTACTTTACAGTGTGCTGTGTGATGTCCACCATCCTTTGCTTCCACCCCAATTGTGTAGCTCGCTCTCTCTTCAAAGTCCAGTCCTCCGCCAGTGGTGAGTTCCCCTGTTGTACTGTCCAGTTTGAACAGCTGTCTCACTGCCCTACCAATGTTGATGAAAGTGTAGGTGATCACAGCATTGACCCCTTCATCCAAGTCAGTGGCCATCACTCTTAGTACAGAGGAGCCCACAGGCAGGTTCTCTGGAACACTGACCCTGTAAATGTCCTGGGTGAACACTGGTGCATTATCATTTGCATCTGCCACAACCACCATGATCTGGGTAGTGCAGCTTCTGGCTGGGTCACCCCCATCCACAGCCGTGAGGACCAGGTGGTGGCGTGACTGCTCTTCCCTGTCCAGGGGAGTCTTCACTACCAGTTCTGGGTACCTACTGCCATCTGGGTTCTCCTTCTGGATCAAAGAGAAGTGTGGGTTGGGACTGAGGTAGTACTGCTGCAGGGAATTGACACCTACATCTGAATCTTGCGCGGGTTCCAGGGCAAAGGAGGCTCCAATTACGGCCAGTTCACTGATTTCCAATTCAGTGATATTTTGGCTAAAGGTTGGTGGATTGTCATTGACATCCTGAATTACCACACTTACATGAAAGAAGTTCAAAGGCTTTTCGGCCACCAATTCGAATTCTAGAACACATGTCGACTTCTCGCCACAAATCTGCTCTCGGTCTATACGGTCACTAACAAGTAAGTCCCCATTCTCAGTACTCACTGTAAACAGTTTCTTCTGTGCACTAACACGCAGGTTTCGAGCAGGCAAATCTCCAACGCCAACCCCCAGATCCTTGGCGAGGTTTCCCACAAGCGAGCCCCTGGCCAGCTCCTCCGGAATAGTATAGAGGATCTGCTCCGAGATCACCGGGCAGAACAAAGACAGCAAAGAGAGAAACAGCATTTGTCTCCGCCCAGCCGGGCCCTTCAATCCCAAGTGATCGCTCATCCCGCTTTCAGCGCCTTTGCCTTTCTGACTCTGAAGAGCTATGGTCGTTAAATTATCCCAAGAATTCTCCGAGCAGGAGCAACTCCTTGATTTGTCTTGGCAGGCGGGTTCTAACAAATATCTTAGGGTCACAGAGCCAGAGGCAGAGTGTCCAATTCTCGCGGTTCCGCGGTGGGCTGGCGATTCCTTTGCGCCAGGAGAAGCTGATACTTCGCTCAGTACTAGCCAACAGCGGCACCCCGCGTCTGGGCTGCAGAACTGCAGTAGTGGTTACTACATCAGCTCCAAGTAAGGAGTGGGTTAGAAGAAAATTCTACTGTGTCCTGATATAGATACTCATTTTTCTCATTTTACAAGGATTTTAACATTTTAAATATTCACTCTATCTTTGGTCTGGCTGTGATTTTATTTGAACCTGAGCTTTATCCATCTAAATCAAGTCATTTTTACTCCTCAAAGAGCAGAGGTAACTTGCTGAAGACATTGGCATCGTAGTGCTTTTCATTTCCATTTTCATAAAATGGCTATAATAACATCTTCCCTGTGTTACTTAGTAAAATTGAAGACCAAATAAAATAATATGTAGAAAATGACACAAATGAAAGTAGTGGTGGTGCAGCAGAAAGTGTAATAGGAAAATTCTTGAAATATCAGCTTGATATGTATTGTTACTACTCCACTCTATTTTCTTTTTTTCTAACTTAAAAATGTTACAAATATCATAGCTTTTAGTTGTATCCTGTGTTTCACTTCCTTCTATATTATCATTGTCACCTTACCCCCCAAATAATTGATACGTAAGCAAAGAGACTGATTATTCTTATAAAACAGGAGTATGGTAAGAAGCAAGAAGAAACTCCTTGTTAGTTTCCAAGTGTCTACTTTCAAATGACTAGGATTCAAAAACTATTCCTCTGATTTTATTTTTTCCACACTACTTTACCATTGTCTCTAATGGTACTGTTTCTTCTCAAGTAGCTTAGGAACGGTGAGTTATTCGAATTTGGGGAGTGAAGTATGAGTCCTTATAATCACATATTCTAAAGAAAGTAATCTATGTCATCCACTTATTTTGGTCCCAAGGTTACTATCAGATCACCCCAACCCTTTGTTACTGACATTCTTGCCTTGTAAATAAGCATGTCAATTTTATGTTTCTGATAGGTCTTACAGGTTTAATTCCATTTCCAAACTAGAAATCTTCATAAAGAAACTTTTTTAACCTACACAATACATTGTCATTCTAAAACTTAGCGGATGTGTAGCAATGCTGAACTCATAGTGGAATAGCATTAGACATCTTAAACTGTTCATTGTATTCAGGATTCTAGGCAGAAACTCATGGACATCTCTACTTCATACAAACATAAAAAACAGATTCGAGACTTTGCTCCAAAACATGACTGAACAATATGGTGTGAACACTTAAATTAGTATAGGACAGTTATCTTTTCAGAGCACATGTGAAACTAAAGATTCAAATATTTCAAAGAATATGGAGTATACACAGTATATACACTCAGAGTGTTGGATCAAGCATTTCATTATATAAAGTCTATTGAAGTTTATAGAGGTTTACTCAGGACACATATCCAAAGTCTATAACATCTTCATTAAAATATAATGAAAAGAAAAAATAATATTTATTATAAAATATAATGAAAAAATGAGTTTTCTTGTAAGAGTGAATGGTATCAGTCTCCATCCTCCATCATACAGATTCTTGTTACTCTTTTGATGTATTTGCTGTTCAGTGAATCTGCACATTTTACACTGTGATCAGAATTGTCCATATAAAAATTAATTGGATGCCCTTCAAATAAATATTTAAAAAATAAAAATTAAGTAGTCATAGGTTCCCACATGTAACAATAAACCATTTGTTTGGTCAGGTAATGTAGCCTACTATCCCATTCGTAATATTTTATTGCCATTTCCCCTATTTATTCATACTTTGCAGCTGATACAGTATTTGAAAAATTTAAAGAGAAGCATCTGAAAATCATCTTCAGTAAATCAGATATCAAAAATGAAAAGGGTAGTTCTTCTTTCTAAAAAAATTTTTGTTTAATGTTTACTCGTTTTTGAGAGAGACCGAGATAGAGTGGATGGGAGAGAGGCAGAGAGAGGGAGACACAGAATATGAAGCAGGTTTCAGGCTCTGAGCTGTCAGCACAGAGCCAGATGTGCGGCTTGAACCCATGAACTGGGAGATCATGACCTGAGCTGAAGTTGGAAGCTTAACCAACTGAGCCACCCAGGTGCCCCAAAAGGGTAGTTCTTCTTAAGCAACACACACTCATGAATTTTAATACCCAATGAAATACCCACATTTCATTAAGAAGGATTATTAATTTAAGATGAGCATGTGAATTTCAAAATTTTAAACAATTTTTATGTTGAATTGATTTTCCAAGTACAAATCTTAGAGTCCGGGGTGCCTGGGCGGCTCAGTCGGTTAAGTGTCTGACTCTTGATTTTGGCTCAGGTCATGATCTCACAGTCATGAGATCAAGCCCAGCATGTCTGGCTCCATGCTGGGCATGAAGCCTGCTTAATATTCTCTCCTCCTCTCCCTCTACCCTTCCCCTGCTCATGCTCTCTCTCTCTCTCGCTCAAAAAATAATAAATAATTTTAAAAATCACAAATCTTAGAGTCTAGTAATAAAGCAGAATTGTACTGACACTTGAATAAATGCAAACATTCAAGTAGATATTGATTCTAAAAAGTGAAGAGGTTATCTGTAACCAGATGATTCCAGGTGTAATGGCATATTAATGGTGTATTTAATGAATGTAGCAAAATATAATTCTTTGGATATTTTAAACTGCATCAGAAAATAAAGTTCTAAGGCTCTTTCTCACTGATTTTTTCTCTCAACAAATACACATGTCCAGTAATTACATAGATTAACCCAAAGTTTCCAGACTTGAGAATGCCACAGACTATAGATCTGATGTTTTGTATTTTTTTCATGTAGTTTTCTATATTCCTCCACTGATTTATGAAAATACTGTAAATTATTTCCTTATAGAAACAGTATACTAAAACTTCAATGCTGTACACTATTCTTCCAAAACATATTCACCATTGGTGTTTACACAAATATTCAAAAGAGAACATTACATGTAACAATTTGGACTAATCAAACAACTCTTCTATTAACATAGTAACAATTCTGGGGCAGCTGGGTGGCTTAGTTGGTTCAGTATTTGACTCTTGACTTTGTCTCTGGTCATGGTCTCACAGTTTGTGAGTTAGAGCCCTGCATCCGGCTCTGCACTGAAAGCACGGAGCCTGCTTGGATTCTCTCTATCCCTCTCCTCTGCACCTTCCCGCCTCTCAAAATAAATAAACATTAAAAAAACATAACAGTTGTACAAGAAAGTCTTTGGGTAAAGCGATCATGTTTCATTTATTTTTAAGACTATGGATATCAGCTAGATTGTCTAGAAATTTCATGTATTGAAAAAAAAGACATTAAACCCAAAATATAATTTGAAAACAAATGAAGAGAGCATTATCAAATTAAATCAAGTCAATCTCTAAATAAAACATACGATTGATTATTTATATAATTAACCAACTTTGAATATGGCAGACAAATGATTGAGGAAACAAATGAAAAAAATGCTACAAGCAATGATACTAGAAAAAAAAAAAACCTCACCTGTACAACTCCTAGCTCTTCATTTACATTTATCTTCTCAGATATCAGAGGAGGCTCGCTTTTCCCACAGCTCTCCTGACTGATGAGTGTGTCTGCATAGTTGGGCTGGGGGAAGATCATGTGACTGTTCCGGGAGTCTGCTGTGAGGGAGACCTCGTGGGAATAAGTCTGCAGGAAAGCTCGCACCCCGTCCACACCCACAAAGTGCGAGGTGGGCATGCCAGCCAACCTGCTTCCTGATGCCTGGAGCTGACTTGAAGAGTGCCAGCATCTCAGCCTGAGTGCCAGTAGCACGATGACAAAGGTGAGGAAGACACAGGAGACTATAGCCACTGCCACCACAAGGTACAGTGTGAGACTGGAGTCGTCAGCATAGGATGAGGGCTTGAGGCTGTCCAGGTCAGCCAGGACATCTGGGATACTGTCAGCTACAGCCACAGTGAGTGTGACAGTAGCTGAAAGAGGGGGCTGGCCATGATCCTGGACCACCACCACTAAGCTCTGCTTGAGCGCGTCTCTGTCCAGCAGGGCCCGTGCAGTGCGCACCTCACCCATGTGTAGCCCCACCGTGAAAAGTCCTGGCTCGCTGACCTTGAGCAGGTGGTAGGACAGCCAAGCATTCTGGCCAGAGTCTCTGTCCACCGCCACCACCTTGGTCACTAGGTATCCGGGCTCTGCGGATCGGGGAGCCAGCTCCACACCAGTGGAGCCATCGGTGGGAATGCTGGGGTACAGGATTTCAGGGGCATTGTCATTCTGATCCAGCACAAACAGGCTCAGTGACATGTTGCTACTAAGTGGAGGGTCTCCACTGTCACTGGCCATTACCCACAGCTGCAGATCTTTAACTTGCTCATAGTCAAAAGAGCCCAGAGCATACAGGATGCCTGTATTGGAGTTGATGAAGACATAGGTAGACAGAGACATTCCTTGAAACATATCCTCAGCCAGAGAGTAAGTGATCTTGGCATTGTTGCCGCTGTCAGGGTCGTGTGCAGTCACAGATAAAATTGAGATGCCTCTGGGATTGTTTTCCAGGATGTAGGTGGAGTATGAGGTGTGAGGGAAGACGGGAGGGTTGTCATTGATGTCTGCCACATTCAGGGAGATGTGGCTTTCTGTAGACAGGGGTGGGTTTCCACTGTCAATGACAGTTATTGTGATGTTATAATCTGAGATCTCTTCTCTGTCCAGGGCTTTCGTTGTCAATAAGTGATAATAATTATCAACTGACTTTTCCAATTTAAAGGGCAAGTTCCTGGGGATAGAACACACAATCTCACCATTCTCTACAGAATCACCATCATGTACACTAAACAGTGCAATTACAGTTCCAGGAGGACAGTCTTCAGAGACGGAACTAGCAAGGGATGTGAGGATCACTTCTGGGACATTGTCATTCACATCCTGCACTGTCACCAATACCTTAGCACTGGCAAGAAGAGCACCTCCATCCTGAGCTACCACTTCCATGAGGTAGAATCTGGATTCCTCATAATCCAGTGATTGCAGAGTTGAGATTTCACCCAGGCTGGAATCAAGTTGGAAAGTCTCTGAAATCTTATCTTCTTCATTGCGAAAAGAGTATGTTAATTCCCCGTTTACTCCCTCATCTGGATCCGTGGCGGTTAGTGTAAGCAGCCGAGAGCCTACAGGTATGTTCTCTGGAACAGTCACTCTGTACTCAGATTGAGTGAAGAGAGGCGCATTATCATTTGCGTCGAGGACCACCACGTGTATGTGCATACTACTAGAGAGTATGGGGTCTCCACCATCTAAAGCTGTGAGAAGAAGGTCGTGGACAGCTACTTTCTCGCGGTCCAAGGGCCGTTCCAGTACCAGCTCCGGATATTTTTGTCCATCAGTTCCGCTTTTCTGCTCCAGAGAGAAGTGCATATTGGGGCTGAGCTTATAACTCTGGAGAGAGTTCATACTCACATCCGCGTCTCGAGCGAAAGGAAGCGCTAACCGAGTTCCCATAGCCGCATTTTCATTAACTTTTACTTTTACTTCCTCATCCCGGAAACGTGGAAAGTTATCATTAATATCTATTATTTCTATTTCTACTCCATAAATTTTCATGTTATTCTCAAGCAAGATGTTAAAACTCACCACACACCGTGCGCTCTGAGCACAGAGCTCCTCCCGGTCTATCCTGCCTGCGGTGACCAAACTGCCGCTTCGCGGGTTCAGAGAAAAGAGCCGCGTCCTACCTCTGGAGACGATGCGGACGCCACGCTCCGCCAGCTCCCGGGGCTCCAGACCCAGGTCCTTGGCGATGCTGCCCACGAAGGAGCCTTTGTCCAGCTCCTCCAGCACCGAGTAGCGGATCGGCCCGGCTCCAGCTCTCCATAACGTCTCCAGGAGCAGGAGGAGCAGAAGCGGCTCTATGCAGCCCCAACGCCTCAGTGTATCCGCCATTTCCTTCTCTCCGACCAGTTTCCTTAGTCCTGATTCCAGCCTGCTGTACCCTTATTTCTTTCAAGTCAAAGGAAACACATTACTTGACAGAAACGCGAGGCTTTTCCCCAAATTTCTCTGGTCTGTGTTTGTTTAGGGCGGAAGGAGCAGAGTCAGGTCGCCGTCAGCGGACAGCTTTTCCACTTTGGTGAACAGCGACGCTCAGAGTCCTAACCAGTTACTACACCAATTCTGTTTTTATTTCATAAATGTTTAATTATATTTTATTTCTAATAATTTTGCTGTATTCTTAACCTATTGACAAGTGACATTACTCATATCTAAGATTTAATTCTGAAATATCAAAGGACTTCCACAAACCTTGAGATCAATATAATTATTACATTTTTATTTCTTTAGAAAAGTTTTATTTAATGTGCCATTGAGTCTATGTCCTTTATTTACCTCTTACCTATACTGAGTCCATTAAATTAGGACATTAGAATTCTTAATTTTGTAGGCTTTAAAATTTCATCTTTTTATTAGGATATATTTATGAAAACGTACCTACTATGGATAAGAATGTCCAGGAAACAAACCTAGCTCTCATCGCACCATTGCATAAAGGTCTACTGATTCAAGCAAATTGTATTAGATGTTGTAAACAGAGAAAATAAAGGGTCCATTTTGCTACTTGAGGTCTTTAAGAAAGTTCCCAGACTTTCACACTAAGAGTTTGGCAGCTCCACTATATCAGACTAAGAGTCTGAGTTGGGTTAACTACACATTATTTATATTTCCCTATTATCATGTCTAAATTGGAGTTAAGGCATTTTACAGTGACAGACTCTTGGGGAAGTCAGTGTAGTGACTGAAGAAAAGGGCTTTCGTTCGTCACCTAGGCAGAAAAACATGTCCAGGTCCTTAGTGAGCAGGCAAGTGCCCTTTCTATGTTGAGACGGATATTAAATGCTATCACCTTTACATGGTAGCAGGAAAAAAAGCCTCAGGATTGAAAACAAAGGGACATTTCAAAGACTCCACTGAGAAAAGCAATTTTTTCCCTAATGACACCTCCATAGGAAAAGAAACAACACGAAGAGATTTTATATCTATAATTAGAAAATTCAAAGAAGAAAAGTTTTAGGTAAACAATGTGAGTATAATTTGCAAAATTTTTCTCATTGTACAATTTTCACAAAAGCAATTTGTTATATGCATGAGAGAGAACGATTTCTCCCACTTATTAAATACATTCTTTTTAAAAGTTTATTTATTTATGAGAGAGGTAGAGCATTAGCAGGAAAATGCAGAGAAAGACAGAATCCCAAGAAGGCTCCACACTGACAGGGCTCAATCTCATGAATCATGAGATCATGACCTGAGCCAAAATCAAGAGTCAGACACTTAACCACTGAGCCACCCAGGCACCCCCATAAACACACTCTTAATAACAGATACTACAGGCCTCAAATGTTGCTTATCCTTTAAAAACAGATCTGAGATCTCAAGACATTAAGCTTGAAAAGATACTTAGAAGGGAGGTCTACAATTCAGTCCTACCCATGCCCTGCTGTTGACAAGCCATGACACTGGGTAAAATTTTCTTTTTGGTTCCCAGTTTTCCCAAACGAGGAACATGGAAAGCTCTCTTTACTCTGAAGTGCTATAATTCTAAGAGGAAGTAAAACTAAAATCTGAGTAATAAAGATCTGTAGGGTAAAAGGAATAGTTTAAGATCCCAGTAGTAATGAAATTTCAGAGGAAAGTAATATAAAGATGAAGCAGAAACTATTTCGTGTAGTAAAGGCTTGTAATTATGGACAAATAAATCTCACACATCAGAAAGAAAACCTATGTTAAAATTCTGTTTAGATAAGATTAAGATAACTAAGGCAGAAAACTGCCTAAATTGAACCCACAAGACAAAATATGAAATAGTGATTTCTACGCCAGTAAGGTGATTTGTTAACAAACATTGAAACTCAAAGTGAAAACTAGCGAAGTAAATTAAAACTCACCTTTAGAATAGTATCTGATGCAAATGGGACCCCAGCGCCTTCATGATTTGTATTTGGTAACCAAGCGGCATCTTCACAGAGGAGATCCTGAGAGGGAGTCACTTCCGGGGTGACATTAAGAAAATTAAACTCTGTCTTAGCTAACTGTGAAGCAACGCACAGATTGTAGGAATAAGGCAAAGTCCCTTCTCTGTAATCGGGGAGAACCCCAGGTCCAGATTTGGAACGGAGGCCTGACTGAAAGCAGCCCCAGGCAGCAGGGCTGGGGGAGCGGCGCAGGCGCAGGGCCACCGCCAGAATCACCGCAAGGAGGAAGAGCACCGAGATCAAGGCCAAAGCCACCACCAGGTAAAACTGCAGCTCGGCCTGGGGGTCAGAGGGCTCCGGGCGGTCGCTGACATCCGGCAGTACTTCTTGGAGGCTGTCGGCGAAAACCAGGTGCAACGTGGCGGTGGCAGAGAGGGGCGGCTGTCCCCCGTCCCGCACGGCGACCAGCAGGCGCTGGCGGGCCGCGTCCCTGTCGCCCAAAGCACGCGCGGTGCGCACCTCGCCCGTGCGCAGCCCCAGGCTGAAGAGTCCGGGCTCGCTGGCCTGCAGCACGTGGTACGACAGCCACGCATTGTGTCCCGAGTCGGCGTCCACCGCCACCACCTTGGTGACCAGGTAGCCGGGCTGCGCGGCGCGCGGCACCGTGTCGAAGAGCGCCGAGCCGTCGGGCCCCAGCGCCGGGTACAGCACCCTAGGCGCGTTGTCGTTGCTGTCGCCCACCAACACGCGCAGGCTCACGTTGGCGCTGAGCGCGGGCGAGCCCTGGTCGCGGGCCTGCACCGTCAGCTCGAAGGCGCGCAGCTGCTCGTGGTCGAAGGCGCGCTGCGCGAACACCACGCCGCTCTGCGCGCTCACGGACACGTAGGACGCCAGCGCCCGTGGCTCCAGGTCGCTGGCCACGATGGAGTAGGACACGCGGCCGTTGGGCCCTAGGTCGGGGTCGGAGGCGCTGACTTGGGCGATGGAGGCTCCTGGAGGGTTGTTCTCAGCAATATGAACCAAATAGAAAACCTGTTCGAAAACTGGCGCGTTGTCGTTGACATCTGCGATGTGCAGAGTGATGTTTATACTAGAGGAGAGGGGCGGCTTACCTCTGTCGGTGGCCATTATAGTGATGTTATATTCTGGATTCTCCTCCCTGTCCAGGGGCCCGTCTGTCACTAGCTTGTAATAGTTCTTGGAGTAAGATTTCAATATAA
Source organism: Acinonyx jubatus (assembly GCF_027475565.1). Taxonomy (NCBI): domain Eukaryota; kingdom Metazoa; phylum Chordata; class Mammalia; order Carnivora; family Felidae; genus Acinonyx; species Acinonyx jubatus. The sequence goes on along the minus strand of NC_069380.1, from coordinate 115,850,827 downwards.
ACTCGGCCTTTCCCAAGATGCGGCAGTAAACTTCTCCATTTTCTCCAGAGTCTCTATCTCTTGTTTTTATCAAGGCGATCACAGTTCCTGGTGGTGAATCTTCTGGTAGCGGAGTAAATACCGAAGTAATAACCATTTCAGGTGCACAATCATTCTCATCGAGAATTTCAACTTGGATACTGCAATAGGCTGCTAGATCTCCATGATCTTTTGCTTCTACACTGAGAGTGTAACTATTAGCAATTTCAAAATCAAAATTATCCTTTGTTGTGATTTCACCTGTTCTTTTATCTAAGTTAAAAAACTTTTCCACTAGTTCATCCACATGATGAAAGGAGTAGGTGATTTCTGCGTTGACGCCCTCATCCTGATCAGTGGCCGTTACTTGAAGCACGGAGAAGCCCAGAGGTACACCTTCCTGCAGGCTGACCTTGTACACGTCCTGGATGAAAACTGGGGCATTATCGTTGGCATCGGTCACTTGGATTTGGATCTGAGCGGTGCCGCTTTGGGGTGGGTCTCCACCATCCACAGCTGTTAGAACCAATTGATGGAGATTCTGTTCTTCTCTGTCTAGTGAATGTTTCAGAACCAACTCAGGATATTTACGTCCATCTGGAGCCTGTTTCTCTATGAGATCAAAGTGTTCATTGTCATTAAGATGGTATCTTTGCAGTGAATTTGGGCCAGCATCTGAATCCAGGGCCGGGTCTAATGGAAATGTTTTACCTGGCTTAGTGGATTCTCCAATTTTTAAATCAATATTATTCTGTTTGAATAGCGGGGTATTGTCATTTATATCCTGTACTATTACTGCTACATGGAAAATATTTAGTGGGTTTTCAGCGACAGTATCGAAATCCAGAATACACAGAGGCTTCTTTCCGCATATCTGCTCTCGGTCTATTCTGTCACTCACAAGTAAGTCCCCACTCTCAGGGTTTACAGTGAAATATTCTTTCTCCGCACTAACCCGCAGCTTCCGGGCTGGCAAATCCCGGACACTGAGCCCCAGATCCTTGGCGAGGTTTCCTACCACGGAGTTTTTGGCCAGCTCTTCGGGAATTGAATAGCGGATTTGATCTGGAAGAGCCCCGCGGAACAAAGACAGCAGGAAGGGCAACAATACCTGCCGCCACCGCGCTGGGCTGCTCCTTTCTGCGCTCGGCCTCGGCCTCATCCTGTCTCCCTTCACGGTGGCTCTGCTTTTTGGATGGGAGGAGAATTAAGCCCTCTGTGGATGGCAAAATCCCGGGTAGGGTCGCTTTTCCTGCTTTTGTTTTCTGTATCCGAATCAGTACTGGCGTCCTCTATGTGTCTGGTTTGAGCAGGAAGTTACCCTCTAAGAGACTCCCAAATGCTTTTTCTCTCACTTTTTTGACCTACAGCGACACCCAGAGGTTTTCCCGTGGAAATGCACCAAATGCTTATAAACGTTTTGCGAACCTTTCTTTTTTGAATCTACAGTTGTTTTTAAATATATATTCATGTAGCTCCAAAATTGAAGAGGTACATAACGCATATTCTCTCCCTGTCTTGTTTCAATACCACATTTATCCCTAGAGAAATAAGTATTACGTTTTTGTGTGTATCATTCCAGAGATGTTTTGTGTAGTGCAGCAAATTTTTATAAATGTTCTCCCCCACGTTAATACATAAATGTAAGTATACAATATACCATGTTCTGCATCTTGCTTTTTTCATTCATTGTATCTTGAAATCATTTCATATAAGTACATAGCTTTCCAATTTATTTCTTACAGTTATGTAGTAATCCATCATATGGTTGTACAATAATTTACTTAATCAGAAATATTTTCTACAAGAAACCCAGTGCCCAAACAAAAATGTTTTTTTCTGTGTGATATTAGGGTGTTAATTATCTACTGCTCTCCTAGGCATTTAAAATAGGTATCACTCTGATTCTGGAATGTATTCCTAATGCCAACCTCCAAAAATGCTTGACAGTTTCAGGCCAATTGGTATTTCCAAATTTTCTTTTAAAGCTTCAGTATTTTAAATAATCTCAGACAAATAATCTCTCCTCAGATAAGCTTCAATATTTTACATAATCTCCCCTCAGAATCTTGCTCAATATTATTTCCTCTCTCCTTTCCCCATGCCAGACAATTGTATCACATGACATTCTGTTTATTCTATGTATTGCAACACAGTTTCCCATGAAGGCAAAAGCATTTAGAAACTAAAATGCAGGGTGCTTGTGTGGCTCAGTCCAAAAAGCATGTGACTCTTGATCTTGGGGTCATGAGTTTGAGCCCCATGTTGGGTGTAGAGATTACTTAAACTAAAAAGAAAATTGTTTTAAATAAGTAAATTCTTTTTTAAAAACTAAAATGCCCTTTCTTAAGTTGAATTGAGGCATAGTTCACAGTTTACTGCTACAGTTCCCAGCTATGAAAGTGCACTAATTTGTGTTGCCCTACACACTCTTGAATTCTTAATTATCTCATGGAACTAAATGAAGGCACATTTAACAAAAGTGTTGCATATCCCTTGAACACAAAATATTTCCCCCATATCAGATCATCCCAGAGCCATCTCAGAGCTACCTGAGAGCAATTTTCAGGAACAGGGTTGAGGCCTACTTACTAAGTAGCATAAATCATATCAGTTCAGAATCTAAGTTACCCAATATCCACAAGTGACTCTCATGATGAAAAAGGAGAGATTTTGAAAGGTATGTTTTCCTTAGAAATTGAAAAGGGTCTCATTGTGATGCCATAATAGGAAATTTATAAATTATTAAAATTATTCCTTCAACCTACTTAAAGATGAGTGAAATAAAATGTGCACTATTTTTCGTAATCCCATAAGTGAGCCAAAGGAATCACACGTAGTCACTACTGGTGTATCTCACAAACTGCAACAACAAAATATTTGAAATATACCAATCCTAATGAGAGCTATCCTTGTTAAAATTAGATCTAAAAGCTAATATTTTGGGGGAGGGGAAAAAATAGTTACAAACAGAGAGGGAAGGAGGCACACCATAAGAGACTCTTAAATACAGAGAACAAACTGAGGGTTGATGGGGGGATGAGGGAGGGGAAAATGGGTGATGGGCATTGAGAAGGGCACTTGTTGGGATGAGCACTGGGTGTTGTACATAAGTGGTGAATCATGGAAATCTACCCCAAAAACCAAGAGCACTCTGTACACACTGTATGTTAGCTAATTTGATAATAAATTATACTAAATAAATAAATAAAGGTTAATATTTTCTCCAATATTTATAAATTGCCACTGTTTGTTTAATTATAATGGAAAATACCCTTTCAAGGAAAAACAAACTTCAAGCAAAGTGTAAAAAAGAGGACAGTTAAAAATACTCAGTCTTCTATTAAAGAAGAGAGATGGTTAGAGATATATAGTTAAGAAATTGTTGTTGAAACTGTAACTACATGAAGACTAAAAATGATAAATAATAAACAGCTTTTAGGAGTACTAACTGCTATTGATTATTCTTGAGGAATCATCTGCTCCTCCCCTTTAAAGTAATAGAATACTAAAAAAAAATGCCTTTACTTCATCAATTACCTACCTTATACAGTTGGAGACATTTATATAGCTCTTTGCCTATGTTTTGGTGTGGCAAGATTGACTCACCTGATGAGAACCAGGGTCTCCTTTTGTTTCAAGTAAATCCTGAGTTATGAGAAGAGGCTCGCTTTTCCCACAGCTCTCCTGGCTGAGGAGCGTGTCGGCATAGTTGGGCTGGGGGAAGATCACGTGACTCTCCCTGGAGTCTGCCCTGAGGGAGACCTCCTGGGAATAGGTCTGCAGGAAAGCTCGCATCCCATCCATGCCCACAAAGTGCGAGGCTGGCACTCCAGCCAATCCGACCCCCACAGCCTGGAGCTGACGCGAAGTGTGCCAGCGCCTCAGCCTGAGCGCCAGCAGAACAATGACAAAGGCAAGGAAGACACAGGAAACTGTGGCCACCGCCACCACCAGGTACAGCGTGAGGCTAGAGTCATCAGCATAGGCTGAGGGCTTGAGGCTGCTCAGGTCAGCCAGGACTTCTGGAATGCTTTCAGCCACCGCCACAGTGAGTGTGACAGTGGCTGAGAGAGGGGGTTGGCCGTGGTCCTGCACCGCCACCACCAGACTCTGCTTGAGTGCATCTCTGTCCAGCAGGGCCCGTGCAGTGCGCACCTCGCCCGTGTGCAGCCCCACCGTGAAGAGCCCTGGCTCGCTGGCCTTGAGTAGACGGTAGGACAGCCAGGCGTTCTGGCCAGAGTCTCTGTCCACTGCCACCACCTTGGTCACCAGGTAGCCAGGCTCTGCTGATCGGGGTGCCAGCTCCACGCCTATGGAACCGTCAGTGGGGAGAGCAGGGTACAGGATTTCAGGGGAATTGTCGTTCTGATCCAGAACAAAAATACTCAAGGACACATTGCTGCTGAGTGGAGGGTCCCCACTGTCGCTGGCTGTCACTAGTAGTTGCAGGTCTCTAACCTGCTCATAGTCAAAGGAGCACAATGCATACAGGACACCAGTATCAGAGTTGATGGAAACATAGAAGGAGAGAGGCATCCCGTGGAGTGTGTCCTCAGCTAAGGAGTAAGTTACTCTGGCATTCTCAATGCTGTCAGGGTCCTGGGCAGACATGGATAAAATGGAAGCTCCTCTAGGGTTGTTTTCAGGAATGTAGGCAGAGTAGGAAGCATGAGGGAAAGTAGGTGGGTTGTCGTTGATGTCTGCCACATGCAATGAGATGTGAGTTTCTGTAGACAGTGGTGGAGTTCCATGATCAGTGGAAGTTACTGTGATGTTATATTCTGAGACTTCTTCCCTATCCAGTGTTCTTTGTGTCGACAGACGATGATAATTTCCATAGGTCTTTTCAAGTGTGAATGGCAGATTATCCAGAATAGAACATGTGACAAGGCCATTCTCTCCTGAATCACTGTCATGCACATTGAAAAGTGCAATTACTGTACCTGGGGAAGAAGTTTCTTGGATAGAGCTGGTGAGAGATGTAACTGTGACTTCTGGAGCATTGTCATTTACATCCAGAACTGTCACCAGAACTTTACTTCTGGCTCGGAGACCAGGTCCATCATGGGCTTCTACATCTATATCATAGAATCCAGAGTCTTCATAATCTAGATCCCCCACTATTGTTATGTCCCCAGTCAAAGAATTCAACTGGAATAGTTGGGACATTTTATCACTCACTTTGCGGAAAGAATATGTTACTTCTCCATTGGTTCCTTCATCTGGATCAGTGGCCTTTACAGTGAGTAGCCAGTAGCCCACTGGCACATTCTCCGGAACATTCACGTGGTACTCTGGCTGAGTAAATACAGGAGCATTGTCGTTGGTATCCACAAGAGTTACATGAATCTCGACAGTGCCAGAGCGAACCAGGTCGCCTCCATCAAAGGCAGTGAGGAGCAGGTGGTGAACCGCCTCTTCTTCTCTATCTAGGGCAAGCTCCAGCACCAGCTCAGGGTACTTAATGCCATCCACTCCACTTTGCATGTCTAGGGAGAAGTGAACATTTGAACTGAGCTGGTAACCCTGCAGGGAGTTGACCCCTACATCTGGATCAAAAGCTTCAGGAAGAGGAAATCTTGTCCCAGGATTTTCATTTTCAGCGACTTTTATTTCCCTTTGCTCTATCCCAAAGTTGGGTGCGTTATCATTAACATCGATTATTTCCACTTCTACTCCAAAAATCTTCACTTTGTCCTCCAGAAGAATCTCCAGGCTTACTACACATTTTGGAGATCTCTCACAGAGCTCTTCCCGGTCTATCTTACCCGCGGTGACCAAGCTGCCGCTTCGAGGGTTCAGAGCAAAGAGATGCGTCCTACCTCTGGAGATGATGCGGACTCCCCGCTCTGACAGTTCCCGGGGCTCCAGTCCCAGGTCCTTGGCGATGTTGCCCACATAAGAGCCTTTGTCCAGCTCCTCAGGCACCGAGTATCGTATCTGTTCCGCCTGTATTTCCCAGAGAGCCCCCAGGAGAACGCAGATCCTGCCCAGCCGGCTGCAGTCTGGCCGATAAGGAGGAGCCGCCATTGCAGCCCCGCTGCGGAATAGCTTGCACTTGGGTGCTCCCTTAGTGGAGGTCAGAGGAGCCCCAGAATCTTCAGGGTCCAAGATTATGTGCTTTCACCGTTGGATGATGGAGTTCTGGGGTCCAGTCTGAAGCTTCCCAAAGCCACAGGGCTAGTGCTTTGTGATGCAGAAATCTTGTGGTTTGGATTAAATTCCTTGTTGTCTTTTTCCCCTGACTGGTGAACAGCGACACTCAGAGCCCTAACCTGTTACTGCAATCTATTCTTGGTAAAGAAGAGATGTTTATACCATTGCTTTTCCATAATTTATTTCTCCCCAAAAGAATAAAATTCAAGCTCCCGTTATTTTATTTGTAATAAAAATCCAGGCATGACCCAAATGTTACTGTACAATAAGCCCTCTAAAGTAATTTATTTGTTTTTAAAGAAAATATGGTGATTTTTTTCTAACAATTTTTTCTCTTCTAAGTTTTTCCATTATTTATTTTCATAGCCCATTTTCAGTACAGTGCATTGTGTGAGTGACACATTTATCCTTTACAGGAACAAGGATTAACTTGAAGAATGAAAGAATAGGTGAAAAAACAGTGTCAGGTCGGGGAAGTTGGAGGTCTGAGCTCTAGTCCCTTCCTATCCAGAAACAAGTTCCCTCACATGAGTTGACCCTTTAAAATATGGGCAACTTTTCAATTCTCTTGTAAAAAACATCTACTGTTCAAGAGCTAGTCTTACCCCTGAGCAAATGGGGTTGGCAAATATGATAATAGGTTTGGGAAGGTAATTGGTTTATTAATTTTGTATAAAGAAAATTTTAGACCACAGCTATGTTTGTGACTATCATGTTCACAGTCTGTCCTCAAATTTTAGAACAGCACCTTTCATAGAGTAGATACTCAGTTTTTCATTGTTTAATGAGTGCATCACTAATATAAATGCAAAGCCCTAAAACAATTGGTAAATAACTCTGATATTAAAAATAAATAATAAAGATAAAAAAGACAGAAAAGTTAAACTGAAGTTTTGTATGTAAACAGCAGACAATATTCAGTACCACATAAAGACACATCCAGAAAGTATTATTTTACTATTATCTATAAGTTTACTTTAAGTTTGATTTTAGAAATAACCACTAAAAGGAAGGTTTTCATATATATATATATATATGTGTGTGTGTGTGTGTGTGTGTGTGTGTGTGTGTGTGTTATCATTGCATGTTTCAGAGTTTTCTTACACATGAATACTTTGAGTAACTTACTAATCGTAGAAAACTTAATATAAAGCAGCAAGTAGCCAGTTCTTTAGATTATTCCTCACATAATAATTACCTTCTAGAAGTTACTTATGAATTCTATCAGACAAGAAAGGCTATTGTTTATTCAGAGTATTAAAGTCATCAAATTTTGGAGAGCATACTAAAGGTAATTTTCACAATCCTCAAAGAACTCACAAATTGTTGGGGATTAAGAGGTAAAATGAGGTGTTTCAAAAAACTTTGACTCACTTCTCAGAAACCTATACTAAAAAAAAGAATTATGAAAGAGGCTTTATACACAAAAAGGCTCATTACATTCTTCATCATAACAGCAACAAAGTAGAGGGTATAAAAATAAGTTATTACATAATGGTTAAGAAGGTTATTTTTCAATATATTTTTTAAAGTTTATTTTTGAGAGAGACATAGCAAGCAAAGGAAGGGCAGAGAGAGGGAGAGAGAATCCTAAGTAGGCTCCACACTACCACTACAGAGCACAACACAGGGCTCAAACTCACGAACTGTGAGATCATGACCTGAGCCAAAATCAAGAGTTGGATGCTTAACTGACTGAGCCATCCAGGTGCCCCAAGATAGTTATTTTTTAAAAGATTTTATTTTTAAGGAATCTCTACACCCAGCATGGGGCTTGAACCCACAAACCCTAGATGGAGAGTCATAGGTTCTACTAACTGAGCAAGACAGGTGCCCCCCAAAATTATTTTTGAATGAGACTACGGAGTGGGAATAAAATTCACTGGAAACTAGTGATCCAAATCACTGTTTGCCACATGTGAGAAGGCAAAGAAGTGCTAAGAAACTTAACTCTTGGAAGGTTCTATTAAAAATACACATTGCAACAAAAAGATGAAAAAACTATAATAGATTTGATGGACTTTAACTTAAGCAGGAAGGACTGTCAGTACATTTATGTAGAATAAAGTTTGAAAAAAACAGTATCACACATCAACTAAGAAAGGACAATACTCTTACTAAAGGTGGTGACATCCCAGAACGAGCTCTCCTTACCAATATTTTTTGATCATACAAAATTGCCAACAGTACAGATTGAGAAATACTAATTATGTAACTGCCAAGACTATTGGGCAAATAAGGAACCAGTCTCCGCCCATCCAACAAACCTCTTCTACCACTACCATCACTAGGAAAATGAAAAACAATAAACAAAAGAATTATGCACAATTGAGAATAAAAGCATGTTTGCAGAAACTCACGTGAGAGGCAAAAGACGAGTCATAAGCGATTTGGGGGTCTTCACTGCGAGCACATACATCCATACAAGGATCTTCACAAAGAAGATCCTGAGGCGGAGTCATTTCTGGTTTCAGGTTGGAAAAATTAAACTCTGTCTTGGCTGATTGTGAGGCAACGCACAGATTGTAGGAATAAGGCAAAGTCCCTTCTCTGTAATCGGGGAGAACCCCAGGTCCAGATTTGGAACGGAGGCCTGACTGAAAGCAGCCCCAGGCAGCAGGGCTGGGGGAGCGGCGCAGGCGCAGGGCCACCGCCAGAATCACCGCAAGGAGGAAGAGCACCGAGATCAAGGCCAAAGCCACCACCAGGTAAAACTGCAGCTCGGCCTGGGGGTCAGAGGGCTCCGGGCGGTCGCTGACATCCGGCAGTACTTCTTGGAGGCTGTCGGCGAAAACCAGGTGCAACGTGGCGGTGGCAGAGAGGGGCGGCTGTCCCCCGTCCCGCACGGCGACCAGCAGGCGCTGGCGGGCCGCGTCCCTGTCGCCCAAAGCACGCGCGGTGCGCACCTCGCCCGTGCGCAGCCCCAGGTTGAAGAGTCCGGGCTCGCTGGCCTGCAGCACGTGGTACGACAGCCACGCATTGTGTCCCGAGTCGGCGTCCACCGCCACCACCTTGGTGACCAGGTAGCCGGGCTGCGCGGCGCGCGGCACCGTGTCGAAGAGCGCCGAGCCGTCGGGCCCCAGCGCCGGGTACAGCACCCTAGGCGCGTTGTCGTTGCGGTCGCCCACCAACACGCGCAGGCTCACGTTGGCGCTGAGCGCGGGCGAGCCCTGGTCGCGGGCCTGCACCGTCAGCTCGAAGGCGCGCAGCTGCTCGTGGTCGAAGGCGCGCTGCGCGAACACCACGCCGCTCTGCGCGCTCACGGACACGTAGGACGCCAGCGCCCGTGGCTCCAGGTCGCTGGCCACGATGGAGTAGGACACGCGGCCGTTGGGTCCCAGGTCGGGGTCGGAGGCGCTGACTTGGGCGATGGAGGCTCCTGGAGGGTTGTTCTCCATCACGCGGACCACGTAGGAGGACTGGTGGAAAACCGGCGCGTTGTCGTTGACATCGCTGATATGCAGGGTGACGCCTGTACTGGAGGATAGGGATGGCTTGCCCTCGTCAGTGGCTGTGATGGTGACATTGTACTCTGCCATCTGTTCCCTATCTAGGGCATTGTCAATCACCAACTTGTAATAATTCTTGGAGGTGGATTCTAATTTGAAGGGAACTTCTTCCTGAATATAGCACCTCACCAGTCCATTTTCCCCAGAGTCTCGGTCTCTCACTTTAAAGAGAGCTATTACGGTTCCAATGTCTGAGTCCTCGGGAATCTGGTTAGAAAAGGACATCAACGTGACCTCTGGGGCATTGTCATTCTCATCAACAATTTCAATCTGAACATTACAGTGAGCGGTGTGTACCCCTCCATCCTTGGCCTCTACACTCAACATATATCTACTGGTCTCTTCAAAGTCCAATGTACCATTGGTTGTAATGTCACCAGTATTTGGGTTGAGATTGAAGAGAAGGCTGGTACTTGTTGGGGCATTGAGGAAGGCATAGGTAATCTCTGCATTAACGCCCTGGTCCTGGTCGGTGGCCATCACTTGCAACACAGAAGTCCCCCAGGGCACGTTTTCTCGGATGTTAACTCTGTATGTGTCCTGGCTGAACAATGGAGCATTATCATTGGCATCAGTGACCTGAATCTGGATCTGGGTGGTTCCACTTAACGGAGGGTCTCCGCCATCTATGGCAGTCAGGATTAACTGGTAGGAACTCTGCTGTTCTCTGTCCAGAGGTTTTTCCAGCAGTAATTCTGGGTATTTACTCCCATCAGGACTTCCCTTCGTTGTCAGGGAGAAATGTTCATTGGGGTTGATAGTGTATATCTTCAGGGAGTTACTTTCTACATCTGCATCTTGTGCAGAATCCAGAGGGAATTTTACACCTGGTAAGGCTGACTCACAGATCTCCAAGTCAATGCCTTTTGCAATGAAACGTGGTGCATTGTCGTTAATATCTTGGATTGTAACAATCACATGGAAAACATTCATGGGATTTTCAGCGACCATTTCAAATTCTAGTGCACACTCGGATTTCCTCCCACAAATTTCCTCTCGATCTATCCTACCGTTCACTAACAAATCCCCACTCTCTGCACTCACACTGAAGAAATTCTCTGCACTAACCCGCAGTTTTCTAGCTGGCAACTCCTGGACACTGAGCTTCAAGTCCTTGGCGACGTTCCCCACTCGCAAGCCTTTAGCCAGCTCCTCTGGAATTGTGTACTGGATGTGCTGGGAGATAGTCCCCCACAACAAAGACAGCAGGAAGAGAAACAGTACCTGAATTTTCATCCATTTGGCTTTTCTGGAGCTTCTTTGCATTTTTTTAACTCTCCGGGAAGCTTCTTTTCAGGATGTCTCTGGGATGTTTAAAAAAAAATCAGTGACAGCACCTAGACTTTTGTGATTTGAGGGTAGGACTTGTTTGTCAGGAACTGGTGGGTGCACTGGTGCTGCTTCCACGTTCTGGTGAGTGCACTGGCGCTGCCTCCGCGTTCTGATGTGCGCAAGACAAAGCAGGAAAACACTGCCCAACTTTCACGCAGAACTGAGAACCCCTTTCTTCCCTTCGGTCAACAGCGGCGCTCGGAGGTTGTCTGGGAGAATTGCATATTGCGGAGCCATTTACTCTCAAAGGGTAAGCTCTTTATGTATGTTGTCTTTTTATTTGGTGTAAAAAAACCAAATACTCATTTTTCTCCTCTAAATTGGATATTTTCTATCTTTATTATTTCATAAGTGTTGCCATCATTTTACATTCTTTTTTGTATTAAAAATTTCACATGGCATACAACCATTTTTTTTCAGTTTTGGGGGCAAAAATATCTTTAATGATTCCACTGTATTTACAAACACTGGCATGACTAGTATGGATGTAACCAAAAAATTACTGGCTTTTTACCCACATTTGAGCGGATACTATGATCCTTACATTTTTGTGAAATGCATAACCTCCCTTATTTTAACTCTCTCCATAAATATGTTATCAACTCAGTAATACTTTTCAAAGATACAGTCTTTGCAAAAAAAAGAGTGAATCAAGACCCTAGACTTATTTTAATATATTGCTCAATTTTTTAAAACATAGGTAATCTTCCCAATAAGTACAGCACAGCACAGCCTAATATTTTAAAGTGACTAATTTAGTACACCTGCTTTTATACAGCTGAATCTTGTGAAAGATTCATTTTACTTATTTTTATGCAATCAGTGCTTTTTACTATATTAATGTATATACAACCTCCATAATCCCAATACTCAGCTCCAGCTGATTTATACCATTTATACCATTGAATTTATACCAATGAATTTGACTTGATCACTAGTAAATATTGGAGAGGCATTGAGAATCCTTAGACACTTCATTTTGGAACTTAGCCTTTGATCTCTGAACTCATATTGGGTAACTAAAGCAAATACCTTTATTTCAAATGCACTGCCAAATTATATACCAATGTAGTGATTTATTCCACTGCTTTGCACCCACCATACTCATATTACACCCCAGTCAAAACAGATGATTATCTATTTTCCGAAGATGTTATTTTCATTTTTTTCTCTACCTCATGACTTTATATCTTCTGTTCCTTTTGCCATAAATCCTCCACCTTTCTGTTGTAATGAATTCTTGCCCATCCTTTTTTTTTTTTAATTTTTTTAACGTTTATTTATTTTTGACACAGAGAGAGACAGAGCATGAACGGGGGAGGGTCAGAGAGAGGGAGACACAGAATCTGAAACAGGCTCCAGGCTCTGAGCTGTCAGCACAGAGCCCGACGCGGGGCTCGAACTCACGGACCGCGAGATCATGACCTGAGCCGAAGTCGGCCGCTTAACCGACTGAGCCACCAAGGTGCCCCTTGCCCATCCTTTTAAATGTAGTTTTTGGTGGGGGCACCTGGATGGCTCAGTCGGTTGAGCATCTGACTTCGGCTCGGGTCATGATCTCACGGCTCGTGAGTTCGAGCCCCGCATTGGGCTCTACGCTGACAGCTTAGAGCCTGAAGCCTCCTTCTGATACTGTGTCTCCCTTTCTCTCTGCCCTCCCCCTCTTGGGTTCTGTGTGTCTCTCTCTGAAAAATAAATAACTTCTAAAAAAAATTTTTAAGTCCTGTATGGTGAAAATGGAGTATCTGAGACTTTTCATTATCTATACGAGTAGATAGAAATTGTACTGCCTTTGTACTATCTGTACACTTTCACAATATTTAGATAAATGTTATTTATCTAATATTTAGGCTTTGTTTTATATAGGATTCTTAGAAAATTCTCTTTGAGTATCTAGAGTTCCCGTGGCACTATCCATTTAATAATTTTTCTCTTTATGAGGAAAGTGATACTAGTATTATAAAGATTTTTCCTTAAAGAAGGTATTTTGAAGATTATGGGCCTTTTTTCCTGTACTGTATTGCACGTTTGAGTGAAAATATACCTTTCTCTGCTCTCAGTTATTTTGCTCAGGCCCCACGTCTCACACTCTTGAATATATATCTTTCTAATATATTGAGGGAGATATTGGTTCCTTTATTTGAATTCTAATGAATTATATTTGGTCTCATTTTGTTTGACTCTCTGAGGTGATTTCATGGGTGAATATAATTTCATAAATTTCAAAATAGGCCAACAATTTCTGGCTCAAAAGACTTGTAAGACTCCTATTCCATTGTTGGAGTGGCTGGTCTGGAAATCTTCTGCTGAGGCTGAGACATATCTCCTTGCATTTTCAAAAAATCCTTCTCAAAGGACAAGACATGCCACTCCAAGACTCATAATGATTTAGGCAATTGACCTTCCCACCTTCAAGCAAAAGGCTGAAATCAGTGTGAGTGCACACAATCACCCACACATACTTTCGGTATACATAGTAAGGACTACAGGACAGGTAAAACCATTTGACCAATCTGTACATTTTTTTACCCAACAATTTTTATGTCATTGAGATGAAGAGTTTGGCCTGGCTTGGTAGGAGCTGAGCATCATTTTATTGGAGACTAAAATATCTAATATTCATATTTTTTACTTGTATCAGTCAGGATAAGCTAAGTAGTTGGAGTGACAAACTTCAAATCACAGGAAGTTAAGATGAAGAAGGTCTATTTATCACAGGTATACACATCAATGTAGGACAACCACAGGGCTCTTTCTTGGTGTAGTTATTCAAGCAATAAGGTAGAAGGAAGAGTCACAATTTCAAAAAATAACTTAGAGATCTGGAAATTCTTGCAATGCCATCGGGAGCTTTCCCCAGGGAGAAGCACATATTACCTTCATTTACAATATATTGGCCAGAACTAGTTACCTAGACCCACTCGGTCATAACCAGGTCAGGAAGATCCGCTCTACCAACCGCCCAAAAGAAGAGAGGAACTAATTATTTAAACAACAGAACTAATGACTACCATGTTGCTTTATTTTCAAATAAATGTATATTAAATCTTTATAAAATCACACTGGCATACCTGTTCTTTATAATATTCCAATAAAGAAATAAACCTACCTCGAGTAGGTTGGGGTCTCCTTTCGTTTCCAGTAAATCTTGAGATACCAGGGAAGACTCGCTTTTCCCACAGCTTTCTCCGCTGAGGAGCGTGTCGGCATAGTTGGGCTGCGGGAAGATCACGTGACTCTCCCGGGAGCCCGCCCTGAGGGAGACCTCCTGGGAATAGGTCTGCAGGAAAGTGCGCACCCCATCCACGCCCACAAAGTGCGTGGCGGGCACGCCAGCCAATCCAACCCCCGCAGCCTGGAGCAGACGGGACGAGTGCCAGCGCCTCAGCCTGAGTCCCAGCAGCACGATCACAAAGGCCAGAAAGATGCAGGAGACTGCAGCCACCGCCACCACCAGGTACAGTGTGAGGTCAGAATCGTCTGGGTCGGCGGCGGTCCTGATGCTGCCCAGATCGGCCAGGACGTCTGGGATGTTGTCAGCTACGGCCACAGTGAGCGTGACGGTGGCCGAGAGAGGGGGCTGGCCGTGGTCTTGCACCGCCACCACTAGGCTTTGCTTGAGCGCATCTCTGTCCAGCAGGGCCCGTGCAGTGCGCACCTCGCCCGTGTGCAGCCCCACCGTAAAAAGCCCTGGCTCGCTGGCCTTGAGTAGACGGTAGGACAGCCAGGCGTTCTGGCCAGAGTCTCTGTCCACCGCCACCACCTTGGTCACCAGGTATCCGGGCTCTGCTGATCGGGGCGCCAGCTCCACGCCTGTGGAACCATCAGTGGGGAGAGCAGGATACAGGATTTCTGGAGCATTGTCGTTCTGGTCCAGCACGAATATGCTCAGTGACACATTGCTGCTGAGGGGTGGGTTCCCACTGTCACTGGCTGTCACCAATAGCTGCAGGTCTCTAACCTGCTCGTAGTCAAAGGAACGGAGAGCATACAGGACACCGGTGTCGGAATTGATGGAGACATAAGTGGATAGAGGCGCCCCCTGGATGGTATCCTCAGTCAGTGCGAAAGTGATGTGGGCGTTCTGGATGCTGTCGGGATCCTGGGCGGTCACACAGAAGATGGAAGCTCCCCTGGGGTTGTTTTCAGGAATGTAGGCTGAATACGAGGCCTGACTGAAAGCAGGTGGGTTGTCATTGATGTCTGCAACATGCAGAGTGATATGAATGTTCGTGGACAGTGGGGGGCTTCCTCCATCTGTGGCTCTGAGAGTGATGTTATATTCAGACACCTGTTCACGATCCAGAGATCTGGCTGTCACTAAGCGGTAATACTGGTCTATTGATTTTTCTAAATTAAATGGCACATTTCCCAGGACAAAAACTGTGACTTGTCCATTTTGCCCAGAATCTCGGTCATGCACATTGATAAGGGCAATTTCTCTTCCAGCAGTAGCCTCTTCTGGGACTGATTCAGTAAGAGAAGTGATTGTTACTTCTGGGGCATTGTCATTCACATCCAGAACTGTGACTAAAATCTTAGCTCTTGAAAGGAGACCAGGTCCATCTTGTGCTTCAATTTTAATTTCATAGAACATAGCATCCTCATAATCTAGACTTTTTAATATTGATATATCTCCAGTCACTGAATTGAGATAAAAAATCTCAGCGACTTTCCCAGGCATTTTATCTAGAATATAGGACACTTGAGCATTGAATCCTTCATCAGGGTCAGTGGCATTCACTGTGAGCAGTGTGGTACCCACTGGCAAGTTCTCTTGAATACTTAATTGATACTCAGATTGAGTAAATACTGGTGGGTTGTCATTTGCATCCAAAACTATCACTTGGATGTACAAGTTGCCAGAGTGGACAGGATTCCCACCATCAGAAGCAATGAGGACAAGCTGATGAACTTTCTTTTGTTCACGGTCCAGAGCCCTCTCCAACACCAGCTCTGGGTACTTGGTCCCATCAGAGACATGCTTCACAGTCAGAGAAAAGTAGTCATTGGGGCGGAGATGGTAGTTCTGAAGGGAGTTCATGCCCACATCTGGGTCAAATGCAGTCTTAAGTGGAAATCGAGTTCCAGGAGCCGCTAGTTCACCAATTTTTATTTCCAATTTCTCTGTTAGAAAATCAGGAGCATTATCATTAATGTCTTTAATTTCTATTTCTACTTCAAAAATTTTCAATTTGTCTTCTACAAGGACGTTAAATTTTACAAGACACAGCGCACTCTGAGCGCAGAGCTCCTCCCGGTCTATCCTGCTTGCGGTGACCAAGCTGCCGCTTCGCGGGTTCAGAGCAAAGAGCTGCGTCCTACCTCTAGAGATGATGCGGACTCCACG
Organism: Acinonyx jubatus; assembly: GCF_027475565.1. Lineage (NCBI taxonomy): Eukaryota > Metazoa > Chordata > Mammalia > Carnivora > Felidae > Acinonyx > Acinonyx jubatus. Next base: position 115,834,459 of record NC_069380.1, on the reverse strand, counting down.
CTCCGCCAGCTCCCAGGGCTCCAATCCCAGGTTCTTGGAGATGTTGCCCACAAAGGAACCTTTGTCCAGTTCCTCTTGCACTGAGTAGTGGATCTGCCCAGATCCAGTCTTGCATAGCGTCCACAGAAGCACAAACAGCAGGGCCAATCCTCTGCAGTGTCTGAATCTCAGGTATTTAGTCATATCTTCTTTAGTGAATTATTTTCTGTGAATTCCGTTCCAACTACCCACGACAGACTCAAATCTTATTTGTTTTCAAGGAACTAAGCCTTTTATGGTCCTATTTTATGGGTCACAGAGCTGGTTGACTGACAGGATGAGCTTTGTAGCAGCTCGGATCTTCTGGAGTCTGATTGACTGGTTCTTTGCTTTTTAGGAACAAGGAAATGGTGGACAAGCTCGCCAGCCCCGTTTTCCTCCTTGAGTGGTCAGCAGCGACACTCAGAGGCCTAATGGTTTACTACACCCTTTCAGATAAACCCAAGTTAGTGATTTTTAAGTTTCCCAACACCTGAAATCTTCTGTATCAGAGGTAATGGGATTGGTGTCTATTTCACACAGTTCAATTGTTATATGTTAAAGTATGATATATGTTAAAGTATGTTCCTTAGGAAGCCATACTCTAACCTTAAGACCACTAATATTGCTTCAAACATGCTGGAGTTACTGTTTTGAAATGTTCAAAGTTTAAAAAACACACAGAAATATCAGCTATATTTATAGGTTATACTCATTAAAGTTTGTCCTTGATAGCCTGACATCTTAGTTTCAATATCTGTAATTGAACCCATTCATTAAACATAATTGGGTGTTAGACAATATGTGAGGGTTCAAGGTAAATGATATGAACATAACCACTTCCTCCCCAAAGCTAGGTAGATATAAAATCAAACAAGGAATTCCAGTGCACTGAGATAATTACCATAATGGAAGAAACCAAAGGCAATGGGAGGGCCTCCAACCTGGCCCTGGAGGTTAGCAAAGGCTTTCCCAAGAAACATGAGAAAAGTGGATCGGGAAAAGACCTGGATATGAGAGACAACAGTATGGCAATTTCTAGATGTAAGAGAGAAATCACACAACTTCAGAGTACTGGAAGTAGTTCACTTTGTCTAAATCTAGAGTAAAGGTGGTTTTTAAACACCAAAACTGAAACTAGTAGAGATAAACTTTTGTTTTATGTTCCAGAAACCTTTTCTCTGTATTTGTTTTCCTCTCCAAACACAGAAATAGAAATATATTTGTCATTTCAATTATGCAGTGTTATAAACTTATCCATGAGGCATTTATTCTTGTGAAAAGATACTATACACACTAAAAGAAACTTTGTCTTTAATTTTCCTCAGTTTAAACTTCATTACTTAGAAGTAAAGATGTTATGATGTATTATTCCACAGTGAGTTCCAGTTTTCGCTCATAGAGAATTATGTAATAGTAATAAACACAAGAGACTGCATTGACTCAGATCAACTCTCCTCAAATGCCCTAAAATATAATAAAAAATCACAGCACCTTGAAAGATGATAATACCATTAAATACAATACTCAGTATATGATTGCTTCCAAATCACAATTTAAAGTGATCCCAGTTACATAGAATATTAGTGTATTTTTTGTCCTTCAATATTAAAAACATAACTGAAACACTAAAAGCCAACATAGAAAGAGGAATGAGGAAGGAAGACAGTGGTTGTGAGGGAGACTGAAGTTAGGTGAGGGATTGGAAATATTTTTAACAGTTGCTCTGAGAAGGAATCTTTGAGAAGAGAGATGTATAAGAAGGATCTTTAAGGGCTATTATTTGATATAGCCTCTGAATCCCTTGAGGACATATTATTTTTAAAGATAGAAAGTAAATATGGTTTCCAGATATGAGAAAATAAAAATATCAAAGAGAAATGTGTTTACTATTGCACTACCCATTTATTATAGAGCAAACAAGAATTCAATCACTTCATCAACCAACACAGAGCTACTTTAAATACTTTTTTTAAACATTTATTCATTTTTGAGAGACAGAGGGTGAGTTGGGGAGGGGCAGAGAGAGAGGGAGACACAGAATCTGAAGCAGGTTCCAGGCTCTGAGCTGTCAGCACAGAGCCCATTGCAGGGCTCAAACCTATGAACTGTGAGATCATGGCCTGAGCCAAAGTCAGACACTTAACTGACTGAGCTACCCAGGCACCCCAACACAGAGCTACTTTAAAAGTCAGTGGGATTTTTAATTACGTGGAGATACCATGACATACCTTCCTAAGACACAGTGAACATATATATTTCTAAATTTCCATATTTTAAATAGGGAAGGTCATATGAATCAAATAAAATGAAGAACCTCACTGTCAAACTGAAGGAAAAATATTACAACTGAGTGAAGGCATTAGACAACTAAAGTGTTTCATTATTCATAGGTTAAAATATAAAACAAAACCCTTGAATTTTAAAGCACTTGAGTAAACATAAAATTCAGACATCCTTTTTTTGTTTTTTAATAAACTCTACCACCGTATGGAGCTCAAACTCCCCACCCCAAGATCAAGAGTAGCATGCTTCGCTGACTGAGCCAGCCAGCCGCCCCTCAATCTTCATATTTTTAATAGAGAAAGAATTATTGATCCAGGTAGACAAGAAGATTTGCCCAGGGAGGAGAAAGAAAGTATGAGAAACCAGATACACCATTTCCTAATGCAATGCTCTTTGATAACCTAAATATAATATTCACCCAATACTAACTCCCGATTTAAATTCATGATACAATGATTCTAGCCTCCTCTTCCCCCGTACAAGGTGTAAACACTTAGAACTACTGAGAAATAATTCACCAGGACTCATGTCCTTTAAAGGGATATATTCACAAGTAAATATGCAAAACAGAAAACATGTGGTAAACAATGGAGGCAGCGGAGTAAATAAACATATCTATTTATTTTAACAACGCCTCATAAGTATACCGTGAAGGGAGTTTACCTGGGATGTTTCTTCTCCTTTGTCTTCAAGTAAAGACTGAGGTGATGATAGAAAATCCTTTTTCTCACAGCTCTCCTGGCTGAGGAGCATGTCGGCATAGTTGGGCTGGGGGAAGATCACGTGACTCTCCCTGGAGTCCGCGGTGAGGGAGACGTCGTGGGAATACGTCTGCAGGAAAGCCCGCACCCCGTCCACCCCCACAACGTGAGAGGCGGGCACGCCCACCAGCCCGCCTCCTGAAGCCTGGAGCAGACGGGATGAGTGCCAGCGCCTCAACCTGAGTCCCAGCAGTACGATGATAAAGGCGAGGAAGACGCAGGAGACTGCGGCCACCGCCACTACCAGGTACAGTGTGAGGTCAGAATCATTTGGGTCGGCGGGGGTCCTGGTGCTGCCCAGATCGGCCAGGACGTCTGGGATGTTGTCAGCTACGGCCACAGTGAGCGTGACGGTGGCCGAGAGAGGGGGCTGGCCATGGTCCTGCACCACCACCACCAGGCTCTGCTTGAGCGCATCTCTGTCCAGCAGGGCCCGTGCAGTGCGCACCTCGCCCGTGTGCAGCCCCACCGTAAAAAGCCCTGGCTCGCTGGCCTTGAGCAGACGGTAGGACAGCCAGGCGTTCTGGCCAGAGTCTCTGTCCACCGCCACCACCTTGGTCACCAGGTATCCGGGCTCTGCGGATCGGGGCGCCAGCTCCACGCCTGTGGAACCGTCGGTGGGGAGGGCGGGGTACAGGATTTCTGGCGCGTTGTCATTCTGGTCCAGCACGAATATACTCAGTGACACGTTGCTGCTGAGGGGTGGGTTCCCATTGTCCCATGCAGTCAACCTCAGGTGCAAATCCTGGAACTGCTCATAGTCAAAGGAGCGCAATGCATACAGGATGCCAGTGTCAGAGTTGATGGAGATGTAAGAGGACAGGGGTGCATCCTGAAGAGTGTCTTCAGTCAAAGAGTAAGTTACATGGGCATTATCATCACTGTCAGGGTCATGGGCCACCACAGAAATGATGGAAGCACCCCTGGGATTGTTTTCAGGAATGTAGGCAGAGTAGGACATGTGAGGGAAGGTGGGTGGGTTGTCATTAATGTCTGCCACCTGCAGCGTAATGTAAGCATCCGTGGACAGAGATGGTTTTCCTCCATCTTTAGCAGTCACAGTGACGTTGTAAGAGGAAAACTGTTCCCTGTCAAGGGCTCTGGTTGTAACCAGTCGGTGGTAATTGTCCACTGATCTTTCTAACTTGAAAGGAAGGTTCTCTGGGAGTGAACATGTGATAAATGCATTCTGCCCAGAGTCTCTGTCATGTACATTAAAAAGTGCAATTATGGTTCCTGGAGGAGAGCCTTCAGGAATTGAACTGGTAGAAGATGTCATGTAAAATTCTGGGGCATTGTCATTCACATCCAGAACAGTCACAATAACCTTTGTTCTGGTCAGAAGGCCCGGACCATCCTGAGCTTCAATATCAATTTCATGGACTTTGGCATCTTCATAATCTAGACTCTTTATGTTTGTTATATCTCCAGATGTCGACTCAAGCTCAAATATCTCTGAGGTTTCTCCAGGATTTTTCTCTTGAAAATATGCTACTTGGGCATTGTATCCCTCATCTGTGTCAGTGGCGGTGACTGTGAGTATCCGGGTACCTACGGGCATACTCTCAGGAACGCTTACACGGTACTCAGGCTGTGTAAATATAGGTGCGTTGTCGTTCGCATCCAGGACAGTCACGTGGATGCGGGAGGTGCCAGATCGGACCGGGCTGCCCCCATCCAAAGCCACAAGGACGAGGTGGTGAACAGCCTTCTCTTCGCGGTCCAGGGCGAGCTCCAGCACCAGCTCAGGGTACTTGTTCCCATCCACTCCGCTTCGCACAACCAGGGAAAAGTGATCATTTGGGTTCAGTTCGTACTTCTGAAGGGTGTTTTCTCCTACGTCTGCATCGTGCGCACTCTTGAGAGGAATTCGGAATCCTGGCGTAGTGGTTTCACTGATTTTTAGCTCTAGTTCATCTACTCCAAAGCGAGGGGCATTATCGTTAATATCTGTTATTTCCACTTCTACTGAATAAATATTAAATTTGTCTTCCAGGAGTATGTTAAAATTCACCAGGCACTGCGCGCTCTGAGCACAGAGCGCCTCTCGGTCTATCCTGCCTGTGGTAACCAAACTGCCGCTTCGCGGGTTCAGAGCAAAGAGCTGCGTCCTACCTCTGGAGACGATGCGGACTCCACGCTCTGCCAGTGTCAGGGGCTCCAGCCCCAGGTCCTTGGCGATGTCGCCCACGAAGGAGCCTTTGTCTATCTCTTCTGGCACAGAATAGTGCATCTGTCCAGCTCCGGCCTCCCACAAAACCACCAAAAGAAAATACAGCCGATCAAGCCTTCCGCGTTGTGATAACTTTTGCAGAGCCGCCATTTCTTCTGCTGCAATCTTTTCTCCCAGGCAACTTCCAGAATCCAGTTTTATTCCTCTGTATTCCTCAGGGTCTGTGGGGATCAGCATTCACAGGACCCAAGTCACTGTAGAGAGAAATTTGGGCTGCTGCATTTTTTTTTTTTTTCCGCCCGGAAGCTTGGGGGCTAAATACCCAGTCCTTTTGTTGTGGGAGCCGGAATGTTGGACTGGAGGTGTTGCAGCCTTTTACTTCTTAGGTGGTCAACAGCGACGCTCAGAGGCCTAAGTAATTTCTGCACCCTTTTAGACAAACCCAAGTTATTTCTTGCTTGTTAGCTTTGTGACTTTCAAGTTGCTTTGAAGAATCTTAGAGTTTTACCATACCTTAGAAGTAGCTCTTTCAAGTCAGGAATCTTTTTCTCAGGATTAATAAGAATGTGTAAACAAATGTGACCTTGATAGTAGTTGGTAGGAAAGTATGCCTAGTGAACACTAAAGGCATTAATCAAGGCTGCCACTGCCCTTGCTCCAAATATCTTCAACTTATTCTATATTCAAAGGCAATAAGATCAACTTTAGAACATTAGCTAATTTATCTTCTAAGGCTATACATTTTGGATTTCTGTGCTTCATGGCTTAGGATTTAACTTCAACATCTGTATTTTAAAAATTATCAGACACTACTGTATACCTGACACCAATGCCTGATTGATTCTGGAGAAAGAAATGGTGAACGTGATGAACACAGTTCTGTTCTCAGAGAGCTTACAGGATAGGAGAGGACATAGGAAAGTAAACAGAGTATTTCAGTACAATATGCTAACTGATACAAAGGTGGGGACCACTAGGCAATGAGAAGGGTGGGTCAGTACTTTTCCAAGACATTATTGAAGATGACTCCTAAAGGGTAGGAATGGGTCAAGAAGAGGCTGGAGTGGTGTTCTAGAACCTCAGTACCAATGCTTGGAGGTGAGAGCCAGAATGGAACATTAAGGAAATTGAAGGAGGTTTGTTCTTTGTTCTTCTTGTTCAAGATTGTTTTGATTATTTGAAGTTTCTTGCTACTTTGTATGAATTTTAGAATGGGCTTTTTTCTATTTCCGCAAAACAAGTCATTGGGATTTTGATAGGGATTGCATTGAATCTGTAGATTTCTTGGGTGGTTCTGGAAGTTTTTGATAGGTATTCTTCAAGTTAAGGATATTTTCTTCAATTCCTAGTTTTCTAAGATTTTAATCACATGCTGAATATTCTCAAGAGCTTTATTATGTCTCTATTTAAATGAATGTATGGCTTTTTATCTTTAATCTCTTAATATGGAGTTTTGCATTATTAGATTTTCTTATATTGGAATATCCTTGCATTCCTGAAATAAACCCTAAGTCATAAGCTATAAACAAAGCTTTTAAATATATAGTAGGTAGGGTTTGATAATATCTTAATTAAGATTTTGAATCAACATTCTTTTTAAAAAATATATTTTTTAAGTAATCTCTATACCCAATGTGGGGTTCAAAATCAAGACATCAAAATCAAGATTCACATGCTCTTCCAACTGAGCCAGTCAGGTGCTTCTAAATCAACATTCTTAAGTGAGATTGCCCACTTCTGTATCACTTCAGTCTGTTTGCCTTTGGGTTTCTTCCGTGTTGAACTTTTACCATTTTTACTTTTTTTTTTTTTTTGAGACAGAGCTTTTTTTGGGGGGGACAGAGGGGAAGGGGGAGAGAGAGAGAGAGAGAGAGGGAGAGAGAGAGAGAGAGAATCCCAAACAGGCTCCACACTCAGGGCAGAGCCCAACACAGGGCTGGATCCTATGACCTTGGGATCATGACCAGAGCTGAAATCATGAGTTGGATGCTCAACCAACTGAGCCACCCAGGTGCCCCCAATTTTACTTTTACCTATTCCTCTGAAAATGGAAAAAATTGCAAACAATTGGTATCAACTCACCTTGTTTTCTAGTAGGGCCTCCACTTTTTCTTAGATTTTTAAAAATATTTTCATCAACATTGTTTTGATGCTTTCAAGTCTCATTAAATAATTGTTCAACATCCCTTATTGTAGCTCTCTAAAGATTATCTGTTCTTTGTCTTTGACAATATCTGGTTTTACTCTGTATATTATTTCCCACTCATTCTTCTTGCTTTTTATCAAGTTGTTTTATTTTTTCCCCAGTTTCTCTTGCTTTTCTTTATCCTTTTCCAAGACTTTGTTTTTAAGCAGAATTTGGGGTTTTCTTTTAAAATCTTTAAAAAGAATTTTAGCCATGACATCTGCCTACTGTATATTAGTCCCACCATTGGACTTGACAGAATTTTAATTTCTTCCCACCAGTTTCAGTATGACTTTTACTGTCTGCTTCTATTGTTAAAAAAAATTTAATGTTTGTTTATTTTGTTTTGAGAGAGAGAGACAGAACACAAGCAGTGGAGGGGCAGAGAAAGAGGGAAACACAGAATCCTAAGCAGGCTCCAGGCTCTAAGCTGTCTGCACAGAGCCTGACAAAGCAGGGCTCAAACTCATGAGCTGTGAGATCATGACCTGAGCTGAAGTCGTATGCTCAACTGACTGAGCCACCCAGGCGCCCCTCTATTGCTTTTTCATTAGAATTCTTCCTTGTTTGCATATCAATAATTTATACCCTTACCTTGGTTATTTTTCCTATTATTTTCTTTAAGTTTATGCTGATATAATGTGGGTTTTTTTGCCTTGTTTCTTGAGTGGCTTGCTAAATTCACTTATTTTAAATAATTTGTTTTGTTTAACTTTTAGTTATTGTATTTATCAATAAATTTACCTCTAAATACTCTTTTAGCTGTATTCCACAATTTTAAATAATATTTTAATTTTTGTTCCTTCAGTAGTTCTTATTTCCATTGTGATTTTCTTAAATCCAAGAGTAATATAGGAGTACAGATTTAAATGTCCAAACTTTTTTGTTTCCTTTTACTATTTTTAAATGTTTGCTTTGTAATTTTTCCAGCTTTATTGAGGTATAATAAATAAAATTGTAAGATACACATAGAAGCAAAATTTTTCATTAATAGGAGCTGAGAAAATCCAGAATTGAAATAACTTATATTATTAATAGAAAGTATACTCCAAACAGATAATAAAAATAAAAATCAACACTTAGACATACAACAAGAATCAGAGAAAAATTTTTAAAGCCTTCAGAGAGAAAATGGAGATACCTTAAAAATGACAATTTGTTGAAAGTATCTCATTAGCAACAATAACTCTAGAAGACAATGTGTTTCAACATTTTGGTTTGTACATTTATTTTAAGTGGAAGAGTATTTTATTTTATTTTACTTTATTTTTGAAAGAGAGCATGGGCAGGGGAGGGGCAGAGAAAGAGGGGGACAGAGGATTCCTGTCAGTTCTGTGCTGACATCAGCAAGCCCCCAAGCCCCGATTCGGGGCTCTAACTGAACAACCATGAGATCATGACCTGAGCTGAAGTGAGACACTCAATTGACTAAGCCACCCAGGTGCCCCAGAAGAGTTTTTTTTTAATTGGTCTTTTTCTTCTACTTTCTCTCCCATTCTCCCTCCCTCCTGGGTTCAGGGATTTGTCTCAAATGGTTTTGAAATTATTCTATCCCAGGTCCCAGGCCATAAGTAGGTCTTTTAGTGGTGTGCAGCTGTAATACTATGAATATTACAACTCAAGTCTAAGAAATTTAGTGTTCATTTTCTGAAGCCAGCATCTGGATCTACCTCTCTCCCTTGGTCTGCAGGTTGCAAAAAGTTGTCACCACAGGAATTGGCAGGCAGCCAATTTGAACTAGCTCAGGAGCTGAACTGCTTATTTTAGATTCAAGTAGTATGTGTGGCTCAGGTCCCTTGTTTAGCCCAAAGCACTTTGTTCCTGTTATAGTGCTGGAACAACCTGTTGATCTTCAATGTCTGCATCTAAGCCAAGCCTAGAATTTCCACAGCTTTAGCCTGGCTCACCACTTTCTTTTCCATCTTTGGTCCATTAATATATTTATCTTTTATTTGTGCCTTACCATGCTTTGGCTTTCTTCTTTTTATATTTGGTATATCTCTTTAATTTACTGGAGCAGAGTAAGTATATCAAAGCATGGACTTACTCATCTATGATACATTTCCTGTGAAGAGTTAACACACACATTAAAATGAAATATATTCTTAGTTTGTGTCAGTTGTTTCCATTATGGGCATAATATACAAGATAGGAGGCTCTGAAACTATTTCTCAAGTTGCACAGTAAATTTTCCATCGTTCACTTTATTACCTCATTTCATAAGTTACTTAAACATCTAGTGTATTCTTCAGCATGCATAAAATATCTAAAAATAACAGACTATGCAAAGGGCTAAGGTATTCAACAAAAATTTACAACTTACATAGATTTGTATAATTTAATCCTAACACAGATAAAAATATTACTTTAGACAATCTTTACCTCTTCAAACATCCCCAAATAAAATAGCACTTTGACACACAACATCTATATTACATTTAGGGACAAATTAGTATTTGTAACTGAGAAAAATTTGAAAACACTCTTAGTCACATAAATATTGATGGATCTTTTATAGTTAAACCCTATCCTTGCCAGGTAAGAGAATGGTAAACTCAGAAAAAATAAGATTATTTGGCCAGAGGAAAGCAAGAAAATATTAAAAGTCAGATCCCCTTGTTTCTGATGCAGTGCTCTTTCCACAACCAACATAGCATCTCACACAATACTCATTAACATTAGAGTTAATTTACAGTTTCCTTTTCAATGAAACAGCAATTATAATTATACCTGGATATAAACACACAATGATAATTTCCCAGAATTTGTAAACACAAATCTACAAAGCTATGTGGGAAATAGAACTGTTAGTAGTAAAAAGTGAAAGGTAAGTAAACTCTGTAATTATTTTTACCTAGATAAATTTACAAAACGTTTACCTGAGAAAATGCTTCCTTTTTGCCTTCAAGTAAATCCTGAGTTATCAGCAGAGGCTCGCTTTTCCCACAGCTCTCCTGGCTGAGGAGCGTGTCGGCATAGTTGGGCTGGGGGAAGATCACGTGACTCTCCCGGGCGTCCGCCCTGAGGGAGACCTCCTGGGAATAGGTCTGCAGGAAAGCCCCCACCCCGTCCACGCCCACAAAGTGCGAGGCTGGCACGCCGGCCAATCCAACCCCCGTAGCCTGGAGCAGACGGGACGAGTGCCAGCGCCTCAGCCTGAGTCCCAGCAGCACGATCACAAAGGCCAGAAAGATGCAGGAGACTGCAGCCACCGCCACCACGAGGTACAGCGTGAGGCCTGAGGAGTCAGGGTCCGCTGAGGGCTTGAGACTGCCCAGGTCTGCCAGGACATCTGGGATGTTGTCAGCTACGGCCACGGTGAGCGTGACGGTGGCCGAGAGAGGGGGTTGGCCGTGGTCTTGCACAGCCACCACCAGGCTCTGCTTGAGCGCATCTCTGTCCAGCAGGGCCCGTGCAGTGCGCACCTCGCCCGTGTGCAGCCCCACCGTGAAGAGCCCCGGCTCGCTGGCCTTGAGTAGACGGTAGGACAGCCAGGCGTTCTGGCCAGAGTCTCTGTCCACCGCCACCACCTTGGTCACCAGGTATCCGGGCTCTGCGGATCGGGGCGCCAGCTCCACGCCTGTGGAACCGTCGGTGGGGAGCGCTGGGTACAGGATTTCTGGCGTATTGTCGTTCTGGTCCAGCACAAACAGGCTCAGCGACACATTGCTGCTGAGTCGGGGATCCCCGTTGTCATACGCCATCACTCTCAGATGAAGGTCCCGGAACTGTTCATAATCGAAGGATCGCAGGGCATATAAAATGCCAGTGTCTGAGTTGATGGAAATGTAGGAGGATAGAGGCGCCCCCTGAATGGTGTCCTCTGCCAAGGAGTAAGTGACTAGTGCATTCTCATTGGTGTCAGCATCCTGAGCTGTCAAGGAGAAGATGGAAGCGCCTCTGGGATTGTTTTCCGGAATGAAGATAGAGTAGGAATCCTGGGGAAAACAAGGGGGGTTGTCGTTGATATCTGTCACTTTCAGTGAAATGTGGGTTTCTGTAGATAGAGTTGGAATTCCCTTATCTGTTGCTGTTACTGTGATGTTGTACCTGGAGGTAAGTTCTCTGTCCAGTGTTCTTTCTGTCACTAAATGATAATAATTATCATCTAACTTTTCTAATTTAAAGGGTAGATTTTCAGGAATGGAACATGTAGTGTCACCATTGTCTCCAGAGTCTTGGTCATGCACACTGATAAGAGCAATGATAGTTCCAGGAGGAAAGTTTTCTGGGACTGCAGTGGTGACAGATGTCATGGTTACCTCTGGGGCATTATCATTTATGTCCAGAACTTTGACTAGCACCTTAGCTCTGGCCATGAGGCCTGCACCATCCTGAGCTTGAATTTCCATTGGATAAATTTTGTATTCTTCAAAATCCAGGGATTCTTTATTTGATATTTCTCCTGTGTCAGAATCCAATTGAAATATCTGGGCTATTTTCTGGTCTATATTGTGAAATGAGTATGTTACTTCCCCATTGGCTCCTTCATCTGGGTCAGTAGCTTTTACCGTAAGCAGCCGAGTGCCCAGTGGCACATTTTCCGGGACACTCATGTGGTACTGTGTTTGAGTAAATGCTGGAGGGTTGTCATTTGCATCTACCACCTGAACATGAATGCGGAGGGTTCCTGAACGGACTGGGTTGCCCCCATCAGAGGCGGTGAGGACGAGGTGGTGCACAGCTTCTTCTTCCCTATCCAGGGGACTCTGTAGCACCATCTCTGGGTATCGGGATCCATCAGATCCCTGCTGAACATCCAGGGAGAAATGAGGGTTGGAGCTTAGCTGGTAGTTCTGCAGTGAATTCATACCAACATCAAGGTCTTGCCCAAAAGGCAGAGGGATCCTGGTACCTGGAGTAGTTATTTCATTCATTTTAAATTCTACTTCCTCTAACTGAAATTGGGGAGTGTTGTCATTAATATCAATTATTTCCACTTCAACAGGGTAAAGCTTCATTTTATCCTCTACCAAGATGTTAAAACTCACCAGACACCGCACACTCTGAGCACAGAGCTCCTCCCGGTCTATCCTGCCCGCTGTGACCAAGCTGCCACTTCGATGATTCAGAGCAAAAAGCTGCGTCCTACCTCTGGAGATGATGCGAACTCTGTGCTCCGTGAGCTCCTGAGGTTGTAACCCCAGGTCTTTGGCGATGTTGCCCACAAAGAATGCTTTGTCTGTCTCTTCTGGCACCATGTATTGGATCTTCCCGGCCCAAGCTTCCAACAACAGCCCCAGAAAAAGGCACAGCAGGAACAGTTCACTGCAGCTGGGCTGCTTCCCCCGAATCACCATTGCTCTCTCCTTTCGTAGTTTTCTCCCAGTCTGGTACCAACGGTATTGTTTCTCTGTTCTTCTAAGCCCAAATTAACTGAATTTTCAGGAGATTTCAGAGCAGAAGGTGGTCCAGAAGTAGGGTCAAGGAAGCTTCAGGGAGGTTGTTTTCAATCTGGCGGTGATGGAGGTTCGTTCTAAGAAGCTTTTTATTTTTTTTCCCTTTGGGGATGTGTGAGTGTGTGCGCACGCGCATGCTGCCTCTCTCTCTCAGACTGGTGAACAGCGGCGCCCAGAGTCCTCACCAGTTACTACACTCCTAGGTAATACTTAAACATTCCCTTCTCATTAACCTGACCTATCTTTCCTTAAGTCTTAGTTTATTGTCAAGGAAATAGTTAAGCATTTTACAAAATATGTATGAGAATTAGAAAGTACTATTTTTATTTAATCACATCTAACTGTTGCTAAATTGCAATGTACAGTAGAATCCCCCTATTTCCAAGCTATCTGCTTTCTATGTGTTATTCATGTAATATCACAGTGACAAAATCATACCTCCATTATGCTACTACAGCTTGACCATTTGACAGTTTCTCAGGCCACACAGAAGAGCAATTGCCTTTTGACTGGAGGATGAAAAAAACTGGAGGATAAGTAAACTTTTAATTTTTTTCTTTTAATGTTTATTTATTTTTGAGAGAGAGAGCAGGGGAGGAACAGAGAGAGATGGGGGAACAGAGGTTCCAAAGTGGGCTCTGCACTGACAGCAGCTTGCACAACTGCTAGCCCAATGTGGGGCTCAAACTCAGGAACCTTGAGATCAAAACCTGAGCCAAAGATGGTCCCTCAGCTGACTAAGCCACCCAGTTGCCCCAACGTATAAATAAACTTTTAGGATGTAAGCTAGACATTTAAAAATTGGACTGTCCCATTTCATTTCCACTGTGCTTTGAATATCCCTTGGAATTTTAAAGAACGTGTTTTATCCCTAACCTAATTTTTCCACTTTTCTGAAGTTTTTGTATTATGCAGATTTTAAAAGATCTTTAATTCACTCAAAGGTAATGTATTTTGAATAAAATAACACTGGGCTCTTAGAATTTACTGGAAAATGCCATATGAGTATCTAATTTAAGACTTCCAATTTAAGAGACATAAGAAGTAGTGATATTCTTCTTCAAAACTGAAAAGGACAGGGCCACATCTTTATTTTTAGACAGGCCATTAAAATAATATGCATTCTCCTAAAATCACACTTAATATTCCCCCAAGAGAAGCTGGTTTTCTTAAAGAGCAAGATTTTTAAACTAGATTGCCTTCCTTCTTTTACTCATTGCAAAATTAGTAAAAGGTTACTAATTAAAATGTCTGAGGCTCCAAGTGATTTACCCAAAAGTTAGGGAAGAATGTTTTCTGCATTCTAGAGGTTAACATTTCAGGAGCAAATCTGGCCAGATACTGGCAGTCTACCCATGAACACGATTGAGAAGGGTCCAGAAAATAAGGAAATAAAGGAAACAAAGGCCACAAGAGTAGTTCTTAGAAAGAGAATATCTATTCCTGTGTAACCAAATCTATAGTTTCTCAGCTTCTCAAAACAAGTATATGGAACCCAAAAGCTTAAAGATTCAGCAAACTTCCTTCAATATTTCAAGGAAAGGACTTTTTAGCAGAAAATATAAGTTTTTAGAATATACACTAATAGAAACAAACTTTTCACCAAAGGGACTGTCTGAGCTAGTGAAAGAAATGAAAATACACACAGAAACTAGAAAGTGAACTTGCAGAGCTTCTCCTCATTTAACAACAACAAAAAAACCAACCAGAGTTGATTTATAACAGGATATTACAAAATAAAAGTGTTAAAACTCACAGGTAAACATTTGAATCCAATGTAATATTTAAGGTTGCAGTGCAGGCACCACAGAGACTATGCAGTTAAAAGATGTATCTTGGGTTTACTTCAAGAAATTAAATTAAGACTTTACAATATCTGAAGCCACACAAAGATGGTAGAATTAGGGCAAATCTCACTTGAAGTAGAAGTATCTCCAAATCTAGGCTTGGACCAGAGACCAGACTGAAAGTAGGGCTGGAGGAGCCCCACAGAAGCAGGGTGAAGGCCAGAGTCACTGTGAGGAGAAGAGAACAGATATCAAGGACAAGGCCATAGGCAGGTAAAATTGTAGCTCTGCCTGCCTGGCACCTGGTGCCAGGCCATTGCTGAGTTCTGGCAGCAACTTCTGCAAAGACCAGGTGCAGCACGATGACTGTTGGTATTGTATGCAGTGACCAGCAACCCCTGTAGAGCAACATCTCTGTTGGTCACAGTGCCATGGTGCTAATCTCACTCTTGTGCCTCCCTAGGTTGAAGAGCCATATTAGCTGGTCTGAAGCATATGATAGCACAGTCAGGCAAAGCTCTCCAGCTGGTCACTTTCGTGACCAGGTAGCCAGCTGCACTGAGCATGGTGCCACATCAAAGAGGGCATGACTTCTGGCTGCAGCTCCTGCCACAGCACTGCCTGTGTATTTTTGCCATCACAAGGAGCCTGCAGTGAACATCATCATGCTCTGCACCTACTGACACACTGGATGACAGTGCACACAGTGCCAGGTTGCTGGCCAGGAAGAAATAGGTGCACAGGGCCCCACATCTGGGTAAGAAGCACTAAAGTGTGAGATGAAGACTTATAGCAGGTGTTCCCATTCTCCTGGACTGCAGAAAGAGGTCTGCTGGAAAACAAGCATTTTTTGTTGATGGTGGTGATATGCAGGGTGATGCTTATGCTGGAGGAGAGGGACAGCTTGTCCTTGGTGGCTCCGGTAGTGACATTGTATTTCATGGTCTGCTTCCAGTTTAGAATTCCATCTGTCTGTAGCTTACAAAGAATTGCATAGTAATTCTTAGAAGTGAATTGTTTGACTGTGTGTTTACTACTTTCTGTATCTTTCATCTCTCCATTGTTTTGGCTTGGGCAGCCACAGTTCTTGCCTTTAATAGGACTAGACACCCAGCTGAAAGTCACCTGCACAGCACTGTAGTTCTCAACCTCCATTTCAATCAGGATCTTGAAAGGGGCCCTTAAACTGCCTCCAATCTTCTCTTCTACTCCATGATGCATCTGTTGCACTCCAAAATCAAAGATGGTACTGTCACTTTTAGATGGTAGATATGCTATATGAGACTGTAGTAAGTGTAGGGGATCTCGACCTTACAGTGTCATCCAGGTCAGTAGAGTCCCCCTGAAGAATGCAGAGCATGTGGTGGAGGGCAGGTTCTCCTGTAGGCAGATTCTGCTGTACTTCTTGTGGCTCAGTACGGCAGCACTGGCATTAGCATCCAACTCCCTCATCTTGCCACGAGCTGTTCCTACCCCTCCCTACCACTAACTGGTGGCAGCTCTGCTCCTCTGGTCCATTCCTGCCCTAGTCCTCTCTTTTACTTGTGGGGACTGGGGAAATGGCTATTGAAACTAATGTGATAAATCCATAGAGAATTACTTGTAGCATCCAAACATATTGGGGTTTAAGAATGAACTATGCTCATTTTAAGATGTTTTCCACAATTTCCAAAACAAAATGTATTAAAAACCATAAATTATTTATATCCAGGATGAATAAATTTATATGAAAAGCATTCATGGGGTTTCCAGTGAGGGTTTCAGATTCAAGGGCCTAAAGACTTCCTTTAACATTATCTGCTAGATCTAGTCTATCATTCTCCAGTTCTTCCCTGCTCCTTTCTCTGGCAGTAAAGAGGCTTCCCGGCACTCACCCATAGTTCTGGTCACATCTTTGCCCAGATTCCTCACTTTTAAACCACTGGCCTTTTCTTCTAGAATCTCACAGCACATCTGATGCATACTTCAATAGGCTGAACAAAGACATCAGTAAGGGAAACTGCTTACTGCGCACGGTGTGCCTTTCCTGTGGGGGACTTCTTTCTTATCTCTTCTCAATGCTGCTTCTCAGATCCTAATACATCTTGCCATGGTTGCTCCCGGATTACAAAGGTACACTGGAGAGAAAAGGCAGCGCCTCATTCCGGGTCGTTAAACATCCTGATGTTCCTGACGCAGAAATTTAGAAAAGATGGTGGAAGAGAAGGCGTAAGAAGTCCACTCCAGATATATTCCACAAATGTCGGCGGGGATCGCTGGGTCAGAATGCCAATGGACTGCTTTGTTTCACTCTAGCTACGGACTGGCAGACAGCGGCACCCAGAGGCCTGGTATGATATCTACCTCCTGTTATTTCTCAAAGTCAGGAGACTGTATTTGCTTTATTTCCAGGACTTATTTTAGGCAGAGGCTGCGAGTCATTATTCCTTTTTGACAAAGTATAAGAAATTAGCCTTTCTGAAAAATTTAAACCAAATGCTTTAATTTATTAAAATTCAAATCGACTTAAAAGAATTCCTACACAATTTTCCCTCTTGACATTTCCTTTTGAAGATGATACACCACTGAAGCTTCTTTCTTTAAAAAATTTTTGCTCAAGAAATTAGCCATTATAAAAATAATTTTTCATCACAAAAGTCATTCTCACTGTAAATTCTACAATATAACAAGTTTTTTTATTATACTAAAGTAGAAAATACTGATAAAAATTTTAAATCACCAGTAATTATGTGATTATTATATTTGATGACTGTCCACACTTGGTAAATACATATATACTTTTTTTTTATTGTGGTAATATACACATAAAATTTAACATCTTAACCATTTTTAAGTACACAGTTCAGTGGTATTAAATACATTCATAATCTCATACAACCATTACTACCATCTATCTCCAGAACACTTTTCAACTTTTAAAACTGAAACCCATACCCATTACCTATTAACTCTTCATTCTCCCCTCTATCCAGCCCCTGGAAAACATCATCTATTTTCTATCATTTTGGGTACTCTAAATAACTCATGTAAGTGGAATCAACTAGTATTTATCTATTTATGACTGGCTTATTTTACACCAAATAATATCCTCAAAGTTCATCTGTGTTGTAGCATATGTAAAAA
The DNA here is from genome assembly GCF_027475565.1 of Acinonyx jubatus. Classification (NCBI taxonomy): domain Eukaryota; kingdom Metazoa; phylum Chordata; class Mammalia; order Carnivora; family Felidae; genus Acinonyx; species Acinonyx jubatus. Next base: position 115,816,727 of record NC_069380.1, on the reverse strand, counting down.
TTTCCTTCCTCTTTTTTTAAAGTTTATTTATTTATTTTGAGAGAGAGAGAAAGAGGGAGGAAGAGAAGGAAGGGTTGAGAGAGAGACAGAAGGAGAATCACAAGTGGGCTCTCTGCTGTAAGCAATCTCATGAACCACGAGATCATGACCTGAGCTAAAATCAAGAGTCAGACCCTTAATCGACTGAGCCACCCAAGCACCCCCAAATTTGCTTCCTTTTTAAGGCTGAATAATATTACATTGTATGTACAGACCACATTTTACTTATTCATTCATCTGTTGATGGCAACTTGGGTTGCTTCTAAGTTTTAGCTACTATTAATTATGTTGCTATAAACATGGATGTACAAATGTCTCTTTTTAAATGTTTTATTTATTTTTGAGAGAGAGAACATGAACAGAGGAGGGGCGGGGGGAGGGGGACAGAGGATCCAAAGCAGGCTCTTGGCTGACAGCAGCAAGCCTGATGTGGGGCTCGAACTCATGAACCATGAGATCATGACCTGAGCCGAGGTCAGATGCTCAACCAACTGAGCCATGCAGGCTCCCCTACAAATGTCTCTTTGAGACCCTGCTCTCAATTCTTTTGGGTACATGCCCAGAAGTGGAAGTGCTAGATCATAAGGTAATTCTACTTTTAATTTTTTTTAATGTTTGTTTATTTTGAGAGAGAGAGAGTGAATGTATGAGGAGAGGAGGAGCAGAGACAGACAGACAGAGACAGAGAATCTGAAGCAGGCTCCACATTGCTAGCACAGAGCCCAATGAGGGGCTTGAACTCACAAACCGTGAGATCATGACCTGAGCCGAAATCAAGAGTCAGATGCTTAACTGAGCCATGCAGGTGCCCCTATTTTTAATTTTTTGAGGAAATGCCACGCTGTTTTCCACAGTGGCTATACCATTTTAGATTCCTACCAGCAATGCACAAAGGTTTCAAATATTTCACATCCCTACTAACATTTGTTATTTTGTTTTTCTGATAGTAGCCATCCTAATGGGTGTAAGGTGGTATCTCATTGTCTTGATTTGCATTCCCCTAACAATTAGTGATGTTGAGCATCTCTTCATGTGCTTATTGTCCACTTGAATCTTTGTTGGAATTAAATATATATTATTATAACCCCTCAAATAATCAGCTCTTTCATGGATATTACTGGTGGCCTCTATAAACCGGTATTTGTGTTCCCTCAAAATTCATATGTTGAAACCTAATCCCAAGTATAATGGTATTTGGAGGTAGGGCTTTGGAGAGGTGATTAGGTCATGAGGGTGAAGTCCTCACCAGACATCAAATCTGCTGGCACTTTTATCTCAGATTTCTCAGCCCCCAGAACTTATAAATAAATTTCTGTTGTTTACAAGCCACTCAGTTTATGGTATTTTGTTAAAGTAGTACATATGGACTAAGACAGTTGTCTATGCCCTTTGCTCTCTTCTAACATTTCCTTTTTTAGTTTAGAGGCCCACCTTCTGAAACAGGAAGCTAAACCTATTCATAGATACTGATAGATCTAAACCAATAATGGTAAACCTCATTCCCCTTGTCAGTGTTAGCTAGGAATACAGACTTAATAAGCTTACTCAACCATGGTACTATTTTGAGCCATGGAACTATTGTGGGGAAGAGGGCTGGTCTGCATATGGTAGGATATTTAGCAGCATCCCTGGCCTCTACACAATAGATGCCAGTAGACCCCACCCCCACAGTTATGACAATCAAAAATGTCTCCAGACATTACCAAATGTCACCTCCTCCCCATCATACTGAAAATCACAGGCTCAGGGTATTCCCCAGGTGACTATTATTGAGCCAGGGATAGGTAAATGGTCTAAACTGGTCCAATCACATTGAAAGACAAACTTTGGTTGTGGGGAGCCACTCTCTGAACTTACCGTGGACAAGGAAGGAAGCTCCCTGGTTACTGCTGGCAGAATTCTTATGACCAGAGACTTAAGAAGTTTACAAGATAAGGACAAAGCTGAAAGAATAACAGAAAAAATATAAATAAATTATCATTCTCCAAAATTAGGAAGAGAAAAACAATTTGTGCTAGGTCATGATTCTATCATGCCTAGAGGGAGCCATACTTTCAAGAATGGCACTGGCACTGTTCAATACAGTAACCACCAGCTACATGTGGCCATTGAGCATCTGAAATATGGCCAGTCCAAATTGAGATGTGCTGTCAGTGTAAAATACGCACCAGGTGTTGAAGATTTAGTACAAAGTAAGAATGTAAAATATATCATTAATAATTATTACATTGATTATGATCATTTGAATTGTTAAATCAAATTATTGAAATTAATTTCACATATTTCTTTTTGCCACTTTACTCTGGTCACTAGATAATTTAATATCACATAAGTGGCTTTCATCTGTGGCTCACATTATATTTCTATTGGACAGAGCTGCTCTAGAACACCTGGTTTTTAAGATAACAGATTTTCTAATTATTTAAGGGGAAAAAAAGTTAGAGAGGAAGGGAGCCAAACCATAAGAGACTCTTAAAAACTGAGAATAAACTGAGGGTTGATGGGGTGTGAGAGGGAGGAGAAAGTGAGTGATGGGCATTGAGGAGGGCACCTGTTGGGATGAGCACTGGGTGTTGTATGGAAACCAATCTGACAATAAATTTCATATTAAAAAAATAATAAATCAGTGTAAATTAGGTTGGCCTTTTTTTTCTATAGAAAACATCCTACTTGATACAGGAGACTGCTTCATTTTAGTTAAACTTTTTTTTTAAGATTTCATTTTTTTAAGTTTTATTTAAGTAATCTCTACATCCAATGTGGTGCTCAAACTCACAACCCTGAGATCAAGAGTTGGATGCTCCTCTGAATGAACCAGCCAGGAGCCCCTTTAGGATTTTATTTTTATTTATTTTATTTTTTTATTTTTTTAAAAATGTTTTATTTATTTTTGAGACAGAGAGACACAGAGAATGAGCAGGGGAGGGGCAGAGAGAGAGTGAGACACAGAATCTGAAGCAGGCTCCAGGCTCCGAGCTGTCAGCACAGAGCCCAACGCGGGGCTTGAACTCACAAACCCCAAGATCTTGACCTGAGCCAAAGTCGGACGCTTAACCGACTGAGCCGCCCAGGCGCCCCTAGGATTTTATTTTTAAGTAATTTTCCCACTCAAAGTGGGGCTCAAACTCACAACCCCAAGATCAAGGGTCGCATGCTCTACCGACTTAACCAGCCAGGCATCCCTATAAACTTGTTTTTTACTGTTTATAAAATGATATACCAGTATAGAAGTATACTTTCCTGAGGTGTCTGAAATTTCCTTACCCTGTAATTTGTGATCTCCAAAGTATAAGCAGGGCTTCTTTTATCACTCATAATTTTTTAACCTCCACAGTATAAGCAACTTAAAAGTTTATTAAAAGTTTACTAAAGGGAATTTTCAGGGGTGCCTGGGTAGCTTAGTCAGTTAAGTGTCTGACTTCAGCTCAGGTCATGATCTCATGGTTCATGAGTTGGAGCCCTGTGTCAGGCTCTGTGCTGAAAGCTCAGAGCCTGGAGCTTGCTTGGGATTCTGTGTCTCCCTCTCTCTCTGACCCTCCCCCACTCGTGCTTTGTCTCTGTCTCTTAAAAATAAATAAAAAACATTTAAAAATTTTTAAAGGGAATTTTCAAGCATACAGCATTAGCCTGATTGTGATACTACTTTTATTAAAGGAAGGAAGCATTTCACTGGGGAATTTATTGCTCTTCCCAAATCTTTGGTTTCCTACTATCACAGATATTCCATGGAACAACCACAGAAGTGTAATTCGTTCATCAATTTAGAGTGTTCCTGTATGTCTAATGGACTTGATTTTTTTTTAAAACCTATATTTATCAATAGACATTAGGGTAATGTGTGATGAGGTAGAGCCCTTGGTTTTAGGATCAATGTAATTTTCCCCCCAAAAAACAGCATTTATAAAATGTGTTAAACTCAAAAGCAGAAAATCTGTTCCAGGACTGAAGGAGGTAGATAACTGAGGGGAAACTTCAGTTAATCCTTTTAATTTTCTTCAACAACATTCCATATAAAGATTTACTAACTAAAATAGATAATAATTTTGGAAAATCAGAATTACATAGAATTTATCTTACTTTCTGTGACAAAGGTATTTGAGCATCATAAAACTCAGGCAATTAAAATGCAAAGTAATATTTGGATTATTTACATGTATAGGCATGTCCTTACATATTATATGGTTAAATAAAGTACCATGCAGAGGCTAGCAAATAAAACTCTTATAGCTACAAATGAAGTAAAACCAAGTATAATTAAGGGATAATCACACTGAAAAAAAGTTCACCATCGAAAAAAGGAAACAGATGATCCTGAAATTATAGTTAAATCAGTGAACATTCTTCAACACATCATAGAACCAAGAGAACTAATGTAGTTATCTGAAAGAACCTAATTTCTACTTCAAATTTAACAAAAAATCCAAATTGGTGCCAGGCCGTTTTAATTTTCTCCCATGATTAGGTATCAGAGTCTATCTAAACCAAAGAAGACACATTCACACACACTTTTAGCAAAACTCTCCACTCATAATTGGCACTGTCCTTGACTAGAGAGAAATGTATATAACATGGCTCTATCTCATTTTAAGGTGACATGGAATATATTTTCCCTCACAAATTATTATGGGAATTAGACTATATTTATGTTATTTCTAGATGGGTCAGTTGTTACATTCAATTAGCAAATTTTTTTGTGTGTCTCCCATGTTTTCGTACTAGGCACTGGGACACGATGACTATGGGAGACTGAAAACTCTGGATTATCACAGAGCTTCCAATCTGGGGTGAAAGAGACAATAAGTGCCTAAACAAATAAAGCGAATTTTGAAAGTGTTAATCACATTTTAAGTGAGTTTTTAAATTTAGATATAGCTGTTCATATTTTAGAGGACAGAGATTAAATGACCTTGATACTTTATCTAACTGATCCTATTAAAAAATAAATGGAAATGAATAGGAGCAAGTGGAAACTCTTAGATATTTAGGCCTAAATATTACAAAAAAAGCAAATGAATACCTCACTACGCAAAGAAGAGACTAGTAGAAAAGCTTCAAAATAGTGGACGTGGAATGAAAAAAATCCTAATTAAATTTCAATTTTATTCTTCTATAGTTAGACCACTTGTCAGACAACTGTGTCCTAAACGATTATGTGCCCCCATACACTTATTTCTGTTTACGTTTATATCTACATCAAACATATTAAAAAGAGTAATCACCCATGTTCCCTTGGGGTCCTTCAAAACACAGTCCCTAAATCGTGAGTCCCCTTCGGGCATTTTCATAATCAACAAAATATATACTTAGAATTATATAGAGATCAGCTTCTCCTTCTCACTCCACTGATTTGGGTACTTTACAATCCTCTGTATGGTTAATTATAATTTCTTGTATCTGCTTCAGATTGGTATACCGTGTGGAAGCATCCGAGAGGTTCCAGACAGATGCAAAGACGCTTTCCGCACGGACGCCCTATCTCCGGTAATCACTCAGCAGTCTAGGAGCTATCCGGCCCCACGGCGACCGGTAAAAGTTCTGGCTTAGCGGAGCGGGAAAAGGGGACATAAGGGTCTAACGTCTTTCTAGGAAGCTTTGCCTCTAAATATTTTCAAAGCAATAGCTCTCTATGAAATATTATCGCGTTCATCGCGTTAAGTCAAATTCTCACGAGAGGACAAGTCACCGGATGGCGTAATTGCACTACTACGCCTGCGCAAGCTAGGGCAGCCCGCACTTCCGCTTGAGTCGTGCTGTCACTCACAGCCGCTTCTCCCGCCGGGCGGGATGACGTAGTGCTTTCTTTTTCGCTCGGTCAGCCGCTCCGGACCGAGACCTGCTGAGCTGCGGAGCTATCGCTTCTGGCTCTGCGAGTTGCGGCTCTCGGCGAGATTTCGCGCTGCCTGCCCTCCGCCATTCCGTTGCTAATCGGTAGCGGATCACTTTCCTAAGAGCCAGAAAAAACAGAGGAATAAAGAGACTGAATAAGACTCTCGGCGCCCGGCCGTCTTGCTCTGAGTGGCTTCCTCTTCCGTTAGCTCCTGTCCGGAGAAGCTAGGTTTATAATCGTCACTGGATTGTAAGTACCCAAGGCGAAGAGAGCTCACTGCGCCCCGATTTTTGAATATCTTTGTTCCGTGAAAGAGTGTGGATTGGGAGTGTCTGCTGGGCCTTACTTACTGTGTCGAAAATTATTCCGCAGAAGCCGCCATTTGCTTTCCTGCTCGCTAGCTCCCTCTTCATTGTCCGGCAGCGGCATCTGGAGGCTGAAACTTGCATTGCAGCTAATAGATTAAAACGCACCTAACTGGTTTTTAGTCACGACAAATTCATATAGACTTGGGCCTTGATTCAACATTAAGACAAAATAGACGCTTAGCTCTTGTTCTGCTTAAAACTCTTTGTACTTAAGATTTCAGCTCATAACAAACTGGTCGTTCTAACTGTTGGAACTTTTTAGTGCAACAAGTGATTGTCAGAAAAGTGAATCTCAAAGAAGTAAAGATGAGTAAAAGCAAAGATGATGCTCCTCACGAACTAGAGAGCCAGTTTATCTTACGGCTACCTCCAGAATATGCGTCTACTGTGAGGCGGGCAGTACAGTCTGGTCATGTCAACCTGAAGGACAGACTGACAATTGAGTTACACCCTGATGGACGTCATGGAATCGTCAGAGTGGACCGGGTCCCATTGGCCTCAAAATTGGTAGATCTTCCGTGTGTTATGGAAAGTCTGAAAACCATTGATAAGAAAACTTTTTACAAGACAGCTGATATATGTCAGATGCTTGTCTCCACAGTCGATGGTGATCTCTATCCTCCTGTGGAAGAACCAGTTGCTACTACTGATCCCAAAGCAAGCAAGAAAAAGGATAAGGACAAAGAGAAAAAGTTTATATGGAACCATGGAATTACTCTGCCTCTTAAAAATGTCAGAAAGAGAAGGTTCCGGAAGACAGCAAAGAAGAAGTATATTGAATCTCCAGATGTGGAGAAAGAAGTGAAGCGGTTGCTGAGTACAGATGCTGAAGCTGTGAGTACTCGTTGGGAAATAATTGCTGAAGATGAAACAAAAGAAACAGAAAATCAGGGCCTTGATATTTCTTCTCCAGGAATGTCTGGTCACAGGCAGGGCCATGACTCATTAGAACACGATGAGCTTCGGGAGATATTCAATGACCTCAGCAGCAGCAGTGAAGATGAAGATGAGACCCAGCATCAAGATGAAGAAGATATAAACATCATTGACACTGAGGAAGATTTGGAAAGACAGCTACAGGACAAGTTGAATGAATCAGATGAACAGCACCAAGAAAATGAGGGAACCAATCAGCTGGTCATGGGAATTCAGAAACAGATTGATAATATGAAAGGCAAACTCCAAGAGACCCAGGATAGGGCAAAACGACAGGAGGATCTCATTATGAAAGTCGAAAACCTGGCTCTCAAGAACAGATTTCAGGCTGTGCTGGATGAACTCAAACAAAAGGAAGACCGAGAAAAGGAGCAGCTCAGCTCTTTGCAAGAAGAGCTAGAATCACTCCTAGAGAAGTGAGAAGAATTCTCATACTTAATTTCATTCCTTAGATTGCTCACCATTGAAAGAATAATCTTGGCTTCATTACCTGGACTAAATGTAACTTTATAGTAGTTCCCATTTTCCCCACTGTTTGTTGCTGAATTTGTCTTACAAATATAAATGTGAATTGCTATCTTGTTTGTCATAACCACTTTGTTAGGTGTTTATTCTTTAGGAAGTAGGAATGTGTACACAGATAAATGATTGTAGGAAAATTGTAGGATTAGTGGAACGAACAGTTCAACCTTAGTAATCACACCTTGACTGCAGGACTTTGCTGCTGTTTCTCATTTGCCAGAAGTGGCTGTTGGTTCTCTCTGATGCCATCTGAGAGCAATAAGATCTAGAGTTTAGTCTGCAGGCAGTGAAACTAGTTTGCATATGTTTTCCCATGCAGTGGTAGCTATTTTCCCAGCTGCTGAAAGCATTTGTCCCCATGTAGAGTTGCAAATCATTTCATAAAGTTGTTTTAACAGTAAATAAAAGTAACTAATTTTCACCTCATAATGTGTCTTGCTCTTTTAGGGGTAGTGGAGATCAGATCCTCTTTTGAGGTGGTTTCTTGGTGGGGTTTAATGACTGATTTGATTCTGGTTTGTAGGGAAAAGAAACAGATATGTGTTGGGTTTTAAGAAATCACAGCAGGGTCTGGGGCGCCTGGGTGGCTCAGTCGGTTAAGCGTCCAACTTCGGGCTCAGGTCACGATCTCACGGTCTGTGAGTTCAAGCCCCGTGTCGGGCTCTGTGCTGACTGCTCAGAGCCTGGAGCCTGTTTCAGATTCTGTGTCTCCCTCTCTCTCTGACCCTCCCCCGTTCATGCTCTGGCTCTCTCTGTCTCAAAAATAAATGTTAAAAAAAAAAAATTAAAAAAAAAAGAAATCACAGCAGGGTCAAAGAAATTGGGAAATGCCATCTTTGCCTTATGTTAAGTTTCCAACCCACCTGTTTCATTTGGAGGTTACAAAACACAAGGTATAGAACCTTTCCTAAACTATCCTAACTTTTGTTAGGATACAACTTACTATTTTTATCTTTAAGAGTTACTATAGTTTTATTTATAAAACTTAGTATTTTTATCTATTTTTTCTTTTTTAAGCACTACACTCACTTGGTTAAAATAGTAGAAACAAAGCAAAGGCTATCATACCGAGTACTTTTCACTGAATCAACATTGGTTTGAATTGATTGCATTTGTAAATATTTTCAACTTTAATCCTGCAGTCATTTAATAGTATTCTCAGAATGGAGGTGATGTGTCCATGTTAGTTAATCAAAATTGTTCATAAAGGAAGTCATCACTATAGTATTTCAAAATTTCTTAAACATAATTTTCATATTCTTAAATTTTACATGTTCTTAAGATTCTAATCTAATGCCTTACATTTAAGGTATTTCTGAAAACTGACAAAATTTGCAAAATGCACTATTGCATGCAATTCATTTCTGACAGGTTGGGATTAAAGGTTCGTTTGAAAATTGGCCTCATGAAGCAAACATTTAAAGCCCATTTTAATTTTGTATTTGACAGGAAACATCCGTAGTGAAATGTTAAAACTGTGCAGACTTCTCAAGTCTAAAATCCTACATGCTGATGGTGGAAATCTCACAATACTAATTTTCTCTTTCACATTATCTGATTGTGTTCTACCAAAATGTCCTAATTTTTAAGATTTTAGTACAGAATACAGAGGTTTAAGGTTTCTCCCAAGTATCAGACTTTGGATTATTTCTTGATGTTTGCAAATAAGAAGCAAGTTTTCTTAATACGTTAGGATGGTAGGTAGAGGGGTGTCTGGGTGGCTCAGTCGGTTAAGCATCCGACTTTGGCTCGGGTCATGATCTCCCAGTTTGTGAGTTCGAGCCCCGCATTGGGCTCTGTGCTGATGACTCAGAGCCTGGAGCCTGCTTCAGGTTCTGTGTTTCCCTCTCTCTCTTCCTCCCTCTGTCACACTGTCTGTCTGTCTCTCTCTCAAAAATAAACATTAAAAAAAATTTTTTTTTAAAGAAAAAGGATGGTAGGTAGATAATAAATGCTGTTTTAGTAAATTTGGTATTTTGCTACACTTAAAGTATTGACACCTGAAAAGCTCCCACCATATTTGCCTTTACAGTGAGTCACTTATCAAAATAATTTATTCTTACAAAGGTCTCAACACCACTGATGGCTGAATTCCATCTTTAATAGGAAGGAGAGATGCGGTATACAATAACAAAATGGTCTAGTGATTGTTTGACTCCCATTTCAGTTACTAGCACTATGCTGATTCTCAAATCCATATTTCTGATCTCTTAAGAGCTTCAGATTTAGTATATTCAGCTGTATCCTAGAAATACTTGTATCTCTCAGGCAACTCAACTCCAAATGTCCCCAAATGGAACTCCTTTCCTCCTTTTCCTTGAAAACTTGCTCTTCCTTGTTTTATGACTAAGTGAAAATAAAGAGCACAATCACCCAACCCAGTTACTGAAGCTAGAAGCTTAAGCCATAACTTTTGACTACTCACCCTCTGACTACTGAGTCTACTTATAAAAAAGCTCTTCAATCACTACTTCATCTCTACTGGCAGTGTTCCAGTTCAAATCATTTTCATCTCTTGCCAAGCAAATGGCAATGGCTTCCTAACTGGTTGTGTGTTTATAAACTTTTTTTCTCACCAATTTAGGTTTTTGAGTTGGCCACCAAAGTGATCTTCCTAAGCTATATTTGATCATGTCATTCCCATGCTTAAAACCCTTCAAAGGTATACCACTGCTTTCAGGACTAAGTTTATATTTTTTTGAAAAACACAAGATTATGAGTACTCCAATTACCTTTTCAGCCTTGTGTCACCACATCTTCCCACTTATTTTTAGCCCATATCTAGAAGACTCTTTATTTGGCCAAATCCCACATATCTCCATTCTCAGCCTTAACATCACCAACTCCAACAAGTCCTTCTTTATCTCCATCTAGAGCAGCTCTACTATGGCTTTGCTTCTACTCTTTACCTTTTATTCAACAAACACTTATTGTTCTATACCATACCAAATACTGGATATGAAGTACTCAACTACACATTTAGTGTCTGTTATAATCTCATGCACTCTCCAGTAGTCTGCTGGGATAAATACTCAGTTATGCATTTACCACTCTAAAGTGTAAACCACCTATGGCTCATCCCCCACTAGGCTGTAAACTCACTGAGACTAGGCACTTGGGCTTGTTAGTCACTGTAAACTTACTAAAGGATAGTAAAGAGATCAAAATCTCAAGATCAAGAGATGCAGTGCCTGGGGTTCTATGCTAGCTCAGTGACCTATTAGTTGTGTGCTGTTGGACAAATCTGTTTTTTTCAGTGTTCTCATCATTAAAATGAAGGTGATAATATTATGTACCTCATAGAGCTGTTGAGTTGTTGGTTGTTGGCTATTGAGTTGATACATATAAACGACTTAGAACAATGCCTGGAATATAGTAAAATTAACAATAAAAGCAAACTATTATTGCCTATGTACTAATGTCTGAACATAACAGGGATTAAATAATTTTGAATTAAAAATGATAAAAGTGATAGACAAGTATAAAGAAACAGCTATTTTAAGTGGCTGATTTCAAATTAAAGAATCTAATTACAGAGACACCTGGGTGGCTCAGTCAGTTAAGTGCCCAACTCTTGATTTGGGCTCAGGTCATGATCTCACAGTTGGTGAGATGGAGTACCGTGCTGAGCTCTGTGCTGACAGTCCAGAGCCTGCTTGGGATTCTCTCTCTCCCTCTTTCTTTCCCTCCCCCACTCATGGTCTCTCTCTCTCTCTCTCTCTCTCTCTCTCTCTCTCTCTCTCTTTCTCTTTCTCTCTCTCTCAAAATAAATAAACATTAACCCCCCCTCCAAAAAAACACAAACAAAAAAAAGGAAACTAATTACAACAGAAACAAAGTTTGCTTCAAATAATCTGCAGCATAAACAAAGCGACTCTGCTAACTACTATAACTTTGTTTTTTACTTGATTTATTTATAGCTTGGCTTTCTATTCATATTGAGAACTCTATAATGAGTTACAGAGTTATAAGTTACAGTTAAGAGTTACCCTCTTATGTAAAAAGAAAAGCTTAACTGAAAAAGAGTGGGATCCATTTCTCTTAAAGTAAGTACTGAGTTACCAAAAGGACTCACTATTCTCACAGTTCCTTTGGCTAATGAGTACAGTTTTCTTTTTTTTGTTGTTGTTGTTTGGTTTTTTTTCAATATATGAAGTTTATTGTCAAATTGGTTTCCAATGAGTACAGTTTTCAATTTAAATAATACAGAGATTTTTACAAAAAATAAAAGATAAAGTCCCTTTCAACCAACTTTCTAGAGTAAACTGTTAACATTTTGAGCTGTATCATTCCAGGTCTTTATTTAGTGTACAACTAAATGTATATTTAGTTTGCTAAAGGAAAAAAAGTATGATTTTGTTATAGATACCACTGTAAAATTTATGACTCAAAAATATATAAATACCCTTCCTTATCAGCACATATAGATTTACTGCTTCAGTTCATGATAAAGATTTTTTAAAAAACATTTTATCCACTCCCCTATTGCTGGCCACTTAAGTTGTTCCACAACAATTTTTTTATTATAGCAAATGCTGCAATAAACATTCATGTCAATATGGCCTCCAATTTTCATTATATCTACAGACTAGGTAAAAGGGATCTTTATATTCAGTTTTTAGTTACATAAATCCTGACATTTTCAATTTGGAGATGAAATTTTTATTTGAGATGAAAATTTGGACAAATTGTGACAACTTGTGCCTCTGAATGACTTAAACTCTGGTTCTTATCTTTTATACACGCTATGTGAAAATACACACTAGGAAGACTACTCACTACACAGCCATACTGGACTTTTTTTTCTTTACTTCAAATGCCAACCTCTTTCTCACACAGAGCTATATTTAGCATGTACAGTTCTCTTTTCCTGAAACTGTCTCCAGATATTCTCATGTTTATCTTTTTGTCATTCAGGCCTTGGCTCACACCCCACTTTCTCTGGTGTTCCTATCTGGCCCAGTTGCTAGGGAGCATGATTTAGGTATTCATCTTGTCAAAGGTAGTGGTCTTCAGTGAAAAGCTGGAAATTCTGTGCCATTATTTTCTGGTATGTATGCTTGGGAGGGCATGCTTACAATTAGAACAGAAGTATCATCATTGTGGTTAGTAAGAAAAACAATGGTTTCACTTGCTTAAGACTGCCTATTATGCTGGTCAGTGATACAATATAGTCTGGCATCTGTTGTCTCCAAATCCATATATTTAGTGAAATATATGTCATGGAACTTGATCTCTGTCTCTGCTATTTATGCAACTATGTCTGGCAATTCAATGAAGGTATAGACCATTTCCCTATTAATGCCCTTGTGCTCCCTGGCCTTGATCACTAATTTGGCTTCTCCAAAACATATTTATGAACTTAACACAAAAGCAGTTGATGATTTATTGCAGTTTTCTATGTATCTTGTGTTTGTAAAAATTCAGCATGTTTTTTAAAAAATAAACAATGAACCAGATGTAATTAATTGACACTCCGTGGTCATTAAGATATTAAAAGCATTTCTAGATAACTTGATGGGGCTTCTACAATAAATATTAAAATATGCTTTTTATTTCTTTCTCCTTGACTTTCTTGAGGGTAATATCAAAACATAACAAAAAATCCCTCAGGGTGCCTGGCTGGCTCAGTCACTAAAGCATGTGACCCTTGATCTTCGAGTGGTGAGTTCCAGTCCCACTTGGGGATAGAGTTTATTTTAAGAAAAAAAAAGTAAAATAAATTTTTAAAAATCCTTCAAATATGACATGAAGAATTTAAAATTCTTTTTCCAGTGTAAAGCAGCACAGTGTTCTCACATAGCTCTTTTCTTTGTAAAAAATTTGCCAAGGGACACCTGTATGGCTGAGCCAGGTAAGCCTCCAACCCTTGATTTTGGCTCAGGTCATGATCTCATGGTGTGTGAGATCAAGTCCCACATTGGGCTGTATGCTCATATCAGGGAGCCTGCTTGGGATTCTCTCTCTCTCTCCTTCTGCCCCTACCCCCTCTCAAAATAAATAAATAAACATTAGGAAAAAAAGTTTGCCCAGATAACAAGAACCCCTAAAGTCAAAAAGAGTAAGAGATGAGACAACAGTGAATGAGGAATGTTAATCTTTTTTCAGAAGTCCAAAGCAGAGGAAAGAATGATAAAATCAGAGATCAGAGAAAGTTACATGCTAAATGTCTGCAAGGCAGTATACCAAAGAGAGACAAACCCAACTGACAGAACCTGCAAGAGGCTCAATATTTGCAGGCAGAAGTTTCCAAGGAAGGGGGAAAGGCATGAGGCTGGACATGGGGGATTCATTAAAGTATATCCAGAGCTATTGGATGTCCAGGATCCCTATCCCTCCCTAGAATGACTTCCTTCCCCATCCCACAGATGAAAAGTGTACTTTCTAGGTAAATTGAACCAAAGGAGGCTCAAACTCAGAGAAAGCAGGCACAGATAAAGGGTTGTACAGCATCAAACAAAATTAGGTGAAAATCTATGTACTTTACTGCAGTAATGTTACCCCTCTTACTCCATTCTTGGTCTCATTAAATCCATTTCCAAGGCATACATCTCCACACACACACACACACACACACACACACACACACACACACACACACAGTTAAGATTCAAAGATTATTCTCTAAAGAAACCATGTGATCCAGAGAAAAGAGGTCAGATACTGACATTTGGGCCTTCTCCAAAGAAAAGGCCAGGTCACTATCTACTTCAATGAAGTCTACCTGCTGACAAGCTATCCATGCACCATTTGCTTTTCAGTGCCTCACTAGTATGTATGTATGTATTCATTTATTTTTGTTTAACTAATTTATTTTTAATTTACATCCAAGTTAGTTAACAGATAGTGCAACAATGATTTCAGGAGTAGATTCCTTAATGCTCCTTAACCAGTTAGCCCATTCCCCCCTTCCACAAACCCTCCACAACCCTCTGTTTGTTCTCTGTATTTAAGAGTCCCCCTGGGGCGCCTGGGTGGCTCAGTTATGCATCAACTTCGGCTCAGGTCATGACTTCCACTCGGGTCATGATCTCATGACTCATGGTTCATGAGTTTGAGCCCCTAGACGGGTTCTATGCTGTCAGCTGGGAGCCTGAATGAAGCCTGCTTCAGATTCTGTCTCCCTCTCTCTCTGCCCTTCCCCCACTCGCACTCTCTCTCAAAAATAAATAAAACATTAAAAAAATTTTAAAGAATCCCTTATGTTTTGTCCCCTCTCTGTTTTTATATTATTTTTGCTTCCTTTCCCTTATGTTCATCTGTTTTGTATCTTAAACTTCTCATATGAATGAAATAATATGTCTTCCTATGATTAATTTCGCTTAGCATAATACCCTCTAGTTCCATCCACCTAGTTGCAAATGGACTTTTATTTTTTATTTCAATGCCTCACTTATTTTAAAAAAATTTTTATATTTATTTTTTTTTTTGAGAGAGAAAGAGGGAGCAAGCAGGAACGGGGCAGAGAGAGGGAGACATAGGATCTGAAGCAGGCTCTGTGCTGACAGCAGAGAGCCCCAAAAGGGGCTCAAATTGTGAGATTATGACCTGAGCAGAAGTCTGACGCTTAACAGACTGAGCCACTAGGCGCCCCAGTACCTCATTTGATTAACTGATAGCCAAAGATAATCAGACAAGGAAAGGTTTCCCAAGGTAGAATCATTTCAGCGTACTTCCTGCCCCTTCCGTTTTATTTTTACCCCCAAAATAAAACACCAACTAGGCCTTGGAATGAAAACCTTAAGAGAATTAATTCTAACAATGGGATTACGAGCATCTATCCGGAAGGTAAAGGTGTGTCCTAAAAAAGCGGTATCCTCAAGCTTATGTCCAAAACCGCACCTTGCCTTGGAAGCCAGTCCTGTTGGCATTTGTATCCCGAACGTCCGCTGCTGTGCTCTAGAGAGCGCTGGAACCACACAGCTCTTTTCTATCAACTTTCTTAGCAACACATAAATACCTGTTTTCCAAGCCAATTGTAAAAACGCTGTATCCTACCTCCGAAAATGATGAGGACTCTGGGCCACCGGTTTCCAGGACTTCAGCCCCAGATCCTGAGCGATGTTGCCATGAAAATAGCCATTCTCCAGCCGGTACCGCGGATCGGATCTGCTCGCGTTAGGCTTCCTCTCCCACCGTCACCGGGGCGTCCCCAGTCGAGGGAACACCAGGACCCAGAGAGGTGCGGCGGGGCCTCACCCTGCGGCAGAGCCGCCATTTCAGTTTTCTGATCAAAAGCAGCCACCGACTGTCATGTAAAAAAACCCAAGTAGTTTATCTTCTCTGTTTGAAACCTCTGTGTCTTTAGATTTGACCCTTTGACTCCAGGCTCGACCAACAGGAGCATATCCCCTTTTATTTTGCCTAGTAAGAAATGTGTGGAGTAGGTGTGAACCTAGCCTAAGGGGAAAGCACGAACATCGGCGCCTATTGTCTCTGGCCTTAAATGAAAGAATTTATAAAGTAGCTTTCAATCTCTGTGTTACAATTCATTAAAAGTGTGTACCGAGACCTCGTCCCCGGCGGGCGGGTGCGGGGAGGGCCGGGAGGATGGGGGCGGGGGTGGGGGTGGGGTGGGGGTGGGGCGGGCGCTGCGGGCAACGGGGCACGCTGGAGGGCCTCGCGCACGCCGACAAGCCGGGGGTTATTTCTGTGCGCGGGAGCGCGTCCCGAGGCCTCTCCTGGGGTTAAGCGGCTTCTCTCCAGGAGGAGGGAGAGTGGAGAATGGGCGTCTGGCTGTGGGACGCCTGCCCTGAGCTCCAGAGAGTTTCTTCCCACGGAGACCAGCGGAAGAGTGGGCGAACATGAAGTCCAATCCTGCCATCCAAGCCACCATCGACCTCACAGCGGGCGCCATAGGGGGCACAGCATGTGTCCTGACTGGGCAGCCTTTCGACACAGTGAAAGTGAAGATGCAGACGTTCCCCGGCCTGTACAAGAGCTTCACCGACTGCTGCCTGAAGACGTACTCCCAAGTGGGTTTCCGCGGCTTCTACAAGGGGACTGGCCCAGCGCTGATTGCCTACGTCGCCGAGAACTCTGTCCTCTTCATGTGCTATGGCTTCTGCCAACAGCTTGTGAAGAAAGTAGTTGGATTGGACAAACAGGAGAAGCTGAGTGAACTGCAGACCGCAACTGCAGGGTCCTTCGCCTCCGTGTTTGCTGCGCTGGCCCTGTGCCCCACTGAGCTTGTGAAGTGCCGGCTACAGACCATGCACGAAATGGAAATGTCAGGGAAAATAACAAAAAGCCAGAACACAGTCTGGTCCGTCGTGAAGAGTATCCTTAGAAAGGATGGCTTCTTGGGCTTCTACCACGGACTTTCGAGCACTCTACTTCAAGAAGTACCGGGCTATTTCTTCTTCTTTGGTGGCTATGAACTGAGTCGATCATTTTTTGCCTCAGGGAGATCAAAAGACGAACTAGGCCCTGTCCCTTTGATGCTAAGTGGTGGAATTGCTGGAATTTGCCTTTGGCTTGTCATATACCCAGTGGATTGTATCAAATCCAGAATTCAGGTTCTTTCCATGTCTGGAAAACAGGCTGGATTTATGGGAACTCTTGTAAGTATTGTGGAAAATGAAGGAATAGCAGCCTTATATTCTGGAATGAAAGCTACTATGATTCGAGCATTCCCTGCCAATGGATCACTATTTTTAGCTTATGAATATAGCAGGAGGATGATGATGAGCCAGTTTGAAGCATATTGAAGTGTCTTGGTGAACTGGATCTAAGTAAATGCCTTAGAGGACTATAGTTTATCTCTGGTTTCATGGAGTACTGGACCAATGTGGAATTATTTTTTACTTCATGGGAATTTTGTTTTTGTCTTCCCTTCTTCTACCCTAAACTTTATGGAAGATCTTCTATTTTACATCATATAATTTCTACCCATAATTGTATTAAAATAGAAGATGACTGCTCTTGTGTTTGGTGGGATATACAGAGTGAGCTGGTGGTCTGTGAACCTGTTCTGAATGCTAAATCTAGTTATATCACGGCTTTTGCATAAACCTGTACATGTACATGCAGTTTAGTTGGTTATCTGTTGTGAGTAAAACAGTTTGGTCCCATGTTTAATGTCATATCAGCAGAAAGAGGTAACCATGTTTCATGAAGATGATCATAAATGATAGCTTAACCCATTCTGCTTAACATGTTCTCTATACTAGGCAATTAAAGTTTTTAAAAAGTTTTTGTGTGGTGCTTGAAACCCCAAATACCCACCTAGATTTTTAAGAGGACAACATACTTGCATACTGATGTGGCTTCCACATTGTTGAGTACAATTTCAGAGTAAGCATCCTGCAATTTCTCTTAAATAGTGGCATTCACTTTCAAAGTGGGATCATATTCGGCACTCTTAGTTAGGTGTAGCCTACAGCATCAGGACTTGGGGAAGTAGTGCAGCCTTCATCTGTACCAACTTTCCCTCTTTTTCCCTCCCAAAGAGCTTCCCCTCTGCTGGGCTTTAGATTGAGGGACGGATTAATGGAATGGGGCTATTGAAGCACTTTGGACCATTCATTGTCCTCTCTGCCTCCAACAGTCAGAAACCCTTCCAGGGAACATAGAGCACCAAAGCCAAGGGATCCTTTGCTCATTGTTTGGCGAGCAAGTAGATGAAGTTCTCTCCTCACAGGAAAAAACAAACAGAACTTAATACTTGCACTCCACAGTAAATAATGCTAGGGCTGACCCATCCTGAAATCCACCTCAGGATCTATAACTCCTTGTCATTCTTTTACAGTGTTGGAACCTTCTAAATTTGATATTGGCCATCAGGGAAATTTATTGATGACTGTATATGAGGTGTAACTTTATAAAGCAATGAAACATGAGAAAAGCAATTTATTAAACTATATCATATGTATGTGTAAAGCACTGATAAAAGAAAAACCCAGAAAACAAAAAAACAAAACATACTTCATCTGATCCACACAGACTTGTAGATGAGCAACTGTTCTTTGGCCATATGGTATAGGGGGTCATTCTTGTTACAACCAAAGTAAGCCTCATTATTCCTTGCTGCTCAAAGACAAGCAGAATTTCTCTCAATAAAAACTGTTTTTAAACAGCCTGGAAAGGTGAAAGCAAGCCAGCTACCTGTCTTAGTAGTCCACACCATGTGTATCTATCACCATTGGAAATTTTGTGTGGAATCTCCAGTTCCCCTTAGCTTTTTGCTATCTGTGAAGCTTCTGTAGTAACTCTAGGCATAGTCCCAGAAACAAGAGGGTCAGAGAAATGAGATGTTGACAAATGGGGATTGCGGCAGACGTTTGGGGAGGGAAAACTCAGTGTTGGGCTTGGTGTGCTGGAGAGCAATGGTTGGGCTACCATTTGCTTTTTCTTTAAAAGAAAACCACTTTTCTACTTAAAAAAAATTTTTAATGTGTATTTTTTTTATTTAAAAAAATTTTTTAACGTTTATTTATTTTTGAGACAGAGAGAGACAGAACATGAACAGGGGAGGGGCAGAGAGAGAGGGAGACACAGAATCTGAAACGGGCTCCAGGCTCTGAGCTGTCAGCACAGAGCCCGACGCGGGGCTCAAACTCACAGACTGTGAGATCATGACCTGAGCTGGAGTTGGACGCTTAACCCACTGAGCCACCCAGGCGCCTCTTTAATGTTTATTTTTGAGAGAGACAGAGTGTGAGAGGGGGAGGAGCAGAAAGACAAAGGGACATAAGAATCTGAAACAGGCTCCAGTCTCTGAGCTGTCAGCACAGAGCCCGACGAGGGGCTTGAACTCACAAATCATGAGATCATGACCTGAACCGAAGTTAGGTACTTAACCGACAGAGCCATCCTGGTGCCCCAAACCATTTTTCTACTTTACTTTTGAGTTACTTATACATTTATGTTCTTTTTTTTATAGTGATAATGATAGGTCTTTAATAGCTGTCCTTTCAAGACTTCAATTGTTTTTTTTTCTTTTTTTCTTTTAATTTTATTTTTTATTTTTTAAATTTACACCCAAATTAGTTAGCATATAGTGCAACAACGATTTCAGGAGTAGATTCCTTACTGCCCCTTACCCATTTAGCCCATCCCCCCTCCCACAACCCCTCCAGGAATCCTCAGTTTGTTCTCCATATTTATGAGTCTCTTCTGTTTTGTCCCCCTCCCTGTTTTTATATTATTTTTGTTTCCCTTCCCTTAGGTTCATCTGTTTTGTCTCTTAAAGTCCTCATAGGAGTGAAGTAATATGGTTTTTGTCTTTCTCTAACTAATTTCACTTAGCATAATACCCTTTGGCTCCATCCATGTAGTTGCAAATGGCAAGATTTCATTCCTTTTGATGGCCAAGTAATACTCCATTGCATATATATACCACGTCTTCTTTATCCATTCATCCATCGATGGACGTTTGGGCTCTTTCCATACTTTGGCTATTGTTGATAGTGCTGCTATAAACATGGGAGTGCGTGTCTCCCTTCAAAACAGCACACCTGTATCCCGTGGATAAATGCCTAGTAGTGCAATTGTTGGGTCGTTAGGGTAGTTCTGTTTTTAGTTTTTTGAGGAACCTCCATGCTGTTTTCCAGAGTGGCTGGACAAGCTTGCATTCCCACATTTATGTTCTACATTTCATACTTAAATGGTCAGTAGCTACTTAGTGGAACTTCATCCAAACAGACCTGGATTGAGGAAGAAGAGAGAGCAGAACTGGTTTCCAGCAGGAAGTGAATGTCTTCAGAGTCCACAGGCCCCCTGTCCAGCACTTGTGAGCTTGTCTCACTCCTGTTGTTGGCATACCTTTCTACGTGTTGTCTATCAAAGGTTTAACAATATCTTCAAAAGAAATAGTTTTCAAAAGAAATAGGTCATGATCTTACAGTGCCTGAGTTCAAGCCCCTTGTTGGGCTCTGTGCTGACAGTGCAGAGCCTTCTTGGGATTCTCTATCTCCCTCTCTGTCCCAACCCTCAAAATAAATAAACTTATTTTTTACATTTCATTTATTTTTGATAGACAGAGAGAGAGCACAAGTGAGGGAGGGGCAGTGAGAGTCGGAGACATAGAATCCGAAGCAGGCTCCAGGCTCCCAGCTGTCAGCACAGAGCCAGACACGGGGCTCGAACTCACAAACCACGAGATCATGACCTGAAACCACGAGATCATGACCTGAGCTGAAGTTGGTCGCTTAACTGACTGAGCCACCCAGGAGCCCCAAAATAAGTAAACTTAAAAAAAATAGTTTGAGGCAGCTAAGGAAGATCAAATTCTAAGGAGAATTTTTTTCCACTCAATTTGCTTAACTTATGATTTGATATTTGGGTACAATTTGTATAATTTTAGATCTGTACTCCAGACAAAGATAAGGTAACTTGAAATAATGTGTTCAGAGAAATTTGGGGTTTTATATTATTAAATTATTTACCTAATTAAAAATAT
This sequence comes from Acinonyx jubatus, assembly GCF_027475565.1. Classification (NCBI taxonomy): domain Eukaryota; kingdom Metazoa; phylum Chordata; class Mammalia; order Carnivora; family Felidae; genus Acinonyx; species Acinonyx jubatus. Next base: position 115,795,633 of record NC_069380.1, on the reverse strand, counting down.
TTAATTCACATCATTTATAATGTACCATATTTACCTCTGGGTATTCAGACATTAATGTATTTGGTTTCTATCCTCAAGGATCTGATGGTTTAGATGTTTGTTTTACAGTTAGAAGAATGACATTCTAGAATAAAATTTAAAAAAAAATTTTTTTTAGTGTTTATTTGAGAGAGAGAGAGAGAGAGAACGTGAGCAGGGGAGGGGCAGAGAGAGAGGGAGGCACAGAATCCAAAGCAGGCTGCAGGTTCTGAACTGCCAGCACAGAGCCCAATGCGGGGCTCGAGCCCATGAGCCATGAGATCATGACCTGTGCTAAAGTTGGATGCTTAACTGACAGAGCCACCCAGGTGCCCCTAGAATAAAATTTTATATGAAAAAGTAGAATCTAGGGGTTCCTGTGTAGCTCAGTGGGTTAAGCATCTGACTTCAGCTCAGGTCGTGATCTCGCAATTCTTGAGTTGGAGCCCTGTATCAGGCTGTCTGCTGTCAGCACAGAGCCCACTTCAAATCCTCTGTCCCCCTCTCTATGTCCCTCCCTTGCTCATGCTCTCTTTCTCTCTCAAAAACAAATAAACATTAAAAAAGGTAGAATCCAAATTGTATGTGTGTGTAAAATGAGTGATGGGATCTCTGAATTTCAGGAGCTGCCTCTTTCCCTTAGTTGTGTTTTGTTTTTGTATTGTTGGGTTTTTTGTATTCCTTAAATTGGTCCATGGTATTTCTTTTTCTCCATAGTTTTATTGAGATTTAATTGACAATAACATTGTGTAAGTTACGGTTTACAATGTGATGATTTGACATATGTATATCTTGTGAAATGATTACCACAATTAGGTTTGTTAACACATCCATCACCTCACAGTTACCATTTATTTGTGTGTGTAGTGAGACGGTTATTTATCTCTAAGATGTAAATTGTCAAATCCGTTGTTCTGATGCCTGGTCTTATTTTAAACTTCACTTTGACATAACATAATTTAATCCTCATCTTTGAAAAATCTTTTCTGATATTTATTATACCTTTTGGTATACTGTCAGAGCCAGATGGTCTGCATCTTGCAATGCTACAGTGATGTTGTAGCTAGAAATTCATTCTTTGTCTAGCTTTCATGGGATACCAAGCTGTAGCAATTGTTCAGTATATGTGATACCTCAGAAGGACCATATCTGGCAATGGAGCATCAAAGCTGATATTTTGTTTGAACAAGAAAATTGTTCAAAAAATTTTTCTTGTTCAAACAAGAAAATATCTCCAAGTTGCTGAATTTGAAAGAAAAATAGGTTTTTTTTTTTTTTTTGGCCCAGGGTTCTAAAGACAAGTGATGATACTTCTAGGAAGTAGTTGTGTACATAAAATACTCACAGGAGATTATTGCTCAAATTCAGAAAGTACCCTCTATCTGGAGTCTGCATTTCCAACTTGAGCACCATTGAAAGCCTGTAACTCTCTAGTCTCTCTGGTCTGTCCAGATTCATGTGGAATGGCCCAGAAGTCTTTGCTGAGAACGTTTTTAGAAAGTTAATTAATTCAGTGTTGGAACTATTATCCAAGTCTGTGACCTGCTTCATGTGCTGCACCATCCACAGTGTTCTCAGCTCCCTCCTGATGCCAACGATTACTCTTTGTCAATGATGTTTAAGAGGTAGATTAGCATCTTCCTGTGTCCTGACCTTTTTCAGGTTGATGGTGGTCAACTGATGACTGGTTCACTGCATCAGGCTTAATGGCTTTTTTGAAAACAGTACAAAACATTTGGTATTACTGGCTTTGAATCTGTATCTTGAGGTGAAAAACTCCACAGTGGGTAAACAGTTTTATAGAAATAGATGTCTGTTAACAATCCTGCACATTCAGGGGGTGGGAGGATTTCCCCAGAAAGGGTATTATGTCTGCCAAGGGGAAGCCAGATTGTTGTCTTTTTTTTTTAAGTTTATTTATTTATTTTGAGAGACAGCACAAGTGGGGGAGGACCAGAGGGAGAATCTCAAGCAGACTTCACACTGCCAGCATGTAGCCTGATGTGGGGCTCAAATCCACAAACTGTAAGATCATGACCTGAGCCAAAATCAAGAGTTGGGTGCTCAACCAAGTCATCCAGGCACCCCAGATGGTTGTCTTTATAATGAGTAGTTCTACTCCAGCCTAAAGTCATTTCGTTAGGTTCTCATCAGCCACCTGGACTCTTGGCAGGCCTTAACTAGGGCAACCTTCCATGTACCTTCTTTTCTGTTAAAAGACAAATGGCTCTTTGGCACATTCAGAGGAAAGGCTTCTTTCTGCCTTTGAAGAAATGGCTTACTCTTCTCTAGGCAGCACTCTGGGTTCCCAATCTAGTTCTTGGAGATGTTGCCCACAAAAAGTCTTCCTTGTGTCCTTGACACCAGACATAAGAATATTCTCAGACTCAGGTGTCCATTGGGTCATCAAGAAGCTGCACAGCAGAGTTAGTCTTCAGCTCTTGATGTGGAGACTACCATGGTGCTATTCCTGTCTTCTGTAATACAGAAAGGCCCCTGGGTTTCTGGGCTTTGTGTCCTTGAGGGAAGGCTTGGTTGAAGTTAAATATTTTAGCGAGAATACTTCATTGTTAATTCCATGTGCTTATGTTCTATCACATATGCAGTATTTTTTTTAAATCTAGTTAGAACTCAAGTTCACAGAATTGGATTATAATAAACTGTCATCATTAGTCCATATATGACCTACATTATTTATCTACTTATACATCCAATATCATCTATCTATCTATTTCTCTGTCTAGTTATAAATCTAAATAGTAATGGGAATTTATAAACATAGCACCTCCCCCAAATGCTAGGGACTTGGTAATAATCTACATCTACCCATATACATGGTCCCTCATACCTGTCCCCACCTTCACCAAATGAAGATAATCATCATCCCGAATTCTATGTACATCATTCTTTGCTCTTTTGAATATGCTTTTAGTGTATTATATATTACTCCCCTGTATATATTTTTCATTTAGTTGTTTTAAACTTTATAGTAAAGGTAAAAATACTGTATGTAACTTTGCTACTTATTTTTCCACTTAATATTTATTCTTAAAATCCAATAATGTTGTGTTACTGTAATTCATTTATTTTGGCTACTGTAAAACATTCCATTTTGTGAGTCTACCGTCATTTACTCATTAGTTGGTGGTCATATGGATTGTTTCCTGATATTTTCTCTTGTGCACACAGCTAATATAAATATTCTTATACCTCTTTTTTTATTTAAAAAAAATTTTTACGTTTATTTATTTTTGATAGAGAGAGGCAGAGCACAAGTGGGAGAGGGGCAGAGAGAAGGAAACACAGAATTGGAAGCAGGCTCCAAGCTCTGAGCTGTCAGCACAGAGCCCGATGCGGGGCTCGAACCCACAAACCACGAGATCATGCCCTGAGCCAAAGTCAGACGCTCATCTGACCGAGCCACCCAGGCGCCCCTCTCATATATACCTCTTGATGTAAATGTGCAAGAGTTTCTCTTGGATATATAACTGGGAATAGAAATTATGGAACTCTCAGGCATTTATTTAGGAGTAATTATGCAATTTAGTAGATAATGCCTGGCTTGTACCTTATCGTATCTTTTATTTTTACTGAGGTTTAGTTGACATGTAACATGTTAGTTTCAGAGGTACAACATAATGATTGAATATTTGTATGTATTATGGAATGAAATGAAATGATCCCCACAATAAGTCTAGTTATCATCCAACCACCACACATAGTTATAATATTTTTCTTGAGATGAAAAATGTTAAGATCTGGTCTCTTAGAAACTTTTAAATGTACAATACAGTAGTATCAACTATAGTCACCATGCTGTACATTACATTCTCAGGACTTGTCCTTTTTACATCTTTAAGATGTCTATTGGTGAGTCCAGGTCCTTGATTTTAATACAAATTTATTAATCTTTTCTTCCAGGGCCAGTATCTTTTTAAACAATTTTTTTAACATTTATTTATTATTGAGAGACAGAGAGACACAGAGTGTGAGCAGGGGAGGGGTAGACAGAGGGGAAAACACAGAATCTGAAGCAGGCTCCAGGCTCTGTCAGCACAGAGCCCAACACGGGGCCACTGTAAGGTCTGTTTACCCTGAGAAGAGGAACTGTCCATCTCCCTCTAGAAATGCCAAGTGGAACAGCCCAGATGAAGCTACTTATACACTTCACATGCAAACTGTGTGGGACTGGCTTTATGATGACGGTGATACTCGCCCACTGAATATGCCCATCACCTAGATCATTGTAAATGCTGAATTTAGGGCAGGCCCTTTCACATGGGCATCCCATATTACCTTATTGTTGCAAAACCAAAAAACAGTTTGGGATGCCTAATCGAATTTTCTGTCTCAGCTTCTCCCTAAGAGTCTTCTACATGCTAATAAAAACATTAAATTAATTAACAAGAGATTGGGGAGAGGCCAGAGGAGAGACAAAGTACTCTTCCCAAAAAAGGTGGAAATTTTTAAATGGTTATTAAGGAATAGATGAATAGAATGAATGTTTATAGGAACAAAATAAAGAGGAAACAAAAAGGAGGGAGCCATAGGACTTGTCCTAGCAGGGTGGAAATCTTTAGATGACTACTTAAAAATGGGGTAAATAAAATGGACACTGATTACATTAAACAAAGGTTTTCATACAGTACTACCTAAGGTTGGGCAGGCCAAAGGGACCTCCTCGTTAGCCTCCCAACATTAAAGGACCCCCAAACAAGTCTAACTCTCTTTACCCCTGTTTGGAGACATGTAAAAAGTCAGAAGGTAGAGAGATTACAGTGAGAAACTTAACCAGAAATCCCTTGGGGACATTGGTTAGGCAGATTAATCAAGATAAAGACTGACAAAAGAGCCAGCATCCCATGACTTGGCCTCTCACAGGGGACCCAAAGCCTTTTGCACAAGAGTGGTTAAAATGGTCAGAGGGTGAAGAAGAGAAGTTTCCAGGACTCCTTGATATGGAAGTCCCACATAATGTGGTACCAAAGCCCACTGGTGAAGCCATGATTTGGGCTACAATTAGGTTGAGATTACCTAAAACCTTAATGGTTGGTCGGATTATGAAAGACAGAATGTTTAAGCAAGTATTATGTAAAGATGTTGTGTTGGGGCACCTGGGTGACTCAGTCAGCTAAGTTTCCGACTTCAGCTCAGGTCATGATTTCATGGCTTGTGAGTTTGAGCCCCACATTGGGCTCTGGGCTGACAGCTGAGAGCCTAGAGCCTGCTTCGAATTCTGTGTCTCCCTCTCTCTCTCTTCCCTTTCCCTGCTCGCTCTCTGTCTGTCTGTCTCTCTGTCTCTCTCTCTCTGTCAAAAATAAACATTAAAAAAATTTTTTTAAAAAGAGATTGTGTCAACTTTACTGAATGTTTTATATGGGAATGGATATTCTATATGGCTGAGGAACTCTTCTTCTACCTAGTATAGTAAAATCAACACCTGTGGATAATATCCCAATAGAGGCTACAGCGAGGAACATATGAGTTGATAGAATTGTGGTAAAATTTTGTAGAATTGGTATCTTTGAACAAGCTACACATGAAGAGGTTGTGTCTTTTTTACCTGATTGTACTTGGGCTACAGACATTGTATCTGACTGGGGAACATTTCTCCTACTTAGTATTATAAAACAGAAGACATGTAAATCAGCTCTCTTCAAGTAAGGCTAATTGGACATGCTAAATGAGAACTAGTAAGATTGCCTGAGCCACACAGTGTGGAATGGAAGCTAGAGTACTAGTAGGGACAAATTCTCTCTGTCGATAGCCCTATGTGGAAGGAACCTCGTCTGGGACTTAAGACAAAAGCCTGTGAGTGCTTCCCAGTAATGACTATGGTGACTTTGGACAAGAGAATTTCCATTTGACAGGTATTTGGTACCTTGCTATCAGATGTTAACCAAAGCTATCCTGATTACTGCAGGACATAGGAGGTTCTTGAAACCTGAAATACCCATAACATCCAGAGTGATATTGAAAAACACTCTAATGAAGACCACAATGCCCAGACAAGTTCTATAATAAAATGGAAGTGATTTACTTAGGAGCATGCTGCCTGGGGAGTACAGGAGATATTTACAAGTAGGAGCCTCTTTTCCCCTGGAACTGACTCTGGAATTTCATAAGGACTTTCTGCATTCTACTATCACACGACAGTGCTCTATAAAGAGCACTCGACTAACCAACAAAAAGTTGCTTGGTTTATGGATGACAGCTCCAAGGTGAATGGACAAATATCCTGTTTGAAAGGCTAATATCTTGATAAGGTGGTCATCTGAGTCCATGAAATAAGTGGATATTAGGGCAATGTAGAGAAGGGATGAATCTAGACATATTCCTCTTGCACCCACTGAGACACAAAATGCCAGTAAAGACTGTTCTTACTGTCCACAAAAGACACAGAGACTACAGGTGGCTATATGGCAGATTTCCTGGTGGGAAATCCTTGAACATAACTGGCAAGTCAAGCTGATACTGGTAGCTCCAGGGGGCTACAAATGGGTGCAGACAGGAATAGATATGGACAATGGACTAGGCTTGGCTTACCTGGTGGTAGATGCAAATGCTCAGAGTGTTATGAAAGAACCAGAACAGAAAATACTGCACCAATTTAGAAAAACTGACCATCATTTCTTCAAACCAAAGAAAAAATTGGTTGTCTAAAATAGGGGCAGATAAAAGCAGGAAGATCTGGCTTACATGCCTTCACAGGTGTGTCTAAAGGACTGTCCCTACTGGCTAGATTTCTCTTGTTTTCCTGATGGCTCTGGGGAAGAGGGAGTAGGGGAGGTGCTGGCATACTTTTGTCCCCGTATCACCTCAACTATTTTTCCCTGCTTGATACAGTAGTCATAGGACCAGGTCTGCAACTACAAGGTCTGGAATCAGGGATAATTCCTAAGCAAGAAACTGTAACTATGTTTTTAACCTTTATATCAGAATTCCTAAGGGCCTGCTCAGCCAGGATGTACCTTCACCCCGTCTGGAAAAATTGGGGTTAACAGTGAATGCAGCTATATTGCTGGTGGTATATATAGCCCCCTCATTCTGCAGCTCTGCAACCTTATTCTATGTGAATAGGAGTGGACTGAAAGGGAAGTGTTGCTAGACTAGTATTGCTGCCTGCAATCTAGACCAGCACAGTGGCCAAATTTAATGTCCCTTCCAAGCATGGAAAATTTTGAAAATAAATGCAGAGAACAAACAATAATATCTATGACTAAAGGAATGGATAAATGGGTTATGTAATGAAGGAAATACAGTATTACACGAACACCTTGAAAGAAGCTCAGAGCAAGAGATTATATACAGACTTTCTTGTTATCAACCTTCTAATCTTTCTACTCCATGACGTAGAGGCCAAATCATCAGCCACTGCTCATGAGTAAATGACGTTATGAGTTGAATTATGTCTTTCCTGAGACATTCTAACCCCTGGTACCTCAAAATACAAAGGCAACAAAGTTAAAATGCGGTCATTAGGATGGACTCCAATCCAATATGGCTGATGCCCTTATAAAAAGGGGAACTTTGGACACAGACACAAATGGAGTGAAGACTGTGTAAAGATACAAAGGGAGAAGAATTCTACCTACAGGTCCAGGAAAGGGACCCAAAACAGATTCTTCCCCCTGAGTCTTCACAAGGAACCAACCTTGCTAACATTTTAATTTCAGACCTCCAGCTTCCAAAACCACAAGATGATAAAATGTCCATTATTTAAGCCATCCAGTTTGTGGTACTTTGGTATGGCAGCCCTAGAAAACTAATACAAATGCAAATCTATACCTCTAGGGGCACCTGGGTGGCTCATTCCATTAGGCATCCAACACTTAACTTTGGGACAGGTCATGATCTGACAGTTTGTGAGTTTGAGCCCCACATCAGGCTCTGCACTGAGTGTGTGAAGCCTGCTTGTGATTCTGTCTCCCTCTCTCTGTGCCCCTCACACATTTGCTATCTCTCTCTCAAAATAAATAAAAATAAACTATTAAAAATTCTATAACTCTAGCCATCTTTCTTTCCAGGAAAAGTGAACAATCTGTTGTACCAGTTGAAGTTCTCTCCCATGAGGGGGAGTTCACTCCCTTTCTGGGCCAGTCCTACAGGATGCAATTCTCTAGAGGTCTTATTCTGCCTTCTGCCAGATTTCTGTGTGGAAATATTTCTAGGTTAGGCTCAAATTTCCCATCTTCAGTAATTTGATCACAGGGCACTCCCACTGAGCCCATAGATGGAGGGTGAAAGAGAGGTGGTAATGCAGGAGCAATAGGTGCATTGCCAGTCTGAACTATCCACTAATGAAACATATGAAACATTTACATCCTCTAGAACTTGTCATGTATGATCTTGTATTATTCCACTTGAAGATGGAATGCTGATACAAAGGAAACCAATTTTATGGTTTGATGAATCCGGTAATATCTAGTAGTCAGGGGTTCAGTCTCTACCACAGTCTAGTAACAAACCAGAAGCTGTGTTACTAAGTTGGGATCTCTAGGAAGCTGACATTGAGACAGAGTTTGAGTGTAGGGTGTCTGCTGAGAGTTCTTTGGGATTTATACCTGTGGAATTGAGGTGATGGAGGCAGGATTCAGCAGACAGAGAAGTAGGGAGTTCTGGAGCTAAAATGGCCCATTAGAGTTGTTTTGTGTTAGTCTGAAATAACCAGGTCTTCATATTTCCACCTTGATCAGTGGCTTGATGTGGCTTACCCTGGGATGGGTGTGACAGCTGAAGGATGCCCACTGATAGCGCTCCTGCCATCCCAGACACAAGTCCTTCTCTGAAGGGGAATCTTAGTGGTGCATCTCCATGTCTTTACAGCCCATCTGCTGTGCCAGTCAGATCCTCTTCGTGCATATATTCGGAAGACAGCTCTTTCATGGTTCTGATGGTCCTCTTCCTGGAGGGAAACTTAAAGAGAAAGTTTAATGGGATGACCTACAGCCCCTGCTACTGAACCTGGTTTCAGGGTTAAAACTGACAATCATTTCCTCACTTCTCTACTGTCCACTTTAGGTTTCTTCCAACCCTCCACTAGCATCCCTGCTGATCTCACCAGCTTACCTGGTGGTGTAATCCAGACGTTCATCCCTGAGAGATCTGAGCCATAGTCACCATGCCCTTCTCATCTGGGATTGTTGCATATGTCCAATTACCAAAGTAAATGGCCAAAGGTGTACCAGGAGGCATCTAAGTGGGTCCATGGGGTGCCAAACATATTTTTCCTTGCCCCCCAGTGTGTAATAGCAGTCCTATTTCCTCCTGATAAGAGTCAAGTTGGTCACTTCTCTTCTTGTCTGCTGGACGCTGGTCACATAGAATCCAAAAGATTGAGGCTACTGCTTTAGCTTACATTATATTGGGAATCTTGCTTTGTTTCCTGGTGGAAAATTTTCCTTTTAGGGACAAGGGCTTCTAACCATGCAGAGCTCAGAGTTCAGAAATGGGAAGCACAAATTCCCCAAATTGTTTGTTAGGAGCAATGGTAACTGAGGCCATTCCTGCCATATAAAGGGTTTAGTGTTGGTCTCAATTGCTGGAAGGTTAGACATTTGGCTGTGTATGGAAGCAGCTAGATCAGCCTTGGTAAGTGAGGCACAGACACTTGCATCGTTGCCAATGTGTCCTCTTTGTTCATGTGCTCATCATGTCAGTGGTATTCTGGCTGATGAAAAAAAGCTTTCTAAAGTTCAGAGGGTATATGGGGTGCCTGGGTGCCTCAGTCAGTTGAGTGTCTCATTTTGGTTCAGGTCATGATCTCCCGGTTTGTGGGTTCAAGAGCCACGTCAGGCCCGGTGCTGACAGCTCAGAACCTGGAGCCTGCTTTGGATTCTCTATCTCCCCCTCTGTCTCTGCCCCTCCCCCACTCATGCTCTGTCTCTCTCTAAAAATAAACATTCAAATTTTTTAATTTTTAAAGTTCAATGGATATATAATTTTGTCTATTTCAATGTTTAGTGACTCTTCTTGGTGGGATGCCCTCTGGTGGCCATTAACTTAGCACATAGAGGTTTTCACACTTTATGTTCACTCTCACATATCCATCAACATGCTTCTAACCCAGAGCTCCTTATACTCAATCTTCCAACTTTTCAGACCTGCAAGATTTTGTCCTCTAACACCTTTATTCAATGAAAAGGAAGCAGAGCTCTTTGTAAGGATAGTGTAATACATACTGGATCACCAATAAAAAAAAGAATAATTTTGTGACCTCTTGCTATTACCAGAAAGCAAGAAGGATGCTTTCAAAATAATGGGTTGGGTCAAAACCCAGAGAGGCCAGTTTAAGGAGTTTCCTGCTGGCCAAGTTGTGATTAATTAGTAAAAAAGAACCAATGATGTATACTTGATTAGAACAAATTAAGTCCATAAATCCATGAGTATATAAGGATACCAAAAAAAATGTTCATTTTCTCTTCAAATAATTACTAGTACATTAAGTTCAATTTTTAGTTTGTTCACTGATCCTTTTACTAATATATATGTCTATACAAGATGTCTTACAATATATATGTCTATACACGATGTCTTACAAATAGTATGTTTGCTTGCCAATTGCCAATTTCTACCAAACAGTCTGGTTCGATTTTGATTGGGATTGCATCTCTATAGAGGTCAACTTTGTAGCAATGGACATCTTAACAATTCTGAGTCCTCCAACCAGTGAACATGGCATATTTCTCCATTTATTTAAATCTTCTCAACTCTTCTTTGCAATATTTTATAATTTTCAGTGTCGAAACTTTGCACATCTTTGGTTAAATCTATTTCCTATTTATTTTCTAATGTTATAGCAAATGGTAGTTTTTAACTTTTATTTTCCATTTGTTGCAGTTATATAGAAATGTAACTGATTTTCTGGGGCGCCTGGGTGGCTCAGTCGGTTAAGCGTCCGACTTCGGCTCAGGTCATGATCTCGCGGTCAGTGAGTTCCAGCCCCGCATCGGGCTCTGTGCTGACAGCTCAGAGACTGGAGCCTGTTTCAGATTCTGTGTCCCCCTCTCTCTGACCCTCCCCCGTTCATGCTCTGTCTCAAAAATAAATAAACGTTAAAAAAATTTTTTTAAAAAGAAATAAAACTGATTCTCTATAGTATAGAAATCAACCTTATATCCTCACCCTTGCTCAGCCTACTACTCATTAGTCCCTGTAGTTTAACAATTATGTCATCTGTAAATAAACACTAATATTTTAAGTATCTGTGTCTTTTATTTATTTATTTTTTAAAAATGTTTATTTTGAGGGGCGGTGATGGGGCATAGAGAAAGGGAGAAAGAGAATCCTGTCAGCGCAGAGCAAGCTCCGGGCTTAAGCTCACGACCAGGAGATCATGACCTGAGCTGAAATCAAGAGTCAGACGCTTAACTGACTGAACCATCCAGGCACCTCAGTCTTTTATTTATTTTTCCTGTATTTTTTTTTAATTTTTTTAATGTTTATTTATTTTTAAGACAGAGAGAGACAGAGCATGAACAGGGGAGGGGCAGAGAGAGAGGGAGACACACAGAATCGGAAGCAGGCTCCAGGCTCTGAGGCATCAGCCCAGAGCCCGACGCGGGGCTTGAACTCACGGACCGCAAGATCATGACCTGAGCTGAAGTCGGACGCTTAACCGACTGAGCCACCCAGGCGCCCCTATTTTTCCTGTATTTTTAAATTGACTAGATCCTCCATTATAATGTTGAACAGAAGCAGTGAGAACTTACTGGCCTTGTCTCTAATATAATGGGGAAGTACTCATTATTTCACCATTAAGTATGATGTTAGTTGTAGGATTTTTGTAGATATTCTTTACCACAGTGAAGATGTTCCCATCCTCTAGAGTGTTGAAAATTTCACAAAGTGCACTTTAAATTTTTCAAAGACTTTCTATGCATTTATTGAGGTGATCACATAAATTTTCTCCTTTGTTGCTAATATGATGAGTTACATTAATCAATTAATTTAACACATACTATGTTTATCATTTAGGATTTTATTAGTTTTGAGTAATGTAAAATTCTCACAACATGACCCACAAATCAGCAAGGTGCTTATTTCTCTCCTGGAAGAGTCCAGAAATAGTCAGTACAGGCATAGTGTAACCACTTAATACAAAAGGGGAACAAAGTTACTAATTTATGTTTATTTTTGAACTATGTGCTCACTACAGAAAATACACCTTTTACAATGTAGAGAAAAGGAAATCAGAATATTGGAAAAGTTTCAAATCATGATATCCTGAAAGGGCAGTAAGAGTAAGCAGGTTTGAGTGCATATGGAAATTCAAACAGCTGTGCATTTCTATCCATCAAAGTAGGTCTATGAAGAATGAGCTCATGGAGATGTTTGTGGAATCTACCACCTCTGAAGGAACTGAGGTTAAGTGCTTAATGATCAGCTCAGGGCTGATGTTCAACAAAGCCAATAGTCAGGAAGTCAACCTTGAAGTTTGAAACTTCTGAATGGTTCTGCATCTGTCAATCTGCTACTTCCACACCCTTTTGAGATTAATAGCTTCTTCATTTTGCATTCCAAATCTCATGCATGTTCCTCGTGTCCACTTTTAACCTAAAACCATATAGGATTCTGGAAAATGTGGTTCTAAGCCTCATATAACACAATCCAGCACAATCATTATCCTTAGTTTTCATTCTCATGGTTGAAATGGCTTTCCAAATTGAAGTGTTGTGTCCAACTTGGAAGAGCAAAACACAGAAGGTGAAATTACCAAGTCTAATGAAACCATCATTTTTGATAACTTGGCAGTTTTTACTTCTATCAACTACCCATTGACCAAAACATTAGTTATGTACTACATTAGCTACAAAAATGCTGTAGATCTCTCAACAGTAAGAATCAATTATTTGTCCCAACAAGTACCAAAGTCAATAGCACAATGACCACATGCATTGCATATAGTGGTAATTAATTAGAAACAATAACAACAATAATTTCAAATATACTTACATACTGAAAATACTTTACTTAAGTTCAAAGAGACTTCACAATAGAAATGATATAATACCTTTTAGTGAATCATAATGCAAATAACATCAGAAGTTGTATGATATAGCTACAAGGGTATTGGGAACAACAATTTTCATACCATAAAGGTTTATATTAGAAAATTAAAAGTAGGAATTATGAGCTAAAAAATATGAGAAATTATGAGCTATGAGTCACTTCAAAGATGAGACACTGTTAAGGTAATTCCATACTTACAACATTTTAAAGATTTCTCCTCTAGTATGAATTTCCTTACACATAATAAAAGATGAGAGTCATTGGAAGGTTTTCCAAAATTGACGACATTCATTGCATTTCTCTCCAATGTGACTTTTCACATGCCTTTGAAGCATGAAGGTAAACTAAAGAATTTTCCACATTTTTTACAGTCTTGTATCACAGTATGAGTTCTCACTAGCTCACTAAGCAATGAGAAAAACTTCAAAGCTTTTCCACATTCTTTACATTTATATAGTTTCTCTTTGTGTATATGTTCTCAAATATGTACTGAAGTGTTAGGAAATATACTTTTCCATATTTCTTACACTTATATGCTCTCTCTCCAATGTGAATTTTCACAAGGCTTTGAAGGAATTGGATACAAGCTAAGACTTTCCCACATTCCAAACATTAACATGGTTTCTCTCTAGTATGAGTTCTCACTACCGAACAGATGCGAAAGCAGTAGATACTACATTTCATATATTCACAGTGTTTCTCTTCCAATGTGTAATATCATATATACAGTAACTCATATACAATTATAAGGCATCTCTCCAGTGCTCGTGGTTATTAAAAGGAGAGGGAAAACTAGTCTTTCCCACATTTCTTCCATGTATAGAGTTCCTTTTTGATAGGTTTTCTCACCTGTTGAGTAGGCTTTGAGGAATAAGTGAAGGTTTTCCTATATTCCTTACATTCATAAGGATTCCCCTCAATGTCAATCTTACATGTACAGTAAGGAATGTGGAAGAAATAAAGATTTACTCATAATCTTCTATTGTCAAAGTCATATCTTCAATATGAGTTCTCACATGTGCCTCAAGGTTTAAGGACAACTGAGTATTTTCCCACATTTTTCACATTCATGGTATCTGTCTTCATTGAGAAAGCATTCTTCTAAGAGATGAAAAAATGGAAGACTTTTTCACATTATGTGAAATAAAGCTTATTTCCACCATGAGTTTTACATGTACAACAATGGATGAAGAATGAATAATGGTTTTCCTACATTTTGTATATTCTTTTCCAAGAATTTTCACATCATGAGCCCTACACTACAAAGAATAGCTGGCAGGCTCTCTATATTCCTTAAACTGATAGAGTTTGTGCCAGTGTGTGATCCCATGTGTGTTTTAACAATGAATGATTAGTTAATGCTTTCTCACATCCACTGAATTCATAGCATTTCTCTTCAGTATGAGTTCTTTTTGTGCACACTTAAAGTTGGAATCTGGCTGAAGGCTTTCTCACACTGATTATTTTTATTAGATTTCTCTCTAGTATGGAGTGTCTTCTACACATTGCATATTAAAATCTTTTTTAAATATTTCCCAATTTGATTATATTCAGAGTTTGTTTACCATATGAATTCTTAATTATCTCTCCTATGTCTTGTACTGATCTTCTCTGCCATGACAAAAAAAGATGAGTATCACCTAATAGAAAGTTTTTCACATTATTGGTGAAGTGAAATAATAAAAACTTAAGGTCGACTGTGTTAAGGAAAGGCTGTGTATTCATATCCTGAGATACCCCCAAAAACGTTATAGGTAAAAAGTTAATTTAGGATATAAAATGGAATACAAAAAAAATACACAATTAAGCAAAACAAACAAACCAACAAAATCCAAACCCAGTAAACAAGAAACAAAGGAATGAAAATAGATGGTACAAAAAACTGCAGTAGGGGTGCCTGTCTGGCTCAGTTGGTAGAGCATGCAACTCTTGATCTATGGGTTGTGGGTTTGGGCCCAACATTGGTTGTAGAGATTACTTAAAAAATAAAATCTTAAACCACCACAACCCTAGAGAAAACAATCAACAACTTCTTTGACCTCAGCCACAGCAATTTCTTGCTTGACATGTCTCCAAAGGCAAGGGAATTAAAGGCAAAAGTGAACTATTGGGACCTCATCAAGATAAAAAGCTTCTGCACAGCGAAGGAAATAATCAACAAAACTAAAAGGCAATCAACGGAATGGGAAAAGGTATTTACAAATGACATATCAGATAAAGGGTTAGTACCCAAAATCTATCAAGAACTTACCAAAGCCAACACCTGAAAAACAAATATTCCAGTGAAGAAATGGGCAAAAGACATAGACACTTCTCCAAAGAAGACGACATCCAGACGGCCAACAGACACATGAAAAGATGCTCAATATCACTCATCATCAGGGAAACGCAAATCAAAACCACACTGAGATACTACATCCCACTGGTCAGAGTGGCTAAAATTATTAACTCAGGAAACAACAGATGCTGGAGAGGATGTAGAGAAACGGGAAACCTCTTACACTGTTGGTGGGAAGACAAACTGGTGCAGCTGCTCTGGAAAATGGTGTGGAGGTTCCTCAAAAAACTAAAAATAGAACTACCCTACAACTCAGCAATAGCACTACTAGGACTTTATCTTAAGGATACAGGAGTGTTGATGCATAGGGGCACATGTACCCCAATGTTTATAGCAGTGGTTTCAACAGTAGCCAAATTATGGAAAAAGCCTAAATGTCCATCAACTAATGAATGAATAAAGAAGATATGGTTTACATATACAATGGACTACTACTTAGCAAAGAGAAGGAATGAAATCCTGTCATTTGCAGCAATGTGGGTGCAACTGGAGGGTATTATGCTAAGTGAAATAAATCAGTCAGAGAAAGACAGGTATCATATGTTTTCACTCATATGTGAAACTTGAAAAACATAACAGAAGACCACGGGGGTAGGGAAGGGGAGACATAGTTACAAACATAGAGGGAGGGAGGCAAACTGTAAGAGACTCTTAAATACAGAGAACAGTGTTGGGGGAGAGGGGAAAATGGGTGATGAGCATTGAGGAGGGCCCTTGTTGGGATGAGCACTGTGTGTTTGTATGTAAGCAATGAATCATGGTAATCTACCCCCAAAACCAAGAGCACACAGTATACACTGTATGTTAGCCAACTTAGCAATAACTTCTATTAAAAACAAAAAATATTTTAAAAATTGCAATAGACACAATAATATAAATAATTACATTAAATATAAATGGAACTCTACAATTAAGAGACAAAAATGATAAAACTGGATTTAAAAAAGCAAGATCCAATTCTGTGTTTATATATGATGTATTTAAAATATTAAGACGGCAATCAGCAAAACTAAAAGGCAATGGACAGAATGAGAGAAGATATTTGCAAACGACCTATCAGATAAAGGGTTAGTATTGAAAATCTATCAAGAACTTATCAAACTCAACACCCCCAAAACAAATAATCCAGTGAAGACATGGGCAAAAGACATGAATAGACACTTCTCCAAATAGACATCTAGATGGCCAACTGACACATGAAAAAATGCTCAACATCACTCATCATAAGGGAAATACAAATAAAAACCACAATGAAATACCACCTCACACCTATCAGAATGGCTGAAATTAACAACTCAGGCAACAGATGTTGGAGAGGATGTAGAGAAAGACGATCTTTTTTGCACTGCTGGTGGGAATGAAATTGGTGCAGCCACTCTGGAAAACAGTATGGAGGTTCTTCAAAAAATTAAAAATAGAACTACTCTACAGCCCAGCAATTGCACTACTAGGTATTTATCCAAGGGATACAGGTGTGCTGTTTCGAAGGGACACATGCACCCCAATGTCTATAGCAGCACTATCAACAATAGCCAAAGTATGGAAAGAGCCCAAATGTCCACCGATGAATGAATGGATAAAGAAGATGTGGTATACACACACACACACACACACACACACACACACACACACACAATGGGAGTATTACCCAGCAAACAAAAAGAATAAAATCTTGCCATCTGCAACTACATCAGTCAGAGAAAAACAAGTATCATATAACTTCACTCATATGAGGACTTTAAGAGACAAAACAGATGAACCTAAGGGAAGGTAAGCAAAAATAATATAAGAACCGGGAGGGGGACAAAACATAAGAGACTCTTAAATACGGAGAAGAGGGTTATGGAGGGGTTGAGGGAGAGGGGATAGGCTAAATGGGTAAGGGCCACTGATAAATCTACTCCTGAAATCATTGTTGCACTATATGGTAACTAATTTGGAAATTTTAAACTAAATTTTAACCAAATTTTAAAAATAAATAAATAAAATTAAAAAAGAAAATAAAAAGGATGAGAAAGTAAAAGGAGGGAAAAGATATATCATACGAACTCTAAGCATAAGAAATATAGGGTGATTATAGTAATATCAGATTAACAGTATTACCAGACACTAAACGGGATGTTTCATAGTAGTGTCAGTTCATCAAGAACATAAAATAATCCGGGGCACCTGGGTGGCTTAGTCGGTTAAGCATCTGACTTTGGCTCAGGTCATGACCTTTTGGTTCATGAGTTCAAGCCCCGTATTGGGCTCTGTGCTGACAGCTCAGTGCCTGGAGCCTGCTTTGGATTGTGTCTGTCTCCTTCTCCCTCTGCCCCTCCTCTGATTGTGCGCTCTCTGTCTCTGTCTCTCTCTCTCTCTCTCAAAAATAAACATTAAAACATTTTTTTAATTAAAAACAAATTTAAAAAAAGATAAAATAATCCTTGTGCATATCTAATAACAGAGCTTCAAAATGTATGAATTTTTACAAAATGCTACACCAGAAGGGAGAAATAAATTATGATTGTGAATTTGTCTAAGAATTTAACATTTTATCTCAATAATTGACAGAAAAACATGTAGGAGAAATGGTAAGAATAAAGAAAAATCAAACAACATTATCAAGCAACTTGGTTTAATTGATATAGCATACTAAATACACATTTAAGCACACATGGGAAACTCACCAAGATAACCCATATATTGGATAACAACAAAACCCAATCAATTTCAAAGGATCAAAATCATACTGAGGATGTTTCCAGACCAAAACAATTATTTTCACTATGAAAAATGTCATCTCTGGCTATTTGGACATGAAGCAACATACTTCCAGTTAACCAGTAGTTTAAATGAGAAATCAACAGGGAAATTACAGACGAATTCAAACTGAATGTATCAAAATTCATGAAATGTAGGGGTGCCTGGGTGGCTCAGTTGGTCAAGCATCTGACTCTTGGTTTTGGCTCCAGTCATGATCTCACAGTTTCAAAAGTTCGAGCCCCCTGCCTGGCTCTGCACTGGCGGGTTCTCTTTCCTTCTCACTCTGTCCCTCCCCTGCTCATGCTGTCTCTGTCTCTCTCAAAAGAAACAACCTTTGAAAAATTCATGAAACAGAGCTTCAATAATGCATGGAAAGAAATGTATAGGTTTTATTTATATATTTTGATCTATATATATGTATGTATATATTAAAGAAGTTTAGCAACCATTATCTAAATCTTCAGAGAAACTAGGGGAATAAAACTAAACCCAAAGTAAGTATAGAGAAAGAAATAAAAATATAAGAGTGGAAGTCAATGAAATAAAAAACAGAAATAGGAAAATAACAAAGAATAAGATTGGTTTTTTAAAGAGATTAATAAAATTGATACTGTTAAACCAATACTGATAAAGACAAAAGGAGAGATAATGTATTTTACCAATACCCAGAATGAAAAAGGCGCATTACAGATTCTAAATATATTGAACAGATGATAAAGGAGTATAGCAATAACTTCATGTCAATAAATTTAACATCTGATAAAATAGATAAATTGTTTTAAAAAACACAAGTTACCAACTGACACAAGAGGAAACAGAAAGGGAGAATTGCAGCCTATCTATTCAAGCAACTGATTTTACAATTCAAAATCTTTCCACAAAGAAAATGTTAGCTACGTGTGTCTTTTGTGGTAAATTCTATCAGATACATAAAGAAGAACTAGTATCTTACACAAACTCTTTCATAAAAGAGAGGAGGAGGAAACAATTGCCAAATCATTTTATGAGACCAATATAACCCTGAAACTAAACCTGGTAAGAGTTTAACATGAAAAAAATAGATAGGTCAATATTACTCATGAACATAAATGCAAAATTCTCAACAACATAGTAGCAGATCGAATCTACCTAACAGAGTATTTTTCACACAGCTGCATGCCACTTGGAAGAAAATTGTAAACAATTTGCCTGGCCAGTCACAGCCATAGGTGTGCTTTTCTCTTCTCAGTCTGTAGAACTCCAGTTCATTGGATCTCCGTGGGTATATTTGTATTCTTCTATCCTTGCTGCAGCTATCCCATAATCAGAATGGAGAGGCAACTGATTCAGATTTCAGTGCTCAGATTCTAGCTCTGACTATAACACAAGTACTGCAATGGCCACTTGAACTTGCAAGTTGGAAACAACCAATAGGACCTGGACCAGGCTAAGTCAAGTGTCTCAGAAACAAAATTAATGTCACCCAAAAATGTAGTACTAAAGACAGATACTATTTAATGCAATATTCTAAAAAAAAATAAAACTTAATGAACAAAATCAATGATGGACAAAGTATCAGAATATTAAACAAAGAAAGGATATAACCACACACTTGCACAAACTTGGTCTCATCCTAATCCCATCCCTGTCACATTCTGATGTCAACTTTATTGTTGGGGGAAAAAATTACCATACCTACTGTACAGTTCCCTCTCCTGGGCTGTTCCTTCAAGGACAAGAGGGCTATCAAACATCTAGATATAATAATGCTGGCACTGTTAAAATTACAAAAATAAAGCTCCTTTAGTTTGCAAATAGGATCTCTTCTAGACTACGTTATCAATGCCAAGTTTATTACATGCATTTATGCATTAAAGGAAAATATCTTTAAAAGTGGAAAAGCTATGGAAAAGCAATGTTACTCTAGTAGTTATATGTGCATGCAGGGCATCTCTACCATCTACTAAAGCTACTTCCTCCCGCCCCCCGCCACACGCACATATACAAACATACATAGACACACAAACACTTAGTGCAGCCCTGGAGTTCTAAAATTGGGCCAGGCATTACCAGTCATGTATCATGAAAGATTTTTATTGCTTTTTCATGACTCTGCTGATAAATTGGAAGCAATGGTCTTTTTGAGGCATTCCAGATGAATCCAAGAAAGACCTAAGTATTTATCCTTGGGAGATGGCTTTAAATTCTATACTAATACAATATTTGTGAAGTAACATAAGAAAGGAGTATTGAATACTGACACATGGGGGTCTCTGAGTCTGTTACAAAACACACATCTCTGTGTTTTGAAAGGGTTGTTAGGAATTTCTGATCTTTCTACCAAGCATATTTTACCAAGATATTTAGATTGATGATCTGCTTATGAAGATTTTCAGGACACATGCCTCGGTAATTTATTTTACTAAGTAAACTTTTTGGTCCTGCTGCTTCCCTGCCTGAGAAGGAAACCAGTTCTGGATTATTCCATAAATATCATAGTCATTTTGTCAGGGCACCACTCCCACAGGTTTTAAAGTATAGCTTATCAGCTCACCTTCTCATTCTCTTCTTTAGAACTTAACCTTGGCATTGCTTCTAGCCAAAAATATTCCTTTGAAAGTTCAGTTTTTATGTATGTCTGTATTAGCCAAATTGGAAAATGACTAAATGAAGCTATAAAGTCAGCTACATTATCTTTGAGTATTCATCTCATGGCTGCAAACTGGCTGCTTCAACTCAAAGCTTACTCACCAGTACATACACTGGTTATGAAAAAGGAACATGGGCAAAAGACCTAAGAACATGCCACCTCACACTAACCCTCTAAGAAATATTTGCCTTAATTATACCAAAATTGAAAGCTTTTTCACAGTAAAAAAAAAAGCATCAGCAAAATAAAAAGGCAACCTACTACATGGGAGATGATAATTGCAAATGACATACCCAATAATCAAAATATATAAAGAACTTCTACAACTCAACACTAAAAAGCAAATAATCCAATTTAATGGGCAGAGGACCTCACATTTTTTTTCAAAGACATACAGATATCCAATACATACATGAAAAGATGCTTGACATCACCAATAATGAAGGAAATGTAAATCAAACAAAATAAGATATGAACCTACACCTGTCAGAATAGCTGGTATCAAAAAGACAAGAAATAGCAAGTGTTGGCAAGGATGTGGAGAAAAAGGAACTCCCCTGAACTGATGGTAGGAATGTAAATTGGTGCAACTACTGTGGAAAACAGTATGGTGTTTCCTCAAAAAACTAAAAATAGAAATACCATACAAGGCAGTAATACACATTGGTTATTTAACCAAAGAAAACAAAAACACTAATTCAAAAATATATATGTACCTTTATGTATAATGCAGCTTCATTTACAACAGCCAAGGTATAGAAGCAACTTAAGAGTCCATCAACAGATGAATGGATAAAGATAATGTGATGTATGTATGTGTGTGTGTGTGTGTGTGTGTGTGTGTGTACATAACAGAATATTATTCAGCCCTTAAGAAGAACAAGATCTCACCATTTTCAACAACATGGACCTAAGTGTATTATGCAAAGTGACACATGTCAGACAGACAAATACCATATGATTTCACTTACATGTGGAATCTAAAAAAAAAAAAAAAAAAACCTGAACAAACCAAAAACAGAAACAAAAACAGACCCACAAACACAAAGAACAAACTGGTGTTTGCCAGAGAGGAGGGAAGTGGCGATGTGTACAAAAGGTGAAGAAGAGTGGGAGACACAGGCTTCCAGTTATGGAATGCATAATTCATGGGGATGAAAGGTAGGGCATAGGGAATACAGTCAATGGCATTGTAATAGTGTTGTAAGATGGTACCTACACTTGTGATGAGTAAAGCATAATATATGGAGTTGTTAAATTACTGAATTATACACCTGAAACTAATTTAACATTGTGTATCAACTATACCTCAATTTAAAAAAGGAAAAGAAAAAAGCTTTAAAAAAAGAAAAATTTCCCTTAAGCAAAATTCCCCAAATGCACTTTCAAATCATTAACAACAGCTGAATACTATATTCCTACCTGCAAGAGATCATGGGAACATGAATATTTTGGCCTAGAATAGGGGAAGGCAAAGAAAAATGGATTCAGAAATGGCTTTTTAGTAGTCACTTCTCACTGCTTCCTATTGTTGCTGTAACAAATTACAAAAAAATTGTGACTTAAAAACTCAAGTTTAATATTTTACAGTTCTAGAAGTCAGAAGTCTAAAATGGGTCTCACCGGGCTATATTTAAGGTAGGGCTGCATCCCTTTCTGTAGGCTCTAAGGGAGAATATATTTTTGCCTTATCTAGCTTCTAGTGCCTCCCTGAAGTCCTTCACTGGAGGGTCCCTTCCATCTTCAAACTCACCAAAGGCTGGCCGGGTCCTTCCTAAAACATCTCTCTGATAATGACTCTTATTAAGGGCTCTTGTGATTGCATTGGATTCACCTGGATTGTCTAGGGTAATCTAGTTTAAGGTCAGCTGATTATCAACTTTAATTCTATCAGCAACTTTAATTCTATCAGCAACTTTAATTCCTTTTTGCCACTTAACAAACTTGATACTCACAGTTCCAGAAATTACTTTCTGGGGCCATTATCCTTTTTACCACACTCCATTCTCTGCCCCCCCAAAAGATCCACATTCATTCCACATTAAAAAAAATATATTCAAGGTCCCCCAAGATTTCATCTCATTATAGTATCAACTCAGTCCATAATTTCATCTAAATCTCATCAACTCAAAAGTTCCAAATTTCACCAGTGACATCATCTAAATTAGGTATGGTTGGGACTCTAATTACCTATCCTGAGCATAATTCCTCTCCATCTGTGGACCAGTAAAACTAATTATCTGTTCTTCAAACTGTATAATGACAAGAGGGCATAGGTAACAATAGTTATTCCAGTTCAAAAAAAAGAAAATGAAAGCAGTCATATGTTCCAAGAAATGTAGAAATCCATGCAGGAAAACTCTATTTGCTTTCAAGGCCTGGGTTTGGAGCTCCACCCTCCAGGCACCAGCTCTGTCTTATGAGCCATCTTTTGCATGAGAGGGTAGTACATGTTTTAGCTAAGTAGTTTTTTCAGTCGTTTCTTGCTTATATAATTATGAAGTACAACAGGTTTCTTTTCTATCATTCTCTCTGTGCCTTCCAACTTATGCTGGTAATATTTCTGCCGGTATAACATTCTCAAGAACCTTTTGAGTCCCTTGTGTATGTCACAGGGATTTTCTCTCCTATACAAAGGGCTGCTTCAGAGTTCTTTCCTGGGTAATCTCATCTCTATTCCTGATTTGGGCTGAGATGTTTGGGATTTCCATGAAACACATGCCTAATCTCTTTAAAGAACCTGCTGCATGACTGAATACTCTTACCTATTAATTCTTCCAAAGCACTATCAAAAGGTTGTCCTGTGACACCCTTGGCTTTCTCTCTAAAGCATGCTTTCCTAATAGTGACTTTCCTTTTTGAGCCCCTTTTGCCATTTGAATAGGCTGAGAATTTCCCACATGACCAAGTTCTAGTCCCTTTTTGCTTAACAGTTCTTCCCTCCATCTGTCTCATTACTCTCATATTTTATTATAAGCATCAAGAAGAAATGAGGTTGTGCCTCCAACTCCTTGCCTGGAAATCTCCTCAGTTAAATAACCAAGCTGATTATTTACAAGTCCTTCGGTAAAACTGCAGGACACAACTCAGCCTAGTTTTCTGCTACTATATAACAAGGATTCTCTTTACTTTCCAATATCACCTTCTTTCACCTCATTTCTTTCTGAGCCCTCATTATCAGTGACTTTAACATCCATATTTCTACCAGCATTCTCTTTACAAGGATTTAGGTATTCCGTAAGGCAACGTATATTTTCTCCACCATGCTCATTTCCTCCTGAGACTTTGATAGCAGAATTGTTAACATCCATATTTCTACTAACAGTCTGTCCAAAACAGTCTAGACTTTTTCCATCATGCTTTTCAAAATCCTTCCAGCCTCTGCCTTCCTTCCAGTTCCAAAACAACTTTCATGATTTTAGTTGTTACAACAGCATTCCACTCCCAGGTAACAAAACCTGTGGCATTCAGTGTTCAACTGCAGAAACAGAACCATTAGGAGATACAAAATGAAAGATTTGTTGCAAGGAAGTCACTTACTCAATTGTGAGAGCTGGCTAGGCAAGTCCATTATCTGTAGGGCAGGCAATTACAGGGCTGGCTGAAACTCTGGAGCACAAGCTGAAGCCACTGCCCACAGACAGAATTTCTTCCTCATCTGAGGGAAAACTCAGATGTGTTCTTAAAGCCTTCTGACTTATTAAATCACTCCTACACAGAACATCTGGGATATTCTCCCTATTTTAAAGTTAGCTAATTAGCAACCTTAATTCCATCTGAACCTAATTCCTCTTCACAGTATAGCATAACATCTTCACAGGTTCCGGGAATTAGAATGCAGATGTCTTTAGGGGGCCATTATTCTTCCTACGCACACCATTTTATAGCATTTCCAAAATTAAGAGGCTCCTGGAGGTTGAGATAAATTTTCTTTGGCTAACTCATAGTAATATACAATGTATTTTCTTTCAAATCCCTTAACAATAAGCACAATGTCATCATCCAAAGGCAAGTAGATACTGGCATATTGTGCCATCAAAAGCTCCACTAGGCCTAGAATTTGGAACTCATTTGAGAAGTACTCTGCAATCCCAGGGGACAACTGTAAGCAATGTATTATTACTCGATACTAGAGTCTTTAGAGTATCTAGGAACGTCCTCAACACAGTCAATCTGGGTATCAGCAAATCTGCCCAGGACTCTTAACAGGATTGTAATTTAAGTTACATGTAAGTGACAACCCATAAGTCTTTTCAACATTAATTAATATGGGAAAGAAATCATAATAAAGATATACTTTCATAAGGTGACATATATATTTCAGAGTGAAAATCTAATGATTACAAGTTTGATTTTTTAAAAAATAAATAGCATGAAAATATATACATTGATGCCTATTAGTAAAAGAAAAATCCAAACAGAACTCAGAAGAAACTAGACATTAGTATATACAAACTGATTTCACCCAAAACTCACAAGGGGTTATACACAAGTTGTAGCTGTGTTACTAATAGAAACTAAAAGGATTCCAGTAATTTAAAAAAGAAGTATGTTAAAAGGAATCAGACATTCTTATGTAATATCATATAGTCAGTAAAATACTTTCAAAATGAGAATTGTTTATTCTAAGAGGTTAATTTTCATATTATCCTTTAGGATTGAGTATGAAAATTTTAATCAGAAATGTTTTTTGCTGATTATACAATAATTGTAAAAATAATCATAAGACAACCAAGCCAACAAAGCAAAGTAAATTTACTATGGAAAATGGGGGGGGGGAGTAGAATTAAAATTACTACTGGATTAAAAAATAAACAGAAAGGTGAAGGAGACAAAGCTAATGTAAAAGCAAACAGGAAACTTTCAGATACCTAAACTATTCTGGAACGTTGGATTTCCCTCTGACTTCCTCCCAAGGTCCTGGTTTAGAATACTGGGGAAGAAGGGCTTCAAGAACTTGAACTCATTGGTCCCCGAGTCTCCCTTCAGACACACCTCGTACTGGTAGCTCTGGGACAGCGTCCCCGCGCCGCTGACGTCCACCAGGTGGCCCGGAAAGTGGCCCTCGGGCCCCGAGCAGCGACCCGCAGACGCCGCCCGGCTCCGCCTGCACAGCCGCACCGCCACGAACACCAGCACCGAGAACAGGAAGAGCGACGACACGGACGCCAAGGCGACGACCAAGTAGACGGTGAGCGGGTCGGCCCGCGCCTCGGCCGCCGCCACCTCCGGGAGCGGCAGGTAAGGCTGCGAGAAGCCGTCCACCAGCAGCACGTGCAGCGTGACGCTGGCCGAGCGCGGCGGCTCGCCATTGTCCCTGACCAGCACCACCAGCCTGTGCTTGACGGCGTCGCGCTCGCTCAGCAGCCGGGCCGTGCGCACCTCGCCGTTGTGCGCCCACACGCCGAACAGCCCGGGCTCCGTGGCCTTGAGCAGCTGGTACGACAGCCAGGCGTTCTGGCCCGAGTCGCCGTCCACCGCCACCACCTTGGTCACCAGGTAGCCCGCCTCGGCCGCCCTGGGCACCAGCTCGGTGCAGGGCGCAGAGCCGTTCTGCGGCGGGTACAGCACGAAGGGCGCGTTGTCGTTGTCGTCCAGCACCAGCACGCGCACCCGCGCCTGGCTGCTGAGCGCGGGCGAGCCGCGGTCGGCCGCGCGCACGCCGAACTCGAACGCCTGCAGCGCCTCGTAATCCAGGGACCTGAGCGCGAACAGCTGCCCGTTGTCCGCGTTGATGGACACCAGGGAGGCCAGGGGCAGCTGCGGGTCCGCGGGCGGCAGCAGCGAGTAGGTGACCTGGGCGTTGGCGCCCGAGTCCCTGTCCGTGGCGCTCACGCTGCCGATGTGCAGGGCGGGGCTGTTGTTTTCGCGGACGCGCAGGGTGTAGGTGGTTTGGCTGAAGGCGGGGGCGTTGTCGTTGACGTCGGAGACCGTCACGGTTATGCTGTGCTGCGTTTTCAGCCTGGGGGTCCCCAAGTCGGTGACGGTGATGGTGATGTTGTACTCGGGTCTTTTCTCTCTGTCTAACGCCCCATTTGTTACCAGGGTGTAGAAATTCTCTTCTGATGGCTTCAGGACGAAGGGAAGATCATCCTGGATGGAACAAGTCATCCTTCCGTTGTCCCCCGAGTCTCGGTCTCGAATTCTAAACAAGGCCACTTCTGTCTCTGGAGAATTTTCAGGAATGGGGCTGGTGAGTGATGAAATCGTTAGTTCTGGGAAGTTATCGTTAACATCCACCACCTCAATGGAGACAGAACATCTTCCAGAAAGCCCCCCACCATCAGTCGCATCTATTTCCAGCTCATATGAAGATATTGTCTCAAAATCTAATTTTTTAAGTAGGCGAACTTCTCCTGAAAGGTTGTTTAGCTCAAAAGTTGCGCTTATTTCTTGGGAACTATAAAAATAGGAGTATGATATTTCCCCATTTGTCCCAGTGTCTAAATCTCTAGCAGAGACCTTGACTACTAGCGTGCCTACAGGGCTGTTCTCTGGAACTTGCACCTGGTAGAGTGTCTGTGCAAATTCAGGGGCATTGTCATTGACGTCTAAGACCAAGATGCGAACCTGGGCGGTGCCAGACCGGGGTGGAGAGCCGCCATCCAGCGCTGTGAGGGTTAAGCTGAGTTTGGCCTGCTTTTCGCGATCCAGCTCTTTGTCCAGTACCAGCTCTGGGTATTTCCTGCCATCCCCCCGGGTGCGGGTAGAAATATGGAAATGAGGGTTGGAACTGATACTGTAATTTTGGATGTTGTTGTTGCCCACGTCCAAGTCCTGGGCTTTTTTCAGTGGAAACACGGTTCCAGGAGGGCTAGTCTCTGAGATTTTCAGAGTCATTTCTCTTTCAGGAAACTCAGGAGAATGATCATTTATGTCTCTCACCAGTAGTTCTGCTCGAAATACTCCCAGTGGTTTTTTCAGTAACACTTGGAAATGCATTACACATGGATCTGTGGGGCCGCACATCTCCTCCCGATCCAGTTTCTCATGCAGTATCAATTCCCCGGTATGCAAATCAAGCTGCAAGCGGGGTTCGTTATCCTCAGAGACCACCCGGGCTCCCCGCGCGGCTAGCTCCCCAACTCCCAGCCCCAGGTCCTTGGCCAGATTGGCCACAAACGAACCACTCTCTGTTTCCTCCATCACAGAATAGCGTCGGGATTTCCAGCCTGCCAGAGCCACTCCCAACATGAGAAAGAGAATCAGGACTTGCCTTTGTTTAGGAAAACACTCTTTTCCGACCTCCATCTTTAATTCCATAAATGCTTTCCAGAAACGGGGCTCAGCTCTACCTTAGGGACGGTGATAGATCTCTTAGTCGGTAATCTGTCCAGAAATGATGGTGAGTAGTAAGACTTACAGTCCGGAACTCTGCTTACAGGCTTTTGTCTTCGGCTATAGATCTAAGGTAGAGTTCGTAGCAGTTCCTGGGCTTTTTTTTTTTTGCTTTTTTGCTTTTTTTTTTTTTTTTTTTTTTTTTTTTTTACGCCTTAGCCTGCAGCGCCACCATGCGTTGTCTTCGAAAAGAATTGCTACAATTTATTCCCTCTGTATGATATCTAGCCAGCTATTAGGAGTTTAGAAATGGTTTGGAGATGATGTAATCAGAAAACCATGCAATTATAATTATTCATTCCTTCATTTAAAAAAAGTGTTATTGATATCTATGTACTAAGTTCTGAAACAGATCAGCAAAGAACCTAAACATGGTCCTTACTTTTTAAAACCTGTAGTATGGGTGAGGTGCTCCGAAAGATGAGAAGTGAAAGAAGACAATAGTGGTATATCATCTTATAAAAATAACAGCATATGCTTACGTGATTTCTTAAAATTCCCTCAGCAAAAAGGAAAGGGTTAATTCTTCTGGATTTTCTTTCAAATTCTAGGCAGTGTATGTGACAGAATTGTGGTTCCCATTGGTTGAATCATATCAAAGAAAAAACTACCAGTTAGTTCCAGTTTATGATGCCATTTCAACATAAGGTCAGAGAATTATGATTTTATGAAACTTTCAAACTATGGGAAAATGCATATAAGTCCTATAACTCTTACCCTGCTTTTTCTCCTTAGTATTGACCACCATCTGATATAGCATATACATACATAGTTAGTTTTTTCTTTTCTGTGTCATTTTTGTGCTTGAGAACTTTGTTTTGTTGACTTCCACATCCCCCAACATCTATAAGAGTCCCTGACACATGGTGGATACTCAAAAAATATTTGTTGAATAGATCAATCAATAAATCACAATTAATTTTAAAATTCTCATAGATGGATTCTCCTCCTAATGTAGAAGACCCCCTTTTTTTCTGGGACCCTAGTTCATTATAAGAGCTGGATAAACAAGACCCCATATTCCCAAGTAGCCATTTTCTATGCTCTTTTGAATAGTAATTTGCAATAATTCAGAGTGATCTAAATGTATTTCATCAAATGGCAAAACACTCTGGCTTCCACTATGCAATGGAATAGATTCTAAAATACAAACAAAAACCAGAACATAACAACCACGTTATAAAGATTCTACAAAGAAGGTATACATCTCTTTTAGAACACATTTCACATTGTCAATGTTATTTCACCCTAATGCTATTATGACACTAATTATATTCAAAAACTCCTATGTAGAATTTTCATAAGACATTCCAAAAACTGTAAAATTTGAAAATAGCCAATTCTTCTCAAAATCATACATTTTAACAAAAGCTTGTGCTTATCCCTTACTAATATTCCACAAACTTTTGATCCCAAATATTACATTAATATAAAAACCCTAAGTTAAAAATTTCCAATTAATAGTAAAGTTCAACCCATGAAAGAATATCTAAACATGCTTTTGACAAGGGAAAAATCCACTTAGCTATCATAATTAAAAGGAGATTTATTAAAAGAGCACATATTTGTTTCCAAAAACCCAAGGGAGAAAGCAGACTTGGGAGAGATTGGATAATCTGTAAAGTTGCTTTTTAGGCATCTCCTTTCTTCTTTTCCCTAAGTGGATTGACTTTCTGTGTTTCTTTCCATTTATTTAGCCAACATGATATCACATTCTTGTTAAGTTCTTAACAGAAAAACTATTTTAAAACATTTTTTTAGGGGCGCCTGGGTGGCTCAGTCGGTTAAGCGACCAACTTCAGCTCAGGTCCTGATCTCACAGCTTGTGAGTTCAAGCCCCGCATAGGGCTCTGTGCTGACAGCTCAGAGCCTGGAGCCTGCTTCAGTTTCTGTGCCTCCCTCTCTCTCTGCCCCTCCCCTGCTCACGCTCTGTCTTTCTCTATCTCAAAAATAAATTTAAAAAATTAAATAAATAAAACATTTTTTTAGTGTTTACTTATTCTTGAGAGAGAGACAGAGACAGAGCATGAGTGGGGGAGGGCCAGAGAGAGGAGACACAGAATCCCAAGCAGGATCCAGGCTCCAGGCTGTCAGCACAGAGACTGATGAGGGGCTCTGAGCCACCCAGGTGCCCAAGAGAAAAACTATTTTAGATCTGATTTCTAAAGCCATTTTTTAAACAAAAGAGTCAGATTTGCTCAGCTTGGATTAGCAATATCTACCATCTTGTCTGATTGTCTGAAGTCACAAGGGGAAATGAGTGAAATAAATGTAGCTGCAACAGTACACTTCAACTGAAGAGAGAAGTTTACCGAACATGATGGGGTGGGCTAGACAAAAAGGATCTATCATTTAAGTATCTTGAAATAATCTAATAATCTTTTAATAATACTCATATATATGATATATTGAAGGTTGTTATAGAAGAAAAGCCCTTAAATATGGGAGAAATTGTAGCCTTTCTATTTAATACTACCGTGAAACAAAAATATGCATTTTTTGCAGAACTTTTTTCCATTTAAAAATTTAAGATAGGTAAGCTTAATATCAGATTAAACATAGGCTTCATTATGTTAATGAATGATACCTCCTAAGTAACCACAACCTCAAAAATTTAGAGCTTCCATTTAACAACCAAATAGAGGATGGAGCTGGAGTCATCTTCAAATCAACAGTGCTCGATAATGAAAAGTTGATAAACTGAACCACATGTTGATGATTTTTCAGTAATGCAATAAATTTGAAATTTCTTTGTTTCCATCAAAATAGAAATTTAAAAAACAGAGTAAATATGAGGATATGCTTAAAGAATATTTCTAATCCCTTTAATAGGAATGTGGAATCAGCAAAACACCCAAGAAAGACATTCTATATGGACCAAAGCAGTAATGGAGACCTATCATATTTAGAAAGAACTAACCTTCATCCAAATTCCTAATTCAATCCAAAATTTACAAAATGTGTGTTTTCCTCCACGTCATTCAGACTTCTGTTGAGCAATGGAGACAACAGATTTCAAAAACTTAAATTCCTTGGTCCCAGATCCTCTCCTGACACACCTCGTACTGGTAGCTCTGGGACAGCGTCCCCGCGCCGCTGACGTCCACCAGGTGGCCCGGAAAGTGGCCCTCGGGCCCCGAGCAGCGACCCGCAGACGCCCCCCGGCTCCGCCTGCACAGCCGCACCGCCACGAACACCAGCACCGAGAACAGGAAGAGCGACGACACGGACGCCAAGGCGACGACCAAGTAGACGGTGAGCGGGTCGGCCCGCGCCTCGGCCGCCGCCACCTCCGGGAGCGGCAGGTAGGGCTGCGAGAAGCCGTCCACCAGCAGCACGTGCAGCGTGACGCTGGCCGAGCGCGGCGGCTCGCCATTGTCCCTGACCAGCACCACCAGCCTGTGCTTGACGGCGTCGCGCTCGCTCAGCAGCCGGGCCGTGCGCACCTCGCCGTTGTGCGCCCACACGCCGAACAGCCCGGGCTCCGTGGCCTTGAGCAGCTGGTACGACAGCCAGGCGTTCTGGCCCGAGTCGCCGTCCACCGCCACCACCTTGGTCACCAGGTAGCCCGCCTCGGCCGCCCTGGGCACCAGCTCGGTGCAGGGCGCAGAGCCGTTCTGCGGCGGGTACAGCACGAAGGGCGCGTTGTCGTTGTCGTCCAGCACCAGCACGCGCACCCGCGCCTGGCTGCTGAGCGCGGGCGAGCCGCGGTCGGCCGCGCGCACGCCGAACTCGAACGCCTGCAGCGCCTCGTAATCCAGGGACCTGAGCGCGAACAGCTGCCCGTTGTCCGCGTTGATGGACACCAGGGAGGCCAGGGGCAGCTGCGGGTCCGCGGGCGGCAGCAGCGAGTAGGTGACCTGGGCGTTGGCGCCCGAGTCCCTGTCCGTGGCGCTCACGCTGCCGATGTGCAGGGCGGGGCTGTTGTTTTCGCGGACGCGCAGGGTGTAGGTGGTTTGGCTGAAGGCGGGGGCGTTGTCGTTGACGTCGGAGACCGTCACGGTTATGCTGTGCTGCGTTTTCAGCCTGGGGGTCCCCAAGTCGGTGACGGTGATGGTGATGTTGTACTCAGATCTTGTCTCTCTGTCTAGCACTCCTTCTGTTACTAACTTGTAGAAATTTTCAAGAGAATGTTTCAGAGTGAACGGGACATCTTCCTGGATGGAACAAACCATCCTCCCATTTTCCCCAGAGTCTGGGTCTTGAATACTGAAAAGAGCTATCGTGGTCTCAGGGGAATTTTCAGGGATGGAACTTATAAGGGAAGCCACGGTCATTTCTGGGGTGTTGTCATTTATATCCACCACCTCTATTATGACAGTGCATTTTCCCGAAAGACCTGCCCCATCAGAAGCCTCAATATCCAGCTCATATGACTTAATTTTTTCAAAATCTAATTTCCTAATTATTTTAATTTCTCCTGTGAGTTCATTAAGTGCAAATGTCCTAGTAATCTCTTCATCACCATAGAAAAATGAATAGACTACTTCACCGTTTATTCCTGTGTCTAAATCTCTAGCTGAAACAGTGACAATAAGAGATCCCAGGGGACTGTTTTCCAGGATCTGCACACGATAGAGTGGCTGCACAAACTCAGGAGCATTGTCATTGATGTCCAAAACATCAATGAGGACCAGGGTAGTCCCAGTTTTGGGAGGAGTTCCACCATCTACTGCCATGAGAGTTAATCTAAACTCGGGCTGCTGTTCTCGATCTAGGGCTTTGTCCAGAACGAGTTCCGGGTATTTTCTGCCTTCACCGCTGTTGCGGGTGAGCACGTGGAAATGGGAGTTGGGATAAATGGTGTAGTTTTGAACATTATTGACACCTACATCCAAATCTTGCGCATTTTTCAGGGGAAACACAGCCCCTGGAAGAGTATTTTCCATGATTTTTAAAATCATTTCTGCCTCTGGGAACACAGGGGAATTGTCATTTATGTCAGTGACCAAAAGCTTATACCTATATACCTCCAAAGGTTCTTCCAGTAACACTTGAAATTGCAGTACACAAGGATCAGTGGGGCCACACAATTCTTCCCGATCCAGTTTCTCATTTACTTGTAAATCTCCAGTCTGAAGGTTCAGCTGAAAATGCTTTTTGTCATTGTTAAAAATGATCCGAGCCCTCCGCCGAGAGAGCTCTCTTGCCCCTAGCCCTATATCCTTTGCTAGATTGGCCACAAAAGAACCACTCTCTGTTTCTTCTGTAATAAAATAATCTTCCCGCTCCGCGCAAGTGTGAGCCAGCAAAACAAAGAGAAGAAGAACTTGCCTTAGTCTAGGAAAACGCTCCTCTTCAGCCTCCATTTCTCCAACGCCAAAAGCCTTTAGAATCTGGGTACTTATTGGGTCTTTAGGCAAACTGCTCTGCAAGTCGATCCCTGCCGCAAGGTTAATTCTCTTCTCTTAGATCTGCATATGACTGCAGGAACAGTAACCATCCCCTGTCTGGTATTCCCAGCCTTAGCTTACAGCGCCACCATGTGTTGTATTTAAACCTAGTTTGCTGACGATGCTACAAAACGTATCACTCATTTTATTTACACGCACACAAAAAAACATACCACAGATTACACATGGGATGGTTTATAAATAAAATGATAACTTGAATTCTCCTGTGAAGTTATAAATGTGGAAATGGTGACAGGCACTTTAGGAAAGGATGTTGGCAAGAACAAAGCCAACTGTATTTGTTCAACAAACACTTATTTCATGTTATACGTCAAATATTGTACTAAGTGTTGGAAATACAAATACCTTCTCTGACCTCATGGACTTGTCTATTATATTGTATAATCTGTGCTCTGGGGAAAAATTAAGTAGAAAACGGTGTTGCTATCAGTCTATTCCTAAACAAAGAATATATACAAACTCACTGCCACTACAGTAGGTGAAGAGATTCATTCACATGTTTCAGGAGTATAAACTTAAGTGATAGACCAGCTAGAATTGGTTTACTATGCAAATTCAATAGAAAGTTTAAGGGGTGGGGCACCTGGGTGGTTCAGCGGGTTAAGCATCAGTCTCTTGATTTCTGCTCAGGTCATGATCTCAGGGATGGTGGGATCCAGCCCTGCATAAGGCATGCTGACAGCATGGAGCCTGCTTGGGATTCTCTGTCTCTCTGCCGCTAACCTGCACTTGCTCTCTCTCTCAAAATAAAGAAATAAACTTAAAATTTAAGAAATAAAATAAAAAAAAAGAAAGTTTAGGAGTGCCTGGGCAGCTCAATAGGTGAAGTGTTGGGACTTTGGCTCAAGTCATGATCTCAGGGTTCGTGAGTTCCAGCCCCACACTGGGCTCTCCACTGTCAGCATGGGGCCACTTGGGATCCTCTGTCCCCAGATCACTCTGTTCCTCCCCCCACTCTCTTTCTTTCAAAAATAAATAAACATAAAAAAAGTTGAAGGGGTTATGGATGACTTATGTGTAAATATTGTCTAAGGAGAACGTGTCTGTACCTATGTGAGCATACTGAATTGATTTGTTCCATTGTCCAAAACAATTTGTGAAGATATCTACATTTATTCCTAAAATCAAGACACATGTTGAAGCAGAGATTCACTGAGATCTTGGAAAATAGCATGGTGAAGATCATAAAAATAAAGGGCTGAACTTAAACCAATAAATAAAGTGCAGAAAAAAATAAGTTGGATTCATCTGAAACAGCAGGTAAAACTTATATCAAATAAGGAAGATCACAACTCATTTTTAGCAAGCAGCTCACATGTCTCTGAATAGCTTGGGATCCTGGCACCCTAGCATGACTTCAGAGTCCTAGCAATGGGAAAAACATCTTGTGGTAGGGGATCTGTATCTCCCCAGTTGCATCAAACTTTAGCCAAAATTTTAATAACTTTTAAATAGATATTATCATGTACTCTGGTACACTAATACGTGGCTAACTGGGAAAACAGCATGGGCCAAGTGTAAAAACTGTGTTGCATATTAGTTTAATTCTATTAAGGTACAAATCACTCAAACTGACGTTCTATTTTATAATGTTTTCCTCTACACAGCAAAACAAATTTGATTATGTAAATCCAAAATGTGAGAACATGCTGGTAACAATTAAAATCTGATAATTTTCCTCATAGAAAGATGTTGGTCATGCATCAAACTCTTTATTATAGAATCAAAAGTCCAAGAAAATGTGCCCTTAATGTCCATGCACTTTAAAAAATATTAATAGGTAGATGCTGGTACCTGTATCAGTAAATTAATGGATCAAAATTAGTTTTTCATTCCCATTTGTCATCTCTCAGATAAATTTTCTCATTATTTTCTCTTCTGAGAAGAACATTTTAAGCCCATATACTTGGTAGAAAGCTTGAAATTTTTTTCATGAAAGTTCTAGTAATAGACTAGCATCAATCAAATTACTACTAATGAAATCATGAATTACCCCATATTATTTATAAATGGGATTATTTATAGATCTGAAGATTTTACATTAAATGATAAAATAATTCTGTTCACATTGAACTTAGTTATTTTTAAAAGAGATGCTAAGGAAGGTTTGATGTATAGATATCCAAACAATAACAAATTCAATGTTACTTTTTAAAACTAATCCTGAAGCACATTTAAAAAAAGTAGGGATACCTGTTAACAAAATATTCCATAAAACATTTTATAACATCTTTAAGTTGAAAGATCTTATAAATTATTTACAAAATTAAGTTTTGTAACAAAACTCTCTAGTACAAATTAGTTATCTCTAAGCTTGTACATTTTTATCCCATTCATTAAGTTAATATTAAAAACCTGCAGTAAAAGACCAGAGTTTATGGTAGTCTAATTGAATACTCAAAATTGCATGTATCATTCCAAAAGAGTTTGGTTTCAACAAATGCCTTCTCCCCAAGATGCGTTAAATAAAGGAGTTTTATTATTAGGGAACTGGAGTTTCACTGCAAATGTGAAGGACAATTAGAAATTAGGGACTTAGGAACACTGGAATCAGGAACTATGCCTAGAATCAAATGGCTCTTAGTCTCTTCTGTTTCTTAGGCTTCTGCCTCCACCACTCCCTTATTCCTTCTCATTTTCCTTCCAGTCCTCCTTTCTTTCTTCCCTCTCTACATGCCACTCTGTGCTGCCAGCTTACACAAGTATAACATAGCTACCTCAGCCCATACTTAATATTTATTTCCTAGTTACAAGCAATCAAGAAAAAAAATAGATGAACTACATCATAAGTAGAAATTTAGAGGCTTGGAGAATGTGACTATGCCTACTTTAATCAGGAGTCTATTACTAGGCTAATCAAAAATGGCCAAGAGAGGTAAAGAAAAGTATAATAAACATCTCAACAGTGATTACCTGCCTTGGGAAGTCCCAGGAAGTTCTCAGACAAGAAGTGTGGGCTGAATATGTATCTTAATCCAAACAAGATTAAAATTTATTATAATACATCTTCCAGCAATATATACAGTTCCAAAGTGTTTACAAAGAAAAATACCTAAATGCAGAAATATTACTCAAATATTTGGTTGGAAAGATTGGCAAAATTGATTATGGTTTTTTAAAAAATCTAAATAAGATAACATCTCAGAAACCATGCATGGTTTTTATTTATATCATGCACTTTCCTCTATCAAACATATAAAAACAGTTTCAGTGAGAGGATCTACAGCTTAGACACCCAGAGAATATGACTGAACCCAGTGTACCATTAAGCTTGAAGGGAAAATGCTGTATATTTGAATAAATTACTTGAGGTTGCATTTTGGAAGAAAGTCTAAGCAAATCCTAGCTCCCTTAGTTTTTCCACAGTTAATATTTAAAAAGTAGATAGCAGAAAATTCATCAAAACTTCTGGAAACTCTTAAGTAAAATGAAGTTACCCAAAACAAAGAATTTTACATTACAATGAACATATTTTACAAAGAAATAGCACTCACTCTAAAAGTTCTGCAGAGTAATCAAATCCCTAAATGAACTCAAAGCCATTCAGAAAGGTGTGGCTTTCCTCCATTTTACCTTCTGGGGGAGAGACGTTGGGGATAGCGGGTTTAAGGAACTTGAATTCACTGGTCCCCGATCCTCCCCGCAGGCACACCTCGTACTGGTAGCTCTGGGACAGCGTCCCCGTGCCGCTGACGTCCACCAGGTGGCCCGGAAAGTGGCCCTCGGGCCCCGAGCAGCGACCCGCAGACGCCGCCCGGCTCCGCCTGCACAGCCGCACCGCCACGAACACCAGCACCGAGAACAGGAAGAGCGACGACACGGACGCCAAGGCGACGACCAAGTAGACGGTGAGCGGGTCGGCCCGCGCCTCGGCCGCCGCCACCTCCGGGAGCGGCAGGTAAGGCTGCGAGAAGCCGTCCACCAGCAGCACGTGCAGCGTGACGCTGGCCGAGCGCGGCGGCTCGCCATTGTCCCTGACCAGCACCACCAGCCTGTGCTTGACGGCGTCGCGCTCGCTCAGCAGCCGGGCCGTGCGCACCTCGCCGTTGTGCGCCCACACGCCGAACAGCCCGGGCTCCGTGGCCTTGAGCAGCTGGTACGACAGCCAGGCGTTCTGGCCCGAGTCGCCGTCCACCGCCACCACCTTGGTCACCAGGTAGCCCGCCTCGGCCGCCCTGGGCACCAGCTCGGTGCAGGGCGCAGAGCCGTTCTGCGGCGGGTACAGCACGAAGGGCGCGTTGTCGTTGTCGTCCAGCACCAGCACGCGCACCCGCGCCTGGCTGCTGAGCGCGGGCGAGCCGCGGTCGGCCGCGCGCACGCCGAACTCGAACGCCTGCAGCGCCTCGTAATCCAGGGACCTGAGCGCGAACAGCTGCCCGTTGTCCGCGTTGATGGACACCAGGGAGGCCAGGGGCAGCTGCGGGTCCGCGGGCGGCAGCAGCGAGTAGGTGACCTGGGCGTTGGCGCCCGAGTCCCTGTCCGTGGCGCTCACGCTGCCGATGTGCAGGGCGGGGCTGTTGTTTTCGCGGACGCGCAGGGTGTAGGTGGTTTGGCTGAAGGCGGGGGCGTTGTCGTTGACGTCGGAGACCGTCACGGTTATGCTGTGCTGCGTTTTCAGCCTGGGGGTCCCCAAGTCGGTGACGGTGATGGTGATGTTGTACTCGGCCTGGCTTTCTCTGTCCAGTGGGAGTCCTGCTACCAGAGTGTAGAAATTCTTGAAGGTAGGCTTCAGGAGAAAGGGGAGATCGTCCTCAATTGAGCACACCATCCTCCCGTTGTCCCCAGAATCTTGGTCTCTTACACTGAAAATAGCGACCACCATCTCAGGCGACGAATTTTCTGGTATGGGGCTGGTAAGAGATGTCATGACTATTTCTGGTGGGTTGTCATTCACATCCACAACCTGAACTAAAACTGCTGATTTTCCCGAAAGGCCACCACCATCTGTTGCCTGAATATTTATTGTAAATGACTGAATTAATTCAAAATCCAGAAGCGCTTTTAAGCGGATTTCACCAGAAATTGGATGGATTTCAAATGTTTTCCGTATGTCTCTGGAGACATGGGAAAATGAGTATGATAGTTCTCCATATATTCCCGCATCCAAATCTGTAGCAGACACCCTAACGACCAAGGAGTCTAGAGGGCTGTTTTCTGGTACCTGAACCTCATAGACAGACCTCTCAAACTCTGGAGCATTGTCATTGATATCGAAGACCAAAATACGAACAAGTGTAGTTCCAGACCTGGACGGGGACCCGCCATCCAAAGCTGTTACAATTAATGTAAACTCAGATTCCTTTTCTCGATCCAGAGATTGGTCCAGGAACAGCTCTGGGTATTTTCTTCCATCATCACTGTCTTGTAATTTAAGATGGAAATAAGGATTGGGGCTTAATGTGTAGTTTTGGACACCATTCTTTCCTACATCCAAGTCCTGGGCACTGTCCATTGGAAATGAGGCTCCTGGAGCAGTACCTTCTGAGATTTTCAGAAGTATATGTTTGTCTAGGAATGCAGGGGTATGATCATTTATGTCATTGACCCAAAGCTCAGCCCGAAAAAACTGTAAAGGATTTTCAAATAATACCTGGAAATGCAATATGCATGGTTCTGTGAGATGGCAAAGTGCCTCCCGGTCCAGTTGTTCATTTAAGAGCAAGTTGCCAGTCTGCTGATCCAACTGTAAATATGGTTTATGGTCATCAAAGATGACTCTTGCCCCCCGTGCAACCAAGTCTTCAACACCCAAACCTGTATCTTTCACCACATTGGCTATAAAGGAGCCAATTTCCATTTCCTCTGATACAGAATAGCGCCAGGGCTCTGAACACACCAAAGACCCTCCCAGGAAAACAAAGAAAAGCAGCACTTGCCTTATCTGCTGAGGGCACCTCTCTCCTGACTCCATGGCTCCTTAGCCAAACGTCTTTTTGCAGAAATGTTTCAACTCAGTCGCAAACAGCTCCTAAATTGCTCCTCTCATCTATCAGCCTGGACCACTGGTAATCTGTGGACTTGTAATCCTGCCACAAAGGTGTTGTTGGTTCCTTAGCTTTCTCTTGAAATCCTCTTTTCCCCCTTCCTGCTTCTCCTGTGCTCTCAGTTCCACTGACTAATGGAGACCAGAGCATTTGATGATACAGAAAAGTCCCCATCTTATCCTGCAGCGCCACCACGCGACTGCAGATTCTCAGGTTTTAAACAGTCAAGTAAGTGTGAGACAAAATATTAATTTATCTTCTGTATTGATTAATTTAAATTACACTTTCTCCTATATTCTTATTTTCTGAGTTGCATTCTTTGTGATATGCGATGCTATTACTATTCAGTCTTTAACAGAATAAACCACAA
Organism: Acinonyx jubatus; assembly: GCF_027475565.1. NCBI lineage: Eukaryota > Metazoa > Chordata > Mammalia > Carnivora > Felidae > Acinonyx > Acinonyx jubatus. The sequence continues at coordinate 115,755,786 of NC_069380.1, read as the reverse complement.
TCTGTTAAGAGCTGGGTGAATACAAAAATCATATGTAAGATATAGCCCCCAATTCAAGTAAGTTATGATCTCTCTTTGAAGACAATGTATAAAATAACTACAAATAGTTAAGTGGATTCATGTAATTGATTTTGTAAGCAGAACGTTCCCAGGAAAATTGGAAAGGAAAGGGAAACCAGAGGCTTTAGTCTTCTTTAGCTATCAGCAAAGTCTCTTAGAAAAGACAATAAGATCATGCATTTGTAACTGAAACTGATACATGCAAATAGTTGCTTTGGGGAGGCTGGGCATGTCAGGTTCAGTAAATAGTACTATTTACTTAGGGATACTCTGTAGGAGACTTACCTGTCAGCAGTAGAAAGTAAATACTCAACAGTAGTTAATAAAGTAAGATATGTCGAGTTTCTGACATTAAAAAGTTGAACAAACTAGATCCAAGTTTAGTTGTGGAAAATAAACCTATTTTGTAGACCCAGGCCTTACAGAGGCATAATTATAAATATTTTACTCATCTATTCATTACTTTGTCGAGCAAATATTTATTGAGCATATAACTTGTGCTAGGAATAGTAGTGAGTATTAGCGATACAGTGGTAAGCAGACAGACATAGTTCCTGTCCTGAAAGATGGAGGCAGAAAAGTGATTACACATTTAAAAAAAGAACATAATGAATACCATGATAGCAAAAGTTCATATGCTATTGTTAATGACATAGATAAGGGTCATCTGACCAGAATTTGGAAATACAGGAAACACTTTCCTGGAACAAAAATTGGGGGTTAAGTAAAATTTCCAGACAATTTCAAAAAACACTTGTACAAATCTGAGATGACAGAACTGTTTTGGAATAACTAAAATAGGATCAATATGGCTGAGCCATAGAGCAAGAGGAAAGAAATGAGAACTGAGACTGGAGAGATAAGCAAATATTTTGTAAGCCCTGCCAAGGCATTTGGACTCTACATCAGTGGAAATGCAATGTTTTAAAGGCTTTTAAATATAAAAGGAGATGATATTAACCTCAACTAGAAATGCAATAATAAGATTGAATTAAAAAGATGACAAGGGACGCCTGGATGGCTCAGTCGGTTAAGCATCCAACTTCGGCTCAGGTCATGATCCCATGGTTCCGGAGTTTGAGCCCAGTGCAGAGCCTGCTTTGGATCTTCTGTCTCCCTCTCTGTCTGCCCCCTCCCTCTCTCAAAAATAAGCATTTTAAAAAATGATAACTTTACAGGATGTGTGACAGATTTAAACATGGAGGAGGTCTGATAAGAAAAAGTGAAGTAAATGTACCTTTTTTCAGGTTTAGGGAATGGAGTGAATGTCGGTGCTATTAACTGATAGAAAAAAACAGGAAGAGGAGAAGAAAGGAACAGGTATAGAGTTGGAGGTAATGTTTAGGTTTGAGGAAGGAAAAATTTTAATTTAAAACATGTTGAGTTTGAATTATCCATAGAGCATCCCATATAAATAGTTCTATAAATGATCCTACATTATATAAATAAAGTTGAGAAGAGACGTTTGAGGGGTAGAAGCTAATTTGGGGTTTATTGGTATAAATAGTGATTGCAGCCCTTAAAGAATGTAAGCTGTACATTAGGAGTGTGCTTGATTTTGTGATTTCAGAGATGATGTAGTTCTGAGAGACTACCGTCTCCAGAAAGTGACCATGATCTTAGGTGACTAAGACTAGACTAGAAATGAATGTCACCAGAAACGAAGACGGCTAGAAGAGAGGTCAGACTCCTGGACTTGAAATTGTGGCAAGGAATGGACAGAGGAAAACTGTAAGAAGTTATATTTGAGAAATCAAATGTCTTTACGCCACCTCTCTCCTATGATCTTGTTTAATTTTTTAGTTTATTTATTTTGAGAGAGAGAGAGAGTTCAAGCAGGAGAGGGACAGAGAAAGAGTTAGAGATAGAACCCCAGGCAGGCTCCAGGACAGTGTGTGGAGTCCAGAGTCTAACTAGGGGCTTGAGGGTAGGTCTTGAATCCACAAGCCAGGATATCATGACCTGAGCTGAAATCAGTAGTCCCTCGGCCAACCGACTGAGCCACCCAGGTGCCCCCCCCATCTTGTTTAATTTAAACCCAAACTGATCTCTCTCATTTGATTCTCATTGAATGACTCTTATGTGCAAAGACTGTTAAGGCAGAAGATTTGCTAATCTCTTTCAGCATATTGAAGATATCTTACTTTTAGTTTTCAGTGCCACAGTTTAGAGATTGTCAACATGGAACATAGTTGTCTGTCTAACTGTCATGTATTTAAAGATTACATGTCTTTTCCCTATGCGTTTTCATTTTTATATATATTTTTTAATTTATGCAATCTCTATATATCTTATATATATATATTATATATATATATAATATATATATATAAATTTTTTACGTGGGCTCCACACCCAACGTGGGGCTTGAATTCACAACCCTAAGATTAAGAGTCATGTGCTCCACCAATGAACCAGCCAGACATCCCTACAATATTTTTCAAATATTGCTTCTGATCCTATCTTAAACCTTTTTAGCTGTCCTATGTTTCTAACCATATCCTCCATATTTTTCATCTTCTGAACTCTCTGAGCTATATGCTAGATAAATTATATTCTGACCTATCTTTCACTTCTCAAATTATTCATCTGGTAATATCTACTTTCCTAATAAACCTTTTATTGAGTTTTGATTGAATTTAAATTTTGGTTATATATTTCAGATATAGGATTTCTATTTGGTTCTTTAATAATCTGTCACATTTCTTATTCCCTATACATCTTCAAGTATAACCTTTAAGTGTTCAGTATATTATTAGATTATGTCTGCTAATCAAAATGTTTGAGGTATACTTCTGTGTTCTGTTTTTTTTCTGCTGGCTCTCACTCATGGTGTCATTTTTCCTTGTGTATGCAGGTATCTTTGTTCAAGTTAGGAATGGAAAACTTATTTATATGAATGTTTTTAGCCTTAGGATGAGCTTTCTTACATAGAAGGTCTGCTTTTGGTTCCATCAGGATCTGGAAGCACTACTTGTCAACAACCACTAACAAGTTCAGAGCTGAATTTCCACACAAGGACTTGCCCATTTCCAGTTTACTTTCATCTCAAAGGTATATCTCTTAGGGATCCATTTGTATTAATGCAGAACTCTTCTATAAACTTCTCACTTTGTTATGCTTTGATTTCCTCCCTTATTATATAAACCATCAAAATATAAACCTTATTATATAAACCTCCCTTATTATATAAACACTTTCCAGGATTCTATAGATTCCAGGGAAAAGGTAGTTTTAGGTTCATTTATCTCCTTGGATTACCCTTAGACATTAATTGTGACCTGATAATATATTAGTGTCTTATTAGCTAATTTTTTTCAGTGGAAGCATTGATCTACATAATCTATACCATCCTTATGAACAATAAGTCTCAAGGATATTATTATGTCTCAGAGTTACAACTCTTAGCTTCCTAGAGTATGGGCAATTAACCTCAGGAAGATAGAGAAATAATATGCATTTTTTACCAACTTCAACTAATCAATACTAAATCAACTCTATAATGCTGCAATCAATTAAAACAATCTCTTGGAAGACACAATCTCTGTCATTGACATTGGTATATCTCCCACTTCTGTGTCCCTTATTCTGCTTTAAACACATCTTCTTTCCTGCATTTCTTCCATATTTCTCTCCCTCCAATATGCTTATTTATATATTTATAAATATATAAGATATTATGTATTACATAGATATGTATGGCACTGTGCCATAAATTTCAGTATCTTTCTTCCTTTCAAAATATCTGGGGGGGGGTGCCTTGGTGGCTCAGTCAGTTAAGTGTCTGACTCTTGATTTTGGCACAGGTCATGATCTCATGGTTCATGAGATAAGCCCCACGTCAAGGCCTGCATTGGCAACTCAGAACCTGCTTGGGATTCTCTCTCTGCCCCTCCCTGACTCATGCTGCCTCTGTTTCTCTCAAAACAAATAAATAAAAATAAACGTTAAAGTATTTGGCATTTAGGGGTGCCTGGGTGGCTCATTCGGTTAAGCGTCCAACCTCAGCTCAGGTCATGATCTCGCAGTTCGTGGGTTCGAGCCCTGCATCAGGCTCTGCGCTGACAACTCAGAGCCTGGAAGCCTGCTTCAGATTCTGTGTTTCCCTCTCTCTCTGCCCCTCTCCCGCTCACGCTCTCTCTCTCTCTCTCTCAAAAATAAAATAAACACTAAAAAAACTAATAAAATAAAAAATAAAATATCCTTCAGAAACCTTTTCCACATTTCATTTATCAGTTGTTTCACTGATGGATATGTAGGATTGACTCCTATTCTTGGGATTGATTCCCAAGATGAACATTCTTATATATATCATTTGTGAATCCGTGAAAGAAATTTTCTGGCTTATACCTCTTAAACTTATAACATTGTGTGTCAACTATACTTCAATTAAAAATTAAAGAATTTTCTGTCTTATTTACCCGAAGTAGAATTCCTGAATCAGAGGGTACATTCATTCTAAATTTCATTAAGTACTATGAAAATCTCTCAAAGTGGGCTGTACATGTGATTTCCTGTTGTTCCACTTGATATTATGCAAATTTCTCATTTTTACGCATGCAATGGGTGTAAACTAGTGTCTTATTGTAGTATGTTTTTTCACCAACTAATGAGGTCAAGCATCATTTCAAGTTCTTTTCAGGCTTAGGTTTCCCTTTTTAAAATTTCTTTTCCCTTTATCCTTTAAAAAATCTTATTGTCTCTCGACTTTTTGATTTTTGCTTATCTGCAACAATTATTTGAATAATCTGAATATTAATCCTTCTCAGGTAAACTGCTGCAAGTAGCTTCTACCTGTCTTTTATCTTGCCTATGCTGTCCTCTAGTTCTGAGATAGAAATATTTGTCAACTTTCATCTTTATTTTGTACTTTTAAAGCCTTGTTTAAGAAATTCAAACTAATAGTATGGTCATAAATATATTTTTACCTAGATTTATTACATTTCCTCAATTAAAATACTTTAAATTCACCTCTTAGATCCATATAAAGTTTATTCTTATATGACATGAGATCAGGATTTTCTTTATATAGTGACCCAATTTTCCCAATAACATTTTCTAAGTAATATGACTTGCTCCTACCTCCTAGTGATTTTAACACCTCCCCTATTACAACCAAGTTCTCTTAATCAAACTCAACATGGCCAAAAATAAATAATCCAGTTAAGAATTAGCAGAAGACATGAACAGAAATTTCTCCAAATAAGACATACAAATAGCTAAGACACATGAAAAGATGGTCAACATGACTCATCATCAGGGAAAAACAAGTCAAAACTGCAATGAGATACTACCTCCCATCTGTCAGAATGGCTAAAATTAACAACTCAGGAAACAATAGAAGTTGGCAAGGATGGAGAGAAAAGGGAACCCTCTTACAGGGTTGGTGGGAACATGACCTGGTACAGCTACTCTGGAAAATAGTGTGAGGGTTCCTCAGAAAATTAAAGATAGAACTACCCTATAACTCAGCAATTGCACTGCTAGGTATTTATCCAAAGGATACAAAACTACTGATCCAAAGGAGCACATACACCCCAATGTTTATAGCAGCACTATGAACAATAGCCAAATTATGGAAAGAGCCCAAATGTCCATTGACTTATGAATGGATAAAGAAGATGTGCAATATTACACAACTATCAAAAGAATAAAATCTTGCCATTTGCAAAGATGTGGATGGAGCTAGAGTGTATTATGCTAAGCAAAATAAGTCAGTCACAGAAAGACAAATACTATGATTTCACTCACATGTGGAATTTAAGAAACAAAAACTGATGAACATAGGGGAAGGGAAGGAAAAATAAAAGAAGATAAAAACAGAGAGGGAGGCAAACCATAAAAGACTCTTAAATATAGAGAACAAACTGATGAAGGTTGCTGGAGGGGAGGTGGGTGAGGATAAGGGCTAAATGGGCAATGGGCATTAAGGAGGCCACTTGTTGGGATGAGTACTGGGTAACAACATGTAAGTGATGAATCACTAAATTCTACTCCTGAAACCAATACTACAGTATATGTTAACTAACTTGAATTTAAATAAAAAATCTTGGAATTAAAAAAAAAAGAGACCAGGTTCTCATATAAAACGATCTGACCCTGGATTCTATTCTCTTGTACTCTATCTGGTAGTCTACAAATTTGTTCCCACATTATTCAAATAGGTTATTCTGTTCTTATCTATTCTTATTAGTGTGTAAGAAGCATAAGATTTACTTCTTATGGGTCTGAGGGATTAAGAGGACCCAAACATTGTTTTTCAAGATTTTACTGTTTAAATATCTATTTATATGAAATTCTCACAACTAGTAAATACCTATTACAACACAAAATAAGTAAAAATTTAATGAAGGAAAGAAAAAAATTCCTAAGGAAATTGGTATTTGTTTCACCCATTTCACAATGTCAAATTCCATTTTATTAGACCATCTAGTCTATAATATCTAATTTTAAGAGAGAAATTACAACAATGTAAGCTACACTAGCTCTATATCCACATTGCATTATAGCTATGAAAATCTCTACCTATAATCTTCCATTAAACTGTCTACTCTATATTAGAGACATAATCTGTAATACCATGAGATATCTATAAACCATAAATACAGACGCATTCCTTCTTTGTGGATATCTGAGAGAGACCACAAAGTATTAAAGATTTTTTATATTTACTCTTACAAATCAATAGAAAAGCGAACCTCATTCATTTCTTTAACAGTTTGAATATTCATTTCAATTTCTTAAGAAGTTTCTGTCTGTACTCTTCTGAAGGAGAGTTATTATCATACCCAGGATGATACCATGACCTATATTCTAGTTAAATCATAAAATATAAAAAATAAATTTAAACTAGCAAACATGGTATTTAAGAAAACAAAACAGTGACATCAAGGCCCACAGCATTATAAGGCTCCTTCCCCACAACAGCTTAACAAGAACAACAAAGGAAACTTACTTAAGAAATCAATAATTTTCAATGTGGTCACTTTTATTTTGTCATAAAGTGAATTCTTGAAAAACACTACAAAAAGCAAGCAAATAAGGTACCCTAGGTACTGAATATGGAGGAGTATCATTTTTTAAACTTTATGATGAAACTTTGCAAAGTGAATAGTGCAATAAAATCCAATATGCTTCCACCCAGATCCAACAGCACTTATTTTTTCTTTATGATTTAATGTAATGTTTAGTAGTCAATCACATATATAGGGGCATTCACTCTTAATACATCAGTTTGTACCTCCAAATAATTCGTAACATTATCTTGCAAAATAACACCATTATCAAAACAAAAAATTACTAATAACTCTGTTAATATAACATTTATGACCAAATAAGTGTAAAAAAACAGAAAACACAGATTATATTTCCATTTCATTATGACCACTAATAAAGATTTTCAAAGCAACTATAAGGAGAGCGCAAGAAGTGATAGTACATGCAACTATAGTACAGCCTAATATTCATTATAGACTGGCAAAAAGTATCCACAGATTGTCAAGAAAAACAAAAGATTCAAAGTTTAAAGTAATTTTATTGAATGTTGAATCCAAAGCTATTCCTAAAGTTCTCATTTCCCCCTATATTCCTACCAGTGTCAGGAACTGGAAGGCTGGGGATAATTGGCTTCAGAAATTTAAACTCATTGGACCCCGAGTCTCCCGTCAGACACACCTCATACTGGTAGCTCTGCGACAAGGTCCCCGTGCCGCTGACGTCCACCAAGTGGCCCGGAAAGTGGCCCTCGGGCCCCGAGCAGCGACCCGCAGACGCCGCCCGGCTCCGCCTGCACAGCCGCACCGCCACGAACACCAGCACCGAGAACAGGAAGAGCGAAGACACGGACGCCAAGGCGACGACCAAGTAGACGGTGAGCGGGTCGGCCCGCGCCTCGGCCGCCACCTCCGGGAGCGGCAGGTAGGGCTGCGAGAAGCCGTCCACCAGCAGCACGTGCAGCGTGACGCTGGCCGAGCGCGGCGGCTCGCCATTGTCCCTGACCAGCACCACCAGCCTGTGCTTGACGGCGTCGCGCTCGCTCAGCAGCCGGGCCGTGCGCACCTCGCCGTTGTGCGCCCACACGCCGAACAGCCCGGGCTCCGTGGCCTTGAGCAGCTGGTACGACAGCCAGGCGTTCTGGCCCGAGTCGCCGTCCACCGCCACCACCTTGGTCACCAGGTAGCCCGCCTCGGCCGCCCTGGGCACCAGCTCGGTGCAGGGCGCAGAGCCGTTCTGCGGCGGGTACAGCACGAAGGGCGCGTTGTCGTTGTCGTCCAGCACCAGCACGCGCACCCGCGCCTGGCTGCTGAGCGCGGGCGAGCCGCGGTCGGCCGCGCGCACGCCGAACTCGAACGCCTGCAGCGCCTCGTAATCCAGGGACCTGAGCGCGAACAGCTGCCCGTTGTCCGCGTTGATGGACACCAGGGAGGCCAGGGGCAGCTGCGGGTCCGCGGGCGGCAGCAGCGAGTAGGTGACCTGGGCGTTGGCGCCCGAGTCCCTGTCCGTGGCGCTCACGCTGCCGATGTGCAGGGCGGGGCTGTTGTTTTCGCGGACGCGCAGGGTGTAGGTGGTTTGGCTGAAGGCGGGGGCGTTGTCGTTGACGTCGGAGACCGTCACGGTTATGTTGTGCTGCGTTTTCAGCCTGGGGGTCCCTAAGTCGGTGACGGTGATGGTGATGTTGTACTCAGATCTTGTCTCTCTGTCCAGTGCTTTTTCCGAAACTAGAGTGAAAAAGTTCTTGAAGGTTGGTTTCAGAAAAAAAGGGAGCTCGTCTTGAATAGAGCAAACCATCCTCCCATTGTCCCCGGCGTCTTGGTCTCGGACGCTGAAAAGAGCAACCAGAGTCTCTGAGGCGTTCTCTGGAATTGTCTTTGTAAATGATGAGATGGTCACTTCTGGTGGATTATCATTTATATCTACTACTTTAACCAGAAGACTGCATTCTTCTGAAAGACCCCCACCATCTGTTGCCTGAATATTTATAGTGTAGAACTGTATTACTTCAAAATCCAGGCATGATCTCAAGTGAACCTCCCCAGATATTGGATTGATTTCAAATGTTTTACGAATATCTTCTGATGCATGCAAAAATGTGTATGATATTTTCCCATAATTTCCTGAATCCATATCCTTAGCAGAAATGGTGATAATCCAGGAGCCAGCAGGTGTGTCCTCCAGGACATGTACTTCATAGAGCCTCTGAGCAAACTCAGGGGCATTGTCATTGATGTCCAAGACCTTGATGAGAACCAAAGTTGTTCCAGTCCTGGGTGGAGATCCACCATCCAGTGCTATGAGTGTTAATGTGAGCTCAGGCTCCTCCTCATGATCTAATGCTCTGTCCAGGACCAGTTCTGGGTATATCTTTCCATCACCACTGTCTCGAATTTTAATGTAGAAATGAGAATTAGGGCTAAGTGTGTAGTTTTGGAGACTGTTGGTTCCTACATCCAAATCTTGGGCACTCTCCATTAGGAATGTGGTTCCACTACTGGTACTTTCTGATATTTTAATAAGTATTTCCTTGTCTAGAAACATAGGGGAGTGATCATTTATGTCTTTGACATGCAGCTCACCCCGAAAAAACTCTAAAGGATTTTCCAATACCATCTGAAAATGTAGCACACACGGCTCGGTGAAGCCACAGAGCTCTTCTCGGTCCAGTTTCTCATTTAGGAGCAAATCCCCCGTCAGTAAATCAAGTTGTAAGTGCTTTTCATTATCATCAGACACTACCCGGGCCTCCCGTGAAGACAGCTCCTCCACCCCAAGCCCTAGATCCCTTGCAAGATTTGCCACAAAAGAACCAACTTCTGTTTCCTCTGCCACTGAATATCGCACCGATTCAGGACCCGCCTGAGATAATCCCAGCAAAACAAAGAGAATCAGGACTTGCCTTTTCTGCAGAGCGAGCACCCCTTTGATCTCCATGGCTCCTTCCAGCAACCTCTTTTGTAGAAAAATTTAAGTTCAGCCCTAATTTTGGAAGCTGAAGCTGAATTTTAAAAAATAAGATCCCCCCCCCCCCCGGAGAGTATATAGTCCTCCAGCAGCTTTAGTAGATGAAGCTCCTTTACTCCCTCTCTTCTCAGTGGCTTGGATGTTCTCTGTTCCCTGAATAATGGAGCCCACAGTGTTGTCCATGCACTGATTTCATCTTATCCTACAGCGCCACCATGTGTTTCCATGAATTTTTTTTAAAAATTTTGTTTTCTTTCAACAAATAATTCATGAATACCTCTGGAGTATTTTAAAGCAAATCCCAGACATCATATATCTTTACCTCTAAATACTTCACCAAGTATCTCTAATAGATAAAGGCTTTAAAATATAAATACGATACCACTATTAAAACCAGCAAATTTAGCAATAATTCCTTGATATACTTTATACTCAGTCTGTGTTTGGTATTCCTCATTTTTCTCCAAAATGTTTTTTACTGTTGGTTTGTTTGAATCACGATCCAAACAAAGTCTATACAGGGCATTTAATTAGTGCTGTTTTGAATGCTGACAAGAAGACTCTATTAAAATGTCTTGAACTGAAGGGAGGTTGGGAAGAAAGATGTCCTGAATTGAAGAAATAATATTTTATTTAGGCCATTTCTTGAGAATTTCAAATATATTATCTCCTTTACTCTTGTAAATACTTTTGAATTCAGTTAACTATAGTTAGTAATGTCATTACCTTTTTCTCACATATTTTAAAAATATACATGTGGGGGCACCTGGGTGACTCAGTCAGTTAAGCCTCCAGCTCTTGATTTCAGCTCAGGTCATGATCTCACCGTTTGCAGGATCCAGCCCCCACATCGGGCTCTGCACTGACAGTGTAGAGCCTTCTCAGGATTCTTCCTCTCCCTCTCTCTCTGCCCCTCCCCTGCCTGTGCTCTGTTTCTCTTTCTCAAAATAAATAAATAAACATTTTAAAAAATTTAATTTACATGTAAGAATGTGGAATAAATAAAATAGATTCAGTCCTTGTCTTTATGGAGTTCACTGGCTGAAAATTTGGCAGACACATTATTAAAATATTTCACAATGTATTCATAGGTAAAGAGTAATAGAGAAATACCTAGAAGGGCCATCTTGTACCTAGGAGGCAGCATAGCATATGAACATGGATTCTGGAACCAAAATATTTACATTTGAATCCTACTTCTACCATTCAATATCTTCAGTCTTAGACAAGTAATGTACCTCTGTTTCCTTACCTGTAAAATAGGGGTGATAATGGTATTTACCTCCTAGGATTATTATAGTAGGAATCAAATGAATTAATATTTACAAAATTGCTAGTAAGTGCTAGTTAAGTACCTACTAAAAAATAAAATCTAGCCCAGATTTTTGAGCATCAGTGAAAGCTTTCCTAAGGTAGTAAACTATAAGTTGTGATCTGAAGGAGCTAGCCAGGAGAAGGAGTGTTTCTGGCAGACCTTTTGAAGAACAGAAAGAAGTTAAATATGCCCTGAACTTTAAACCATAGAAGGGGATAATTTAAAAATGAGACTGGGGGGAGCACTGGGTGTTGTATGTAAGCGATGAATCATGGGAATCTACCCCCCAACCCCCGCAAACCAAGAGCACACTGTATACGCTGTTTGTTAGCTTGATAATAAATTATATTTAAAATATAAAGGAAACTGATACTAAATGTTTTTGTTCCCCCAAATTCACATGTTTAAACCTAATCCCCAGTATGATGTTATTTGGAGAGGTAAGGCCATTGGGAGGTGATTTGGTCATTAGGTTGGAGCTCTCATGGGTGGGATTAGTGACCTTATAAAAGAGATCCTAGAGAGCTCCCTTGTGAGGACGCAGCAAGAAGAGAACCACTAGGAAGTGGACTCACCAGACATAGAATCTGCTTACACCCTGACCTTGGACTTCCCAGCCTCCATAACTGTGAGAAATAAATGTTTGTTGTTTAAAAAAAAAAGGGAGACTGGCGGGGGTGGGGGGAGTGGGGTGAGGACACAAGTTATTATATAGGATATAGCATGAATTTAAAATTTTATCCTATGGAAAATTATAACACAATGTAGAGTTTTAAACATTTGATTAACATGATTGCATCTGCATTTTTGAAAAATCAGTTTGAAGGAAGTATAGAGAATCAATTTCAGGAGGAATGACTGGAATCAGAGACACCAGTTAGGAGATGGTGGCAGCCTGTTTAAAAGTAATGCTGGTGTGGATGGAGAGAAGAGGGATGCTTAGAAAGATACTTAGGATCTGGTCACTGATAGGTTGCATGTGGAGAAAAAAAAGGAAAGAATCAAGGATGATTAACACACTTCTGGACTTGGCAACTGGTTAGTTGTGTCATTCCCTAAGACAGAGAACACTGAAGAACAAAAAAGACTGAAGTGGAAAAAGCTGAAGTCAATTTTGTACATGCCGATACTAACATGAATGCCTTGGGAGATATGTGTAAGTGTTCGCACATGCATGTCCCTATGTGGAGCTGTATGTAATTATATATAGAATATAAACTGGGGTAGATATGGACTTTGGGTTTCACCAGCATGTATATGGTGATTGAAACCATGAGAATTCTAAGATAATCAAGCAAAAGTATGTCAGGTAACAACAGAAGAGGCAAAAGTCTGAAAAAAACACCTTCATTAGAGGAGAGGGGAAATAAAGTATCTTTTAAAAGACAAAGACAGCTCAGAGTTGAGAATCATGAAACCAAAAGCAAATAGCATTTCAAGGATATGAGGAAGATCAATGGTAGCAAATGCTTCAGTAAACTCAAGAAAAATGAATGTTGAAATGATTCCTTGGATTAAGAAGATGGTCATTGTGGAGGATTCTAATAGATGTCTGCCAAAACCTGTTCCCTTTATAGAACAGGGAACCTGTTCCCCGTACCCAAGCACATTGGGTATTCATAGTTGCCAGTCCCAGTCTCCCTTGTAGTTAGGCATGGCCAATTGAATTAAGTTCTCACTGGGGCACCTGGGTGGCGCAGTCGGTTAAGCGTCCGACTTCAGTCACGTCACGATCTCGCGGTCCGTGAGTTCGAGCCCCGCGTCAGGCTCTGGGCTGATGGCTCAGAGCCTGGAGCCTGTTTCTGATTCTGTGTCTCCCTCTCTCTCTGCCCCTCCCCCGTTCATGCTCTGTCTCTCTCTGTCCCAAAAATAAATAAAAACGTTAAAAGAAAAAAATTTAAAAAAAAAGAATTAAGTTCTCACTAACATTGTGAATAGAATTTTTGTTTGCCACTCCTAGGTCTAGAATAGAAGACATCTGGATGTGTTTCCTCCCTCCCAGCCAACTAGAACCTAGATGTGGCAGTGACTCAGCTACAGTCATGCAGATTATGACATTGCAGTAGGAAATGTAGGAGCAATTACTTGGAACAAAGGACTGTAATGAGCAAAGCTGCCTCGTATACCTAGTCATTTACACTTGAACTGTTTTAAGGAGATACACACTTTTACAAGCCACTATGTAATTGTACTGCTTTGTTCAGCAACATAACCTTATCTAACTTGTACCGAAATCTTCAATCACTTTTACTGTAGCGGTTTAGAATGGTCACAATGAAAATCAGACTGTACTTGGTTGAAAAGAGAGAAGGATAAGGAAGTAAAGATGACAATCCTTTCAAATTTAGCTCCAAAGAAAAAAATTGATAGTCTCTGGAGGAGTCTTGAGACTCAGTAGGGTTTTTTTTTAAACCTAGGGAAATTTGAACTTATTTAAAATGCTGATTTGTAGTATTCAATAGAGAGGGAGAAAAGAGAAGACTTAATCAAAGTGAAGCCCCTAGTAGGTGGTTAAAGATAGGATCCAGAAAACAAATGAAGGGATTGGACTTGGGTAGAAGGTCATTATAAGTACCGATGCTATCCAGTGTGAGGTTTGGGGCCAGAAATTTAAGAGAATTCCTATCTGATAGATTCTATTTTCTTGGTAAGGTATTAAGCAAGTTATCTGCTGAAAGGGGTGGGTAAGTAAGTAGTAGAGTGAGAAATTTAAAGTAAGATAACTAGGTTTGAAGTAGTTGTTATGAAGAATAGAAGAGAAAACTGATTAGGAAAATATAAAATGATTTCTTGGTCTTGAAAGCCCAATTAAGTTTAGATGTGATAAAATTAGTGTGATAGTAGTGATAATTCTCTAACTTTCCACTTGGAGAGTGCAGCATCCCTGACGTGATAGAAGAGGAAGGAGACAATTATATTCATCTGGAGTGGATTTTCATCAGGTGGTTTTTGTGAAGGAAAATTGAACAAGGGAATAGAGAATATGGGCATGAGGATGATTAGAAGTGGTAGACCAGGGAATCAGCTGAACAGGAGAGAAATTAGAACATGAAGGGAGTTAATATATAGTAAAAGCATCATGGAATAAAGATTCTAATAAGGTAAAGACAAGATGTGACAGGAATAGCAGAATGAGAGGGTTAAAGACATAGTGGATTATATTCTCAGAGAGATATCTGAAATTTTTATTTCATATAAAGAACCAATTTGGGGTGGTGGAAAAGTACAGCACATGGCCAGGGCATAAGGATTGAGCCAGAGGAGAGGTGAATATCTAGGGATTGAAAAGCCATGTTGTTAGATTAACCAGTGGACCTGGGAGTGGTAGCAGGACTTGAGGTAGAAAGGAGATGAGCAGAACAAAGTGTTTGTAAGCTAAAATGTCTTTATGTCCTTTCTCATAGTGAATCCCAACGTAAATTTTTACTTGATTTTTATTGGTAACGATTTTCAGGGAAATCATCTCTGGGAGGCTGGGCCATCTCTCACATCTCCGTTTTGTAAGTGACCTTTTCCCCAGTGGACAATGTATAGTCCTTTGATATAAAATTGGCTGATGCAGTTTGAATTCTATGCATTGGCTTAAATTTAACTATAAATGAGTTATTTGATGCATAAGAACAAAATTTGTTTTTAGTTATACCTTTGAAGAGAATTGGTTGGTTGCTTTTATCTGGGCATCTGAGCTCCTGAAGGCCTGGCCACTCTCCATTAGAGTCAGGAAACACATAGTTCTTTTTATAAATACACAAGTCCCAAGTCCTCCTGTTCAGATTTCTGGAAAAACTTGAAGCAAGAAAACCTAGTTTTTTTTTCTGCTCTTGCAACACATTAGATTTTCTGCCTGAGCTATTTGAAATTTTTTAATTTACATTTATTTATTTTTGAGAGAAAGAATGAGACAGAGCATGAGCAGAGGAGGGGCAGAGAGAGGAGACGCAGAATCTGAAGCAGGCTTCAGGCTCTGAACAAGCATTCAGCACAGAGTCTGATGTGGGGCTCAAACCCATGAACTGTGAGATCATGACCTGAGCCTAAGTCAGACACTTAACCGACTGAGCCACCCAAGCGACCCGTGCCTGAGCTATTTGAACTGCACTTTCCCCCTCCCATATTATAGATGACAGAAGGCCCATCTAACTTGGGACACAGGCTGCTAGAACCACTCTCACCACTGCTATTAATAGCATTATTGACATATCACTTACATACCAGAGAGTTTTCCCATTTAAAGTGTACAGTGCAATGGTTTTTAGTATATTTCCAGAGTTGTGCAATTATCACCACAGTCTAATCTCAGAACACCATGCCCTAAAAAGAAACCTGTTACCCTTTAGCCATTCTCCATCCTATACCCTCCCTCCAGCTGTAGGCAACCACTAATCTGCTTTCTGTCCCTATAGATTTCCCTGTTCATAACATATCATACGAATGGGATCATACAATATAGGATATTTTTAAAGTTTATTTATTTATGAGAGAAGGCACAATTTGGGGAGAGGAAGAGAGAGAAGGAGAGAGAATCCCAAGCAGGTTCCATGTTGTCAGCACAGAGCCCAATGTGGGGCTCAAAAACAATGAGATCACGACTTGAGCTAAAGTCAGACACTTAACCAACTGAGCCACCCAGGTACCCCAAGAGAGGAGGTAATCTTAATACTTTACTTTGATTTATAAATTTTTTTATGAATCTTTGTTCTCTATGTAAAGCAGCTTTCATTTAGGGGAGGAAAGAACTTGCTCCTAGTTCCACTTATAAAAATAGGAAATTAGAATTTAATTAGCCTGCAGAAGAAACTTCTGTTCCCTCCATTTATCTTGAATTCAAAGCATTATGAATCAGTTCATGCAGTTCAGAAGAACTGGTAGTGAAATTGTAGCTTTCAGAAAGTGTGAACATTATTTTGGATATGCTAGAGCAAGAGATTCTGCTTCCCGACATTAACTAATACCTAGCCCTGCTAATTGATAAAATAAAGTTTTTTAATTTATTAAAGAGGCAGTTTCTGGCACTGATTCTAGAGGTACTAGAGGTAACAGAACAATCATTTTCCTCACCCTCACCCATTTCATCCTTTCTGTGCCTACTCTCTCTCTCTCACACACTTCCTTTCCTCGATAGCCTCACTCATTTTGTTTCTCTACACTTTCCTTCCACAATGTATAGACTTTGGGCTTATTGATGAGATTCACTGGCAAACTCTTGCCCCAACAATGAAAGCTTTCTCTTCTGTAATGTAGTCACATTACTAAAGCCAAGAGTGGTTTGTTGGTGCCTGTGCTGCATTAGACAAAACTTTCTCTTACAATGTGTTCGAAAAAAAAAATGTTTTGAATTAGAACCTTAAAGGATTATCGTTTGATACTTCTCAATGCTCTCCAAATACTTACATATATCTCTGAGAAAAGTGGTTTTCACACTTTGGATTACAGTCCATTATTAGTAGGGTCATGAAATCACTTTAGTGGATCATAACCATGCTTGAACATTAATGAGAATGGAATAATATGGGCAATTTCAGACTTCATAAAAAATCTAATAATTATTTACAAAACATTTCTTTCTATTATATTTGTATATTACATAATATATACAACATAACTTTTCTGTTGGCCGTCATTTTACATTTAGAAATTAGTACCCAGGAGCACTGGCTGGCTCAGTCGGTAAAGTGTGCAACTCTTGATCTTGAGTCATGAGTTCAAGCCCCACGTTAGGTGTAGAGAGGACTTAAAAATGAATTAAAAAAAAAAGAAATTGGTGCCCAGTGTGTGTGTGTGTGTGTGTGTGTGTGTGTGTGTGTGAGATTCTGGGAGGATACAGAAAGCAAAAATTATAAATATTAGCATACAGTCCACTTTATGCTATACAAATAATTATTCAGATGGAGTCAAGTGGATTCTATTATAGCTTTGTAATATCAACAAGAAATTTGGAAAATTACAACTTCATATTCCAAGACTCTCTGGGTAGCCACAATATTGATATGCTTTCACAATCACTCTCCAGGATGCATGAAGAAGAGATGCTAAAAATTTGGCTCTGGCCCTTTCTAACAAGGTGATTACACTTACAATTCTATTAAGGACATGATTTTTCAGGTGTATTTTAAACAGCAATAAACATTTTTAAATGTTAATATAAATGCAGTGAATTTAAGGAAACAAAAATTACATTTCTGAATAGTAACCATTACTACACCGCAAGAAAAAAATGCAAGAAAGAATGAAGAAATACTTGCACACTTGAAATACTCTGAAAATGGTCTGCTTTATTTTACCATAAGCATAATTGTGGGTGAAAGTTCAAAATTCAACTGGAGAGAGGGTCATGGACAAAAAGTGATTTGGTGTTATAACTTAAGGACGCAAACTCATTACACATTAAGACGCCTTGGATTACAAAATAAATTACCTTCTCATTACAATCACAAAGATAAACATTCTCTTAAAAGTAAAAATGGGTAGAATTTGTGACAGTATAAATGTACACTGAATACAATTTAAAATACACACAAATTAGGGGAAATAGCATTGATTTGGAAGGGGCAACAAAAAAGTGTCATATGTGGAATATAAAAGCTACTTATGTCACTATATATTGAACCCAAAGCTATTGCCGAAGGTAGGATTTTCTTCCGTTTCTTTCCCAGAGCACTGGGGTGGGAGGTTCGGGATAATCGGCTTCAAGAACTTGAATTCATTGGTTCCAGATCCTCCCCGCAGACACACCTCATACTGGTAGCTCTGCGACAGCGTCCCCGCGCCGCTGACGTCCACCAGGTGGCCCGGAAAGTGGCCCTCAGGCCCCGAGCAGCGACCCGCAGACGCCGCCCGGCTCCGCCTGCACAGCCGCACCGCCACGAACACCAGCACCGAGAACAGGAAGAGCGACGACACGGACGCCAAGGCGACGACCAAGTAGACGGTGAGCGGGTCGGCCCGCGCCTCGGCCGCCGCCACCTCCGGGAGCGGCAGGTAGGGCTGCGAGAAGCCGTCCACCAGCAGCACGTGCAGCGTGACGCTGGCCGAGCGCGGCGGCTCGCCATTGTCCCTGACCAGCACCACCAGCCTGTGCTTGACGGCGTCGCGCTCGCTCAGCAGCCGGGCCGTGCGCACCTCGCCGTTGTGCGCCCACACGCCGAACAGCCCGGGCTCCGTGGCCTTGAGCAGCTGGTACGACAGCCAGGCGTTCTGGCCCGAGTCGCCGTCCACCGCCACCACCTTGGTCACCAGGTAGCCCGCCTCGGCCGCCCTGGGCACCAGCTCGGTGCAGGGCGCAGAGCCGTTCTGCGGCGGGTACAGCACGAAGGGCGCGTTGTCGTTGTCGTCCAGCACCAGCACGCGCACCCGCGCCTGGCTGCTGAGCGCGGGCGAGCCGCGGTCGGCCGCGCGCACGCCGAACTCGAACGCCTGCAGCGCCTCGTAATCCAGGGACCTGAGCGCGAACAGCTGCCCGTTGTCCGCGTTGATGGACACCAGGGAGGCCAGGGGCAGCTGCGGGTCCGCGGGCGGCAGCAGCGAGTAGGTGACCTGGGCGTTGGCGCCCGAGTCCCTGTCCGTGGCGCTCACGCTGCCGATGTGCAGGGCGGGGCTGTTGTTTTCGCGGACGCGCAGGGTGTAGGTGGTTTGGCTGAAGGCGGGGGCGTTGTCGTTGACGTCGGAGACCGTCACGGTTATGCTGTGCTGCGTTTTCAGCCTGGGGGTCCCCAAGTCGGTGACGGTGATGGTGATGTTGTACTCGGCCTGGCTCTCTCTATCCAGCATTTTCTCCGTTTCCAAAGTGTAATAATTCTCAACTGAAGATTTTAGCATGAAAGGGAGGTCTTCTGGGATAGAACAAATCATCCTCCCATTGTCCCCAGAGTCTCTGTCTCGGATGCTAAAAACCATAACCACAGTCTCAGGCGAATTTTCTGGGATTGGACTGATAATTGACGATATGGCTATTTCAGGAGCATTGTCATTCACATCCATCACCTGAATTCTGACTGTTGATTTTCCAAAGAGACCTCCCCCATCTGTAGCTTGAATGATTACTGAATATGATTCAATTGTTTCAAAATCCATGGATGCTGTTAAACTGACTTCTCCAGACTTTTGATTAATTTCAAATGTCTTGCGAATATCTTCTGAGGCATGGGAAAAAGAATATGCTATTTCTCCATTTTTTCCTGAGTCTAAATCCCAAGCTGAGACGGTGACAATGAGTGAGCCTAATATGCTATTCTCTGGAATCTTCACCTCATAAAATGGTTGCTCAAACTCGGGAGAGTTGTCATTAATGTCCACAACCACCACCCGGACAGTTGCAGTCCCAGACCTAGGTGGAGACCCACCATCCAGAGCAGTAAGGATGAAACTGAGCTCCGACTGCTCTTCATAATCCAGTGCCTTGTCCAGAACCAACTCTGGGTATTTCCTATTGTCCGGATTGACTCGCATTTTAATGTGGAAATGAGAGTTGGGGCTTATTATGTAGTTCTTCAGAGCATTGATTCCTACATCTAAATCCTTCGCGCTTTCTAGTAAGAACACAGCACCAACAGGACTATTCTCTGGGATTTCTAGGAGCATTTCTTTTTCTAAGAATATGGGAGAGTGGTCATTTATGTCCGTGACCTGGAGCTCAATGCGTAAAAACTGCAAAGGGTTTTTCATTAACACCTGGAAATGCAGCACACAAGGCTCAGTGGAGCCACAGAGCTCCTCGCGGTCTAGCGATTCGCTTAAGAGCAAATCCCCGGTGTTTTTGTCCAGCTGCAAACGGTTTTTGTTATCATTAGAGACCACCTGAGCCCCCCTTGAGACCAGCTCACCCACTTCTACTCCCAGGTCCTTTGCCAAGTTGCCTACAAAGCTCCCACTCTGCATTTCCTCTGCCACAGAAAAGCGCCCAGACTCGGAACCCGCCTGAGATATTCCTAGCAAAACAAAGAGAAGCAGGACTTGCCTTATCTGCAGAGTGTCTGCTCTTCCGTTCTCCATAGCTCCTTTCCTGAAAGCTTCCTGCAGAATCGCTTCAGCTACCCTTCACACTTCTGGGAAATGTGCCTCTGATAATGTCCGTCGAATCTTCGGAGGCCTAAGGATTTTAACCCCGTTGAATAGCTTGTAGTTCGCCCTTTGAAGGTGTGTTCTTTTTGTCTTCCCAACGCTCTGTGCGCACTGGGTAACAGGGTCCAGAACATCATCCAATTCAGTTTCTTTTCCCCCGGCGCGATGTTATCCTGCAGCGCCACCATGCGTCTCCACAGATTTTCAGTTAGATGAAAGCTACCTAAATTCCACTAATATAAATGTCCCTTTAGAAACAAATGTTGTTTTACTCATTGTGTGTAGTGATTAAAAATATATTCTATCTTCCATAAGAATTGTTTTATACTCTTTACAGTTTCTGATGTTGTTAGTATTGTTTTAAAAACAAGATGTGATTCCTGGCCCCCAGAAGTTTGTAGTATTTCTGAGAGGACTGAAAACCTGAAAGAAGACTGCATCATTACTTGGCCTTCTTTCGGTTGTAATGCAAAGGAAAGTATACATGAGTCACTTTGAGAGTCTTCTCAGAGGATATGAAATTGGATAAACTGTAAGATGGAACACAAATAGATAGTTATTATAGTACAAGAAGGCATCTCTGTAGATTTCCTTAACAGCAGTGAACTGTGAACTGGGAGAAAATGAAGTAAAATATTGGGGTGGAACGCATTATGTAAAGTCATAATTTAGTTCCAGCTTCTCATAATTTACCAAAGTATTTAATAAGTACACAAACATGCTAGTTTTGTTTAAAGCAGGCTTACTCCTAAAGCCACCTTCCCTTAGGTTCACAAGATTTATTCCACCTACAACTATGGTCACCTGCTTTCATTTTCCACCCCACAAGAGATTCCCATTCCCAGTCATAGAGCAAAACTTAGTTTTACTCTGATTAGACTAATTAAGATCGTATACCTGCTATTGAAGCAATCATTATTTCATGAGGCAGAGAATTATAACGTGGAGATTTTAGTCTCAGAATCTGAAGACCCATCTTTGGCCTTGCTTTAACTGTCTGGGACCACCTCGGAAGCTTTGGGTGGTCTGAGTCCTAGCCAAAGTGAAAGGTTGCTACATAAGGAGGGAAATTGTTTGGAATAGATGCTATAAATTCAATGATCTCAAAAATGCTCTCAAAAATGGATTAAGGAGGGATCTAAAAAATTTGCATCTAAAAATGTTAAGTTCAAATTACATTTAAAAAATGTAAGATAGATACGTTATTGAAAAATTGACCACTACAAGGGTAGAAATAGAAAAGTAGGTGGGTTGACTACTCTTAGTTATTCTCCCTCCTTTAAAAATACTCACTAAGGGGCTCCTGGGTGGCTCAGTCAGTCAAGCATCCTATTTCTGTGAGTTTGAGCCTCAAATCTCTGCTGTCGGTGCAGAGCCTGCTTCAGATCCTGTCCCCCCCCCCGCCCTTTCCCCAATTGTACTCTCTTTCAAAAATAAACAAACATAAAACCCATAAAATACTAACTAAAATGACAGAAAAGAGGAAAAGTGGTATGAACACATAAAGACTAAGAATGCACAAGTGAACACCCAAAATTTTGATGACAGAGGCTGAAAGAAGAGCAATTGAGTTAGCAGTTCTAAGAAACATGTTAAGTGCCTGCATTGGAAATGTTCATACAAGACTAGTGGGTTTGTCCTACAGTATTCCATTTAGGTACAAGATTTAGAGGAACCATGTGTAAGAAAGCTGAAGTCAGTTAAGAACTAAAAAGGAAAGTTGGATAGTCCAACCATTTCATCAGCCTATATAGACAGGAAAGTATCTCAGAGGCAGAGAATGGGAAGTTACTTCTTTGGAGAAATTAAATGGGATGACCCCTAGTTTCGGAGACCTTAGGCAAAGCTGAGTAAAAGTTGAAGCGTGAAACTAAAAATAGGGAGGTGAAGCAAAACTTTGCATCCTGAATGATGAAATTTCCAGATCACCCTTATCATGCAATACTCTCCAATTGTAGCACACAGGGTATATACCTGATCTCCTGTCTAACTTTCCTTCACACAGCAGATATTGTAGAATTCTAACCTGGAGAATATGAAAAGCTTAGATAAAGATTTACACATAATGCGGCGCCTAGCTGGCTCAGTCAGTAAAGCATACAACTCTTGGTCTCTGGGCTGTGAGTTCAAGTCCCACATGAGATGTGGAGATTACTTAAAAATTAAAAAAATCTTATAAAAAACCATTTACACATACTAATATTTGGAAGGGTCTCCCAAGATAATAGTCTTATCCTAGCATGGTTACATTAGAGTGAAGTCCTACCATCAACAGGCCTCACGCACTCACAAAGAGCTGAGAGGATGGTATCTCTTCGTCCTTCCATCCAAACTTCCTTCCTTCCTTTCCTTTCCTTTCCTTTCTTCCTTCTTTCCTTCTTTCCTTCCTTCCTTCCTTCCTTCCTTCCTTCCTTCCTTCCTTCCTTCCTTCCTTCCTTCCTTCCTTCCTTCCTTTGTCTCTCTGTCTCTGTCTCTCTTTCTCTCTTTCACTGATGCTGGGATGGGCTCAGTCCCACAACCGTGAGATCATAACCTAAGCCAAAATTGAGAGTCAGAGGCTAAGCCATCTGAGTGACACAGGAGCCCCTCTCATCACTCTTAAATATGAGAGCATCATCCTTCTTTAAAGTTTATTTATTTATTTTGAGATAGAAAGAGCACAAATGGGGTAGGGACAAAGAGAGAGGGGAGAAAGAGAATCCCAAGCAGGTTCCACACTGTCAGCACAGAGCCTGATGGGGGGTTTGAACTCATGAACCATGTGAGATCATGACCTGAGCCAAAATCAAGAAGAGTTCGATGATTAACCTACTGAGCCACCCAGGCGCCCCTGAGAATATCATTCTTAATAATGAAAAGATAGCCCAGGACCACAAGAAATTTGAAGAAATACCTATGACATGACATAGCAAGGTCAAACCACCATCTCCAAAAACAAAAACAAAAACAAGAGGAAATAGACATAATAGAGAAAACAGAAGAAAGTCTTTAAAAATGTCTAATATCCCCAGAGTAGTAAAATCTCATAAGAGCTAACACTTACTGAAAATTTGCTCTGTGATATCCATTGTTCTAAGTGACACATATGCTTTTATTCATTTAATATTAACAGTAACTTCATGAAGTATGTGTTCTTACTATAAGATTGAGAATAGATTATGACTTAAGTCCCCCTTACTAACTATATAACCTTGGATAAGTTCTTAACTTCCCTGTAACTCACTCTCATTTTAATAATGGATGTAACGGTTTCTACTGCATAATGCATTTTGTATATAATGTATTTTAAAGGAATAAATTAATTATAGATGAGAGAAGATAATACATTTACATATCTACAAAAGGATCCTATGCAAAACACTCAGAGAACCAAAAGAGCTATTAAAAATATAGTCAGCCAAAAAGAAAAACTTAAATATAAAGGTTGGATTATAAAATAAATTGTCCAAAAAAGTAGAGCAACAGACAGAGAAAATAAGGAAAAAATTTAGTGTCTTAGAGTATCAATCTAGAAGATCCACTATTTAACTAACGAAATTCTGGATAAAGTGAGAATGTAGAAAATTCAAGGGAGAACTTATTATCAAAAGCATAACAGGAAAATTTCTCAGAACTGGAAGTGAGAGTTTAAATGTTAATAGAGTACACCCCTGTGACCAGATAAATAGATAAGTGATAATAGAGTATTTTCAGAATATGAAGAAAAAGTTTCCGATTCTTCCAGAATGAAAAACTAGTGGTGACATTAAAAGAGATCAGAATTAGAAGGGACTCAGTATTCTGAACAGGAACTCTAATTGCAATCAGTAAAAAGAACACTGCTTTCAAAATGTGAGGGAAAATTATTTTCAACTTAGAATTTTACACCCAAAGTACCACTCAAAAGAAAAACAAGAGTGCTTTACTAAGCAAATTTTCAAAAACTTTCACCTCTTCTGAATCATTTTTATGAAACTAGTGAGAGATGTGTGTTAGTTAAGTAAGGAATACACTAATAAAAAAGAATATATTGGATCCTGTAAAAGGGGACCAACACAAGAAAGTAATAAAGGAAAAAGTTCTAGGGCGACAACCATTAGAACAACCAATGTTGGAAAAAATTAACAAAACTAAAAGGCAACCTAAGTGATGGGAGAAGATATTTGCAAATGACATATCTGATAAAGGGTTAGTATCCAAAATATATAAAGAACTTATACAACTCAACCCCCCCCAAAAAAAAAAACAGTTTAAAAAGGGGCAGAAGACTGAATAGATATTTTTCCAAAGAAGACATTCAGATGGACAACAGACACCTGAAAAGACGCTCACCATCATTCATCATTGGGGAAACATAAATCAAAAGTACTGTGAAATATCACCTCATACCAGCCAGAATGGCTAAAATTAACAAGACAAACAACAGGTGTTGGTGAAGACACAGGGAAAAGAGAACCATCTTACACTGTTGGTGGGAATGTACACTGGTGCAGACACTCTAGAAAACAGTGTGGAAGTTTCTAAAAAAGTTAAAAATAGAACCACCTTATGATCCAACAATTGCACTAGTGGGTATTTATCCAATGAATACACAAATACTAATTTGAAGGGATACATGCAGTCTCATATTTATAGCAGCATTATCAACAATAGCTTAATTATGGAAAGAGCCCAAGTGTCCACTGACTGATGAATGGATAAAGTAAGATGTATGTGTGTATGTATATATGGAATGGAATATTACTCAGCCATAAAAAGAGTGGAATCTTGTCACTTGCAACCACATGGATGGAGCTAAAGAGTATTACGCTAAGCGAAATAAGTCAGAGAAAGACAAATACCATATGATTTCACTTGTAAGTGGAATTTAAGAAAACAAATGATCATAGGAGAAAAAAAACAAAAAACAAACTCTTAACTATAGAGAACAAACCAATGGTTACCAGAGGGGAGATGGGTGGGGGATGGGTGAAATAAGTGATGAGGATTAAGAAGGGCACTTGTACCAATGAGCACTGGGTGTTGGATGGAAACACTGAATCATTAAATTTTACATCTGAAACTAATATTTACTCTGTATGTTAACTAACCAGAATTTAAATAAAAACTAAAAATAAAAAAAAAGAACAACCAATGTTAATGAATCAGAGATACAAAAGGTTCTGGGTGAAAGATCTAAAATAAATTGATAGGTATCTGGCATTTTTTAATATTTAAGAGAATTATTGTTATTGAAATGAGACTTAATGTGAAAAATCAATAATAGTAAATAGAAAATGATGCAAGTAAAAACAAGGATCAACTCTAGGAATTAAGTTTTTCAAGAAAAGAAATGTAATCATTACACTAATGTGTATTTTGAAGTAATTTTTGCAATATACATAAAAACTACTAGTTTAACCTAAAAAAATGACAGCTCTATTGGGAGAACAGGAGAAAGGGCACATGCAATGTTGTATGTGTATTAGTTGGAAAGGAAGGAAGTGAAATCGTCTTTTGTCATATGAAGGAGTGATTAAAGTATAAAACTGTTAAGATACAGTGGCATAAACATATTACTTCAAAAGATGATCAATTCTAGAGAAACTACTCCATAAGAGGGGCCAGACATTGAAGAATTTATTGTTTTTCTTTGTGATTTTTAGTTCATCGTGATTTAAAAATTTCATAACAACTAAAATATATTTATAAAATGAAATGAAAAGTGAGTACTTTTCCAACAGTCCACAAATATTCTTCACAAATTTTCAAAATGCTTTTATTTATTTTCATGCAGGTTATTACATTTTGTTGCCATTAAGAGACACGACCTATTTTTTAACATATGTCAGCAAAAGTGAACACCAGAAAATAGTAAGAGTAGTGTATTTAAAGGAAATGGAATAATAATATGACTACAAGATATGACTGTAGTCCCATATCACTCACAAAATGATCTCTCTCATTTTCTCACGAGCAGAGTAAGAGAGAAATATCTTTAAAATGCTAGATGACATGATTTTTTTTCACATGATTAAACAGAATGTTAGAGAAGATCAGAAGTGGAGGGATGTCTGCTGACATGAAGGAAGTACAAGGTGATGAGGACAGAGATTAGTCTATGAAATATACTAAAAGGAAAAGACAAATTTCGATTTTCTAGGTAAGAATAACTACATCCTTGTACATTTTGAAATGATTAAACCTTGAACTATTATTTACAAATGGGTGCTAATTAAAGCTACCTATTGATTAAATGCAAAAAAGGATGAAATGACATTGTAAATCATAGATATACAGTACTTAAAATTAGGCTTAAAATTGTAAAATAACTAGGAATTTTAAAACTAAACTGATATTGATATGATTGTACACCACTTAAAAGTGCGTGAAAATATAAAAAAGAATTTTTACTGTAAGTTAAATCCAAAGCTATTTCGAAAGGTGGGATTTTCTTCGCTATGCCCCCCAGAGTCCTGTGCCTGGATATTGGGGATAATGGGCTTGAGGAACTTGAACTCACTGGTCCCCGAACCTCCCCGCAGACACACCTCATACTGGTAGCTCTGGGACAGCGTCCCCGCGCCGCTGACGTCCACCAGGTGGCCCGGAAAGTGGCCCTCAGGCCCCGAGCAGCGACCCGCAGACGCCGCCCGGCTCCGCCTGCACAGCCGCACCGCCACGAACACCAGCACCGAGAACAGGAAGAGCGACGACACGGACGCCAAGGCGACGACCAAGTAGACGGTGAGCGGGTCGGCCCGCGCCTCGGCCGCCGCCACCTCCGGGAGCGGCAGGTAGGGCTGCGAGAAGCCGTCCACCAGCAGCACGTGCAGCGTGACGCTGGCCGAGCGCGGCGGCTCGCCATTGTCCCTGACCAGCACCACCAGCCTGTGCTTGACGGCGTCGCGCTCGCTCAGCAGCCGGGCCGTGCGCACCTCGCCGTTGTGCGCCCACACGCCGAACAGCCCGGGCTCCGTGGCCTTGAGCAGCTGGTACGACAGCCAGGCGTTCTGGCCCGAGTCGCCGTCCACCGCCACCACCTTGGTCACCAGGTAGCCCGCCTCGGCCGCCCTGGGCACCAGCTCGGTGCAGGGCGCAGAGCCGTTCTGCGGCGGGTACAGCACGAAGGGCGCGTTGTCGTTGTCGTCCAGCACCAGCACGCGCACCCGCGCCTGGCTGCTGAGCGCGGGCGAGCCGCGGTCGGCCGCGCGCACGCCGAACTCGAACGCCTGCAGCGCCTCGTAATCCAGGGACCTGAGCGCGAACAGCTGCCCGTTGTCCGCGTTGATGGACACCAGGGAGGCCAGGGGCAGCTGCGGGTCCGCGGGCGGCAGCAGCGAGTAGGTGACCTGGGCGTTGGCGCCCGAGTCCCTGTCCGTGGCGCTCACGCTGCCGATGTGCAGGGCGGGGCTGTTGTTTTCGTGGACGCGCAGGGTGTAGGTGGTTTGGCTGAAGGCGGGGGCGTTGTCGTTGACGTCGGAGACCGTCACGGTTATGTTGTGCTGCGTTTTCAGCCTGGGGGTCCCCAAGTCGGTGACGGTGATGGTGATGTTGTACTCGGCTTGACTTTCCCTGTCCAGCCCTCCTTCTGTCATGAGGATGTAAAAATTTTCCACAGAGGGTTTCAGAAGGAATGGCAGATTATCTTGAATGTAGCAGTGCATTTTTCCATTTTCTCCAGAGTCTCTGTCTTTAATTCTAAAAACAGCCAGTACCGTCTCAGGAGAGTTCTCAGCGACATGGTTGGAAAGTGATGACATGATCAGTTCAGGGGGATTGTCATTGATATCTAATACTTCCACCAAAACGGTACATGTTGCAGTAAGACCCCCTCCATCCATTGCCTGTATATTTATTTTGTAAGACTTTACTAGCTCATAATCAAGCAACACTATGAGGACAATTTCTCCAGAAAAAGGATTGATTTGAAAGGTTTCTCGAATATCTTCAGAAGCATCAAAAAATGAATAGGATATGTCTGCATTGACTCCAGAATCTATATCTCCTGCAGAGACTTTTGCAATAAGGGACCCTACTGGACTGTTTTCTGGGGCCTGGGTCTCATACATTGTCTGAGAAAACTGGGGAGCATTATCGTTGATGTCCAGGATCACAATTCGTATTGTGGTGGTCCCAGACCTGGGTGGAGACCCACCATCCAGTGCCGTGAGTGTTAAACTGAGTTCGTGCTGCTTCTCCCGGTCCAGTGCCTTATCCAATACTAGTTCTGGATATATCATGCCTTCATCACTGTCACTAATTTTAATATGGAAAAAAGGGTTCGGGTTGATGATGTAGCTTTGTATACCATTAAGTCCTCCATCTGAATCCTCTGCTCTTTCTAGTCGAAATGCTGTCCCTTCAGCTGTATTTTCTAATATTTTTAAGACCGTCTCTTTGTCCCGAAACATTGGTGAATGATCATTTATGTCCCTGACCCTCAGCTCAGCCCGGTAAATCTGAAAGGGGTTATCCATTAAAATTTGGAAATACAGCAAACAGGGCTCTGTGAGGCCACACAGCTTTTCCCGGTCCAGTTTCTCATTTGTGAGCAAATCTCCAGAATGAGGATCCAGGAGCAAGTGTTGTTTGTTATCAGAGACCACCCGGGCTCCCCTTGAAACCAATTCCTGGTCCCCTAGCCCCAGATCCTTTGCCAGATTAACCACAAATGATCCTCTCTCTGTTTCCTCTGTCACAGAATATTGTCCAAACCCAGAACCTGCTAAGGATACTCCCCCAAACATAAAGAGAAATAGGACTTGCCTTTGTCTTGGGCAGCACAACATTCCAGCCTCCATTGCTTTTTCAGAACACGTCTTTTGTCAATGTTGGTCACAATCACAGCTCCCAGCATACAGAACCAGCAGTTGCAACCCCCAGACCTATGCCATTTGTAGCAGGAGTCTGGGTTTTTTTCCTTTTCCAATCTTGGGCCAGTACAGGTTTTCTCCCAGCTCATCTGCCTTGATCCTTTTTGTTAATGCTTTCCGCAGCATTCTCAGTTCATGGTCGATTTTTTTTTTTTTTTTTTTTTTTTTTTTGTCTTTTTAGCCTGCAGCGCCACCGCGTGGCCTCCAACAGACTCAAATGGCTCTACCCAATTTGTGTGTGTATTTTCAATTTTTTTCTTTAGTGGCTCATTTAAGTATTTCATTTTTCTTTTCTTTTGTTTGGTAGAAAGTAATGTTGAGATAGAGTACTGCTCACATTGTTGAGATTTTTCACTGATTCATGGGAAAAGTTAAAAATTCAAAACTTGGAAAATGTTTCTAGCAGTTAACTCTGTCCACCTCATTGTGCTACATTTAGTTCTGTAGTAGGCCTTTCACTCCTGAAACTACTCCCATGCAATGTCATGAACCAAAGTGGAAAACAGTGGTGACCTCTGGGACCAAAATAACAGATTTTACTTTTCCAAAAACATTGACCAAACTGAAAAAAGAAACTTGTTTCACACATTCTTCAACAATTTCCTTAAAATCTAATCATATTGCCTAAATATAATCATCCAGAGGGAAGGGTTTAGGCTTTCCCTCCTCTGTGCTCCCATAGAAACTTGTATAATTGCTCTGTACATATTACTGCTTCCTGTTTCATGCCAATTTGTCCCTTATTCAAGTCAACCTGTCCCTATGTAAGGATGGAAGGATGCCTTAATCATCTTAAATTCACAAATCAGACACTCAATGCTTGCTATATTAAGGAATGGATAAATAAGGTCTACTTACTAGGATATGAAACGACCTTCCGTGCCTTAAATCCATACCATTTGAAAATTGTATTCTTTCACTTAAACTCATTCTTATCAACTTGTTTCTTTTTTTCATATGTCTTTGTTTTTCTTATATTAGCTTTAAAATTACTTACAAAATTAAAGAAGGGACTGGTCTTTAAAGTCCCTCTTAATTAAAATCTGGTGGGATCTAATTTCTCTGTACCAAATAAAAGGGAGGGAAAGAATAGACCAGCATAATGCCTATCCAAACACTACCGACAGTAAGAAAAGCATGATAACATCTACCTCATAGAGAATTTTATTCAAAGGCCTAATATCCAGAAATAACTCTGTTTTTCCTCTAATAAGCAAGAGATACAGATTAAACTGAAGGACATTGTAGAGGGAAAGGGCTAGATACTGCCAAAAACTCTAACTGCTAAACGAAGAATCTATACCATA
This sequence comes from Acinonyx jubatus, assembly GCF_027475565.1. Classification (NCBI taxonomy): domain Eukaryota; kingdom Metazoa; phylum Chordata; class Mammalia; order Carnivora; family Felidae; genus Acinonyx; species Acinonyx jubatus. The sequence continues at coordinate 115,725,256 of NC_069380.1, read as the reverse complement.
TAAACTTCTGACGATTTCTACAGTTTTTTTCCAACTGAATGGGACTGCTTTGTTAGCCATTAAAAACTTAACAGGAATCTCTGTTTTTTTTCATACAGGATTTAAAACAAATGATTAAATATTTCTACATGATGCTATAAAACACCTAAACATTGTTTTTGTCTCCAAACTTAAATACATATACACACACTCAGTATCTTACAGAGGTGTTTCTTCTTATTTTACATAAGACTTATTAGGGATTTATTTATCTTATCACACAATGTAAATACTTTAAAGATGCAAATACCAATAACGGGAAAACAACTTTAAAAAAGTAATAGTTTTAAAAATCGCTATAATAAAAATTGAGGTCGATAAACCAACAGAAATACCAGTTTTGAAAGGGAGAAGAACTACCAAATAGGAAATGCATAGATCACATGCACATTATTTTCATAACTGAAGAAGCTCTGGAAAGAAAACTAAAATGAAAATTATAAGTACAAAGCCAATAAAGACACTTATTCATAAAGTAGTAGAAAATGTTAATGGTATCATCTTTGAAAGTAGAACTTATTTCACTTACTGGGATTCTACTGAAAAATACTTCACTGGACTAAAATATGAGGGTAAAGAAACCTGTGAAGACAGGTATAAGATTGGAAATTGAGGATGAACCAAATAGAGAAAATTAAACAACACCTTATTTGTGGTGGCAGGCATAAACAATTTAGTCAAGAAAAAAATTAGAAGTTAATGCCTTTATTAAATAGGTTCCTAGCAATAATTAAATCCCAAAATTATTCTGGAAGGGGGGATTTTCTTCCACTTCCTTCCCTGTGCTCTGAAACTGCAGATTAGGGATAATGGGCTTGAGGAACTTGAACTCACTGGTCCCCGAACCTCCCCGCAGACACACCTCATACTGGTAGCTCTGGGACAGCGTCCCCGCGCCGCTGACGTCCACCAGGTGGCCCGGAAAGTGGCCCTCAGGCCCCGAGCAGCGACCCGCAGACGCCGCCCGGCTCCGCCTGCACAGCCGCACCGCCACGAACACCAGCACCGAGAACAGGAAGAGCGACGACACGGACGCCAAGGCGACGACCAAGTAGACGGTGAGCGGGTCGGCCCGCGCCTCGGCCGCCGCCACCTCCGGGAGCGGCAGGTAGGGCTGCGAGAAGCCGTCCACCAGCAGCACGTGCAGCGTGACGCTGGCCGAGCGCGGCGGCTCGCCATTGTCCCTGACCAGCACCACCAGCCTGTGCTTGACGGCGTCGCGCTCGCTCAGCAGCCGGGCCGTGCGCACCTCGCCGTTGTGCGCCCACACGCCGAACAGCCCGGGCTCCGTGGCCTTGAGCAGCTGGTACGACAGCCAGGCGTTCTGGCCCGAGTCGCCGTCCACCGCCACCACCTTGGTCACCAGGTAGCCCGCCTCGGCCGCCCTGGGCACCAGCTCGGTGCAGGGCGCAGAGCCGTTCTGCGGCGGGTACAGCACGAAGGGCGCGTTGTCGTTGTCGTCCAGCACCAGCACGCGCACCCGCGCCTGGCTGCTGAGCGCGGGCGAGCCGCGGTCGGCCGCGCGCACGCCGAACTCGAACGCCTGCAGCGCCTCGTAATCCAGGGACCTGAGCGCGAACAGCTGCCCGTTGTCCGCGTTGATGGACACCAGGGAGGCCAGGGGCAGCTGCGGGTCCGCGGGCGGCAGCAGCGAGTAGGTGACCTGGGCGTTGGCGCCCGAGTCCCTGTCCGTGGCGCTCACGCTGCCGATGTGCAGGGCGGGGCTGTTGTTTTCGCGGACGCGCAGGGTGTAGGTGGTTTGGCTGAAGGCGGGGGCGTTGTCGTTGACGTCGGAGACCGTCACGGTTATGTTGTGCTGCGTTTTCAGCCTGGGGGTCCCCAAGTCGGTGACGGTGATGGTGATGTTGTATTGGGCTCTTTCTTCTCTGTCTAGTGCTCTCTTGGTTACCAAGGTGTAAAAGTTCTTGACTGAAGGTTTTAGAAGAAAAGGGAGGTCATCCTGGATGGAGGAAACAGTCTTCCCGTTATCCCCAGAGTCAGGATCTGAAACACTGAAAACAGCAACTACAATCTCAGGTGAGTTCTCCAGGATAGGGCTGGTGAGTGCAGACATGGTCACTTCTGGGGGATTATCATTTACATCCACCACCTGTAGGAGAAGAGTGCATTTTCCTGAAAGGCCTCCCCCATCTGTGGCCTTGATGTCCACCTCATAAGATTGAACTGTTTCAAAATCTACTTGTTTTCTCAGTTCAATTTCTCCTGTTACAGGATTCACCTCCAAAGTTTTGCTAATATCTTCTGAAGGCTGAAAGAGCGTGTAGGCTATTTTTCCATGTACTCCGCTGTCTAAATCTCTGGCAGAGACAGTGACAACCAAGGAGCCTACCTGGCTGTTCTCAGGAATTTGCACCTTGTAGATGGGCTGCTCAAACTCAGGGGCGTTATCGTTGCTGTCCACCACTTCAATGCGCACCTGAGCGGTCCCATACCGAGGTGGAGAGCCGCCATCCAGCGCCGTTAGGGTTAAAACGATTTCAGGCTCCTCCTCCCTGTCCAGCTCTTCTTCCAACACCAGCTCAGGATATATTCTGCCGTCACTGAGTTTGCGGGTTAGAACCCGGAAATGGGAGTTGGGGCTGATTTTATAGTTTTGAACATTGTTGCTTCCTACATCCAAGTCCAGAGCATTACTCAGAGGGAATGCAATTCCTAGAGGACTGTTTTCAGGTATTCTTAGAATCATTTCTCTTTCGGTGAACACGGGAGAATTGTCATTTATGTCTTTCACCCTCAGTTCAGCCTGAAATATCTCTAAAGGCTTTTCCATTAACAGTTGGAAATATAACAAGCAAGGGTCAGCTGGACCACATAGCTCCTCTCGATCTAGTTTCTCGTTTATGAGCAAATCTCCAGTCTGAACCTTGAGCTGCAAATGCTCTTTGTTCCCCTGAAAAATGATCCGAGCCCTGCGGTTGTACATGTCTGTCAATCCCAACCCCAGGTCTTTTCCTAGATTTGCCACAAAGGAGCCTTTCTCCATTTCTTCCACTACTGAATAGGGACCTAACTCGGCACCCACCCCAAACATGCTCAGCAAAACAAAGAAAACTAGGACTTGCCTTTGTCTCAGATAGCACATCCAGCCAATCTCCATTGCTCTTTCATGAAAATTTGGTTTACAGGAGCTTTGTGTATGTCCAGGATCCTGGTAGCCTGGTCCTGCAGTCCAGATATCAAAACTATGCCACTAAATATAGTTTTAAAGAGATTTCAGATTCACGTTTGCTGTGGCCAAGAAAAACGTACTTTAGCTTCCAGGCAATGTGAAATTGTTTGGCTGGATACTGGAGCTGCATAGGCAATTCTGTTTTTCATCATTTAACCTGCAGCGCCACCATGTGTTCTCACTGAGTCTTATATTTTCCACAAAATACTCCTAAATGTACCCAATAAGTTGTGTAAAATGTGTTCTGTAATATAAAACAATGAGCTCTATTTTCATGTGATGTGTGTGTGTTCAGATAGAGCTCTGTGTTGTTGCACAGGAGGAGTACAAAGATCAAACTGTCACTTATGTTACTGTTAAAACCTGTTGAGAGTTAATGATTAAATAAAATAATTAACATTTAAGCTGAAAACAATGTACATTTAGGAGCAAAATGTTTTTGAATTACCATGGGAACAGTTTCACAAGTAGATCATTTTCATGGTACACATTACAGAATTACAAATGAATGGACACTGCAAAATTGCAATTAGTGACAGTTCTAAAGATATTATTTAACCAATGCGTTATTAAATTGCATACTTCCTCTTCTTTACAACACCGAAGACTGAGAGCTGTTTTTGCAATTTTCAAGTTATTGAAAAATTATTTCCCAAATACATAGATCTCAAGATTAGGCCTGCCATGCTTTTGGATTCTTTTAAAATATATATATAACAAGAATAATTTGTTATATTTAAAAAGCTTTAATGACATATAACTCACATACCACACAGATCACTCATTTAAAGTGTACAATTCAGTGAATTATAGTATATTCACAGAGTAGTACATCCATCACCATAGTCAATTTTAGAACATTTTCATCACCCCTCAAAATCCATACCCTTTAGCAACAACCCTAATCCCCTCTCCCTCCCATGCTGAGCCCTAATCAATAACTAATTTACTTTCTATCTCTATAGATTTCCCTATTCTGGACTTTCATATGAATAGGATAATTTAATATGTGGAGTTTTGTGACTGTCTTCTTTCACTGAGCATGTTTTCAAGGTTCAAGTTGTAGCATGTATCAGTACTTCATTCCTTTTCATGGATGAATAATATTCCATTGTATAGATATATATCACATTTTGATTATCCATTCGTCTGTTGATAGACATTTGGTTTGTTTCCACCTTTTCACTATTCAGAGTCCTGCTGCTGCAAACATTCATATACAAGAGTTCATGTGGACATAAACTTTCATTTCTCTGGCAGAATTGCCAGGTCATATGGTAGCTCTATATTTTCCAAGGTGGCTGCACCATTTTACATTCCCACCAGCTTTGTATCAGCATTCCAGTTTTCCCACATCCTTCCAACACTGGTTATCTGACTTTTTGATTCTACCCACTCTAGTGGGTATGAAGTTGTATCACATGATTTTAATTTGCATTTCTCTGATGACTAATGATGTTGGACATCTTTTCATGTGCTTATTGTCCATTTGCATATCTTCCTTAGAAAACCATCTATTCAGATCTTTGTCCATTTTAAACTGGATTATTTATCTTTTCATAATTGAGTTGCAAGCGTTCTTTGTATATCTTAGATACAAGTCCCTTTCAGATTTGTATTTATTTGTTCAGGCTTTCCATTTCTATAATTTGAATTGAATTGCAGTAAGCTTCATATCTTTATCAATTCAGTGTTTTTCTTGGTAATTCTTAGAAGTTTGTTAAATACCTTGTCTGGGATTAAAGCATCTAATCAATGAGGCCTAAATTCCCGTTATAAAGACCTTTATGTGCTTTCCATTGGCTACCAGTGGTATTGCTAGACTGCATGATTTTCTTCCAAGCAGCCAATCTGTGGTAGATAGAATAATGGCTACCCACCCAAAGACATCCTAATTCCCCAAATCTGTAAATATGTATCTTACATGGCAAAAGGTTTATAGATATAATTAAATTGAAGATCTTATGAAGGGAAGATTATCCTGGATTATCTGGGTGGGAAAATTTTTGTTGGGAATGGTCAAAAGGAGATGTGATTATGGAATAATCTGTTTAAGAGATACAATATTTGGTTTTGACAATGGATGAAAGGTGACATGAGTCAAGTAATGTAGGCAGCATCTAGAAGTTGCAAAAGACAAAGAAACAGATTCTCCTCTAGAGCCACCAGAAAGACATGCACTCCTGCCAACACTTTGATTTATCCCAGTGATACCTATACCAGACATGAGACCTAAAAAGCTATAAGGTAATACATTTTTTTTGTTTTAAGCAACTAATAGCAACAATGGAAAAAAATACATTACACAAGTATGGATATTCATGCACCTCACAGCTGAGTCAACAACAATTTATCACTCTACAAGAATAGTTTCCCACAGCAATTGCTGGAAGATGTCTGATTCAGCTCCAGTAAGCCATCCTTTCAGAATAAAGTCATTTATTACTCTCTAAATTTTTTGCAGCATAATTTTTTTGTGGAGTTGCCAAAGATGTGGTTAATTTTAAGAGAACATAGCTGGAGCCTATCAGTTTTGTTCCTACTAAATTTCCAGAATCTCTAAATTATTCAGTGAAAAAAATTCTTCCACATCATTGCCTATACTTCTCTGAAATTAGTTATTTCATTTAAAATTAATGCTAGAATATGAGGGGCACCTGGGTGGCTCAGTTGGTTAAGCATCTGACTTCAGCTCAGGTCATGATCTTGCAATCATGAGTTCAAGACCCCCATCTGGCTCTCTGCTGTCAGCACAGAGCCTGTTTCCGATCCTCTGCCTCCCTCTCTCTCTCTCCCTCTGCCCCTCTCCCATGCTCCTTCTCCCTCTCTCAAAATAAAAAAATAAGCTTTAAAAAATAAAATTAATACTAGAATATCAATTGCTTTCAAATAATAGTGTGCTAAAATAAATACAGTGTATTTAATCTGCATAAGGGACTTAGAAAAAATGTAAATAATAAAGTGAATTTCAACTTTCTAAGGAAAATAAAAATTTTATATTAGGACTGACAGAAAACAGACTGAAGGGCTAAGTACAAGAAACTCAAGAAACATAACCATAAGGTAACTTTATTCCTTATTCAGGGCATTCATTACTGCAATAATGAATGTGATATGTTGAGACGGTACAGGAAAATGATCAGGCTGTATTACTCCCAGTGAAGATTAACTGTGGTGTCTCACCCAGATAGTAGGTCAGTGCTTCTATAAGAACTTTGGATCTACTGGTCCAGAGTAGTATTTTAGTCTATAGTAAAGAAACAAGTACAAACTGTAGACCAAAAGCTACATTTCTACATAAGGTTCAGTTTATGGAATAGATGGATTTCACTTTCCTTAGTTAGGAAGACAATGCTACCAGTTAATGCCTGCCATTATAACACATGGATTAAGAACTGGAGTATTCAGTTAAAACAGACAGATATTCAAATTTCTCCTTTTATTACTTTATAATTGCTAGCAAGTTACTAACCTTTCTAAGCTTCAGTTTTCTCATGTGTAACTTAGAAAGTTAAAGTTCACTTTATTACATACATTTTTTCTAAGTCCCTTATTCAGACCTTAGAATTTGGCAGAGGACTAAAAAGATAATGAATGTAAAGCATTCTAGTCTATTTTTTTTTTCTGTACCCTACTTTGAACTAAATTAGAAATCATGAATAGGAGCTTTAAAAGATCAGTTATATCAAACTATACACTTAAGATCTGTGCATTTTACTGTCTTACATAACATTTTAGTTTTAAAAAATCTTACTGTTAAAGCCTTAGGATTGGATTCCACTGGAGGTAGCACAAAAACTAAAATGATGGTGCTGAAATGAGATAGAAGTTCTTTTCTCTCTCAAGTAAAAAAAGAAATTCAGAAGTAGGCACTCCAGGGGTGATATGATGACTCCATAGTTACCAGGGACCCTCATTTCTTTTAAGTTTATTCTACACTGACTGTCTTTGTACATTATTTCCATCCTTAGTGTTGTTCTATGGTCCAACATGGCTAATTGTGTTTCAGCTATTACTTACACATTCCAAGCCATAAGAAGCAGTTAGAGAAGAACAAAAAGGTACCTCTCCCTTTAAATAGCCTTCTTGGAAACCTCCTACAACATCTGTATATACATTCCATTGGCAATAACCTAGTGAAATGCTCCATTCCAGCTGCCAAGGAGGGAAAAAGTATTTTTTTTTTTTACTAAACTTGCTAATGCTCTACATGTAATTTGTGATGTTACTAAGGAAGAAAAAATAAATGGTTATTTGGTGGCCACTGCATTTACTGTCATCCATGCTCAACGTTTCTCAAATAGAAAAAGTCCATTTCACTACTATGCTATCTTATGTCACTGGATGAACACAATGTAGCTATTTTTCCTCCAGTTAACAGCAATGAAACTTAATAGAAAGCAATTAAAATAATTATATTAAAATTAACACTACTATATGAATGAAAGGAAGCACAGTTAGTATAACATTTAAGAGAAAACAGTATCAGAGTTAAGAGCTATGAGAGCAGCTTCCCTGAATGCGCAGAGTCTGCTTGGGATTCTCTCTTTTCTGCCCTCTCTCTGCCCCTCCTTCGCATGCATGTGTGCACACATCCTCTCTCTAAGTAAATTAAAAAAGAGCTATGAGAGCAGAATAAAGCAAAAGCCAGATTCTCACTGTACCAGTTATTTCCTTCTCCACCAGGCATACTTCACGTGTTAGTGTATTACTGCTTTTATTTATCTAATGATTTAAAACAAGAAAAGGGAATACAATTGACTGTATAAAATTAACTTTCCACTATTTTTTCCTAATCCATTTCTTTTTTCAAGCTCTATTTAAAAAATGTTTATTCCTTTTTGAGGGGGAGGGGGAGAAAGAGAAGGAGACAGAGGATCCGAATGGGGCTCCCACAGCATCCAGCCCTATTCTGGGCTCCAACTCTGGAGCAGTGAGATCATGACTGGAGGGGAAGTTGGGATGCTCACCCGGGCTACCCAGGTGCCCCATCCTAATCCATTCCTAAACTATTCCACAGCAACAATTTGTACAACTAACGACCTCACCAGTGTTTTGAGGGCAAAATTTAAGACCAATCATCTCATAGTGATGAAAAAAACACTATTCTTTATAACAAAGGGGTAATATAAAGTATTTTGCAGGCAAGTTTAGTGTGATTTAAAAAGTCGTAACGGGTTGCCAGGAAAGCTATATCTTGAACTTACCAATTTTAAATATCTGGAATATGAAAAACAATACAATCACTGAATACTAAAACCAAAGTCATTCCTAAAGTTGGCGTTTTCTTCTATTTCTGGCCCAGGGGAGTGGCCCTGGAAATTGGGCACATTTGGCTTGAGGAACTTGAACTCACTGGTCCCCGAACCTCCCCGCAGACACACCTCATACTGGTAGCTCTGGGACAGCGTCCCCGTGCCGCTGACGTCCACCAGGTGGCCCGGAAAGTGGCCCTCGGGCCCCGAGCAGCGACCCGCAGACGCCGCCCGGCTCCGCCTGCACAGCCGCACCGTCACGAACACCAGCACCGAGAACAGGAAGAGCGACGACACGGACGCCAAGGCGACGACCAAGTAGACGATGAGCGGGTCGGCCCGCGCCTCGGCCGCCGCCACCTCCGGGAGCGGCAGGTAGGGCTGCGAGAAGCCGTCCACCAGCAGCACGTGCAGCGTGACGCTGGCCGAGCGCGGCGGCTCGCCATTGTCCCTGACCAGCACCACCAGCCTGTGCTTGACGGCGTCGCGCTCGCTCAGCAGCCGGGCCGTGCGCACCTCGCCGTTGTGCGCCCACACGCCGAACAGCCCGGGCTCCGTGGCCTTGAGCAGCTGGTACGACAGCCAGGCGTTCTGGCCCGAGTCGCCGTCCACCGCCACCACCTTGGTCACCAGGTAGCCCGCCTCGGCCGCCCTGGGCACCAGCTCGGTGCAGGGCGCAGAGCCGTTCTGCGGCGGGTACAGCACGAAGGGCGCGTTGTCGTTGTCGTCCAGCACCAGCACGCGCACCCGCGCCTGGCTGCTGAGCGCGGGCGAGCCGCGGTCGGCCGCGCGCACGCCGAACTCGAACGCCTGCAGCGCCTCGTAATCCAGGGACCTGAGCGCGAACAGCTGCCCGTTGTCCGCGTTGATGGACACCAGGGAGGCCAGGGGCAGCTGCGGGTCCGCGGGCGGCAGCAGCGAGTAGGTGACCTGGGCGTTGGCGCCCGAGTCCCTGTCCGTGGCGCTCACGCTGCCGATGTGCAGGGCGGGGCTGTTGTTTTCGCGGACGCGCAGGGTGTAGGTGGTTTGGCTGAAGGCGGGGGCGTTGTCGTTGACGTCGGAGACCGTCACGGTTATGCTGTGCTGCGTTTTCAGCCTGGGGGTCCCCAAGTCGGTGACGGTGATGGTGATGTTGTACTCGGCCTGGCTCTCTCTGTCCAGGGGTCTCTCTGTTACCAGGGTGTAAAAATTTTCTAAGGAAGATTTCAGGAGAAAGGGTAGATCGTCCTGAATTGTGCAATTTATTTTCCCATTTTCTTCCGAATCAAGATCTGAAACACTGAGAACTGCAACCATAGCCTCAGGCGAGTTCTCAGGTATGTGTCTAGTAAATGCAGACATGGTGATTTCTGGGGCATTGTCGTTCACATCCAAGACTTGAGTCAGGACGGTGCATTTTCCAGAAAAGCTGCCAGAATCTCTGGCCTCAATATTGACTTCATAGAACTGTATTCTTTCAAAATCAAGTTGGTTTTTAAGTCGAATTTCTCCCGTCATGGAATTGATTTCAAAGGTTTTGCAAATCTCTTCAGAAGCCTGGAAAAGTGAATAGGAAATCTCTCCGTTGACTCCTATGTCTGCATCCGTAGCAGAGACTGTGACAATCAGGAAGCCTATCGGACTGTCCTCAGGAATTTTCACCCTATAGAGAGACTGCTCAAATTCAGGGGCGTTATCATTGATGTCCACGACTTCAATGTTGATCTGAGCGATGCCAGACCTGGGTGGAGAGCCGCCATCCTGAGCTGTAAGGGTTAACCTGAGCTCAGGTTCCTGCTCTCGATCTAGCGCTTTATCCAGCACCAACTCAGGATATCTGCTGCCATCACTGCTCTTGCGGGTGAGGACGCGAAAATAAGAGTTGGGACTGATTATATAGGTCTCAATATTATTTCGGCCTACGTCCACATCCTGAGCGTTCTTCAGTGGAAATGTAGTTCCAGGTGGACTGCTCTCTGATATTTTTAGCAACATATCTCTGTCTACGAATACTGGGGAATGGTCATTTATGTCTATTACTTGTAGCTCAGCTTGAAAAAACTGTAAGGGATTTTCTAGCAACACCTGGAAACGCAGCACACAGGGGTCTGTGTGACCGCACAATTCCTCCCGGTCCAGTTTCTCATTTAGCAACAAATCTCCAGTCTCCTGATCCAGCTTCAAATGTAGTTTGTTCCCTTTGGAAATAACCCTTGCCCCACGCTTGGAGAGTTCCCTCTGACCGAGACCTAGATCCTTTGCTAAATTGGTTACAAAGGAGCTACCCTCGGTTTCCTCCACCACAGAATAGCGCCTAGGTTCCATACCCGCCTGAGATAAGCCCAAGAGGACAAAGAATAAAACGACTTGCCTTTGTCTGCAAATGAACTTCCCACTGGCCTCCATTGTTCTTGTCTGGTAAAGCCTCCCTCCAGGGTGGTTCTGCTGAACTGTAACGACTTCAGTATCCGAGACTGTGGCTCTGTCACAGGATACCTCAGAAATATTCCAGTGAGTGGTCCTTATCAAAGAACCCAGTCCTCCTCCAGTGGCATCCAAGCTTCCCGTGGCCTTCCAGGTTCTGTTGCTTAGTTTTGCCTGTTAATGGTGCTGCAGCTGCGGTGCTGGTCTGTACCGTCTTATCCTGCAGCGCCACCAGGCGTCCTCATAGGATCTTACATTTTCTGGGATGAAAAATGATGCAGTATTCCCAACTCTTGCCTGTATGTACTATACTGTCTTACCTTTACTATCCTTGGACTTTACGGTGCAGACAACTGTCTGAGAGCCAAAAAAGAGAAATAACTCTAGTAAGGACTTTCTACTTTCAATAACGCTAAGTGAATTTGGAGCAAAAAGAAAATATTTATGTAACAGCCTGGCTAAGAAGAAAACATATACAATTAAAATATACAACTGGAGGGGTGCCTGAGTGGCTCATTGGTTGAGCGTCTGACTTCAAGTCATGATCTTGTGGTTTGTGAGTTAGAGCCCCACTTTCAGCTTACTGCTGTCAGCACAGAGCCTGCTTCAGATGCTCTGCCCCCGCCTCTCTCTGCCCCTATCCTGCTTGTGCTCTCTCTCAAAATTAAACTCATATATATATAGTATATAGTATATGTATTATGTATATATATATACACACACATACATATACATACACACACACAATTGGAGTCATATAGAAAACTTTCAGAGTTACATATTTTTATTGCCAAGAACTATGGAAACTGCTAGCTATGAAACTTGGACAAATTATTTAACCTCTCCCAGTTTTCTCACTTGTAGGGTGGAGATACTAATAGTGTATACCTCATAGGGCCGCCTTGAGTTTCCTCACTTTACAGATGAAGATACTGAGACACAGAGAGATTAACTTTACACACACACACACACACACACACACACACACACACACACACACTAAGCATGTAATTTGATGCCATCAGGTAGCAGAGTTTACATGAGTCCATTGCCATGACTTGAAAACACCCAAGATTCATGTGGTAGAAGAATGTATGAGCAGGATTACTCAGAAATTATCATATCAAATGATGAAACAAGGAAAGGCTGGAGAGTTTATCTAAGAGAGATATAATCTGTAACTGCAGTGGTGATTCCACATCTCAGATGGATGTCCTAATTTCATTAACTTCCCTTCTTACAGTGTCAATTGTAAAAACTTTTTATTATGAAAAATTTCAAACCCCATAAGGAAGAACTGTATGATGAATCTCCAGGTACTCATCACTAGCTTCAACAGTTCTCAATATTTTGCCATTATTGCTCACTCTATCTGCCCATCATTTTCCGATCCCAAACTAAGTTTTCACCCATAAATACTTCATTATAGATCTCCAACTTTTAATACTTAAAAAAATAAAACAACTATAATGCCATCCCCACACCTAAGAAGTTAGGTTAGCATTATTTAATATCCACTTAGATTCAAATTTCTCTAATTCTTTCAGTTGTTATGGTTGTTTGAATCAAGACCCACCAAGCATTATATTTGCTTGGTATGTGTCTTAATTTCTTTCATTGTGTAGAATTCCCTCCTCCCTTTTTCCATTTCATTGATTTGTTGGAAAAAGGATAATTTTACCCTGACACCATGAAAACAATTTAGGATTTTACTGCCATTGAGGGGTTTTTCTTTTGCCCTTAGACTATATCCCATTAGTAATTCAGAGTAGCAGTACTATTTTAAGAGTTACCAGCACTTAGCATATAATACATTCAGAATACAGCTATGTAGAAATTATCTGAATAGTTGTTAAAGAAAAAGAAGTGGCACATTATTATAGCAAGCAAAACTTCTCATTAACTTTCCAGAATCTCTAAGCAATTTAATGACAATTTGTTTCTTTAATATGACATATTTAAAACTATTCTTTTTCTTATATTTCCCTGATTCATCACTGCAGTATATTGAATAGGAAGTTTTAAAAATTAACTTTAAAATTAAGGAAGGAAAATGTGTTTTAAAAGTAGGTAGGGACCACTGTAGAAAAGTTATTGCAATGTGAGGAAAAATAAACTAATGAAGCAATCAAACTGATGTATTATTTCTATTCAGGGTCATTAAGTTTTCTGTGATATGAAGGTCATATGTTCAGATAACAAGGAGAAAGCACAAATGGATCCTTCAATATTTTTTAACTTAAGCTTTGGTCAGATCACAGCTCTAATAATAATAGTTGAATAATTGATCCAGAAAAGCTGGCTTATTGGTATGTGAGAACATATAACCACAGACCACTACACACATTATCTCCAAACGTAGAAAACACTCAACAGGAATACTAACCTGAGAAGATTCTTCTCCTTAATTAGGAGAAACTTGCCAGGTGATATCTAATGACAGAAAGCAGTATAGCATCATAGCAAGATCCCAGAGTCAGACACATCTAGGAGAGATGCTCAGCTCTACCGTTTATTAGTTGCTGACCCTAGTGAACTCGCTGGGCCTCTATGAATATCTATTTGCTCATTTCTAAAACACCTTACAGATTTACTTCTAATATTAAAAGTGTTAAAATTGTGTATGATGCATAGTAAGCGTTTTTTAAAAAGCTTTAAAAGATACTATCTATACTTCTAAAACTAAGAGTAGGTATACTACAACACTCCAACTCAGAAAATAAGAGTAGCAAAATTGTAAAGACAAAATCAACTTAAAACATCATAAACAAGATTAATCACGTAATAGGCTGCAAAAAATGCACAATTGTTTGAGATAAAATATAACACATATACATTACATGCTTTGTGGAAGTTTCCTAGGGCTAAAGCTGGATCCGTTTCTCTGTAAAGAAATTTACCCTGACTTTAAATAATATTAAAGCACTCCTCTACAGGTAACTCAGGACGAATTTCATAATAGAAAAATATTTACAGACACAATATGGACATTTATGTTCCATCCCTTATCAGAAACCCAAATCATTCTGAAATGAGGGATATCCTTCCACTTCCTTTCTTGTACTTTGAAACTGCAGATTAGGGATAATGGGCTTGAGGAACTTGAACTCGCTGGTCCCCGAACCTCCCCGCAGACACACCTCATACTGGTAGCTCTGGGACAGCGTCCCCGCGCCGCTGACGTCCACCAGGTGGCCCGGAAAGTGGCCCTCAGGCCCCGAGCAGCGACCCGCAGACGCCGCCCGGCTCCGCCTGCACAGCCGCACCGCCACGAACACCAGCACCGAGAACAGGAAGAGCGACGACACGGACGCCAAGGCGACGACCAAGTAGACGGTGAGCGGGTCGGCCCGCGCCTCGGCCGCCGCCACCTCCGGGAGCGGCAGGTAGGGCTGCGAGAAGCCGTCCACCAGCAGCACGTGCAGCGTGACGCTGGCCGAGCGCGGCGGCTCGCCATTGTCCCTGACCAGCACCACCAGCCTGTGCTTGACGGCGTCGCGCTCGCTCAGCAGCCGGGCCGTGCGCACCTCGCCGTTGTGCGCCCACACGCCGAACAGCCCGGGCTCCGTGGCCTTGAGCAGCTGGTACGACAGCCAGGCGTTCTGGCCCGAGTCGCCGTCCACCGCCACCACCTTGGTCACCAGGTAGCCCGCCTCGGCCGCCCTGGGCACCAGCTCGGTGCAGGGCGCAGAGCCGTTCTGCGGCGGGTACAGCACGAAGGGCGCGTTGTCGTTGTCGTCCAGCACCAGCACGCGCACCCGCGCCTGGCTGCTGAGCGCGGGCGAGCCGCGGTCGGCCGCGCGCACGCCGAACTCGAACGCCTGCAGCGCCTCGTAATCCAGGGACCTGAGCGCGAACAGCTGCCCGTTGTCCGCGTTGATGGACACCAGGGAGGCCAGGGGCAGCTGCGGGTCCGCGGGCGGCAGCAGCGAGTAGGTGACCTGGGCGTTGGCGCCCGAGTCCCTGTCCGTGGCGCTCACGCTGCCGATGTGCAGGGCGGGGCTGTTGTTTTCGCGGACGCGCAGGGTGTAGGTGGTTTGGCTGAAGGCGGGGGCGTTGTCGTTGACGTCGGAGACCGTCACGGTTATGTTGTGCTGCGTTTTCAGCCTGGGGGTCCCCAAGTCGGTGACGGTGATGGTGATGTTGTACTCGGCCTGGCTCTCTCTGTCCAGGGGTCTCTCTGTTACCAGGGTGTAGAAATTCTGTACTGAAGGCTTCAGGACGAAGGGGAGATGGTCTTGGATGGAGCACACCATCTTTGCATTGTTCCCTGAATCTCTGTCTCTAATCCTAAAAACAGCTACTACTGTCTCAGGTGAGTTTTCTGCAATTGGGCTAGTAAGTGATGACATAAGCAGTTCCGGTGGATTATCATTTATATCTGTTACATGGACCACCACTGTACATTTTCCAGAAAGCCCTCCGCCATCTTTGGCCTGAATAGTTAATGTATAAGTTTGTATTGCTTCGTAGTTCAATTCGGCTTTAAGATAAAGCTTGCCAGATGTTGAATTGATTCGAAATGTTTTGAGAATTACTTCAGTGGCATAAAAAAATGCATAGACTATTTCTCCATTAGTTCCGGTATCTAAATCTCTAGCTGACACAGCGACAACCAGGGAGCCAACAGGGCTGTCTTCAGGCACCTGCACCTTGTAGAGGGACTGTACAAATTCAGGGATGTTATCATTTATGTCCAAAACCAGGATGCGTATGAGGGCAGTCCCGGATCTGGGCGGAGACCCGCCATCCAAGGCTGTGAGGGTTAAATTGAGCTCAGAAACCTTTTCACGATCCAGCACTGCATCCAGGACCAATTCAGGATAAACATTCCCCTCCCCACTATCACGGACATTAATATGGAAATAGGCATTGGAGCTGATGGTGTAGTTTCTCAGGTTGTTGATTCCAACATCTGAATCCTGTGCACTTTCTAGGAGAAATGTTGCCCCTGGAGTGGTACTTTCTAATATTTTCAAGGTAGTCTCTCTATCTAGAAATACTGGAGAATGATCGTTGATGTCTCTGACCCATAGTTCAGCATGGAAAATCTGAAAAGGCTTTTCAAGTAACAACTGGAAAGGTAGCACACACGGCTCTCTGGGCCCACACAGTTCCTCTCGGTCTAATTTCTCATTTAGAAGTAAATCACCAGTAAGCGGCTTGAATAGTAAAAATCGTATGTTCTCATCTGAAATGACTCTAGATCCCCGAGCTGACAGTTCCCCCACCCCCAACCCCAGATCATTTGCTAGGTTGGCCAGAAAGGTCTCTCTCTCCGTTTCCTCCGCCACAAAATACCGAAGCGGTTCTGTGCCAGCCCAAGACATTCCCAGAAATACACAAAGAAAAAACACTTGCCTTTTCTGCACTTCAGGCATCACTCTGGCCTCCATTCTTCGTTTAAACAATCTTTCAAAACCACGTTCACTCGGCCTCAAGCAGTTCTCAGAAATGGCAGAAACCGAATCCTTAGAAATGAGTTGGTATGTTTGTGGGGAGGGGTCCTACTTTTCCCCAACTCCAACACCACGGTTTCCTTTCTTCTACTTTTCTTGTCTGGCCAGCTTTCCTCTGAAAACTGGAGTCTAACATCCTTTGTGCGAATATTTCCCCCTCTTTTTAAGCCTGCAGCGCCACCTTGCGTTTTGTGGATGTTATTCCCACTTTCAAGAATAGAACAAAAAGATGGCGGATTAAAGGAACTGCAACAGGAGTAGCTTCCCCCCTGCCAAGTGTCTTTGCGGTTTTATTACCATTTACCTTAAATGGTCACAGTAATGTTAGTAAGGGCCTACATTGTTTACCCCTCTGATAGTCTGAATTAGTAGAAAAGTAAATGTGTTGTTTTCCTTAATCTGGGAACAGGAAATTCAACTCTGGCTTCCCACCAGAAGTAAATCTTAAACCTTTCTCCAATTTTTTAATGGATTGGGGGTTTGGTGGCTTTGCTGGTGGTAAATCAATGACTATCTTTTCCATTTCACTTTTGGTTATCTGTCCAGGTTTTGTTTAGTTTTAAAGTAATTTGTATTTAATTTTAAAAACTAGTCATTTTATCTGGATTTGCAAAATTCATTGTATTTTTTATCTTTGGTTATAGCCTTGTTCTTATTAGTAATGTTTAATTTTTTATCTCCTTTTTATTCTTGGGGAGACTTGTAAGGTCTCTATTTTGCTGATCTTTTAAAATGCGGTTCTTTTTTCAAAATATGTGACCCTTGGTTCAAAATCAAATAGTACTAAGTGGTTTAGAATAAAATCTTTGTCCGCCTTTGTTTCCTTACTTTCCTAGATCCCTTCCCAATAGGCAGTCATTTTAAACTCCTTTAGTTTTCTCTTCTGCCTTATTCTGTATTCTGTATTTTTATTAATTTTAGGCATTATCAATTGACTCATTATATTGGATTAGGTTTAGCTCTTGTACACTCAAGGCCCTTTCATGCCTTCCTTTAGTTGTAGTATATTTCAAACATGGTTGTGTACTAATTATATTTTCTTTTTCACTGTTTTCTTGAAGTTAATAATTGCCTTGCTTTTTCATTTACTTGATTTTCTTTATTATTTATCACGTGTTCTTCCCATACTTCCAATTGCCTCTCAGTAGAATTTTCCACATGGTCATTCCCATATCTCCCGAGATACCAATTTTCTTTAAATTGAGTGTTTGTTTTCTACATCTGCTGCATTGCTATCATCCTCGAACTTTCCTTTGCTGTCATTCTTGGAGTTCTCTTTGTCTTTTATTCTCATTGGATTTCCTATTTTAGGATTTTATTTCTTCCTCTTTTTTTGGTTTACTCCATGGCTTTAATAGATTCATCCTATAATAGTTTCATCTGAAAAGATGTCAGGGGACTTGATGATGATATCCTCCAAAATGCCTGTCTCTTGAGTTACACAGCTCCACATTGGACTAGTTTGCACTTGAGACACAGTTGTCATCCTGGGATTATCCTTGGACATCATTTGAAGATTCATTTCATTTCTTTTTTTCAATATTCTCTTCTCTTTTTATTCTGACTTCCTCTCTTGGATTACTCTATCATTTTAATAGATATATTCCAGTAGTCTCCAGAGAAGAATGTATAAGAGTTACATTTTGTTGTGACCTTGAGGATATTAAAATATCTTTAGTCTGCCCTCAAACTTGATTGGAAATTTGATGATAGAGTTTGAGGTTGGAAATATTTTTCTTCAGAATTTTAAAATATTTTGTCAGTGAGCTCCCTGAAATCAATGTGCTGCTTGCTAAGAAGTCTAAAGGAAACCTTATTTTATAGTTTCTATATAACCTGTATTTTTACTTCTTGGAGTATTTCATCATTGTGCTATTTTCATTTTTTTTAAAATTTTTTTTTCAACATTTATTTTTGGGACAGAGAGAGACAGAGCATGAACGGGGGAGGGGCAGAGAGAGATGGAGACACAGAATCAGAAACAGGCTCCAGGCTCTGAGCCATCAGCCCAGAGCCCGAGGCGGGGCTCGAACTCACGGACCGCGAGATCGTGACCTGAGCTTAAGTCGGAGGCTTAACCGACTGAGCCACCCAGGCGCCCCTTAAGGAATTTTTCAAGAGAGTCCTCTTTTTGTGCTTATTTCATAGATGTAACAACTTATCTGATGATATTAATTTTAGGGTTTTTTTTCAAGTTTTCATCTCTGAAAACTTTATTTTGTCCAATTTACCTTTTTTCCCTCTTTGCCTGGTTTTTGTTTCAGTTTTTCTTTTTAGAAGCTTTCTTCAGGGGTATCATTCAGGTGTCTGTTCTTAACTTAGTTTGGTAGCCTAAGGAGTTCAGTGCTAGCTCTAAGCATGTTGGCAGGGCTTGTCCATTTTGATGTGTGCTCTAAGGTGAACTGGAAGCACTTGTGGTTGGGGAAACCCTAGTGTCAGTCGGAATAGGTCTTTGCCACTTGGACTGGTTAGATTCTTCAACTCTATAAAATCTCCTACTCAAAAGGAAAAGGTATAAGTTGAAAAGGTAAAGGACTGATGGAGGAAGACGAGTGGATATCTGCATCACTCAGGATATGATAGGTAATGCTTCAATATCAAACAACCCCTCCAAATCTCAGAGGCTTAACACAATGAAGGTTGATTCATTTCTCACACTATATATCCTATACAGTTCAGCATGGAGTCCTCATGGTGCTCAGCCAGGGATCCAGGCTTCTGGAGACTCCATCTCTAACTATGCTTTGAGGATCACTGTATTGGAGAAAGTAAATGTGTTAAACCATGTGCAGTCTCTGAAAGCCTTAGCCCAGAAGTAACATATATCATTTATTCTCACATTTTATTGGCCACATGTAATTTAAAGAAGAAATACAATTAAAATTCTGCCATGTGTCTGAGAACGGAAACATCTGTAATTGGTCCCAATGACTCTCATTGCATTTTAACAATCCGTCAGCATACAATGTTTAGATGGTCATTTATTTCTACTACCCATATGACCCCTGCTCTCAACTTTGCCAGTGGAACCTCTAATATAATGACTCTCCTTTTTTGTGGTGATGAGAAATCAAAACTCTAGAATTAATGCTAGGATCAGAGAAAGAGGTTGCTCATTGACTACATTGGGGAAAAGTTATCTGCTGTAGATTTAACCACTTTTCAGGCAATTTTAATGTGACCCTCCATATTTGGCATGCTATCATCATTTCCATAGTATCTAGGGCTGATGGCTCTGATGCTTCTGAAAATCCTGCAGCCTCAACAGGATTGGTTCTCAGCTTTTCACACTTCAGGATTTGGTAGTTGGTTTGTCATTCCACTAAATCATTCATTTACTTTCCAACTACTAAGATTTTTCCCTGTTGTCCTCTACCTTCTTCTTTCCATTATTATAAGTTTATATTTTTGAAAATATCTCTTTACTTTCATGTTAGTGCATATTTAGAGGAAGCCAAATTAAAGGTATATGTCCAACCCACCAATTTAACTCAAAATACCCTTGAATTTTTCAAAGAAATAGACTTATGTTTTATTGGTGAAATCTTCTGTGGTTATTATTCTACTTAATTAATTTACTTTTATTCCTATAATCAATTCATTTTTAAAAATTATTTTTCTTAAATCTTGAGCTGTTTTCTTTGTAAG
This sequence comes from Acinonyx jubatus, assembly GCF_027475565.1. Lineage (NCBI taxonomy): Eukaryota > Metazoa > Chordata > Mammalia > Carnivora > Felidae > Acinonyx > Acinonyx jubatus. Next base: position 115,705,262 of record NC_069380.1, on the reverse strand, counting down.
ACATGCATGTAAACTTCATAACTTTCTCTGTTCCTTCTTTGATTATCTTAAATATCATTTTGTTAAAGAAGCTTACTATAACAGCAAGAATTATGTTCTAGGTAATTTCTATATATAAATATGTTCTCTATAATTTCAACCTGATATTATAGAAGAAACCATAACAACAATGGCTTCTCCAAAATACAATTTTATTTTCTCTTATAAAAGCATAGTGGCTTGAAATGCATTCAGTGCTATCTGGGATAGTCACTTTCCATCTTGTTGTTTTATCACCTTCAAATCATGGCCTTCACTTTACAGTTCAAGACCGCTGTCTAATATCCACCCTTTATAGCTCCATTAAGACCAATAAGTAGGAGAAAGGGAAGGCTTTGTCTTCATTTTTAAAGACTACTTCCATGAAATATTCCATGGCACTTGTAGTCATGTCTCAGTGGCCATAACTTTGGTACAAGACCACTTCCAATCACAGCAGAAGTTGGGAAATATAATTTATAGCCCACATATCCACATGAGCAACTAAAAAAATGTTTGGGTTGGTTATTAGAGGAGCATATGATTGCATTTCTACATATTGGTGGTGTGATTTGTAGCCAAAAGAATTTTTGTTCCACTGAAAACTTAGCCCCAAAGCAATAAATGAATTCATTTGCTGAGACAAGATTCTCTTTGAACTAATGATGCTTCCTCAGTGGGCTCTTGGCAACTGTCATCCATTCCTACTTCTTTTTATGATTTTTTAAAAATTCTGGGTCCAGATATCTTAAAATTTAATTTTAAGGACTCTGAATTATTATTCTGGATGAAAATTAGGTTTTACCAATGAGATGGCTTCAGATGATGAGCCTGAGAAGACAGGCAAAGGTCATCTACCCACTGTCATTGCTATTAATCAGCAAGGTCAGAGAGATGTGAGTGCTTGCAGCCAAGTCACCATTTCTGTGTCGAGCCATCAGTTTCAGAAGTAATTGGAGGCCATTGTGGCAGCTAGACACTAGGTTCCCCTGAATTTTCACCAGTTTTAGAGGTGATGATGGGAGAGGACATTGTAGGAGCAACAGTTTTGATAGTAGCAGTAGCAGTGGCTTCCTGATTTCTATACTACAAAAATGGTAGTATGGCTTCAAAACCAGGAGTTAATTGCAGGCTCTCTCACTTCTGCTTGTCCAGTTCTTCTGATTCTGTAAGCATCTAATACCTTCTAGCAAATATCTGTTATTGGTTAGATATACATAGTGGTTTCTGTTTTTTTATTGTGCTGAATTCTGAATAATTCACCCAAAGTCACCCAAGGTCAAAGTCAAAATTGCATACCTTCACTCAAATTATAAGGAATAGGAGTTTGTCAGAGTTTGTAAAGGAAAAGAAGGTATAAAATCATCAAGCAATTAAAGTGTTCCCTTATGCTAACACATCTTAGTTGGTTCAAAAATAGGGCAGAATAAAAAATTACAGGTGCATTCCTGAGAAACTAAGGATAAAAATGTTTAATAATCTAATTATATATATAATTAGTTACATATATATATATGCATATATATGTGTGTGTATATATATATATATATATATATATATACAGTCTGAAACTGAATCTTAGACTCATTCTCCCCTTATGAGTAATACAATAAATAAAATTAAATTTCATTATTTGTGAATAAATATGGAAAGTGCTCAACATATCATACACTTTACAAGATGATAGTTGGCTCACATATTCTAAATGATAAATCATTCTTTTTTAAGTTTTATTATTTATTTATTTTGAGAGAGTGTGTGTGTGTATGCGTGCACACATGAGTGGGGGAGGGGCAAAGAGAGGGAGAGAGAATCCCTAGCAGGCTCTACACTGTCAGCATACAGACTGATGCAGGGCTTGAACCCATGGGCTGTAAGATCATTATCTGAGCCAAAATCAAGAGTCGAACACCCAACCACTGAGCCCAGGCACTTGTAAATGATAAATTGTTAGGTGAACGAAACAAATGTCAAATAGTGTAAACAGTACATCAGCATTTTATAAAAATAGGTAATTTTTTTGTTGTAGTTTATAAGTTTATAAAGCCAGATGATAAAATAACACACTAATTCATTAATTCAATAATTTATTCAACTCTCATTCGTCTATATTTACTTCAGTATTTATTTTCCTAAATGTAATAGAAAAAGAGCTCTCTCCATGAGATTAAAGTTTAGTGAGGAAAGGAGATCATTTGCCTGGGCAGGGTACCCAAAGAATGAAACACCGATTCAAAAAAAATAGCCTCATATATCATTGGAATGATGGCAAAATTGAATCTGCAAATTGAAACAACATTAGGCAAAACTCCTCATTTCTGAAATGGATGGTATAGATAATTCAGATGACTTTCCCATGGAAAACAATAAAGAATAATGGACAAGACTTTTTAAAAAAACTACTTTAAAAATATTGAAGAGCTAGGGGTGCTTGGGTGGCTCAGTGGGTTGAGCGGTTGAGCAATTCCCTCTTGATTTAAGCTCAAGTTATCGTCCTGGAATCAAATCCTGCCTCCAGCTCCACACTAAGTGTGGAGCCTGCTTAAGATTCTCTCTCTCTCTCTGTCTCTCTCTCTCTCTCTCTCTCTCTCCCCCTCTGCCCCTCTCCCCACTCGCTCTCTCTCTCTCTTAAAAAAATTGAAGAGCTAAAAACATAGTAGAAAACACAATGGAAAAAAAGCCCAATTTTTGATGGAAGCTTGTAATGGAGGAGTAAACCGTGTGTCAGAACAACAAAACTCATTATTCCCTCAGGGCAATTAAAAATATTTGCCCTTGGACTTTGATTTGAAGCTATTCATGAGATTAAATATAAATCAAGACTCAGGGTCAACCAAATTTGCAGCATATTCTACAAAGATCCTCCCATTTTAAGAGATCCCCACAGGGCTATATCCACTATATGTACATATGTTTATACAATGTAAACATAAATCTAAAGATGCTCCCTCACCCCAAGTTCAGGGAACTATATGGAAGCGCTCCTGATGTTAAGTAGAGCAGAAAAAAAAGAAAAGATGCCTGGGAAATTATAGCTACTGACTGGTCTTCATGTGTGTTTAATTTTCAATATGCATATGTTGAGTTGTGAGAAACATCAAGCCATAAAATTGGTTTGCAGTGGTTCCCTACTGAGAGTGATTTAAGAATCCTAGCTGAACCCAATGAAAATACATTTTGAAGGATGAAACATGCAACCTAGGCTTTGAGGACATCCTACAAGTAAATTTTTCAAGGGCAATCAACCATATGAGTCACACAAAGAAACAAAGATAAAACCAATAAGAAAAATCAGTAACAATACAGCAGAAATAGGCGCATACAAACTTAAGCTATCAGAAGTATCAGACAGGTTTAAAAACTAACTATGCTTACCATATGTAAATAAATAAATGCTTGAACATGTTTGCATGAAACAGAGTGAAAGGGTACACTGACTTTGAAAACATAAAAAGTCTAAAAAATCATGGGGATTATCCTTTAAAAATACATTGTAAATACTATAAACATTGGAAAGGTACTATATATAACAAAAAGTATAAAGTAAGGTGAGGGGGCATGTATTAGAGGATGCCTCATTTTTTAGCAGGCAGTTAAGTGATGCTAATATCTTACTATGCATTATATTCTTGTGTTTTAACCTTATAGAGATTATTTATCTAAGCTTAAGCAAAATCTATAGTTGCATATAATTTTTGCTTTATTACATTCAGGTGAAACATGATAGTTTTAATTATGAATCTATGATGAGCCCTGGGTCTTGTATGTAAGTAATGAATCACTAAATTCTACTGAAACTAATATTACACTCTATGTTAACTAATTAGAATTTAAACAAAAATCTGAAAGAAAAAAATTCTGTTTTCTATTCATACTGAATCTGTTTGAATCATGTAACTTTCTATTATTTTAAAAGAATGAGAATCATTATTTACATACCCAAATCATTTATTTTGAAAAAGTAATCATAAGTTTACCAACATTTTTTTCTATTTAACAGGGATTGAATTCTTTAAAATTGTATCAGATGGTATAGTCCAAAGAGATCATTTTGAAAGACAATACTCAACTTAGACAACACCCAGATAAAATATTAGTTCCTTTGAGGCAAGACAAAACACTACTACAGAAATCTAACAATTTCTAACGTGACAAGTTTTTTTTGTATAAATGAAAAGTATAATTCATTTGTATAAATGAAAAGTATTTTTAAAATTGGAAGTCATGATTTACAATACTCTATGCTAATGATAATCAGAAAACACAATTCTCTTAGCCATAACAAGATATTAGTGAACAAGCTCAAACATCAGGAACCTGAAAACATTTCTGACCTCCAAAAATCTTACCCCCACAAAACAGATACACCATTTCTCCCCTATTGTATGAACATGCAAAATGTGAGCTGGCTAAAAACACCATCACCACCACCAACAAAAACCCAGAGATTCAGAACGTAAAATACCTCAATAGGCTGAAATACCTATAAATATGACAATAATTATTGTGTGAATATGTAGTTCTTTATGTGAATGAACAGGTTGCGAACTAATAATACATTAGTTAGTATTATCATATATCTCCCCTTAAGGTGAGATGCCTAAGTGAACACAAAATTATTTGTAAAATTAGAGTTTTCCTCGGCGTCCCTACCAGCTGCTTCACCCACGAAGTTGGGGAAAATGGGCTTCAGAAACTTGAACTCACTGGTCCCCGAGCCTCCCCGCAGACACACCTCATACTGGTAGCTCTGGGACAGCGTCCCCGCGCCGCTGACGTCCACCAGGTGGCCCGGAAAGTGGCCCTCAGGCCCCGAGCAGCGACCCGCAGACGCCGCCCGGCTCCGCCTGCACAGCCGCACCGCCACGAACACCAGCACCGAGAACAGGAAGAGCGACGACACGGACGCCAAGGCGACGACCAAGTAGACGGTGAGCGGGTCGGCCCGCGCCTCGGCCGCCGCCACCTCCGGGAGCGGCAGGTAGGGCTGCGAGAAGCCGTCCACCAGCAGCACGTGCAGCGTGACGCTGGCCGAGCGCGGCGGCTCGCCATTGTCCCTGACCAGCACCACCAGCCTGTGCTTGACGGCGTCGCGCTCGCTCAGCAGCCGGGCCGTGCGCACCTCGCCGTTGTGCGCCCACACGCCGAACAGCCCGGGCTCCGTGGCCTTGAGCAGCTGGTACGACAGCCAGGCGTTCTGGCCCGAGTCGCCGTCCACCGCCACCACCTTGGTCACCAGGTAGCCCGCCTCGGCCGCCCTGGGCACCAGCTCGGTGCAGGGCGCAGAGCCGTTCTGCGGCGGGTACAGCACGAAGGGCGCGTTGTCGTTGTCGTCCAGCACCAGCACGCGCACCCGCGCCTGGCTGCTGAGCGCGGGCGAGCCGCGGTCGGCCGCGCGCACGCCGAACTCGAACGCCTGCAGCGCCTCGTAATCCAGGGACCTGAGCGCGAACAGCTGCCCGTTGTCCGCGTTGATGGACACCAGGGAGGCCAGGGGCAGCTGCGGGTCCGCGGGCGGCAGCAGCGAGTAGGTGACCTGGGCGTTGGCGCCCGAGTCCCTGTCCGTGGCGCTCACGCTGCCGATGTGCAGGGCGGGGCTGTTGTTTTCGCGGACGCGCAGGGTGTAGGTGGTTTGGCTGAAGGCGGGGGCGTTGTCGTTGACGTCGGAGACCGTCACGGTTATGTTGTGCTGCGTTTTCAGCCTGGGGGTTCCCAAGTCGGTGACGGTGATGGTGATGTTGTACTCGGCCTGGCTCTCTCTATCCAGCGCTCTTTCAGTCACCAAAGTGTAGAAATTTTCTACAGTAAGTTTCAGAAAGAAGGGGAGATGGTCTTGGATGGTACACATCATTTTGCCATTTTCCCCGGAGTCTGGATCTGAAATTCCGAAAATCGCGACGACGGTGTCAGGCGTGTTTTCTGGGATATCACTGATGAGTACTGACATTGTCAGTTCGGGGGCGTTGTCGTTTACATCCATCACTTCTATGGCTATAGTGCATTTTCCCGAAAGACCCCCACCATCTGAGGCCTCAATTTCCAAACGATAAGATCGAATTTCCTCAAAATCCAACGTTTTTTTTAATCGAATTTCCCCCGTGACTGCGTTTATTTCAAAGGCCTGAATCACTTGATTTGAGGATTGGAAAAATGAGTAGGATAACTCTCCATAGGTCCCAGCATCTAAATCTGTAGCAAACACGGTGATGACAAGGGAACCTACAGGGCTGTTTTCTCGGACCTGGACCTCATAGAGCAGCTGAGCAAATTCAGGGGCATTATCATTTATGTCTAGGACTACAATGAGAACCTGAGAAGTCCCAGTTCTCGGCGGTGACCCACCATCCAGCGCCGTGAGCGTTAACCTGAGCTCTGATTGCTCCTCACGGTCCAGCGCTTTGTCCAGCACCAGCTCAGGGTATCTCCTGCCATCACTGTGATTTAGAGTGAAAAGGTGGAAATGGGAGTTGGTGCTAATAGTGTAGTTCTGAACTGTGTTACTGCCCATGTCTAAATCTTGAGCTATTTTCAAAGGAAATGCAGTCCCTGGATGGCTGCTTTCCGAGATTTTCAGGAGGATTTCATTTTCCAGGAATTCTGGGGCATGGTCATTTACATCTAGTAGCTGTAGTTCACCTTGAATAAAGTGCACTGGGCTTTTTAGTAACACCTGGAAATGCAGTATACATGGATCTGTGTCACTGCACAACTCTTCCCGGTCCAATTTTTCTTTTAGGATCAAATTCCCACTCTTCTGCTCGAGCTGCAAATACTGTTGATTCCCTTTGGAAAGAATCCGGGCGTCCCGTGCCTCCAGCTCCCCTAAGCCAAGCCCCAGATCTTTTGCAAGGTTGGCCACATAAGAGCCGCTTTCCCTCTCTTCTAGAACCGAATATTTAATGGTCATACCGTCCACCTCCCACAGAATTAATAGTATTAATACAATAATAATGGCGGTCACTTGCCTTTTCTGTGGCGCTTTGGGTAGCGGTGTTTCCATCGTTCCTTAGGGTCCAAAAGATGCAGTTATTTAATCACAAAATAATTGCTGTGCAGCCAACTCCGCTATCTCGGTTCAATAATCTTGAGTTAGTTCTTAACACTGATTGATATGGCGATAGCTGCCTCTCAGAAACCTACTATCCCCCTAATGGTGTAAAACACTTCCTTTTTGAGCAGCTAGAAACTGCTCAGCTATTATGGTGCCTGCAGAGATAGTTTTTTACTTTCTTAGCCTGCAGCGCCACCAAGCGTCTTGCCTTACAACTTCAGGGTTTTTTGTTTGTTTTTTTCCTTTTCAAAGCATCATGCAACAGTTAAAACAAATAGAAAGCCTTTTGGGTTATAAACTCTCTTCCACCCAATTGCAGGTAACAGGTAACTAACAATATTTGTGAGAGCAAAAGTAATACCTATATATCTATGTCTATATTCATCTTCGTTAAAGGTACAAGGTACAAGTTCAGTAACACAAAACTCTGCTCAAGACAAAATCACTTACCCATTTAACCAGTATTTCTCCATGCAGTCATTTTTCCAGCTTCTGGAGATTAAGTGGTAAAATAAACACAAAAGTTCTTCCTTATGGGTGCTTACATTCAATTACAAAAGTACTAATTTGTTGTATTGTTGGAAGAAGTTACAAATTTTAAAATTTACTTTCCACTCCCAAAGTGAAATGTGCCTGTAACCCCTGAAAAAAATTAAAATGTGATTTCGTGTCAGTCTCCTGGACTACATAGCCTTTGGCAATTTTTTTTCCTTCATAAAATCACTCCATGCAATGCCCAGTAAGACTAAGAGGAAATGGCTGTTTGATTTGTTAGAAATCAATATAAGTTCAGGATTCAGGCAGTGTCTTTTCTACAAAGATGAAGAAGGAAAAAAAGTCAATGGAGTTAAAGATACATTTTCTGGGGAAGTGTTTTAACCTGTCAACATTGGACAGGGGTCCATCCCAGTGTATATCCCCTGGGACTATGGAAATGAGTATACCGAAAAATACCATGGCACCAACGAAAGCCAAGTGGTTGCAGTGACCTAGCAGGAAAAGTAGTTTCCCCCAAAGAAGAATGCTATTCCGAGGAGCAGGGGATAAATATCTAAGAATGCAAAACAGTAAGTGTTCCCTACACTCATTGAACCACCTAGTAATAATCCATGATAGTTCACTTATTTGGACACAAATCACAGTCAAATATAATTTAGTTAAGGCTGGTTCCATTTTAATTAAGTATAAAAATAAAATATTCACTCAGCTGTCACTTTAGTATAAATTGCCTGACTTTGATGGGAAGGTGAAATGAGAACTTTTTCTTAAAATACTACAAATAAAACCAGCACAAGACAAATACGGGCTAAACTGTGAAAGTAAATGATTTTATGGTTAATAAAGATAAATGACAGGGTGGCTGGCTGGCTCAGCTGGTTGAGCAACTGACTTGATCTCAGCTCAGGTTTTAATCACAGGGTTGTGAGTTCAGAACCTGCACTGGGCTCCACACTGAGCGTGGAGCCTACTTAAAAAAGAAAGATAAATGGTACTTACACAGCACTAGAACAGAAAATCTGACATTACCTAATAACCTGACACTAATAGCTTACTTAGGTCTTGGCAGGTATCACATATAAAAAAGCTTTAGAAGCTAGGAGGAAGGTATTTTTCAATATAATTTGGATTTTACTAAATAATACATTTGAACTTTCAGCTTGTTAGACAAAGACAAGGAGATGAAATATACTCTCAACATTTTATATTCTGTAATGGAGTTTAGGGTGCACGGAGAGTGTTTTCTGTTTAGAAAGAAAATAAAACAATGATGTGTAATTTCACTTACTGACAAAGGTACTTCATTAGCATTTTTCTGTATTCATTGAAAATTAATTTTTAAAATTCACTATTGGAATGTTAATAACTTTCAACAAATATTTATTATGCACTTATAATTGGGTTGGTATTATTAAAAAAAGACTATCATGGGCGTACATGAAGCTCACAAATTGGAGTTTAATGTACTGATACTTTTGTAAAGTTTATATGCATAGAAAAATGTATTGAGTATTATGGTATGTTGAATTACCCATAAATATGAATGGCTATCCTCGCATTTAGCCATCTTTAGTATTTATCTTTAGTTATTCACACGGTGGCAGTCACCCCAAAATGAAACTTAAACAAGCAGATTAAACATCAACCAGTCACATTTTATTTATTTTTTTTTTTTTTAAGTAGGCTCTATAACCAACATGGGACTTGAACTCACCACCCAGGTCAAGAGTCGAATGCTCTACCAACTGAATCAGCCAAATGCCCCAAACACTCACATTTTAAAAATTTCCTTACATAGCTATAGTGATGACCATTGTCACTAATAGATATACAATCCTACTTAAGGACTTTGCATTACAATTTTTGTAAAATGAATAGATGATTGAGTTTCAAAAATTTTAAAGTATTCAAATAAAAATTTACTTTTTATTCAGACTGTCAAATATAGTTGAAAGTAACAAAAATCTACTAACCATAGCATAGGGAAAATCCTGTGTATACTCAGTATCTGATTTTTTCTCAATCTAAGGACCTGTCGTAAATAATTAAAATCGGACCATCAATAACATGTAACTTTGAGTTTAAAGAGATTTTCAAAAGAGCTGAATAGAATACTTAACTGAATAAGAAACTATCCCGAACTGTGGGGCTTTCCTCCATTTCCTTTCCAATGCCCTGGGGAGGGAAGTTCGGGATAATCGGCTTCAAGAACTTGAACTCACTAGTCCCCGAGCCTCCCCGAAGACACACCTCATACTGGTAGCTCTGGGACAGCGTCCCCGCGCCGCTGACGTCCACCAGGTGGCCCGGAAAGTGGCCCTCGGGCCCCGAGCAGCGACCCGCAGACGCCGCCCGGCTCCGCCTGCACAGCCGCACCGCCACGAACACCAGCACCGAGAACAGGAAGAGCGACGACACGGACGCCAAGGCGACGACCAAGTAGACGGTGAGCGGGTCGGCCCGCGCCTCGGCCGCCGCCACCTCCGGGAGCGGCAGGTAGGGCTGCGAGAAGCCGTCCACCAGCAGCACGTGCAGCGTGACGCTGGCCGAGCGCGGCGGCTCGCCATTGTCCCTGACCAGCACCACCAGCCTGTGCTTGACGGCGTCGCGCTCACTCAGCAGCCGGGCCGTGCGCACCTCGCCGTTGTGCGCCCACACGCCGAACAGCCCGGGCTCCGTGGCCTTGAGCAGCTGGTACGACAGCCAGGCGTTCTGGCCCGAGTCGCCGTCCACCGCCACCACCTTGGTCACCAGGTAGCCCGCCTCGGCCGCCCTGGGCACCAGCTCGGTGCAGGGCGCAGAGCCGTTCTGCGGCGGGTACAGCACGAAGGGCGCGTTGTCGTTGTCGTCCAGCACCAGCACGCGCACCCGCGCCTGGCTGCTGAGCGCGGGCGAGCCGCGGTCGGCCGCGCGCACGCCGAACTCGAACGCCTGCAGCGCCTCGTAATCCAGGGACCTGAGCGCGAACAGCTGCCCGTTGTCCGCGTTGATGGACACCAGGGAGGCCAGGGGCAGCTGCGGGTCCGCGGGCGGCAGCAGCGAGTAGGTGACCTGGGCGTTGGCGCCCGAGTCCCTGTCCGTGGCGCTCACGCTGCCGATGTGCAGGGCGGGGCTGTTGTTCTCGCGGACGCGCAGGGTGTAGGTGGTTTGGCTGAAGGCGGGGGCGTTGTCGTTGACGTCGGAGACCGTCACGGTTATGTTGTGCTGCGTTTTCAGCCTGGGGGTCCCCAAGTCGGTGACGGTGATGGTGATGTTGTACTCGGCCTGGCTCTCTCTATCCAGCGCTCCTTCAGTTACCAATGTGTAGAAATTCTCCACTGATGGTCTTAGAAGAAAGGGGAGATTGTCATCTATAGAGCAAACAATCTGTTGATTTTGTCCAGAATCTGCATCTGATACACTGAAAACTGCCACTATGATGTCTGGCAGGTTTTCGGGAATGGGACTGGTGAGTGAGGACATGGTCAATTCAGGAGTGTTGTCATTTACGTCCAGAACCTTGATGACCAAAGAGCATTTTCCTGATAGTCCCCCGCCATCTGTAGCCTCAATATCCACATGGTAAGATTGAAATTCCTCAAAATCCAAAGTCTTTCTCAGTCGAATTTCGCCTGTAATTGCGTTTATTTCGAAGGGCTGATTAATGTCATCTACCTGAAATAGGGCATAAGATACTTCCCCAAAAGATCCAGCATCTAAATCCCTCGCTGAGACGGTTATAATCAGAGAGCCCAGGGAATTGTTTTCAGGGATTTGCACCTCATATTGCTCCTGAGCAAACTCGGGGGCGTTGTCATTGATGTCCAAGACCAGTATCTGAATCTCCGTGGTTCCAGAACGCGGCGGAGACCCACCATCCAGTGCTGTGAGGGTAAGCCTAAGCTCGGGCTGCTCCTCCCGGTCCAAGGCTTTGTCTAGCACCAGCTCCGGGAACTTCCTGCCGTCGCTGCGATTGCGAGTGAGAACGTGGAAATGAGGATTGGAGCTGATTATGTAGCTCTGAAGACCGTTGCTACCAGCGTCTAAATCCTGTGCCATTTTCAAAGGAAATAGCTTTCCTGGTGTAGTAATTTCTGATATTTTTAGTAGCATTTCTCTGGTTGGGAACTCTGGGGCGTGGTCATTTATATCTCTGACTCGTAAAGCAGCCTGAAAAAATTGCAAGGGATTTTCCAGTAATACTTGGAAAGGTAGCACACACGGCTCAGTGGAACCGCACAGCTCTTCCCGGTCCAGTTTCTCATTTAGCAGCAAATCATAAGTCTGTGGGTCAAGCTGCAAATGCTGTCTGTTCCCCTTGAAAACGACCTGAGCACCCCGCTCAGCCAGCTCTCCTCTCTTGAGTCCCAGATCCTTTGTCAAATTGGCCACAAACGTGCCACTTTCTGTCTCCTCCAGTACAGAATACTGAATCGACTCTGAACCCACTTCCCACAAAATCATCCATATAATGAGGATAGTCACTTGCCTTTTCTTGCGATGTACTTTTGTTTGCGCCATTTCTATTAGGTCTGATTCCAGAGGAAAAAATCCTTTTCCAGTCCCAATCACCACGTCCATCATCTACCCTCCGTAATCTCTTTGCTGTTGAATTTCGAATTTGTCTTATAACTTCTCTGGTGACGACTGCCTTCCTGAATACTTCTAACTTTGCTCTAGCTGTAAATGTGTCTTGTATTTGAGGGGAGAGGGGGTCTCTGAATAAAATGGAGTCCACCGAATCTGCAGAGCTTTATTCACTCTCTTAGCCTGCACTGCCACCACGCGTTCAAATTGATAACTTCAATATGATAACATACAGGCAATAATATTCCCCAAATCTGAGCGTTATAAAGACTTTGAGGTGGAGTCCGTGTTTCTCAAACCATAGTGTGTGAACCATATGCATAAATAATTACTTGGGAGTCTTGGGTTGTTGTTTTTTCAAAGTCAACCCCTGGTCTTCCCTCTAGATCTTGAATCAAATTCTCTGGGGGTGCTAACTGAAATCTGCACTTCAATCTTTGTCTTTAAGTGATTCTCATGCATACTAACGTTTAAAAATCACTACTCCAAATAATGTATATTTACTATGATCATCTTGTATTCTTTGGCAATGAAATTTATCTCTGACGAATAGTGTGATTTGTGAATTCAAAATGTACATTATTTGTCCCAACAAACAAATCAATAAACTACAAAATGTAAATGTTGGTTAGCAACACCAATTATAAGATTAAAAAACTATTTCTCTAAGTTATATGGCTCATAAAATGACATAAACAACAGACCTACTTTATTTTGTGCTTATACCTGCAAAATAAAGGAAAGAATTGGGCTATTAGAAGGAAAACTGAGGCCAAGAAATACTTAAGATAGAAGTATCTAATTAGTTCAATTATTTAAAAGAGGAACTAGCAACAATCAATAGTCTGTCATGAGTACACATCTTGGGATTTTACTTCATTTTGTACAGGTAGAATTGGTCATGATTTTTATTAGGATTGTTTATATTATTGTAATTTTTAAATCAAATTTAACTCCTATAGTAATTAATCGAGGCCCAAATATATTATCCTGTTGTAAGGACATAATGCAATGCAGAAAATAAACATTCACCTCTACCAACCCTCCCACAACAAAGATGACATGAGTTTCTATAAATAAACATCAAATAAGGTAATGTGAAAGGTGAATTACACTTGAGTGGATTCCACAGAATTCACTGATGGTTCATCATGGCTTTATCCATTTCTATCTCCTCAGTTTCTGTTCAGATTAATAGGAAAACATGTCTTTAAACATCCTGAAAATACATGAACTGGGTCAGTGCACATATAACAACACAAAATGCGCCAAGCATAATTTCATTTCAGATTGATTTCATATATATTGAGAGATTAAATCAACTGAGTTCAACCAAACTTCACTTCAGGTAAGAGCCAAAATGATGAAAGATTAAAACTGAGGATCTTTTTCAAAATGTTTCAACTCTAGGTAAAATAAGTAAAGCTAAATAAAATCTAAACTCTGACCATATGAAATAATTTTGTACTTAAAAAGCACTCTATCCAGAAGGATAAAAAAATAAGATCATGATGACCAGTCTCTATGGTTCACTTGATAAATGTTACTGAGAATAGATTTCCTTGAGGGTATGAATGACAAAATAAACTGATGAAGTAAAACCAACAACCATAAACACATTAGATGGGTGTAGTTTCTTCTTTGAAACAGAGCTATTTCTAGCCCAACCCTAAAGATTTCCTTCCTTCAGTGGATATTCTGATTCCAGCTTAATGGCATCCCTGACATCTGTGCAGTCCTTTATTTACTCTCTTGACCTGCAGCACCACCACACATCTTCACAGATAGCTTACTGAATAATTTTTCATTTTAAAGCAAATTTTACTAGCAGTACAAGCATTTGTAGAACTCAGTTTAGATCACTGAAATATCTTGGAGAACATTGCTTTTTATTATAGAAAGAAGAACTGAATATCTTAATGTATCCTTCAAGGGTGTCAGTTGGTATGTGAAGAAACTGCCTTTTTATGGAAATGGATTACTTTAGATTCTTTCAGGAGAATTCGTCTCTGCTTTACTCTCTTTTGTTTTGCTTTGCTAGAGTAGAATTGAATTGACATTTATCAACTTGTCTCACAAGTAATAACTCATTAGCATTTATTGTGGAACAAGTCCAGTACATACAAAGCAAACAGCATAACTTCCATGTACACATCACCCAGCTTCAAAACATCTTGTCTTGCTTCATCTATATCTTTCCCTCCACCCTCTGCCTCCCAGTCAATGTTTATTTTTGTATAGTTGTTTTAAGGTAACATTTACACAAATTGAAATGCACCAATCTTAACTGTGCCATTTTAACAATGGATCCATCCATGTAACCCACACCTCTTTCAAGATATTGAACGTTTCCTTCATTCATTGGGAACATTCTTACTCATATTCCAGCTTAATTTTAATAATTAGGTGGCAAAACCTTGGTTTCCTCTAGACACAACATGTAAACAAGGTAAAAAAACACCATTTCCAATATTCATGCCAATACTTATTATGTTCGTGTATGCTTATGTGAAGTGACAGATCATTAAGATTAACTGATTATTATCAAAGAGCTGAAATAATACTTTGATGAAACATTACAAAGTATATTAAACTTAATTTTATTTAGTTAGCTTATAATTATTGCATAGCTGATCAAGCTGATTTCCATTTTTATGCTACAAATGTTTGTTTTCCTTTGATTCCATTATACATTTTAAAAATTCTTCAAGTTTACTAAAAATGAAAGATAAAGACTAACCCTCATGGTTCATCTTAGAACTCTTTAATTTTGTTATAAATCTCTTAAAATCTCATTTAACTATATGCAAGGAAAAACAATGACTCAGGGCAAAGATGCAGATATGTAAGCAATCACTTAAAGACGCTCTCAATTGATGGGAGAAAGAAATGATGCATAAAAGTCTGAAAATATAAAGGAATTGATGCTAAACACATTTGAAATCTCAAATGTTTGGGGAAGACTTCCTTGTTAGATGTCTGTCAGTTTTATTTTTTCAAAGAATCAACTTTTTATTTCATTGGTTTTCTCTATTATTTTTATTTGGAATTTAATTGGTTTCTTCTATTATTTATACTATTTCCTTCCTCCTGCTTCTCCTGCTTGCTTTGGGTTATTTTTCTCTTATTTTTCTAGATTCTGGAGGTGGGAGATTAGATGATTGGGACTTTTCCTCTTTTCTTTAAAAAATTTTTTTAAGTTTGAGAGAGAGAGAAACATCACATGTGCACAGAGGCAGGGCAGAAAGAGAAGGAGAGAAAAAGAATCCCAGACAGGCTCCACGCCATCAATGAGTCCCACGCAGGGCTGGAACTCAACGAACTGTGACATCATGATCTGAACTGAAATCAAGAGTCAAGACGCTTAACCTAGTGAGCCACCCAGGCGCCCCTTCCTTTTTTCTAATATGCATTTAGTGCTATAAATGTCCCTCTGCACTGCTTTAGCTGTGTCTTATAAATTTTAATTTGTTGTCTTTTCATTTTTAGTTCAGCTTGATGTATTTTTTATATTCCTTGAGACTTTGCCTTTGATCCATGGATTAATTAGAAATGTTTCGTTTTCAAGCATTTGAAGATTTTCCTGTTACTTTATGTTTTTTAGTTTGATTCTATTGTGAATGGAGAACCCACACTGTATGATTTCAATTCTTTTAAGTTGATTGAAGTTTGTGTATGGCCTTGTTTACACAGTCTACTTTGCATATGTTTGGGAAGCATTTGAAAAGAATGTGTATTCTGGTATTTTTGGCTAGGTGTTCTGTAAATATGGATTACATCCATCCTGTTGAGGGTGTTGTTCGGTTCTGTGTTCTTGCTGATTTTCTGTATTGAAGTATCCAACTTTTATTGTAGATCTATTTCTCCTTTCAGTTTTGTCAGTTTTTGCTTCATGTATTTTGTACCTTTGTTGTTTGTAAATATGTATACGTATTTAGGAATGCTATGTCTTCTTTTATCATTACCTAATGTCCTACTCTGTCTCTGGTCATTTTCTTTCCTCTGATGTCACTTTATCTGACATTAGTATGGCCACTCCTAATACATTTTTATCAACATTTGCATAATATGTTTCCCATCTTTTTACATTCAACCTGCCTATATCATATTTGAAGTGAAGTTTCTTGTAGACAGCATACAGTTGGTCATTTTTAAACACATTATATCAATCTCTTTGTTTTGATTGGTGTGTTCAGACCATTTGCATTAAATGTAATTACTGATATGTTAGACCATTTACATTAAATGTAATTACTGATATATTAGAGCCTAAGCCTGACATTTTATTTTTTCTTTTTTATTTGTTCTGTTTTTTGTTTCTGTTTTCTTTTTCCTGCCTTTCTTGTAGTTTATTAGGACACTTTTTTAGAATTCCACTTTGATTTATCTATAGCATTTTTTGGTGCATCACACTGTATAGCTTTTATAGTAGTTGCTCCATACTTAACTTATTACAGTTTACTGGTATGTCATTTTACCAGTTCAAGAGAAGGGTAGAAAACTTACCTCCCTTTAACCTCCCCCATTGAAAGCTGTCTTAAGTATTTCCTCAATATATACTTAGAACTAATCAGACATAATCATATATAATTTGGGATTCAACCATCAAACATAATTTAGAAAACTCAAGAGGAGAAGGAATGTCTATGGCATTTAACCATATTTTTATTTACTGTGTTCTTCTTTCCTGATGTTCCAAGATTCTTTTTTTAATTGATTCCTTTCTGTTTGGAGAACTTCCGTCAGCCAGTCTTTTAGGGTAGGTCTACTGGCAACAAATTCTCTTCCTGAAAGATATTTTCACTGGATGTATGATTCTTTTAACATTTCTTTTCTTTCAGCACTTGAAAAATATGTGTCACTTGTTTCTGACTCCCATGGTTTTTGGTGAGAAATCTACTGTCACTGCCATCAAGATTTTTTCCTTCTCTTTAGTTTTCAGAAATTTGGTGTGGATTACCAGATTTGACGTCATGAGGGTTTTCCCCTGTTTTCAGCATGTCACTCTTCTGCTGTGAAGTTGCCAGGATATCCCTGCATCCTGTAGCAACAAATATCAACACTTCTCCTAGGGGAAGAAACAGAAATGCTCAAAATAAAGTGAGGGACTCACTTTAAAAGAGGATGGAGAGGAAAAACCAAAGATGTAAAATAAAGGAGAAATATAAGAAACTAGAGATATTATTGAGAATGTTCAATAACTGACAAAACACAAGGCTCAGAAAAAAATAAAGTTAGGAATACAGTTATTAAGGAAATAATAGTAGAGATGAAATGATCCCAGATATGAAAAGGCAGGAATTTTTAGAATTTTTAGGACATTACATGACATATATACTATATAGCACATCAATGAAGTGTAAAAGAAAACTAAATGCATTTTCAGACATGCAGAGACAGAGTTTATTTTTCATGTGCCCTCTCTTAGGAATCCACTTGAGGATATACTGTAGCACAGAGAGGGCTTTAAAAATAGGAGATAAGTAATCTATCAAACAATGGGCTTAACTAGGAGAGGTATAAAAACAAGATGATAGTTTTGTACACATTTAGAGATCATTTAGTCCAGACAGAAGCAGAAAGAGAGCTTCAGGTAAGAGTTATGGGAACCTGAATTATTTAGAAATATTTGAAGATATGGTAAAGCCCAACTGATGGAGTCTAAAATGGTGAATCTGTAGCACCTGGGTGGCTCAGTTGGATAAATCTGACTCTTGATTTCTGTTCAGGTCATGATCCGAGGGTTGTGGGATCAAGTCCCACATCAGGCTCTGTGCTAAGCATGGAGCCTGCTTGGGATTCCCCCCTCCTGTGCCTCTGTCCCCCACTTGTGTGCTCTCTCTCTAAAAAAGAAAAAGTAACCTGAAGTAAAATAAAATAAAATGGTGAATTTATTTTATCTTGATTCTAGGAACACTGTATTTTCAATGGCACAGGAAACACAACAGTAGATCAAAGGAGCAGAAAATATAGTCCTTAAGTAATATGGCTCTGCAATGAGCAATGTATTTTACTGCGGTTAAAAAATGTAACACAAAATTTACCATCATAACCATTTTTAGGTATACAGTTCCATAGTGTTAAGTACATTCACATTGTTGGGAAGCAGATCTCCAGAACGTTTCCATTTTGCAAATCTGAAACTCTATACCCATCAAACAAAAACTCTCCTTTTCCTCCTCGCCCAGTCCCTGGTAGGCACCATTCTACTTTCTGTTTGTATGAATTTAACAAACTTGGATACATCATATAAGTGGAATCATACTGTATTTGCCTTTTTGTGACTATCTTCTTTCACTTAGAATAATGCCCTCAAAGTTCATCCACGTTGTAGCATGTGATAGGCTTCCCTTCCTTTTTTAAGATTCCATACATGGGTATTTGGGTTGGTTCCACCTCTGGCCAGTTGTGAATACTGCTGCTATGAACATGGGTGCACAAGTATCTTTGAGACCCTGCTTTCAATTCCTTTAGGTATATACCCAGATATGGGATTGCCAGATCATATAGAAGTTCTCTTTTACACTTTTTTGAGAAGACTTCATACTGTTTTTATAGCAGTTGCACCATTTTACAATCTCACCAACAGTGCACGGAGGGAATAGTTTCTCCACATCCTTTTGAACACTTGCTATTTTCTGTTTTTGTTTTTTTTTTTTTTTTGATAGCAGTCATCCTAATGTGTGTAGGGTGACACTACATTGTGGTTTGGATTTCCATTTCTCTGATGATTAGTGATGTTGAACATTTTTTCATGTGTTTGTTGGTCATCTGCATATCATCTCTGGAGAAATATCTAAGTCCTTTGCTCATTTTTTAATCAGGTTATTTGATTTTTTTGTTTTTGTTGGGTTGTAGGAGTTCTTAAATATTATGGACATTAAACCCATATCAGATATAGTATTTGCAAATATTTTCTCCCATTCCATAGGTTGCCTTTTCACTGTTGATGGTGTTCTTTGGTGCACAAAATTTTTTAAGTTTGATGTAGTCTCACTGGTCTATTTTCGCTTTGTTCCATGTGTTTTGGTGTGAAAGCCAAGAAATCACCACCAAATTCAATGTCATGAAGCTTTTCTCCTATGCTTTCTTCTAGGAATTTTATAGTGCAATGAATATTTTGAGAAAATCAGTCTCTTATACATAGGAATTGGCGTGGCACTCACAAATAGGCCATGATCTCCTGTTGAATATAAACAACTTCACAGAACAACATCATTAAAGAGGGATTGTGATCAGATGGAACAAAACTGCAATAAGATGACATCATGATCATGCTTGAGCACAGTCAAAAACAAGAACATTGTATAAACCAAAACAACGCCCAGAGTACTCTGTCCTGGCTGATTGATTGAATGCTGGTTTTTAAAAAAACAATTACATTTTAATCTTCCTTTGTTCTTCTCATTTCCTGAATACAATTCAATAAGATACCCTATAATAGAATTACTCCCATTCACTGGAAGCATCCAGTCCAGGGCTACTTCCTTGAGCCCTATGCAAAACTACCAAACACAAGCCTTATACTTTTTTAAGGAGCTATTACTAAGGTGACCAAAGCTTTCCCAGAATGTGCAGTCTCCCTTGTTACAACAAGTCAATAAACTCAGCTTTGTTCTGATCCAGTGTGTCCTTGTGATCTTTGGTTACAGGGCATTCATAATATAATGGTCATTAAAAGTGAATTTTTAATAGTGATTTCAGATTCTACAACAGATATACAGACAAAAGGGGGAATTCTATTCTTAGCTATGGTTACAGAGTAAAAATGTCATCAATCTGGACTATATAAAAGTGTAAGTTAATTTGACAGAGGTTGTAAAGTGTAAGGGAGAAAGAAGTAAGAGAAAAAAATAAGAATTGTATTTTTTCTGTCAGACAAGTAAATGAAAGGAACTGTTGTTATGAACAATAAATGGAGGGTTTCAGCTTGTTCAGGAAAGTACTGGAAAATAGTGACAGAGCTCTATGTAAAGGATGAATGAGAGAAGTTTTAAGTGTGCTAGGTACTAGACAACAGTAGCAGGAAATTAAGGAAATTGTTTAGACTTTATGAAAAGGTTACAAACATATTCTTTAGTAATAAAAAAAGAATATAAAAAGGACTAGAGATAAAAGGTTTAAAGGTACTTTCCAATGGGATAAAATGAAAGTGTTGGCAAAAATATGGAGGAACTGGTACATCCAGATAGTACTGAGAGCAGTGTAAACTGGTACAACCACTTTGGAAACTATTTGGAAGAATCTACAAAAAGGGAACATGTACTTACTAAATGAGCAGCAATTTCACCCCTAGGTGTATACCAACAGAAATGCATATACATGTTTGCCAAAGGACGTGTATGAGAATGTTCAAAGTAGTACTATTCAAACAGGCAAACTGTGCACCAACCCAAATATCCGTCTATAGTGGGATGGGTCATAAATTGTAAAATATTCATACAGTGGAATACTATACAGCAATGAGAATGAAAAACTAAAATTAAAAGCATTGTCATGGACAAATATCATAAACATAATGTTGAGTGAAATCAGCCAGACACAAAGCAGTTCATACTCTACTATTCCAATTATATAAATTCAAAACAGGCAAAAGTAAATCATAGTACTGGAAGTCAGGATATTGTTATACTTGGGCTGGTAGTGACTTTAAGGGGTAATTTGTGTGGCACCTGAAATGTTAGTAACGTTTCATTACTAACCACCAAGATGCTGGTATCAAGTATGTTAACTTTCTGAAAACACATTGAAATTATGATTCGTTCCCTTTTCTGTATGTATAATTCAATAAAAATTGTTTAAAAAATGTTTGCCAGTATGGATGAAAGCTAGGAAAGAAGAGTAGTTAGAACATTGTTGTTGCTTTTTGTCAAGTTTTCTCACATATTACATTCATTATCATTTGCATGTATTCCTTTGAAAACAAAATTATGTAAAACCTTTTTATTTTTGCTTTTAGCATCAAAAACAGTGTGATGAAACAGAATGGACAGAATACAGAGAAAAACAGTATTTGATTTCATTAAGACAGCTTATCCTGACAAATACCATCAAAAGCAAACATTTTAGGAAAGTCAACAGCATGCATAGATTTGGGATGGCACTGTGTATACATAGATGCAGTGACAGAGAATTCAGTTTTCCCAAAATTGGGCAAGATAAAGTTGAAAAGGATAAATTCAGGGAAATCATACCTGAAGGTGGGATTTTTCTCCATGACGCTCTCAAACTCGGTATTTGGGGAAATTAGAGATAAATGACAAAACTCATGGCATTGTGATCAGATCCCTAATTGAATCCAAAGCTATTCCGGAAGGTGGCGTTTTCCTCCATTTCCTTTCCAATGCCCTGGGGAGGGAAGTTCGGGATAATCGGCTTCAAGAACTTGAACTCACTAGTCCCCGAGCCTCCCCGAAGACACACCTCATACTGGTAGCTCTGGGACAGCGTCCCCGCGCCGCTGACGTCCACCAGGTGGCCCGGAAAGTGGCCCTCGGGCCCCGAGCAGCGACCCGCAGACGCCGCCCGGCTCCTCCTGCACAGCCGCACCGCCACGAACACCAGCACCGAGAACAGGAAGAGCGACGACACGGACGCCAAGGCGACGACCAAGTAGACGGTGAGCGGGTCGGCCCGCGCCTCGGCCGCCGCCACCTCCGGGAGCGGCAGGTAAGGCTGCGAGAAGCCGTCCACCAGCAGCACGTGCAGCGTGACGCTGGCCGAGCGCGGCGGCTCGCCATTGTCCCTGACCAGCACCACCAGCCTGTGCTTGACGGCGTCGCGCTCGCTCAGCAGCCGGGCCGTGCGCACCTCGCCGTTGTGCGCCCACACGCCGAACAGCCCGGGCTCCGTGGCCTTGAGCAGCTGGTACGACAGCCAGGCGTTCTGGCCCGAGTCGCCGTCCACCGCCACCACCTTGGTCACCAGGTAGCCCGCCTCGGCCGCCCTGGGCACCAGCTCGGTGCAGGGCGCAGAGCCGTTCTGCGGCGGGTACAGCACGAAGGGCGCGTTGTCGTTGTCGTCCAGCACCAGCACGCGCACCCGCGCCTGGCTGCTGAGCGCGGGCGAGCCGCGGTCGGCCGCGCGCACGCCGAACTCGAACGCCTGCAGCGCCTCGTAATCCAGGGACCTGAGCGCGAACAGCTGCCCGTTGTCCGCGTTGATGGACACCAGGGAGGCCAGGGGCAGCTGCGGGTCCGCGGGCGGCAGCAGCGAGTAGGTGACCTGGGCGTTGGCGCCCAAGTCCCTGTCCGTGGCGCTCACGCTGCCGATGTGCAGGGCGGGGCTGTTGTTTTCGTGGACGCGCAGGGTGTAGGTGGTTTGGCTGAAGGCGGGGGCGTTGTCGTTGACGTCGGAGACCGTCACGGTTATGTTGTGCTGCGTTTTCAGCCTGGGGGTTCCCAAGTCGGTGACGGTGATGGTGATGTTGTACTCAGCTTGGCTTTCTCTGTCCAGTGGCTTTTCTGTAACTAGGGTGTAAAAGTTCTTGAATGTGGGTTTCAAGAGAAAGGGAAGATCGTTCTGGATGGAGCAAACCATCCTACCGTTGTCCCCGGAGTCTGGATCAGAAACACTGAAAACAGCAACTACAGTCTCTGGGGAGTTTTCTGGGGTTGTGCTTGTGAGCGTTGACATGGTCAGTTCGGGGGCGTTGTCATTCACATCCACAACTTCTATAGCTACAGTGCATTTTCCTGAAAGGCCCCCACCGTCTGTGCCTGCAATTTCCACGTTATAGTATCGAGTTGCCTCGAAATCCAATGCCTTTTTCAGATGAATTTCTCCTGTTATTTCGTCTACTACAAATGGTTGAATAACTTGATTGCCTTGGAATAGAGTGTAGCGTACATTCCCATATGTTCCTGCATCTAAATCTTGGGCAGAGACAACGACAACTAAGGAGTTTGGGGGGCTGTTCTCCGGGACCTGTACCTCATAGAGCGACTGTAAAAACGCAGGGGCATTATCATTGATGTCCACGACTTCAATACGGACTGCAGTGGTCCCGGACCTAGGTGGATCCCCACCATCCAGCGCCGTAAGGGTTAAACTGAGTTCAGACTGCTCCTCCCGGTCCAGCGATTTGTCCAGCATGAGCTCTGGGTATTTTCTGCCATCTCCGCGATTATGAGTGACAACATGAAAATGGGAGTTGGGGCTGATTGTGTAGTTCTGAACAGTGTTACTACCTATGTCAAAGTCCTGAGCTATTTTCAAAGGAAATACAGTCCCAGGCTGAACGCTTTCTGGGATTTTGAGGAGCATTTCCTTGTCTAGGAACTCTGGGGAATGGTCATTTATATCTGTGAGCTGCAGATCAGCCTGAAAAAACTGCACCGGGTTTTCCAGTAATAACTGGAAGTACAGTATACAGGGATCTGTCACTCCGCACAGCACCTCCCGGTCTAGTTTTTCATATAGCAGCAAATTCCCGGTTTCTACATCCAGTTCCAAGAGCTGTTTGTTTCCTTTGTAATGGATTCGCGCGCCTCGAGTAGCTAGTTCCCCCACCCTGAGCCCCAGGTCCTTTGCCAGGTTGGCCACAAAGGAGCCACTTTCTGTTTCTTCTGGAATGGAATACCTAATTGGGTCAGAGCCAGCCTCCCACAAAAGCATCAATATAGCAAGAAAGAGAACTTGCCTTTTCTGTGGCGTTTTTGCTAGCGCTGTCTCCATTGTTCACACCAAATTCATGTGGTGCAGTTTCTTCACCTCTGTATACGGTCGACCCAGATGATTTGGTTAAATAACCTTGCATTAGATCTTTCTGACTGACTCGTCCTAGAATGATGTCCTCTCTGAAAACATCTGCCCCTAGATCTTACCTAAAATACTTCCGTCTTTCAGGAAGCATTCATTATTCTGAGTCCCAGCTTAATGGCGTCCGGCAGTCACAGAGTTTTCATTCATACTCCTAGCCTGCAGCGCCACCAGGCGTCCTTATTTACTATTGCATATAGTATTTGCCATTTCATTCCAAATTATAACTGTTGTCATACCAATGTCCTTTTAAGTCACAGAAGTGCGCCCGATCATTTCTCCAGTTCTTAAGTAGTGGAAGTTCTAAAGAAATATCTGTTGGGTTGGCTTTCAGTAAAAGAACACTTTTCAGAACAAACTGAAATGATATATTAGTGTTCCTCATAAAATACATTTTGAGAAGAAACTTTCTCTTGTGGGTTTGATTATATTTAAGAAAGAAGTGATAACTGATGTTTACAAAAGTTTACAATTTTTAAAAAGTCACTATTTTGAAATATATATCAGAAAAGGGTACACATTCTAAGTGTACAACTCAATACATTTCCATGAAGTGAGCACACTTGTATAAGTAGAACCTAAATTAAAACTGTTACCAAAACCCTTGAAGCCCCCTTCTGTTTTTGTGTGCTCATTACCCTCCCTGCTAAATGTAAGCATGCTTCTGACTTCTATTATCATAGATTCGTTTCTTTTTTTTAACGTTTATTTTTGAGACAGAGAGAGACAGAGCATGAACGGGGGAGGGTCAGAGAGAGAGGGAGACACAGAATCTGAAACAGACTCCAGACTCTGAGCAGTCAGCACAGAGCCCGACACAGGGCTTGAACTCGAGGACCGCGAGATCATGACCTGAGCCAAAGTCATACGCTTAACCTACTGAGCCACCCAGGCACCCCTCTTTTTTTTTTTTTTAACTTTTATACAAATGGACTTATGGAGTATTTCTCTTTTATGTTTGGCTTCTTTTACTCAACATTATGTTTGTAAAATTCATCTGTTACACACTATCCTAATTAATTTTATTCTCAGTGCTTTATATTATTTTATTGTATGACTGTACTACTATTTGTTTATTCTCCAATTGATTGGGTGCTCCAGTTTGAGGGTATTTTGGATAGTGCTGCTATGAACATTCTTGAACATGTCTTTTAGTGTCTATGGGAGCATTTATGTTGAATATATTCCTACGAGTTAGACTTCTGTGTTATAAGACATGAATATATATTTAGCTTTAACAGATATTGCAAAAGTTTACAAATGTGGTTCCACGAAAACCAGCAAAGAATGACAGTTCCAGTTGTTCCATGTCCTTGTCAACACTTGATATTGTCTTTTAATTTTAACCACTCTGATGAGTGTGTAGTGATATCATATTGTAACTTTAGCAATTCCTTGATTAATTAAACTGAGCACTTTTTTCACAAGTTTAATGGCTATTAGGACACATTCTTGTGAAGTGCTTGTCTTTGGTCTATCTATTTAGGGCATTTGCCTTTTTTTCTTATCAATCTTCAGAAGTTCCTTATTATATTCTGAGTATAAGCACTTTTTCAGAAGTAAGTATGGCAAATATCTTCTCCTACTCTATGGCTTGCATTTTAGTTCTCTTGTGCTATCTTTGATGAACAAAACTTCTTATTTTTAGTCTAATTTATCAATATTTTTTAATTTATGGTTTTAAGACTTTTTGTGTTCTTGGGGTGGCTCAATCAGTTAAGTATCCCACTCTTGTTTTTGGTTCAGGTCATGATCTCATGGTCTGTTGGAATGAGCCCCTAGTCTGGCTCCATGCTGGGCATGGAGTCTGCTTGGAATTCTCTCTTCTCTCTCTGCACCCCCCCGCTGCCGCTCCTGCACTCACTCTCTCTCTCAAAATAAATAAACATTAAAAAAACACTTTTTTGTGTTCTCTTGAAACCTTTGCACATCTCAAGGTCATGGAAATATTCTTGTATGGCGTTTTTGAAAAATCAATTGCTTTACCTTTCACATTTAGAGCTATAGTATTCCAGAATTTTTTTCATATGAAGTTAGGGTTACATCATTTTTCATAAAAATATCCAGATTTTGCACTATCCTTTGAGAAGTTTCATTCCCTTTTGTTTTTGAAGTGTCATTTTTGTTATAAATCAGGTGACCATAGGTGTATTCAAGACTCTTTTTTCCATTTTTCCCTTAATTTATCCTGCAATACCATATTTTCTTAATTACTATAGCTTCATAATAGTCATTATTATTGGGGCATCTGGCTGGGTCTGTCAGAAAAGCTTGTGACTCTTGATCTCAGGGTTGTGAGTTCAGGCCCCATGTCAGGTATAGAAATTACTTAATAAATAAATCCTCCACTTTCATTCTTTTTCTTCAAGATTGTTTTGGTTCTTCTTGTCCCTTTGCATTTCTATATAATCTCTAGATTTGGCCTGTCAATTTTTACAAAGAAATCTGCTGAAATTTTGTTTAGAATTTTATTCCATCTATAGACTGGGGATAATTGACATATTCCCAACATTGAGTCTTCCAACTATTGAAAATTATGTATCCTCTATTTATTTAGATCTTTAACCTTCCTCAATATTTTATAGTTTTTCAGTATATAAGTCTTACACATATTCTGTTAGTTTCTAGATAATTGATATTTTTTAAACTATTGTAAATTATACTTAAAATTTTTAATTTTAGGATTTTTGTTGCTATCAGAAATACAATTTATATTTTATGCTACCTTATAACCAGTGGAATTGCTAACTAGTTTATTTATTAAGCCTAATCATCAAGAGATTCTTTACGACTTTTTATATGTACAATCATGTCATTTTTTAAAGTTTATTTAGAGAGAGAGAAAGAGAGAGCACAAGTGGGGGAGGGTCAGGGAAAGGGAGAGACAGAATCCCAAGCAGGCTCTGCACTGTCAGCACACAGCCTGACATGTCGCTCAAACTCATAAACATTGAGATCATGACTGGAGTGGAAATCAGGAGTCAGATGCTTAACCAACTAACTGTCACCCAGGCGCCCCATAGTCTGACAACTTTTGGTTGTTTAATTGATTATTTAATCTAACCACGACTGATGTAATATTTGATAATTCTCTATTTATATTTACCATCTATTTTTCTCTATTTGTCCCTAAAGTTTTGTTATTTTTAGACTATTCAGATATTTGTTATTTTTCATTTTCCTTCAGTTAGTTTTTTAGTTAATTTTGTAGTAATTATCCTACAGATTAAAGCATGTATCTTTGATCTACAAGAGTCTGATACAAACTTTTTAATTTTACTACTTCCATGATCATTCTTAGAAGCTTAGAACTCATCGACTGTATCTATATCATCTTCCCCTTTACATTATTGTTGTCATGAATTTAAATCTTGTATATATTTTAAATCTTTTAAGAAACTGTTTTTGCCTCGTATAATCAATATTAATTTATATTTATTCTTCCTGTTGCTCTTCGTTTCTTCCTGCAAGTCTGATTCCTTTAGGACTGTTCTCCCTCTACCCAGTGAATTCTACTAATAACATTTGTTTTGGTGCAAATGTGATTATGATTCTCTTGGTTTTTATCTGTTTGAAAACTTTATTTTTGAAGGATATTTTCTGATGATAGAAGAGTGCTAATCTGGTTTCTTTTTCCCACGACCTTAAAGACCTAATTTCTTTGTCTTTTGGTTTCATGATTTATGTTGAAAAGCCAGCTCTCCATTTTATTGTTGCTCCTTTAAGAGTAATGTGTCATTTTTATGTGGTTGCTTTTAAGATTTTCTCCTTGACGCTAGTCTTCAGCAGTTTTCCTATGATATTTCCTAGTTGTATTTTGTATTTTCTCTCTCTTTTTTTACATTTTTTAATGTTTATTTTTGAGAGAGAGACAGACAGACAGACATGGGAGCATGGGAGGGGCAGAGAGAGGAGACACAGAATCTGAAGCAGGCTCCAGGCTCTGACCTGTCAGCACAGAGCCCAACATGGAGCTGGAACTCATGAACCGAACCATAAGATCATGACCTGAGCCAAAGTCAGAGGCTTAACCAACCGAGCCACTCAGGTGCCCCTGTATTTTATTTCTATTGACTGGGTTTCCCTGAGCATTTTGAGTGATGAAGGATTTGTACAAATTCCTCATCATTATCTCTTCAAACATTGCTTATTCTTCATTCCTAGTATCTCTTCTTCTTTTAGGATTACAGTCCTATGTATATTAGAGTTTTTCATTATGTCTCACTTGTCAATTATGTTCTTTTCTGTATCTTTCTTTCTTTTTTATATGAAATTTATTGTCAAATTGGTTTCCATACAAAACCCAGTGCTCATCCCAACAGGTGCCCTCCTCATCGTCCACCATCCACTTTCCCCTACCTCCCAGCCCCCAACAACCCTCAGTTTATTCTCAGTTTTTTAGAGTCTCTTATGGTTTGCCTCCTTCCCTCTCTGTATTTTTCCCCCCTTCCACTCCCCTATGGTCTTCTGTTAAGTTTCTCAGTATCCACATAAGAGTGAAAACATATGGTATCTTTCTCTGTATGACTTATTTCACTTAGCCTAACACTCCAGTTCCATCCACGTTGCAACAAAAGGCCATATATGTTTCTGTATTTTTCAATATTTTTTCCTATGCTGCTTTTTGGATATTTTATATTGGCTTGTCTTTCATTAATTAATCCTGTATTCCTTTATATCTACTAAGTCATAAACTACCTTAATAGCTTTTAATTTCAGATATTATATTTTTCTGTTCTGTAATGAATTTCTATTTTAAATATCAATTCTCTGGTGGAATTCTCTTTTGTTTTCTCTATTCTTTTTTTAAAAATTTTTAAAAATGTTTTTATTTATTTTTGAGACAGAGAGAGACACAGCATAAGCAGAGGAGGGGAAGAGAGAGAGGGAGACTCAGAAGCTGAAGCAGGCTCCAGGCTCTGAGCTGCCAGCACAGAGCCTGACGCGGGGCTCGAACTCACAGAGTGTGAGATCATGACCTGAGCTGAAGTCAGACACTTAACCGACTGAGACACCCAGGTGCCCCTATTTTCTCTATTCTTTACAATCTATTAGTCATACTTATTTTAACATCATTGTCAGTAAATTCTAGTATCTGTTTGTATTGTCTGTTTTTTCTCTAGGTTTTTTTCATGTCAACCAGTTTTTTGTATGTCTTCCTAGTAGTTTTTTTATTGAATTCTCAATATTTATGTAAAAAGCTGTCCAGGATCCAGATGATATTATCTTTTTCCAAAAAGAGTTCACCTTTTCCCATTAACTTGAATCATGTGAAATCCAATTTCCTTAATCCAAACAGGCACTGTAATTAGTCAAGCTGCTTTGCAGTCCTAATAACACCTAACCCTCCAGCATTACCAGTTCAGAACTTAGTGTACTGTCCACAGTCCCTTCCCATGGCAGTTTCTAAACCCTAATCTTGATGCATCAAGACTATCAAAAGTGCACTCTGCTATTCAGAGATTTTTTTTTTTACTTAGGTTTTTAGTCTTCTAAAAGACTAAATGGAATGTCCCTGAGTTTGACAACTATCCTGAGGGGAAAACTGGCCTTGAGCTTGAATCTTCCAGTCTGCGGAAGGCTAATGAATGTGCTCTACCCCTAGCAAAAGCCTTTTGTCTGTTCTAAGACAAATTTCCTCAGGGCAAATCGACTGTAGAAGTCAGTTCACAACTAAAGGATTCTCCTTTTCAGAAATCTTAGCCCTTTCTGTTCTTATTATAACACCTGCTGTCTGTTGCTTCAAACAGATAATTTCTGAATTTTAACGAGTTTTTGTGGTTGTTTCTGCTGTTAGATAATACATCCAGTCTACCTGTAAGCAGAATTCCACCAAATAAGTGTATAACTTTTAACCTCAGGCTTTTTAAAATCTGTATTTTGTAACTTTGGTAGTAAAGGAAGAGGGGTCCTTAAAGTGGTTGTAAAGTCCTATACAATGCCTTCAGTAAAATTTCTGCCCCCAAAACAGCATATGTTAAACTGACTATATGCTGTGCCTAAAAACAGTAAAGTAACTGTAAAAGATGTATGTATAAGACAGAAGTTAGCTGAACCTATTGTGGTAATCATTTCACAATATGTGTAATTCAAAGCATCATGCTGTACACCTTAAATTTACAGTGCTGTAAATTATTTATCAATGAAAATTATTAATATTATTAATAATGAAATTATTTCTCAATTATTTATCAATAACACTGGGAAAAGTATGCACTTATAACAGAAACATGTGAGAAACATAGAATTGAAATGAACAATATTATCAAGATATTTGGCCTCCATTCTTTATTTTTGTTTTGCAACAATAGAACTGGCCAATTTTTCTACTGTAGGCATTTGTGCAAGTTATTTGGATCATATTTACTACTAAATTGTAATGACTGATTTTCAAAGTCTGGTGTAAGGAATGACCTATGCTTTATGGTAAAGAATGATCTGTGCTTTATGAATACATACAGAAATCCATAAAATAATATACAAAGTAATTCACAAATTTACCTACAAATTCATAAAGGTGGGTTCTGGGTGTTTATTTAGCCAGTCTCATTTGGGCAATTATACAATTGGGAATTTCGTGACATAAACAAAAAGAGAGAGAGAGGGAAAGTCAACTTGGATTTTCATAATGGTGAAATACACTGGTGAAAGCTTCAGTCAGATTTCTTGTCACCATACATAAAGCTATTCATATAATAGCTAATCAGTAGTTGTTAAAGTTGACTACCAAATTTATGTCCATATATACTTGTGCTTAATTTTGTTCTCATTTTTATTGCTTTCTCATTTCAATTTTTAGACTGGATGAAGGCTAAAAGTTATGTTTCAAGAATAACTTAACCAGTAATTCCCCTTTTTATGTCACTTTACCCTTAGAGAAAAAAGTAATTCAAGGTTAATAAGTACAAGTAATTAAATTCCAGTAGAATGACCCATGAGATTTAAAAATATTTAGACTATGAAACAGACTCTTTAATTGCTCACATTGTACCAAAAGTTCAACTAAGAGGTCTTATACTTATATCCATATAAATTTAGTTGGAAACCACATGATCAGCTTACTAGGCTTACTGAACACAACATAAAACAATGACACTTAAGATAAGTTCATTCTTATTTAATTTCTATTTCTGTTCTTATTGTCCAAAATGGCAAAATAATGCTTATTTCTTACAATGAAAGTTTAACATAAAACTGATAAATTGAAATAAAATACCTCAAAGCTACATTGAAGAGAAGATAACTTGGACATCAAAGGTAAATAATTATTTGGTTGATAACAGATGTTCATGTCTGCAAAGTAATTTAAAGTGAAAATCTTGTACCAGCCAATACTCAAACCTGAATAGGATAAGAGAAACTCAGAAGAAATTCTTTCTTTTGAAAGGTGAGGA
The DNA here is from genome assembly GCF_027475565.1 of Acinonyx jubatus. NCBI lineage: Eukaryota > Metazoa > Chordata > Mammalia > Carnivora > Felidae > Acinonyx > Acinonyx jubatus. The sequence goes on along the minus strand of NC_069380.1, from coordinate 115,673,975 downwards.
GAAGCTGCAGGAAAACCAAAAGAAATATACATTATTCTTGAACTTTTATTTACAGAGGAAAAGGAAGGACAAGGAAGTAATGATGCCTTTCCTGTTTTGCATCCTTTGAAAGGATCTAAGGTGTATTTAAGGTTCTGAAATAGTTATAAAGGATTTTACCAAGTAGTGACTTAGTTTTGTTTAGTGAACCTGATACCAAATTATAGAAGATTTTCTCTTCAATTATTTATGAGAATAATTTTTAAAATTTATTATTAGTATTTATGGAATACATTCAGTGTACCATGTAAGTATCGATCAAATACATTTTTTAAATTCTAGCATACATGGTGTGCACAACAGAAAGTCACAATTTTAGTGTATTAATATTTTAATGGAAGTGCATGTTTATGTACAATCTGAGAGAAGCAAATAAGTTATATGCTTATGGTTATTCAGGGAGGAGCCTGGAGAGCAATGAACAAAGCCTAGGTATTTCAAACACTCTACAGATAAAGTTAACGGTAAAGACAAACACCACAAATATAGAGAAATGCATAATTACATAAAAGCTTTAAGACATTAAGAAGTCGATTTAAATAAAATTTCTTCTTATGCTACTTGAGTAATTTATAGTTATGGAAAGATTAATCACCAAGAGAAGGTCAAATATGGAGAATATACATACTTAATCAGTTAACTAAAAATGCCAAGTCCAATGAATATTAATAAAAGAAAAATTTGGCACAATCAGGGACACGCATAGGTTGGAATAGAGGTGTACATATTTAGACAACAAATTTTTTTTAAAAGAAAGGTGTTGCAATGGGAGTTAGGTTGACCAAAATTAAGGAGAGGCTGACTTGACCAAATACAATCCTTAACTGAATACAAAGCTATTCCTGCAGTTGGGGTTTTCTTTTATTTCTCTCTCAGTGTCTTCAACCAAGAGGTTGGGAAATATCGGCTTCAGGAATTTGAACTCACCGGTCCTAGGGTCTCCCGTCAGACACACCTCATACTGGTAGCTCTGGGACAGCGTCCCCGCGCCGCTGACGTCCACCAGGTGGCCCGGAAAGTGGCCCTCAGGCCCCGAGCAGCGACCCGCAGACGCCGCCCGGCTCCGCCTGCACAGCCGCACCGCCACGAACACCAGCACCGAGAACAGGAAGAGCGACGACACGGACGCCAAGGCGACGACCAAGTAGACGGTGAGCGGGTCGGCCCGCGCCTCGGCCGCCGCCACCTCCGGGAGCGGCAGGTAGGGCTGCGAGAAGCCGTCCACCAGCAGCACGTGCAGCGTGACGCTGGCCGAGCGCGGCGGCTCGCCATTGTCCCTGACCAGCACCACCAGCCTGTGCTTGACGGCGTCGCGCTCGCTCAGCAGCCGGGCCGTGCGCACCTCGCCGTTGTGCGCCCACACGCCGAACAGCCCGGGCTCCGTGGCCTTGAGCAGCTGGTACGACAGCCAGGCGTTCTGGCCCGAGTCGCCGTCCACCGCCACCACCTTGGTCACCAGGTAGCCCGCCTCGGCCGCCCTGGGCACCAGCTCGGTGCAGGGCGCAGAGCCGTTCTGCGGCGGGTACAGCACGAAGGGCGCGTTGTCGTTGTCGTCCAGCACCAGCACGCGCACCCGCGCCTGGCTGCTGAGCGCGGGCGAGCCGCGGTCGGCCGCGCGCACGCCGAACTCGAACGCCTGCAGCGCCTCGTAATCCAGGGACCTGAGCGCGAACAGCTGCCCGTTGTCCGCGTTGATGGACACCAGGGAGGCCAGGGGCAGCTGCGGGTCCGCGGGCGGCAGCAGCGAGTAGGTGACCTGGGCGTTGGCGCCCGAGTCCCTGTCCGTGGCGCTCACGCTGCCGATGTGCAGGGCGGGGCTGTTGTTTTCGTGGACGCGCAGGGTGTAGGTGGTTTGGCTGAAGGCGGGGGCGTTGTCGTTGACGTCGGAGACCGTCACGGTTATGCTGTGCTGCGTTTTCAGCCTGGGGGTCCCTAAGTCAGTGACGGTGATAGTGATGTTGTATTCGGCTCTGCTCTCTCTGTCGAGGGGACTCTCTGTTACCAGCGTGTAGAAATTCTTGAAAGTCGGTTTCAGAAGGAACGGCAGATTATCTGGAATAGAGCAAATCATCTTGCCATTGTCTCCAGAGTCTCTATCTCGAATTCTGAAGATAGACACTACAGTCTCAGGAGCATTTTCTGGGATGGAGTTGGTGAGTGAAGATATTGTAAGCTCAGGGGCATTGTCGTTCACATCCACCACGTGTATGACTACAGTGCCTTTTCCAGAAAGGCCTCCGCCATCTATGGCCTCAATTTCTACGTGGTAAGATTTAATGTGTTCAAAATCCAATTTCTTTGTCAGTCGGATTTCTCCTGTGACTTCATTAATTGAGAAAGTTTGTTTAATTTCATCTGATGCTTGGAAAAAGCCATAGGAAACACTCCCGAAGTTTCCAGAATCTATATCTTTAGCTGAGACACTAAGTACTGGGGAATCTAGGGAGCTGTTTTCCAAGACCTGTACTTCATATGGGGTGTGCACAAACTCTGGAGCATTGTCATTGACGTCTGTGATCAGGATTCGCACTGTGATGGTGCCAGACTTAGGTGGAGATCCACCATCCTGTGCTATGAGGGTTAAGCTGAACGCAGGCTGCTCCTCTCGATCCAGCGCTTTGTCCTGCACCAAATCTGGGTATTTCTTGGCCTCACTATGATTTCGAGTTAGAACATGAAAATAAGAATTGGGGCTGATAGTGTACTTTTGAAGGCCATTGCTACCCACATCCAAATCCTGAGCTAATTTCAACGGAAACAGAGTCCCTGGCTGGCTGTTCTCCGGTATTTTCAAGAGCATTTCCCCAGTCGGGAATACTGGGGAGTGGTCATTTATGTCCTGGATTGATAATTCTCCTTCAAAAAATTGCACCGGCGTTTCCAGCAACACTTGGAAATGCAGTACACACGGTTCAACAGAGCCACATAGTTCTTCCCGGTCTATTTTCTCCCTCAAAAGCAAATCTCCAGTCTGACGATCCAGTTGCAAGCGCTGCTTGTCATCGTCAGACACCACCCGGGCTGACCTAGCGGTCAGTTCCCTAATTCCCAGGCCCAGATCTTTGGCCAGATGGGCTATAAAGGAGCCACTCTCTGTTTCTTCTATCACAGAATAACGAATAGGCTCAGGGCAAGCCTGGGACAAGAACACCATCAAAATAAAGGCCACCACTTGCCTGTTTGGTTGAATTCTCTCTGGCGTCTTCATGTTGGAGTCCGGGCGCTTACATCCAAACCTTCCTAGCAACCACAAAAAAACTGGAGATACTAAATTCTGGTTTCTTGTTTGGTAGAATCCTCATAAAGTTGCCTTTAATCTTAAATTCGTTTATCGCAGCCCAAACTCGCCGGTAACCCAGTATGGCTGGCAAAGCTTCTTCCGTGTATTTGATTCCTTTTTGCAACAAAGGAATACGGAGCTTTTTACAGCTCTTTATTCACAGTCTTAGCCTGCAGCGCCACCCTGCGTCTTGATTGGGAAATTAATATTTTCAAGTCAAAGCATATTTTTTTAAGGGTCCAAATGTAAACTATTTTTTAAGGTGTATATAACTTTTACAAACCTTGTTATTCCATCCAATTGCACAATATATAAGGTTACTTCATTATATTGCATGAGCTAGAGTAATTGTGAGCACAAAGCAGGAGGATACACTGATCTCCCCACATTCTAATCAGTGTAACTTCAAAGAATTCCATTTTCCCTTTGCATAATCTAACCAGGGGAGATAAATTCTCATAACATTATAATTCATAATAGTTACATTTGTTTATTTCCAAGTATGTGAGGAATTAATGATGATGCAAAAGCTTGTTAAGGTGTTCTGTATCACAAGGTCTCAGGGAGACTATTTTTCAAAGGAAAGTTTCTATGTCGCTACACTGGTACAAATAGTAATATAGTTGAATGAAGAGGCATCTTGATTTGTTATGAATCCTTTTACAGTGTGAACCCACATTAAATTCAGAAGGAATAAAAAAGTATTAGAATTTGATTCTCTTCTCTCCAAGTAATAGACTTGGAGAGTAAATGAAAGGGGTTTTACCGATAAGGAAACTGAAGGGTATAGGATTTGATTACTCTACTTGACTATTAGCAGGATAATATAAAGACAAAATCAAGTGAATAAAAATCATAATATTTTGTTAAGATAAAGGGTTTAAGTTTAAGCTTACTTTGTTAGATAGTATCTATATTTTATGTCTGCTTCTTAGCATATTCATCCTTTGTATCCCAGATACTATATTCTTCAACCAACTCACTGCGGGGTAGGGGGTGGATAGGAAATCTTGATTTAAAACATTTTAATCTGTGAACAAAGGGTGCCTCAGGCCTTGTCTATTCATATATCATAAAGAGAAGAAACGTATTTATAAAATGGGTTCCAGCACAGTGTGCAGCTATTGTAATTGCCCTGATACAGTAAGTTAACTGAGATACAGTTAACCAGTTTGTTGGTTACAATTAGTATATTAAGTGGAGTGCCATTTATCTTGGCACATATGGGATTTCCCCTCCTTAAATACCCTGTCATTTTATTTAATTACTTAATTAACTTAATAAATTATAATTCATGTAGAATGAGTTATTTTAAAAGCATGATAATCTTAGATTCTGTTAGTGACAGAAAGTATTATAAAAATATTTTTGGGGGCACCTTGGTTAAGTGTCTGACACTTGATTTTGGCTCAGGTGGTGATTCGATTTGGGAGCTCAAGCCCCGCATTGGGCTCTGCACTGTGAGTGCAGAGCCTGCTTGGGATTCTCTCTCTCTGTCTCCACTTCTCCCTTGTTCGTGTGTTCTCTCTCTCTCTCTCTCTCTCTCTCAAAAATAAATAAACCTAAAAAATATTTTTGAAAGAAGCCTGGATTATGGTGATCATTAAAAAATATCAGTTGAATAAATAAATTAATCCACTCTAATGATCATGTTTCTATATACGTAAGATTATTGCCAGATCATATATGCAGCCATGAACACATCTGAAAATAAATATAGAATTCTCAGAGATGAGAGTATAGTACATGCTAAGTACTATTCAATTAAATTTACTTTGAGTCTAGTTCTATTAATGAATTCCTATAAGAGATACAGCATTGGCAATAATAACATTAATACACTTTAGAATTCTTTTACATTTAAGGCAAATCAGAGGAGATACAATATATATATGAACATTAAGTGAAATAAATACTGAAAAGAATAAAAAGCAAGAATATTATTTTAGATATAAATGGAAAACAAATATCCTGGGCAAAACAAAGAGCAAATTGTATACAATATAATAATGAAGTTCTAGTTAGATTCAAATTAAAGTGTTCAGAACAAATCTCAAACTATATTTAATTTGCTTATTCCTATTTGTTGACATTCAAACAGTATTGCAAACCAACTCTTTTCAGTTCCTTTTGTCAATCCAAAGCAAATGAAATCTAGATAATATGAACACAAATGTGTCTCTATATGCCATTCTATGTAATACTCTAAGCAATTACATATATTAATTCATTTTATCTCCCAACAAACTTATGAGGTGGACACTCTTATCATCTGCATTTTATAGATGAAGAAATTTAGGTTTAAATAACCTACCAATAATCACACATCATATGAAATGGCAGAGCTGGGATTCAAACTGTTGTTTGTGTGTGGCTCCAGAATCTATTCTCTTATCTACATAAGTGGAATTGGAGAAGTGGGCAACTTTTTAGATAATGTAGATCCAAATTTAAGTCTTGGGTACATAGACATCATAGGTGAGATATATTTATGTTCAAGTTTGTAGTTAACCTAAGATGACCATCTTCAAGATGGTCTGTCTTCCTTTAGAGTTAGAAACCAGCAAAAAGAGGTGCTTACAAAACTTAGGAATTGGAGGGGAAACTAATAGTGCTTTGTTGTGACCATTAATTAGGTAAAAAATAAAAATTAAGAATGACATATTTAATGAATTCCCTATAGCCTTAATTATTGGAGAAAAAGATATCTATGTATGCTCTTTTGAAACGTTATTAGTATGTGAAGTTAAAATCAAGAAAGATGGCCCAAAAGGACAGTCTAACATATTACATCATAGATTATTCCCCCCAAATAAACTGCTAAATTTAAAAACAGCCTATTATATTTTCCCTGCATGGAGGAGGAGTTAATGATATAAATAATGATCACCCAAAAAACCATTCTATTCCAGTCAGGAAAGTTGCATTATCCATTCTGAAGGATTCATACAACAATTTACACAACTTTTGCAGGACCTGAAATATGACATTTAAAGTATTTTTTCCATTTTGAGTATACAAAGAGAGAGAGAATAGTTTTAATATCTCCCTGGTAAAATATAGGCAAGAACTTTAAATTTCATTGAAGAAAAGGTAAAAATCATTTTAAAGGTATTTGAATAATACCTTTGGAAAATTCAAAATGCAAAATCCATACTCTGAAGTTTTGAATACTCTCACTTGTTTTAAAAAAAAGTAAGAATTTTTTCAAACTTCATGATGGCTTGAGGGCTGTTTTTAAGGGGGAAAGTAGAAGGAACTTGAACATTAATTGTTGAGAGAAAGAAATTAATTGGTGAAATAGGTATTAGATTTTAATTAGTATTTTTAGTTCCTTAAATTGCACTTTAATAATATTATTTCAAAATATTAAACTAACATTAATAATTGGTTAATATTGATGGTTTGTGGATTTTGTAAGAAAGTCTTATAAATTTTTGAGATTTGTTTCTACTAGATAGATAAATTAGATACCTCAGGCTTGCCATTTGAGTGAAATAACTATAAAACAAACAATACAGCTCACTGGTGAAAGCAAACTAAAATTATTATTAATATCAGCTAAAATTCCAAACTAAATCTATAAGATATTTTTATCACATGTATTGAAATGCAAATTTAGAAAGGAGATATGTGAATAATGAGAATTTGGCTTGAGAAATTTATGATGTAATCTAAGACAATTTCTAATAATTCCTTGTAGGACATACTAAATAAAGAGATTATATGTTTAATGTATCAAAAATTTCAAACATCTAATGTGTGCCTCACAATACATCTTTAAACTCAGGAAGTATGAGTCTTCCAAATCTGTTGTTCTTTTTCAAAGACTTTTTGGCTATTCTGGGTCCCCTATATTTCCATATGAATTTTAAGGTCAATTTGCCAATTTCAAAAAAAAAAACAAAACAAATCTGGCTGGGATATTGATAGGGATTGCATTGAACCTGTAGACCAATTTGGCAATTTGGGAGGTATCATCATTTCAACAATGTCGAGTCTTCCAGTCCATGAACACTTTCCATTTATTTAAGTCAGCTTTAATTTCTTTCAATGATGCTTTGTTGTGTACAAGTCTTGCACTTATTTTGTTAAATTTGTTCCTAAGCATTTTATTCTTTTTGATGCTATCATAAATGGAATTGTCTTCTTCATTTCCTTTTTGGATTGTCCAATGCTAGTGTATAGAAATACAATTGATTTTTGTACGTTGATCTTGTATCCTCCAACCTTTCTGAACTCATTTATTAATTTTAGTAACTTTTGTGGATTCCTGAGGATTTTCTTTAGGCAAGATCATGTCATCCACAAATATGCTTTTACTTCTTTTCAATCCGAATGATTTTCTTTTTCTCATCTAACTGCCCTGGCTAGATTTCCAGTACAGTATTAAATAGAAGCAGGGAGAAGGGGCATTCTTGTTCATTTCTCATCTTTCACCATTAAATATGAAGTTGGCTGTGGGTTTTTATAATTGCCCATTATCAGGTTGAGGACATTTCCTATTCTTACTAATTTGTTAAGTGTTTTTATCATGAAAAGGTGTTAGACTTTGTAAAGTGCTTTTTCTGTGTAAATTGAGATGATTGTATGGCTTTTCCCTTTTAGTTAATATGGTATATTTTATTGATTGATTTTCATATGTTAAACCAGCTTTTCATTTCTGGGATAAATTCCACTTGGCTGTGGTGTTTAATCCCTTTCATATGTTGCTGGAGTCAGGTTGCTAATATTTGGGTGAGAATTTTTGCATCTATATTCGTAAGGGATAATGGCATAGAGTTTTCTTTTCTTGTGTTATCTTTGCCTGCATTTAACATCAGAATAATATGGGCCTCACAGAATGAATTGGGAAGTGGTCCCTGCTCCTCTTTTTAAAATCAGGTTTGTGAAGGACTGGTGTTAATTTTTTAAACATTCAATAGAATTCTAGTCCTGGGACTTTCTTTGTGTAAATTTAAAAAAAAATAGTATTATTATTTTTTTAAGTTTATTTATTTATTTTGAGAGAGACAGCGAGAGTGCAGGGGAGGGACAGAGAGACAGGGAGAGAGAGAGTCCCAAGTAGGCTCCATGCTGTCAGTTCAGAGCCTGACACCGGGCTCAAACTCAGAAACCATGAGATCATGACCTGAGCCAAAATCCAGAGATGGATGTTTAACCAACTGAGCCACCCAGGAGCCCCTGGAAAGTTTTTTGATTACTTATTAAACCTTCTTGAATAGGAAAACATTCACGATGAAAAAATTCACTTCCCCAGAGATAAATTTAGGCAAAACAAATCTGAAAATGACAATAGAGAACACAATTTTAATTTTTGATAAACCCAAATTGTTCTACAAGTTGAGTTTCTCATCAAAGCTCTTCCGCATAGACAGCCCATATTATCTGGAGCCAAATGACTTTAGAAATCTGAACCCATTTGTCTCTGATATTCTGGTCAGAAACCTCTCACATTAATAGTTCTGCAACTAAGTCCCAATGACGTTGATATCCCCCACATACTCAAAAAATGGCCTTATGAGAAGTAGTCCACTGAAGGTTCCCTGTTAGTCCTCCACAACAGGAGCAGAAAACTGAGAGTGGAAGATGGCTGAGTCAACTCAGTGATCAAGAGGATAGAGAACCTGTCAGCTGAGTAGACTTATGTGGAGGTTCAGGGAATGACAGGTCAGGCTGGGATAGGTCCTAGACCATGTCAAATGGAGGTGGCTTATAGTCCTTAATAACAGCAACAGCTTGTGCCTGGCTGTGCCTGTCACTTAGGAGCCTAGTAGTTATGCTTCAGTGCTCCATACTTCGACATGTAAACATCAAGTACTGTGAAGCTTTGAATCATTGATAAAATAGTCCTGAGTTTTAACTCAAGTTACATCCAGGCTACCACCTTGTTTTATGTGGCACCAGCTCAATGCATAATATAAGATAGTTTTGCAGCAAGTTTTTCTGGCCATCCAGCAAGTATGTGTGTCATCCAGGACTACCATGTGCAGCAGTGTCATATATATTAATAAAGACTATGATTTTTTTCCTGTAGGTAAACCCTATGTATCAATTACTTCAGCTACAACTCAATTTTCCTCAAAATCAGTTTGTTTACTCTGAAGATTGAAAAGTAAAAAATGTCTCCATTAGCTCCCAAGTCTACAGCTGTAACAGACACCAAGATAAACAAGAGGCAGAGGGTGACACTCCCTGCGATTTTGCTTCATGGAGCAAATGCACAGTAGGACCACCTACTCTGTAGTAGGGAGAGCGGGACCAAATCAAACACATCATTAGGTGTTGGTCTCAAACTTCTATGTCTGACAAAGTTGAGCTAAGCTTCTTAATTAAGGCTTGGGTTTGTAGAACCTGGGACTGGAATCACCTTGAGACTCCTTTTTCCTCCCTTCGATAAGGCTACCAAAACCAGTACTGGTGTGAGTGAAACCTCCAGTAGGAGAGGAGTGATCAGTAAAGTATCACCAAGCATATGAGGAAGACTAACAATGTGAAAAATGCACTCAACAGATAAAAGAATGTATACATAACAAACACAGATTCAGAACAATATGGAAAGAACTTAAGATTAAAAGACATTTAATGTCCTTAATGTCTTTAATGTCCATAACAAGCTGTTATGAAAACTTATCAAATGGAAATTTTGAAAAGAAAAAAAAACTATAGTTTTTGTTTCAGTATATTGGGTGAATCTCAGGCTGAGACCGAGAAAGTACCAGAACATCGGGATAAAGGTAAAAAATCTAAAACAGAGTAAAGAAGGGGCTCTTGGCTGGCTCAGTTGGTAGAGCATGTGACTTTGATCTTGGGGTATGAGCTTAAGCCCCATAGTGGGAATAGCAATTACTTTAAAAAAATAAAATAAAGAAGTTTACAGATAAAAAATGGCAACTATACTGAGTTCATACTTTTAAGCAACAGTGTTGAATACCAAAGAACAGAAGGAAAATGAGTTTAGATTTAAATATCTATGTTCAACCAAACTATTGGCTAAGAAGAGAACTATTAGACATAAAAGTATAGATTTCTAGCTTTAAAATATACAGCAAACTACCCTAAGAAGCAAGTATAAATAGAGAATAAAAGTAGTGACATGTACAGAAAAACTTGCATTTAAAAAAAAAAGTCCTCATTTACAAGGAAGCCATATTTAAGGATTAAGAAAGAGTTCTAAAAAGTATGGTAACTTACTTCATTAGTTTTAATGAGTGATACTTGAATATAGTTTAGTTTTTTAACAAACCTACATAAAAGTTTTAAGTTCATTGTCATTTCTTTGCTTTTAAGTGTTAAAAACTAGATTGTGAATGTCAAGGAAATATTTAAGTTATTTATGAATTTATGTTTTCAGAGAGGTAAAAGAATGTACACTATCTAGAATTACATTTTGAAAATACATTAATGATTGGCTACTTTAAAGTTTATTCAAAGACTTTCAGATCTTGCAAATTTCACTTAATTTTTATACCACGAGGACTAACCAGAGTTCAAGAGAATAATCGATTAGAGGCTAGTGAATTTAAATACAGATTTCAGGAAGTTAATTTGGTAAACAGAAGGTCTGGGAAGTTGACAGTGCTTTTATAAATTACTTTCATTTCATTTCTTCTTTATTGCTGAAATCAAAGATGTGAGCAAGTGCATCTGGAACCCAACTGGAGATCAGTACATTGTTTTACAATTCTCTGAGTTTCCAGAAATCTCCACACAAGTGAAGGAAGACAACTAAATAATATATTGGTTCTATGAAAATTGGCATTATCAATCCCCAGCCCTTTCTGAATGTAGCTAGTTCTTTTGAAATTCAGTGTACAGATAAGTTCCAAGTAAATGAGCTCTTGAAAAATTCATTGATTTCTCAAATATTTTTTAAAAATTACTCATTCAGCAAAAGTTATTCAAGCATCTACTATGTGTGAGGCATAATGCCATGTGTTGGAGATACAAGTCTGAATAAAACAGAAACAGATTCTACTGTCAAGTTCCTTAAAGTCTAGTAAGGTTATTTAGTATATTTGGGCAGAGGAGCCATTTTAATTTCTCTTACTTTTTGAAAATTAGAATATTAGAGATCAATTTGGAAATAATTCACAGTAATGAACTTACTAGTCCTCACAGAAGACTACTAAAAATTATCATTAACATAGAAGGTCATTGCTTTTACCTTGTACCAGACTTTCAGTATGGGAATTCCAAAAAGTGGCCACAATAGATAGTACTATACATATGGTACCTTCTCTGTCCTGTACTTAATATCCGGATAAAGAAGTTTTTGAAAATTGTCTTTAAATAAAAGGGAAAAACTTTCCAACAGCACAGAAAAGAAATCAACTTTGAAACAAGAGTAAGGTGTAATTGTTTCTAATCTTCAAATTTAGTCTAGAAGATCTTTTCTGGCTTTACTAAATTCTGTTCACTCAACAATAGGTGAATTCAATGGATCTACCAAGTTACTAACAGCGTCTGTTCTTCTATCTTCTGGGTCTAAATGAGTGCTCAGCATATAGCTCCTCCAACTTTAGTCCCAGATCATATACCATATTGGCCAAAAAAAGAACTGCTTTCTATACTTTCCACAATGGAATAGTAGCTCTGATACTACCTAGGACTAAGTCAGCCAAACAGAGAAGACTTGGTCACAATTCTTTGATCTTTTCCTCTCTTAATGAAAATCCAGCCAATTTATGAAAAGAAGAAAAAAAAAAAGATCTAAACAGAAGAGCCAGATTAAAATATCTCTATAAAGTGCTTCATCAATGAAAGGAAATACTCTTTCCCCTGATTATTAATATTCATGCATTTGATCTCAGTTATGTAAAATGACACCATTTATAGCTGCACTTTAAAATATGACTGAAGGCATGTCAATCTTAAATTCTTCTTCTCTTTTGGGGATTTTCAAATTTGTTGAGAAACTTCAGTTTTCTCTCTTCTAGTCATAAGTATTCAATTCTTGGAAAGTTCTGTCCTTCTGGATGAGAAAATGCCTTCAAGAAGAAAACCAATTTTTTCCTAATCAACTTATTTAACTGGGGACTAAATATTTTATCACTTAAAAATAAGTTTTTCTCTTTCACTCAAAATAGCCATAAAATGTGACTTTGGTTGCTTCCAGATTTTATTCATAGTTATAGCTAATTTAGACTTTCACAATGATACCGCTCTTTTAGAAAATTTTCAATGTTTATTCACTTCTGAGAGAGAAAGAGAAAATGAATGAGTGGGGGAGGGGCAGAGAGAGAGGGAGACACAGAATATGAAGCAGGCTGGAGGTTCTGACCTATCAGCACAGGCCCTGATGCAAGGCTCAAACTCACAAACTGTGAGATTCATGACCTGAGTCAAATCAGTCATTCAACCAACTGGAGCCACCCAGGAGCCCCTTGCTCTGTCTTCTTTAGAACTACCTATTCTTGTATATCTTTTAATTACATTGTAGGTGGTAGAATGCTAGTGTGGATGGACAGTCCTCAGAAGGACCATCTATAATCCTGGGTCATGTCAGGTTGAAATCAGGAGAAGAGAACGAAGACAAAAAACAAAAATTACATATATATGTATGTATACATATATATAATAAAATTATGTAATTTTATAAAATATAGTAAAATTATATAATATACATATATGTATATATTATAATTTTTGTTATAGATTTCCCTCATATATCACCATCTAAATGCCAAGTAGATATTAATTTTAAAAGTAGGATTGGATAGGACACTACTTTTACATAAAGCATTTAGAGATCATACATGTACGTGCTTTCTTGAAATTATTAAAAAACGACTCTTAGGTTGATAATTTCTCTCAGAATTTACACACTAAATTGTCATAGCATCAGATGCCCCACTAAACAACATTTTCATGCAAAATGTAAAAGCACAATCTGTTTTTCAAAATGCTGTGACTTTATTTTTTTTCTTCAGTCTTCATGAGAATATTCTAGCCAAATCCAAGAGTAATTTGCCTTATAGTCTGTATTTTGTGTGCATTTATGACAACGTAAATGTAAAAATATTGAAATATTAATTGCAAATGTCAAAACATAAAATGAACTAAATGTATTGTCCCTAAAAACATGCTGTACCTTGAAGAAGGTACAGCTTAGAGAAAACACATTTTAATCTATCCACAAACTTCATTAACTACAAAGCTGCTTTAAGTATATATAAAGAACATTATCTGACTGTATTCAACAGGGTAAATTACAAGATTACTGTTTTGGAACTCTATCTACATTGCTTCGGATAGAGAATTTGAGATAGTTCCTTAAAGTAAACTTGTTTGAAATCACCATTAAAAGATAATGAATCTATTTTTGCTCACCTATTAGAAAAAGAAAAGAGGCATTAAGACTGCATTACTAAGACAGGAAGCAGATAAAAGAGAATACACAAGGATTAACAAAACCCACAAAGTAAAATCAATAAAGACAATATTACATCAACTAAAGATTCTTGATTATAAAGAAAACAATCAGAGCCAAACAATTACTTTTTGACCTAAACTATCATTAAAATTGGAGCTTTGCTTTAGTCTCACTCAGTGTCTTGAACCAGACCATTGGTAATAATCGGTTTGAGGAACTTGAACTCACTGGTCCCCGATCCTCCCGTCAGACACACCTCGTACTGGTAGCTCTGGGACAGCGTCCCCGTGCCGCTGACATCCACCAGGTGGCCCGGAAAGTGGCCCTCGGGCCCCGAGCAGCGACCCGCAGACGCCCCCCGGCTCCGCCTGCACAGCCGCACCGCCACGAACACCAGCACCGAGAACAGGAAGAGCGACGACACGGACGCCAAGGCGACGACCAAGTAGACGGTGAGCGGGTCGGCCCGCGCCTCGGCCGCCGCCACCTCCGGGAGCGGCAGGTAAGGCTGCGAGAAGCCGTCCACCAGCAGCACGTGCAGCGTGACGCTGGCCGAGCGCGGCGGCTCGCCATTGTCCCTGACCAGCACCACCAGCCTGTGCTTGACGGCGTCGCGCTCGCTCAGCAGCCGGGCCGTGCGCACCTCGCCGTTGTGCGCCCACACGCCGAACAGCCCGGGCTCCGTGGCCTTGAGCAGCTGGTACGACAGCCAGGCGTTCTGGCCCGAGTCGCCGTCCACCGCCACCACCTTGGTCACCAGGTAGCCCGCCTCGGCCGCCCTGGGCACCAGCTCGGTGCAGGGCGCAGAGCCGTTCTGCGGCGGGTACAGCACGAAGGGCGCGTTGTCGTTGTCGTCCAGCACCAGCACGCGCACCCGCGCCTGGCTGCTGAGCGCGGGCGAGCCGCGGTCGGCCGCGCGCACGCCGAACTCGAACGCCTGCAGCGCCTCGTAATCCAGGGACCTGAGCGCGAACAGCTGCCCGTTGTCCGCGTTGATGGACACCAGGGAGGCCAGGGGCAGCTGCGGGTCCGCGGGCGGCAGCAGCGAGTAGGTGACCTGGGCGTTGGCGCCCGAGTCCCTGTCCGTGGCGCTCACGCTGCCGATGTGCAGGGCGGGGCTGTTGTTTTCGTGGACGCGCAGGGTGTAGGTGGTTTGGCTGAAGGCGGGGGCGTTGTCGTTGACGTCGGAGACCGTCACGGTTATGTTGTGCTGCGTTTTCAGCCTGGGGGTCCCCAAGTCGGTGACGGTGATGGTGATGTTGTACTCGGATTTGGTCTCTCGGTCCAGAGGTGTGTTTGTCAGTAGGGTGTAAAAATTCTCAACAGAGGGTTTAAGGATGAAGGGGAGACTGTCCTCGATGGAACACATAATTCTTCCATTTTCTCCAGAGTCTAGATCAGAAACACTGAAAACAGCCACCACAGTCTCTGGAGAGTTCTCAGGGATAGGGCTGGTAATTGAGGACAGTGTCAGTTCTGGTGGGTTGTCGTTCACATCAACCACCTGAACTATCACTGTTGTTTTTCCTGAAAGGCCTCCGCCATCTTTGGCTTCTATGTCCAGTTCATAAGTATTCATCTCCTCAAAATTCAAATATTTGACTAGCTGGATATCACCAGTAATTGGATTTAGCTTAAAAGTTTTACGAATTTCTTCAGAAGCATGAAAAAATGCATATGATACTGTCCCAAAATTTCCTGTATCTAAATCAGTAGCTGAGACAGTGACAACAACAGAGTTAAGGGGGTTGTTCTCTAGAATCTGAACCTCGTAGAGTGTCTGTGTAAATTCTGGGGCATTGTCGTTTATGTCTAAGACGAGGATGTGGATCTTGGCGATCCCAGACCGGTGTGGAGAGCCGCCATCCAGCGCGGTAAGAGTCAAAATGAACTCTGGCTGCTCCTCACGGTCCAGAGATTTGTCCAGCACTAGTTGTGGGTACTTTCTTCCATCCCTACGACTGCGTGTGAGAACGTGGAAATGGGAATTAGGAGTGATCGTATAGTTTTGGAGACTGTTTCTTCCCACATCCAAGTCCTCAGCATTTCCCAAAGGAATCATGGTTCCTGGTGGCGTGTTTTCCAAGAGTTTCAGCTGCATTTCATTTTCAAAGAATACCGGAGAATGGTCATTTACATCTATGACGTGAAGCTCATTTGTAATAAACTGCAAAGGGTTTTGCAGTAATATCTGAAAATGTAGTATACATGGCTCCGTGGGGCCGCATAGCTCTTCCCGGTCCAATTTCTCACGCAGGTGCAAATCGCCAGTTTGATGGTTAAGCTGAAAATGCTGTTTGTTTCCTTTAGACACAACTTGTGCACCCCTCACAGCCAGTTCCCCTTCCCCAAGCCCTAGATCATTTGCTATGTTGGCTATTAAAAAGCCCCTCTCTGTTTCCTCAACCACAGAGTAGCGTCTTGACTCAGACCCAGCCAGAGACCCACCCAGAAAAACAAACAGAAACAGGACTTGCCTTTGTCTAAGAAAGCGCTCCCCTCTGGCCTCCGTTGTTCTTTCGGCCATGTTCTTCCTGGAAATATTGCCAAGCTAAGCCTCTGGCAGTGCTAGGAAACGCAGTCTTTTGCCTTCCAATCTTCGAAGAAGGCCTAGCGAATAATTCTTTCCAGGGCTCAGTTCTGGTTGCTTAAAAATCTGTCCAGGCTCACAACCCCTAGTTTACGGCACTGGATCTGTGCCTTACGCAGTGCGCACAGTTCCTGTGGTTTAATTCGCCTTCTTAGACAACAGTGCCACCATGCGTTCGCTGGCAGTTTAAAAATCTCCGGAGAAGGTGTTTTGTTCGGGCCAGAGGGGGGTGGGTGTTGTTTCGATATTTTAATCGCTTATTCCCCTTATCAAACCCATATGACGCTGTTGGAGGAGGTTCTTGTGTTATATCAGTGAAACTAACACAACCGAGGTAAATGAAATGTGCTGTTATCTAAAAAACAATCCCACTGTCTCTGGTGGAGTCCTCATTTACATGATTTTGATTATTTATATGATTTCGCTGCTAGGGCTACTCCGCCTGCCCTTCTGCAATTATTACACGTAAACCTTAAAAGATTGTTTTTTAAATTATGACATGCTTCATATCCTATTTGCGTTTTTCTCTTATTTTCCAGAGTTTGTATAATGCGCATCAGTTGCATTTATACTCAGAAAAAAATACTATAAAAAGATTATCTCATGCAAGGTGACAAAAAATGATAATAGATCATGTCAGGGGATATTATCCAGAGACCACAAATGCCTAATTTCTATCAAATTTTCACAATCACTCAAGGAACACAGATTTCTCCTTTTTATAATTACTGGTTTCATCTATATTAACTGTACAACTGTATTTCATCTGTGGAAATAGCTATTTGTTGAGTTTGTAGAAGTTAAGCATCTAGTGGTAGCAGGACAGACTGTGTCTATATATCTTATATGGTTTTCAATCTAAGGGGGTAAACAGACTTTAAATATATGTTCAAACAAACAAATATAACAGTTTGTGCTATATAGGAAATGTACTGAGTGCATGAAAGTATGCAATAGGGGACCTGACCTAATGAGTTGGGGGGTGAAAAAGTTTTGTCAAAGTTGTGCCATTTAGTCTGGAACATGAAGGATGTTTTCTAGGTTTGGGATGCCTGGGTGGCTCAGTGGGTTAAGCATCTGTCTCGATTTCTGCTCCGGTCATGATCTCATCATGGTTAGTGGGACTGAATTGGGCTCTGTACCTACAGTGGAGGGCCTGCTTGGAATTCTCTCTCTCTCTCTGCCCTTCTCCCACTCATGCTTTCTCTCCCTCTTTCTCAATAAATAAATAAATAAACATTCGAAAAGAGATGTTTGCCAGGCTAAAACTGTAAAATGGGAAGAACCCATAAATGAAAAACTGATATGTAAAGGCCATGCAATAGTAAAGTATAGCTATTCTAGATAATAAAAGGACAGTGCACCTAAAACTTAGTGTCTCAAGATTAAGTGGGAAGAGAAGGATGGAGAAATAAACTGAGGGCAAATAATGGGTGACTGGATTTTATTCTAAGAATAAAACAAAGATATTGCAAGGTTTTAAGCAGAGAAATGAAACAATGCAAATATCACGTGTTCAATCTAGCATCTTCACAATAATTAGGAATGCTACATGAAGGATCCTCTATTAGGTTTACTCTTAATATTAGTAACGCTAAAAATAACAGCGATTGTACTTCTATATCTTTGTATTACCTTAGTCATGATAGAAATAGCTGTTATCCTTTTGACAGGACAGAAATTATGTGACTTGTCCAAGATTCTACAGGTAACAAGTTGGGTGATCAGAGAATTTTGATAGTAAGATAGTGCTCTACATTGCTAATCTCAATAGGACACCTTTAAAATTCATATTATAATTTTAATAGTATAGCTCATTCAAATAAACATAATATACAATAATTTAAAGACAGATTGAAGAACATTAAGAATTAAAAATGTGTTTTAATGTATGGATCAGAAATTGAACTACAACAAATAAAGTTGGATGAATTAGGGAATTATACACTGAAATTTAAATTATAAAATAAAAAAAAACAGTTTCTCCATATGTATTCCTTAAGCTAGAAGGCAGGAGAGGAGACTCCAATTAAGCAGAAAGGGAAAAGCAAAAATATGTTGAAGGAGAGAGACAGGGGACTGAAACTGCATATTGTTTGAATAACAGTGATCATCGGTTCAATTAGTAAACAAAAATTATATATGTAATTCCTTAAACATCAGAGAGCATTTAATGCCAGCAAAATTTTGTCCTATGAGTATCTTAGTGTCTTTAAATATCAAAATATCACAGGTGAAGAAAAGACACTTTTTCCTTTCAATCATTAAAAAATTTTGTTAAGAACCTATAATCTTCCAGTTACTACACTAGTCATGCAATGAAAGGGCAGCTAGTGAGACACATACTCAAGCACATAAAAAGAAAAAAGCTTTGGGGCACCTGGGTGGCTCAGTTGGTTAAGCTTCCAACTCTTGATTTCAGCTCAGGTTGTCATCTCACGGTTAGTGGGTTCAAGCCCCAGAACCGGCTTTTATCTGATAGCCTGCTTGGAATTCTCTCTCCTCTCTTTCTGCCCCTCCCCCCATCACACATGCATTCTCTCTCTCTCTCTCAAAATAAATAAACTTAAAAAAAGAAAAGAGCTTTGAAAACCCTAGGAAACTGAACAGGGAAAAATAGTGGTGCAAAAAAAAAAAAAAAAAAAAAAAAGAAGAAGAACACAAAATAATGGCCAGACCAAGATAAATCTTTTCCTCACAGGCTTATTCCCAAAGGAATTATAAACAATCCAAAATTTTTGAAACATGCAATGCCAAACTACATTTGAAGTTTCTAAAATTTGGTGAAGGACAAAGACATGTTTATTTCCTCATATCTTTTGGATTTTAAGGACTTGCTCAAAGTTAATAGATGTTTGTAATTGCTAAAACTAATATTTTAAAGGGGGAATTGATGTGAAAAGTTTAAAGAAAAAAATTTTAATAGAAAGCATTAAGAATTACATGGCTTTGAAAACGACTGGACATATGCTACTTATTTAACTACATTTGAGAATATTAGTGGTTGATTTATTGAGCATTTTAATATGAACGGTTTGTAGAATCCAACAGTCCAGGTTGTCACAATCTCAAAGGAATCATAACTTCCATTTAAGGATACTTTAAGGAAATACATATTTAGAAAAATGTGAGACATTGCTTTAGTGTTCATGAACATATATATGTTAAAAGTTTTAGCCAATGTGAGTGAAGAGAATTAAAGTTATACTAGTTTAAGAGAATATAAAAAACACAAATATTCTGGAAAAAGAATAAGCTTATGTAGTGATTGCAAACATTTAAAAAATGTTTTAAATTTTAAGTTCTGCAGAGTAACCTAGGAACTGTGGAAGGTGAATTTGGAAAAAGATGCTCTAACTTAAAAATTAAAGACTTCAGAAAATACAAAGTTTACTTTCATACTTTAAGTTGAATTAAGTTACAGTGAGACTAATCAACAAAAAGAAAAAGAAATCTGCATTCCTTACACCACAAACGAAGGCATTTAGAAACACCAGTAACATGCACTGAATTGGAATACGATAGCTACACACCAAATAAAAAGAACCCAAGTGCGCAAGGCAGTACAAAAAGACTTTACACAAATTAACGGAGACTAGGCTCAGTAGACCCTTATTAATACTTAACTGAATTTAAAGCTATTCCTGAAACTGGGGTTTGCTTCATGAACCCTCTCCTCACCAAGACCAAGGAAATTGGGGAGAATCGGCTTGAGGAACTTAAATTCGTCGGTCCCAGATCCTCCCGTCAGACACACCTCGTACTGGTAGCTCTGGGACAGCGTCCCCGTGCCGCTGACATCCACCAGGTGGCCCGGAAAGTGGCCCTCGGGCCCCGAGCAGCGACCCGCAGACGCCCCCCGGCTCCGCCTGCACAGCCGCACCGCCACGAACACCAGCACCGAGAACAGGAAGAGCGACGACACGGACGCCAAGGCGACTACCAAGTAGACGGTGAGCGGGTCGGCCCGCGCCTCGGCCGCCGCCACCTCCGGGAGCGGCAGGTAAGGCTGCGAGAAGCCGTCCACCAGCAGCACGTGCAGCGTGACGCTGGCCGAGCGCGGCGGCTCGCCATTGTCCCTGACCAGCACCACCAGCCTGTGCTTGACGGCGTCGCGCTCGCTCAGCAGCCGGGCCGTGCGCACCTCGCCGTTGTGCGCCCACACGCCGAACAGCCCGGGCTCCGTGGCCTTGAGCAGCTGGTACGACAGCCAGGCGTTCTGGCCCGAGTCGCCGTCCACCGCCACCACCTTGGTCACCAGGTAGCCCGCCTCGGCCGCCCTGGGCACCAGCTCGGTGCAGGGCGCAGAGCCGTTCTGCGGCGGGTACAGCACGAAGGGCGCGTTGTCGTTGTCGTCCAGCACCAGCACGCGCACCCGCGCCTGGCTGCTGAGCGCGGGCGAGCCGCGGTCGGCCGCGCGCACGCCGAACTCGAACGCCTGCAGCGCCTCGTAATCCAGGGACCTGAGCGCGAACAGCTGCCCGTTGTCCGCGTTGATGGACACCAGGGAGGCCAGGGGCAGCTGCGGGTCCGCGGGCGGCAGCAGCGAGTAGGTGACCTGGGCGTTGGCGCCCGAGTCCCTGTCCGTGGCGCTCACGCTGCCGATGTGCAGGGCGGGGCTGTTGTTTTCGTGGACGCGCAGGGTGTAGGTGGTTTGGCTGAAGGCGGGGGCGTTGTCGTTGACGTCGGAGACCGTCACGGTTATGTTGTGCTGCGTTTTCAGCCTGGGGGTTCCCAAGTCGGTGACGGTGATGGTGATGTTGTACTCGGATTTGGTCTCTCGGTCCAGAGGTGTGTTTGTCAGTAGGGTGTAAAAATTCTCAACAGAAGGTTTAAGGAAGAAAGGAAGATCATCTTCAATGGAGCAAACCATTCTTCCATTGTCTCCCGAGTCAGGATCTGAAACACTGAGTACAGCAATTATGGTCTCATGCAAGTTTTCTGGGATGTGATCGATAAGTGTTGACATAGTCAGTTCCGGAGGGTTGTCATTCAAATCCATCACTTGGACAAACACCATGCAACTTCCAGATAGGCCTCCACCATCTGTCGCCTGAATATTTAATGTATAACTCTGAATGGATTCGAAATCCAGTTTCTGTGTTAAAATGAGTTCTCCTGACTTTGCATTTATTTGAAAAGTTTTGCGAATATCTTCAGAGGCTTGGGAAAATACATAAGATATTTCTCCATAGGTTCCAATGTCCAAATCTCTAGCAGAGACTACGGCAACCTGGAATCCAATGGGACTGTTTTCCAGAACTTGCACCTCATAGAGCAGCTTTGCAAACTCGGGCGCGTTATCATTGATGTCTAAAACTTCAATGCGGACCAGGGCAGTGCCAGACCTGGGTGGAGTCCCGCCGTCCAGCGCAGTGAGAGTTAACCTGATCTCAGCCTGTTCCTCTCGATCCAGCGATTTGTCCAGCACCAGCTGTGGTAATATGCCGTCGGAACTGTCTTGTAATTTAAGATGGAAGTGGGAATTTGGACTGACCGTGTAACTTTGGAGACTGTTGCTTCCCACATCTAAGTCCTGGGCACGTTCTATTAGGAAAGTAGTTCCGGGAGTGATACTTTCTGAAATTTTCAGAAGTATTTCTTTGTCTAGGAAAACTGGGGAATGATCATTTATATCTCTAATCCATAGCTCGGCCTGAAAAAACTGCAAGGGATTTTCCAATAATACCTGGAAAGGTAGCACACAGGGCTCGGCAAGGCCGCACAGCTCCTCCCGGTCCAGTTTCTCGTTTAACAACAAATTCCCTGTCTGCCTATCAAAGTGCAAACGCGTTTTTTTCCCTTTGGAAACAACCCGAGCCCCCCGCGCAGCTAGGTCATTTACCTCCAGCCCCAGGTCTTTTAACAAATTGGCCACAAAGGAGCCACTCTCCATTTCCTCAGCCACTGAGTACTGCTTAGGCTTGGAAGCAACCTGAGCTATGCCCAGCAAAACAAAGAATATCAAGACTTGCCTTTGTTTTAGAAAGCGTTCTTTTCCCTCTCCGGCCTCCATCGCCTTCCGGTCTCCCAGCAAACTTGACCCAGCTTCACCTCGAGTTGTCGCTCTTATCTCCCAGTATCTCGTAGACGGTGGGAGAAATGGAGACGCCTAGGGCCCTGATTTCCCGGAGCAACCACCTTAGAATGCCTCCCCTTCCTGCTTGTTTCTTCACCGGAGCATTTGGCTCAAGGAGCGCCGGCTGGTAGCTCTCTTCGTTCTACTTATAATGCTGCAGCGCCACCCAGCGTCCTTCCCGAGTGTTTAGTTTATCCAAAACAGGAAGAAAATCCTAATCCTTTCTTTCAAGACAGATGGCCATTTAAAGGGAGTATTTTCAAGTAATATCTCAAAGTCTTATCTGCGTCTCCAAAGGCTTTTTCATTGCATCCATAACAACCACGGCAAGCACTGACAAATTTCCGTTCCAGTTTTCTCACAGATCGAAGGGGTTCTTTTTAAATGAGAAAAAAAAAATCGACTTCGGAAACTGGAAGGGAATAACTTCAGTCCCAGGAGGAAACAAGGCTTTGAGTAGGCAGTTCCCAGTTTTATTTAGAAGTTGGGCATGTATGCATCTCGGTGGTGTTTAGGTTACCATCCTCACACCCCAAAGAAACCAAAAACTATAGAAACCCAGGACAAGCACAGTATTCAAATGAGAACAGTCTCTTAGGACGATGAAATATTCCTCTTACTCCTCTTTCTCTGGGGACCACTTTCAATTCACATTTCCCTGAAATTTGATGCATTTGGGCCACATGAAAATCTCCAAAAGTAGTCGGAAAATGTCTTCATGTTAATGTATTAATATTTTTATTTTCTTTTTTTAATGTGGTTTTTTTTTTTTTTTTTTTTGAGAGAGAGAGAGAGCACTCGAGCAGGGGAGGGGCAGAGAGAGGAAGCCACGAACCCAAAGCAGGCTTCAGGCTCTGAGCTGTCAGCACAGAGCCCCATGCAGGGCTTGAACCCACAGACTGCAAGATCATGACCTGAGCCGGAGTCGGAGGCTTAACCGACTGACCCACCCAGATGCAGCAGGAGCATTTTTTACATAACCTCAAATCAGCTGTCACATCTAGCAATGCCAATAATTTCTTATCAAATAGTAGGTAGTGAATTTTTCTCAATTATCTTTTAAAATGTCTTTTTAGAGATAATTTGTTAAATCAGGTGCCAATCAAGATATATATGTTGCAATTTGTTGTTAGGTGTTTAAAGATTGTCTCTTTGTATTTAAAAAATGTTTATAAAAAGAAGTGTTATCAACCCAAAAAAGACATGTAGGAAATGTAAATGCATATCGCTTAGTGAAAGAAACTAGTCTGAAAAGGCACATACTCTATTTCTGCAACTACATGACATTCTGTAAAAGACAAAAGTAAAGATACATTAAGATTAGTGATTGCCAGAGGGAAGGAGAAGGAGGGGAATTAGGAGGTAAAACACGTGAGATCTGGGAGGCATTGAAACTTTTCTTTATGATACTGTAATGGTGAATACATGACATTAGGCATTTGTCAAAACCCATAAAACTACACAGAGTGAACCCGGATTTAAATTACAGACTTTAGTTAATAATAATGGGTCAATATTGATTCATCAATTATAATAAACCACACTAATGCAAGATATTAATAGAGAACACTGTGAGGGAGAGAAAGTGGGTATATGGGAACCTTTTGTATTATCTGCTCAATGTGCTGTAAAACCTAAAACTTCTCTAGAATATTGAGTCTACTAATTAAATATTTGTATTGAGAAATGTTTCAAATACATAGAAAATTTAAGAGAATTATACAAACATAATTCTAACCTCCATCCAAATTTAAAACTTATTTTTACCATATTTATTCTGTCTACATATTTTTTATCTTTATATATAAAATATATACACACAAATACCCCCTTTTTTGCTTACCCATTTGAAAGTAATTTGAAGACATAATACTTCACCTCTATATATTTCAGCAGGCATCTCCTAAGTATAAAGTCATTATCCTACATAATTATAATCCTATTAGCACATTTAACAAAATTAATAATTCCATAACATTATCTAAAATCCAATCCCTATTGAATCTCATTTTTCTATTACCTTTCCTCAATGTCTTTAACTTTAGTAAGAATTCATATGCACTCTTGATTTCCTTTTACAAATGCACTTACTTTCTTGACCACTTGTTATAAAGAATGTCTTAGAAGATTTGTTTTTTAACAGTTTCATGATTGTATTGGTGTTGCATCTATTTATTGTAAAAGTCCCCTGTCTTTTATGATACTGAGTTTTTTTTCAGTATCCAGACTCATTGTCTTGTAGGTTGTTCTACATTCTGAATTTGTCTGATTGTTTCCTTGTGGTATCATCTGACCTGTTCCTCTATCCCCTGTATTTCCAGAAAACTGGAATGGATGATTTATTAAATGTAATCACGACATAACACTTTTTAAAGTTCTCACTTATTTTCTGTAATTACGTAAAAAAAAAAATTGGGCAATCACAGGTTCCTTAACATTTAGAAAATAAATGCCTACTTTATTCTGTTGATATTAGTTTTTCTTTTCATAATTATGTTTATATTAATATTATAACAAAAAATTTAAATTCATTTGATAGCAAGTGTTCTGGCACTTATCCTAGTGTGGAAATTGTGGGCCTGTGGTAATACTCAAACAATTTGCTTTTGAATTACTAAGGATACAAACAACTAAGTTTTTCCATAATCCATTAAGATATATATTTTACAAATCTCAAGCAAGCAGGATTTCAAAATAAAGGTGATTCGAGTGGGGGATATGAAGATGCTGTTTTTTTGCTTCCCCCAGAATGAATGTGCAACTAATGGTTGGGAAAGGGACACTTGCATAAGAACCCTGGCATTTTTTGCTTTAGGAGAATTATCATAGTCTATTAGTACAAAGTGTTCCCTTGAAAGAAAGTCTTGACCAGGCATTGCCATGGGTTCTGGCTAGTATTGTGTATATATTGGACTACGTCTCTTTCTCTCTCTCTCCTAGGGATATGTATATTTGCGTACATATGTATATATATGTTTTATATGTTTTCATATACTCTATATGATTTTTTTCCAAGAATCTCAGATATCTTCTCTCCCATTATTAAAATAAGCTAAAATTTGTATCAGATTTTGGCAGTCTGATAGATGATTGTATTTTTACTAAGAGCACAATTAAAATTTCATTTTATTTTATTTCATTTTAATTCCAGCATAGTTAACATACGATGTTATATTAGTTTCAGGTGTACAATATAGTGATTCATCAATTCCATACATTACCCAGTGCTCATCAGGACAAATGCATTCCTTAATCCCCATCACCTATTTCACCCATCACCCGTCCACCTCCCCTCTGGAAACCATCAGTTTGTCCTCAATAGTTAAGAGTCTGTTTCTTGGTTTCTCTCTCTCTCTCTCTTTAAAATTAATTGAAGTATAATTGACATATGCTATTATATTAGTTTCAGGTATACAACACAGTGACTCAATATTTATATGCATTACAAAATGCTCACACGATAAGTGTAGTTACCATCTGTCACCATACAAAGTTATTACAGTATTACTGACTATATTCCCTATGCTGTACTTTTACATCCCCATGACTCATTTATTTTGTAACTGGAAGTCTGTACTTCTTGATTCCCTTCATCCATTTTGCTCATCCCCTCACCCTGAAATTTCATTTTAGAAAGAAAATATGCCTAAGTGTTTTTTAACTACCAAATACAATACAGAAAAGTAATAAATAATGAAGTCTAAAGATGTAAGGGAAGGCAAAGAATATGTCAACGGGAAGGAAACCTGAGAATCTGACTACAAAATACAAAGCATAAATTACCAATTTAAATGTGATAAATATATATAAGGAAATAATATTTGAAAATGAGAAAATGCAATTATGAGTACGTACTGTCACATTAGGGTACTTATTTGAACACACACCATGAAAAGGAATAGGCAGATAAGATAGCTGAAGAATACTGAGACCACAATAATGACCAAGTAGATGCTAAGTGAGGAGTCTAAAACTTTTCCTGGCACCTGTTAAAATATGGTCAGTAGAGCTGAAAAAGACAACTGACCAGCAACAGGTCATAGTCTGAACATGGAGTAAGGTGGCATCTCAGTGTCCTTGACTATAACCTTAAGTCAGATCATGGCTAGGTTGCTATTACTCAGAAACTTGGTAGTATATACTTCCCTGTCTTGGGATTTCATGTTAAACAGACTGTGAGATTCAAGCCTATAAATAGTTGATAACACACGAAGGCCTTCCAGACCTAATCTCTGTTCACTGCTGCCACCTTCAACATCTTTCTGCATCCGGTATCTCCTTCTGCATCAGGTAAAATATGAAGGGTAAGTTGCCATTGTCATCAAACACTATCACTCACACTGACACCATGCTGCTCAATTTGAGACAGCTGCTCTTTCCCTTATGCAGAACTTGATACTTAGGGCCTTACAATTCAGAGATGTCAGAGCAAACAGGTTCTTTGTGTTCATTTTGAGGGAGGGACAGCAGGAGGGAGTAGTTACTTGGGCAGTTTTCTAAGCATCTACAGCAGCTACATGTGCTACTAGAGCACATGCTCTCAGAAGCTGTGTTCTCTTGCTTGTTAAGTAGAGGCCATTTGGTGAAAATAAAGATATGGTTATATTACGTTTCATTTTCAGCTTGAGAAACTCCTGATTTCTGACAGTGACAATAGAATTGTACTTGTATTTTTAATGTCCATCTCAACCAAAGGTTTTAGGGTGTAGGGAAGGTATTATGAAGACAAAACATCTCTATTGTTTATCTGGTTTGGATCTGAAACAGAAAACAGCAACTAAGGTCCCAAACTAGTGCCCTGGGATGTAGTTCATAATTAATGACATGATTAACAGGAGTGGAGTCCTCTTTACATCAGGATAATATACTTTCCAGAAAGTCCTTCATAATTGATGATCTCAGAATACACACTGTACTTTAGTATTGCCTTGGAATCTATGGATTTTATTAATGGGTTTTTAAAAACCATTATCTATGTTTAAAGTTTATTTATTTTGAGAGTGTGTGTGTGTGTTTATGAGTGGGAGAGGCAGAGGCAGAGAGAGAGAAAGAGAGAGAGAATCCCAAATACGCTCTGTGCTATCAGTGTAGAGCCCCACGGGGGGGCTCAATTCCACAAACCATGAGATCATGACCTGAGCCAAAATCGAGTCAGTTGCTTAACCCCCCCTCCAATATCTATGTTTTATCAGAAGTTTTCCTTAAGTCTTTAGGAGCCCAGAAATACCTTAAAAATATTTCTCTATTATATCTTATATTCCAATCTCTGACAAAAATGGTGATAGCCAAGGAGAGAAAGCTTTCTTCTGGGATTAACAATTTATAATACAGCTGAGCAAAATAACTGACAACCAATAACTTTTCCAATGAAGACCAGTGCAGATCTGGGTCTGGCCAACAATACTGATCATCCAATATTGTTATGGTTAAGTTAAACCCAACCCATTTCTTTCCACTGAGAAATCTGCCATTCCAGCTCTGGATATTTCTTGCCACCACTGTCCTGGCAGTTGTCAAAAGTAGACATGAGAATTGGGATTCAAGGTATACTTATGAATACTATTGTTTATATCCAAGTCCTGCCACCTTTATGGACTTTGGCTAATATAGCAATGCTCTAATGGATTTTTTGCAGCGTTCTCAAGTCCAAGAAGACACTGGTGAGTGATTGTATCCATGAATCTCATCTTGGAAAAATGCAAAAGATTTTATTTTAGCAACTGAAAATTCAGCGCCCGTGTCTCGCTTGGTCTGTACACCAACTCTGGATCCAATTTCTATTTAGCAGCAAATCCTGAGTCTGTTGGTTTGAAAATGCTGTCTTTTATCTTCAGAAATATTAATTACCCTCTCATCCCCACCCCCCTCAACCACCACCCATAGCTTCCCCACTCTCAGGCCCAAAATATCTGCTAAATTAGCAATGAAGGAAGTGCTCTCTAGTGCCTCTGGAACAGAATTCTGTAGGAGTTCAGTTTCCTCAATGTTATATGCTAAGTAAAATAGAAACAATCAAAGTTTGTCTTAGATTGGGCTTTAAGTATTCCATTATTCCTTCTTCTAACACCTTCTTAGCAAATACAGCTTTGAATAATCAGTTTTATCACACTGATCTGTGTGTTCTTTATGCCACCAGAGTCTCAGGCTTCCAATACACTCTCAAAGTCAGAGTAGTTTAATATGGAGCATACAGTGTATATTTGCAGTCAGGTTGCTCTACCATCTGAGCCTGCAGTGTAATCACCAGGCTTCTCTTAGTTTTTCAAACTCTCCAGAAAGAAGAAAAGTATTTTAGGGAGACAAACATAAATATCAAATATTTCATATTTATGTAATAGGCTTATTATCTAATGTATTGAATAATGTGTATTTTTAGTTTCTCAGCAACTATTACAAATACATTAAAAACCAGCAATTAGATCTCATTTGAGGCATATCATGCTTTTGCATCTGCTGTCTTTGATTATTCTAAACCATACCAGAGACTATTAAACATTGATGCAAAGAGAAGAAAGATGAGGTTATTTCAACACTCCATATTAAATGGCATTCTGTTTCAGTGTATTGGAGATGCTGGGATATTAATTGTTAAAGAATGAATTATTTTTTATCTTAATAAGAAAACTTAGTAAAAATTAACACATACAAATTTAGCATATCAATAAATAAGCTTCACAGCGACTCAGTGGATTACACCGTAAATAACGAAGGAGACATTTATTTCTATCAATTACTTTTCTCCTGAGGTTTGATATCTGCATCTGATTTTGTCTCATCGATGTCATCAAAATAAAGTGACTTTATTTCAATAAAAAGTAAAAACTACATAATAGTAATCAAATAGTTATTTGAATTTAGCAGATGGACAGGAGTCTAGCTGAAAAGTAAACTATCACAATTTATGGGCCATCATCTATGAAATATCAAGAAAATAAAAGATGACTTTAAAAGAAATAGCCCAGCCTTCCCTGGGAATACTTCCCTCTAAAAGATTATCATTTTATGGATAGACTGGGATGAGTTTCCTGGTCACGCACTGGGATACCTCCTAGGATAGTGTATACAAAATTTTAGGGGTAACTTACCTTTATGAAAGATCAAAGGAAATTAGGTCTGCACAGAAAACAATGCATTCTTTTTCAGTACTTAATATAGAAGTTACTGGCTTCTAAACCAAGACCATTATGAGGTAAATAAAAAGATAAAAATAGCTAAGTTATCAATACTTGTTGACTATAAATTAACCTTAGCTATGCCTCCGAAGAAAACACTACTAAAGGTAGAGCCGTAAAACAACTATGATGCTATTCAGAAAAGGGATGTTTTCCTCTGCTTTTTATCCAGAGCCCCAAAGCAACAATACCAAGGATGATAGCTGTATCTACCTATTGTCTTGTTTTCAGCTTCAAAGAACTTAGTTTCACTGAAGATAAAGTGATGTTGCTTGCATGAATCTCTCTTCTCTCTGTCCTGCATTAGGCTGGCAGAGTATGGAATATTTTGAACATTTAATGGAAAAAAAATTCTGGAAGGAAGGATCAAGGCATTTTCTTTTTAGTCCAGAGTGCTTAGATTATGATCCTTGAACAGATGAAGTCTGTTTCTGGAAATTTTCCAGGATGAGCAGATTAAGTGTCAACATGACCAATTCTGTAGAACTGCGATCCATTGAGATTGTCATCCAACATCCTTCACAGGGAGAAAGATTTCTGAAACTATTTCTGCTGTAAATTTTCTAAGTATTTAGCACATAGCCCTGAAACTGCCTGGTAATTTCATTGCAGTGCAGATTTACAATGCACAGATATCAGCAGTAATTAAAATGTTCCCGAGTAGTTTCCAGATATTGGAGGATTTAGTGAGCTCAGATTATTCAGCGAGCCGTTTCTTAATTATTAAGACTAAATCTTCAGCAGAAACTTCTGACAACCAGGTTGCCGAGGGGAATACATCAAAAGGGTTGTCGCTGGTTGCCATTATTTGGACCTAGGAGGTCCCAACTAGTGCTGATAACTACCATTCCTCTCTGTGACAGTCAGACTTACCTTGGGTTGTTCTTCATCCAGAGATTTCTTTTGCCACGAATGAGTAAATCACTTACTCCACTATTGCACTTTATTGTGAGAATGGATATTGAACTGATGGTGTAGTTTCCAGTTACGGAAAATTCACCCAAATCTCACGCATGTCCCCGTGCACATTCTGCAACGTTCAGAAGAATTTTTCAAAGAAGGAACATCTTAGACTCATAGCTTTTTCTCAGAAAACCAAAAAGAAGTTTACAGGTAATACTTGGAAACGCTGAACTCCTACAGGTCTGGTTTCCTGTTCGGGAGAAAAGACTTCTGTGGGTGGAGCTAAAATATTCTTGGATTTGTTTGGAAACCACCCTGCTCTTGTCTGTCCTTCCGCAGGTACACGGACGCTCCCCTTCCCGCAGCCGACGCCAAATCTCCGGAAACTCTGGCCATTAATAGGCACCTTCCTTTCCCAGGGCCGCCTGCAATACGCTCAGGAAGAAAAGGAAAACTCACCACTTGCCTTTTCTGCCAGATTTTCTCTCCCACAATTTCCTGCACATCCTCTGAAGGCGCTGTCTGTAACAAACGAAGCCTTCGGGAGTCTGTAAGAGGAATAACGTCAATTTATGTCTAGTTCTCATTCATTTTAAGAAAGGTCTGCAATCCGAGCTTGCAGCCGACACTTTCCAAGCCGCGTCCATCCCCAGCACCTTTCAGGTTTTGTCTTTTCTAAAATGGAGGCTGAGGCAAATGTCAGGCTCCTCCTCCTACTTTTTAGCCTGTAGCACCACCAGGCGTCCGAACTGAAAACCTGATGTATATACCAAGCTTTCCGTCAGAAACTGTCAAAATCTGTTCTTCGTCATGTCCGTCGTCGGGTGGCACAGTTCTTAAATTATTTCTTCGGGCTACTCCTCGGGTTTTTGGTTTAACCAATGTGAACAAAAACAATTATTAATTGGTGCACGGTTTTATTATATTTCTAATTATCAATTATTTTGTTATACTGTCATAGCTGTACAATTTCTTTTGAGAGTAACTTGAACTGGATTTCTTCCATTTCAGAGAGGCCACCCATTTGGCCATGCATTAATTGAATTTATTAATTCATCGGCAGGTGTTTGGGATTATATTCAGGCCGTGTGAAAGATATTGAGGGTAGAAAATGGAATAAAGCCTGGTGCCTACACCCCAGGAGGTTACAGCCTAGAAGGGGGACCCAGAGACAATGACCTTAGTGGGAGCTAAGGGCTAAGATAAGAGATTTGCACAGGCACTATGACTACTCAAAGGGATACTAAGTAAGAACAGAAATGGGCTATGAGGAAGATTCCAGAGGAGGTGAGGTTTGAACTAAGTTGAATTTTATGGTACCAACTTAAACACAAACCCAGTGAAATTATTTTCTACTCCTGATGAAGTATTTCTGATTTTGTGAGAAATGAGATTTTCTCAAAAGATGGGAACATCAGCGCTTATGTGAAATTCAATGCAGTCTTTCAGTGAGTGAACAGCACAGAGACTTTATGAAGTATTGTGGGTTGACAACTAAAAGACTAGGAATGGGCCCCTTTTTCTGATTTGAATTTGGTACAGATGTCTAATACTCAATTTAAAGGAGAGTCCTGCAACTTGAGTTGTATGCACATGTGAGTAATTTGTTGTGTTAACAATATCAGCTTTTTTAAATGTTTATTTACAGAGAGAGACAGAAAGAGAGAAAACACATTCAGGGGAGTGGCAGAGAGGGAGAGAGAATGCCAAGCAGGCTCCACTCTGTCAGCAAAGAGCCTGATTCACAGGCTGGATCCCACAAACCATGAGATCATGACCTGAGCTTAAACCAATGAGCCACCCAGGCGCCCCTCCCTTTTAATCCTTTTGATATCTCCAAGGTCTGTGGTAATGATCTGTTTCATTCCTGGGATTAGTACTTTGTGTTTTCTCTTTTTCTTTGAACTTCTCTAAGAACAAGCTCTCTGCTCCACTAATTGTTTCTATTATTTTTCTGTTTTGAATTTCATTGATTTCTGCTTTTATTATTATATACTTCCATCTCCTTGCTTTGGATTTGTTTTGTTCTTCTTTGTCTAGGTTCTTGAGGGTAGGCTTAGACTATTGATTTGAGGCTTTTCCTCTGTCTTAATGTTTACATTTAGTACTATACATTTCCCTCCTAACACTATTTTAGCTGTGCCCCACAAATTCTGATATGTTGCATTTTCATTTTCATTCAGTTCAATGCACTTTAAAATTGCCCTTGGCACTTCCTCCTTAATATGTGCATTATTTATATGTGTATCATTTAGGTTTGAAGTGTTTTGGATAGTTTTATCTTATCCTTCTATTAGTGATTTCTAGTTTACTTTTATTGTGGTTGCTGAGTGCCTTCTCTATCATAATAATTACTTTAAATTTGTTAAGATTTATTTAATGGTCCAGGATATAATCTACTATTTTGGTACATGTTCTGTGAGCACTTAGAAAGAGTATAATTCTGTTCTTCTTGGGTAGAGTGTCCTATATATGTCTATTAGATCCTGTTAGTTGGTTGTCGAGTTCTTGCTGAGTTTGTCTACTTCTGTCAATGGCCGAGAGAAATGCTGAGGTCTCCAAACTACAGTTGTGAATTTGTCTGTCTCTCCTTTCTGTTCTATCAATTTTGCTTCACATATTTTGCAGCTCTGTTGTTCCACACGTGAGCATTTAGGATCACTATGGCTTCTTAGTGAACTGACTTTCTTACCACTATATCATGTACCTTTCTGCCTCTGATAATTTTCTTTCTCTGAAATTTCTGATATTAATATGGCCACACCTGCTTTCTTTTATTAACATATTTATGATATATATTTTCCCATACTTTAACTTTCAACTAACCTGTATTGTTATATCTGAAGTGAATTTATTATAGACAGTATATATTGAAGTCATGTTTTTTAATCCATTCTGCCAACTTCTGTCTTTAACTGGTGTGTTTGGATCATTTACATTAAAAAAAAATCTTTTAATGTTTGTTTTTGAGAGAGTGACAGAGTGCGAGCAGGGGAGGGACAGAGAGAGAGGGAGACAAAGAATATGAAACAGGCTCCAGGCTCCGAGCTGTCAGCACAGAGCCCGCTGCAGGGCTCGAACCCATGAACGGTGAGATCATGACCTGAACCAAATTCGGATGCTTAACCCACTGAGCCACCCAGGTACTGCTGCATCACTTACATTTAATGTAATTATTCATATGCTAGGGCTTAAGTCTGCCATTTTAATTTTTGGTTTCTGTTTGTCTCTGTTTTCTTTTTCTCTTTCTGTAGGTTACTTGACCATTTTTAAACATTTGATTTAGATTTATCTATAGTGTTTCTGAGTATATTGCTTTATAAGACTTTTTAGTGGCTGCTTTAGGTATTACATTATATATAGATAACTTTTCACAGTCTACTTATATCATTTCATCTGTTTGAATGAAATATAGTTAGTTGTTCCCTCTATATACATTCAGAACCACATCAGGCAGTGTTGCCATTTTTGTTTCAACATAATTTAGGAAATTCAAGAAGAGAAGAAAGCCTATTGTATTCACCCATTTTTTACTCACTGTGTTCTTTATTGTTTACTGATGTTCCAAGTTTCCTTTTTAAAAATTTTTTTAATGTTTATTTATTTTTTGAGAGAGAGCGAGAGTGAGAAAGGGCAAGTGCGAGCAGGAGAGGGGCAGAGAGAGACAGAGACACAGAATCTAAAAGCAGGCTCCAGGCTCTGAGCTGTCAGCACAGAGCCCAATGTGGGGCTCAAACACATGGACTCCTAGATCATGACCTGAGCCAAAGTTGGACGCTTAACCAACTGAGCCACCCAGGCACTCCCCACGGTTCCCTTTTAAATTATTTCCTTTCTGTTTAGAGAACTTCTCTTAGCCATTCTTTTAGGGTCAGTCTGCTAATGACAAAGCTCTCAGTTTTCCTTCACCTGAGAATGT
Source organism: Acinonyx jubatus (assembly GCF_027475565.1). Lineage (NCBI taxonomy): Eukaryota > Metazoa > Chordata > Mammalia > Carnivora > Felidae > Acinonyx > Acinonyx jubatus. The sequence continues at coordinate 115,639,618 of NC_069380.1, read as the reverse complement.
CTTGATGTCCTCTTTATTCCTGAAGGATCTTTTAACTGGGTATGGGATATTGGGTTGACAGTTCTTTTCTTTCAGTCACTAGAAACATTGTGCTACTTGCTTCTGGCCTCCATCATTTCTGATGAGAAACCCCCTATCATTCAAATTGGTTTTCCCCTATAGGTACTTTTTTAGTGTCCTTTTTCTAGCTGCTTTCAAGACTTTTTGTCTTAGTTGTCAGAAGTTTCACTATAACATGTCTTGGTGTGGATTTCTTAGTTTTTTACTGTTTGGAGTCTCAGTTTTTTTTAAGTAGGCTTCATGACCAGCGCAGAGCCCAACATGAAGCCTAATTCAGGGCTTGAACTCATGACCTTGAGATCAAGACCTGTGTTGAGATCAAGAGTCAAAGGCTTAACTGACTGAGCCACCCAGTTGCCCCTTGCTCAGCTTTTTAAATATCCAAGCGTATGTCTTTAGCCAAATATGGATAGTTGTCAGTCTATCCCTTTGCATACTTTTTTAGCCCTATCTTCCTTCTCCTTTCCTTCTACACCTCCAATGACACAAATATTAGATCTTTTGTTATTTTCCCACACATCTCTGAAATTCTGTTCATTTACTTTAAAGTATATTTTCTTTCTTGTTCAGACTGGGTAATTTCTATTGTTCTGTATGCCAATTAACTGATTCTTTTGTCTATTTCCTCCATTCTACTATTCAGCCTATCCACTAAGCTTTTTATTTTAGTTATTGTATATTTCAGTTCTAAAATTTCCATTTAGTTCTTCTTTGTATTTTTTATTTCTTTACTGAGACTTTCTTTTTTAAATTTTTATTAAGTTATTAATCTTAATTCCAGTATAGTTAACATACAGTGCTATATTAGTCTCAGGTATACAATATAATGATTCAACAATTCTATATATTACTGAGTGCTCATCATGATAAGTGTACTATTTAATTCCCATCTCCTATTTCACCCATTCCCCCACTGACCTCCCCTCTGGTAACCATCAGTTTGTTCTCTATAGTTAAGAGTCTGTTTCTTGGTTTGTGTCTCTCTTTTTCTTCCTTCGTTCACTGGTTTCTTAAATTCCATATACGAATGAAACCATATTTGTCTTTCTCTGACTGACATATTTTGGTTAGCATTATACTCTCTAGCTCCATCCATGTTGTTGCAAATGTCAAGATTTCATTCTTTATATGGCTGAATAAATTCAAGTGTGTGTGTGAGTGTGTGTGTGTGTTTCACCTCTGTATCCATTCATCTATCGACAGACACTTGGACTGCTTCTAATTATTGTAAATAATGCTGCCATAAACATAGGGATGCATATATCCTTTTGAATTGGTGTTTTTGTGTTCTTTGGGTAAATTCCCAGTAGTGTGATTACTGGATCATGGAGTAGTTCTATTTTTAATTTTTTGAGGAACTTCCATGCTGTTTTCCACAGTGGCTGCACCAGTTTGCATTCCCACTAAGAGTGCATGAGGGTTCCTTTTTCTCCACATCCTTGCCAACACTTGTTTCCTATGTTTTTGATTTTAACCATTCTGACAGGTATGAGGTGATATCTCATTGTAGTTTTGACTTGTGTTTTCTTGATGATGAGTAATGCTGAGCATCTTTTTATGAGTCTTTTGGACATCTGGATGTTTTCTTTGGAGAAATATCTGTTCATGTCTTCTGCTTATTTTTTAATTGGATTATTTGTTTTTGGGGTGTTGAGTTGTGTAAATTCTTTATATATTTTGGATACTAACCCTTTATTGGATACATCATTTGCAAATGTCTTTCTCTCATTCAGTTGGTTTTCCATTAGTTTCGTTGTTTCCTCTGCTGTGCAGAAGCTTTTCAGTTTGATCTAATCCCAATAATTTATTTTTGCTTTAACTTCTTTTGCCACAGGAGATATATCTAGAAAAATGTTGCTATGGCCAATATCAGAGAAATTACTGCATGTGCTCTCTTCTTGGATTTTTATGATTTTAGGTCTTACATTTAGGTCTTTAATCCATTTTGAGTTTATTTTTCTTTATGGTGTAAGAGAGTAATCCAGTTTCATTCTTTTGCATGTAGCCATCCAGTTTTCCAAACATCATTTGTTGGACTGTCATTTTCCTATTGTGTATTCTTGTCTCTTTTGTTTAAGATTAACTGACCATATAATCATGGATTTGTTTCTGGGCTTCCCATCCTGTTCTATTCATGTATGTGTCTATTTCTGTGCCAATATCATACTGTTTTGATTATTATAGCTTTGTAGTATAACTTGAAATCTGGAATTTTGATAATTTCAGCTTTGTTTTGTATTTTCAAGATTGTTTAGGCTATCTGGGGTCCTTGTGGTTTCACACAAATTTTAGGATCACTTGTTCTAGTTTTGTGAAAAATGCTGTTGGTATTTTGATAGGGATTGCATTAAATCTATAGATTGCTTTGGGCAGTATGAACCTTTTAACAATATTTTTTCTTCCAATCCATGAAAGTGGAATATCTTTCCATTTGTGTGTGTCATATCTTCAGAAATTTTTGGCAGTGGTTTTTCAACCTTTTTTTCATGAGCAAGATAGACCCATTTTAGCTTCTGGCTCTAAGCAGCGACCCCAGCTTTTATTTTCCATCTTGCATGGAGAACATTTTTCTCCCAATAGCCCATCAGAGCCAAACTCATGACAACCAATGCCAGCTTCCCATCCTGTAGCTCAGAAATATAAGGGCTTCATCCTTGTTCACTATTTTATGTTTGTTCCATTTTGTTTTACACATTTTCTAATTTTTATCTATTTTTTTGTGTGTTCATGCGAGCACGGCATGGTGCACAGAAGTATAAGCTTGCTTCACCAGCTTAAGAGAAAACTGTGTCATTTTTACTTTTTAATATTTTATTTCAGTGTTATATAAACACAACCAATACTTTAGTAATATTTTTAAGTGTTACAGAAATTGTAAATGAAGTCAAATTTTTGGTTGAAGAGTAAGTGTCTGATTAGTTGCATACTTTAATGATATTCAACTGTACAGACAATAGGCCTTTATATAGGAGACTTACATGGATGAGTTCTGCTTCCACAAAGGAGACAAATTCATCTTTAAATAGAAACCAACATGGGCACTTGGGTGCCTCACTGGTTGAGTGTCTGACTTCAGCTCAGGTCATGATCTCGCAGTTTCTGAGTTCGAGCTCCACATAGGGCTCACTGCTGTCAGAGCAGAGCCCACTTCAGATCCTCTGTCTCCCTCTCTCTCTCTCTGCCCCTCCCCTTCTCATGCTCTCTCTCTCAAAAATAAATTTAAAAAACATTAAAAAAAGAAACCAACAACAGCAAAATACAGAGACATTGCAGAGAAAGCAATATATTTACTTATTTTTAGGAGAATTAAATAGAACCAGACAGACCAATTCCATTTCTTGTATATCTGTATGTCTAATTTCAGCATATAAATCTATGTCTTAACTGACAACTCTATTAAACATAGCTTATAAATATATAAACATGCCCACATAATAAAATTTAAAGTTTTCATAGTTTACTGTTTATTTAGAAGTTTTATAACTGTAAAGGAAATTTTAAATCAAATTAATATAATTTTTATTTGAAGTTAAAACATCATTATGAAGAAACTTTAACAAGATTTAAGAAACTTATACTTGTTTAAGATCATACAGAATATAGAGTTACAAAGAAATACTTATTTTGGCCAAATGTGTTCTATGTGGATAATTCCAGTCTTATAAATCTGCTTTTCATCCCAGATAAAAAGACTTCCTGAACAACAAAATAAATAATAATAACATTGAATTATAACCCAAATAAAAAGGTAAATATCCATGAGACTATACATAAAGAAATGACTACATAATAAGTAAATAGAGTAGAAATGACAAGATTTCCTTATAGGAGAATTTCAATTAATTAGTGTAAAAGGAATCAGGGAAATAGAAAATTACCATCCAAATGCCAGTGTTAATTGCCATAGGAAATATCCAGCAATGGATACAAAAATTAATGGGCAAAAGTTTAAGCAGAAACATGATATTTGTATAGTTTCAAAGCATCTCTCTCCAAGTATTTATTAATTACAAAGAGAGAAATAGTAACTTTACAGTGGAGAAACTTGACAGATATTATATTAAGCAAGTGTTGGAGATTAACATCACCTTAACACTACTGAACTGTACACTTAAAAATCTTTAACATGGTAAATTTTGTGTTATTTTTAACCACAATTGTTTTAAAAGATTAATGTCACCAGTCAATAGGACACATTGACATCATGTACCCCCTGATAATGATGTACTGAGAAGGATACAATATCATTTCTGCAGCATTCTTCCCAATAATGCATAGCATCAATAATCTATGGGGTGCCTGGGTGGCTTAGTTGGTTGAGTGTCCGACTTTGGCTCAGGTCATGATCTCATGATCTCATGGTTCATGGGTTCAAGCCCTGCATCGGGCTCTGCGCTGACAGCTCAGAGTCTGGAGCCTGCTTCGGATTCTGTGTCTCCTTCTGTGTCTGCCCCTCCCCCACTCACACTCTGTCTCTCTCTCAAAAATAAATAATAAACATTAAAAAAATTAAAAGGAAAATAATCTACAGAAGACAAAGACAATCTCAAATTGAGGGACATGTTTGTTAACTAAACTTATTATGGTAATCATTTCACAATACATGTAAATCAAGTCATTATCCTGTATGCCTTGAACATATACAGTACTATATGTCAATTATATCTCAATAAAACTGAAAAAAGTTGAGGAACATTTTTACAAATAACTGACTAGTACTCTTCAAAAGTCTTGAGGTCATGAAAGACAAGGAAAGGTTAAGAAACTATCATGGATGGTAGAAACTAAGGAGACATAATTAAATGTGTTGTAGGATTTTGCACTGGATCCTTGAAAAGAAAAAGGACACTAAGGAAAAAAGTGGCGAAACCTAAGTAAAGTCTGTAGTTTAGTTAATAGAATTGTACCAAGGTTAATTTCTTAATTTTGATAACTGGCAACGGTTATGTAAGATGTTAACATTAAGGGAAGCTAGGTGAAGGGAACTTTATACTACTCATGTGGTTTTGTAAGTCTAAAATTATCTCATAACAAAAAGTTTCTAAAGGGCTTAAATTCCTTATAACTTAAAACTTCCAGTATAAATGTAAGTCTATATATATTTCAAAGTTAAATAGGTTATTGAAGAAATTTGCCCAAATTAGATATTTTTAATTGAATATTTATCATGGCCTTTTTATACAAGAGCACTTTAAAGCACTTGAATTAGGTCTTTGACTAAATACATAGTTATAACGTCACTTGACATTTGAGGGAAGGTAACTGTCCTAATTATTTCCATTCTTTATTTTAATTTGCGGATGGAAATCTGACTTAATCTCAGCTGGTATATAGAGTGCTCTCCAAATTCAAATGGCTCACATCACATTCAGCAAATTGATACAGAGATGTTTTTAGTTTTTAATCATCAAGTACAATTGGAATTTTCTTAGAAACTTGAAGTCTGAATAAAAATGACAGATCATCAATTAACACAGTGGTTGTCAATCTGAAGTCAATGGCAAAAGTTTTACTGGTCTAAGGCAAAAATGAGCCCAATAATGGCATAATACATTTTTCATAAAATGACGTTTTTAGTTTAGAGGACAGTTTCCTTTATTGGATCACTGTATTATCATTTTTACATTAAAATGCCATTTCCTTTGTGAAATAATGTTACAAATTAATAGTGCTTGTTTCGTTTTAATTATTTTTCCATACATGGAAAAAGAAAAAGTTGACAAATCTACATTTTCCATCCATTTTGTGTATTCGTGTATGTGAACTTTACTATTTGAAATTCAAAGTCTTAGGGGCACCTGGGTGGCTCAGTCAGTTAAGCGTGGACTCTGGATTTCAACTCAGGTCATGATCTCACAGTTCATGAGTTCGAGCCCCACGTTAGGCATTGTGCTAATGGTGGGGAGCCTACTTGAGATTCTCTCTCTCTCCCTTTCTCTCTGCCCGCTCTCTCAAAATAAATAAACTTAAAAAAAATGAAATTCAAAGTCTTAAAATCACCATTCTATACAATTTTCTTTCCTTATTCTTACCATCAAACCAGAGTCTTGCCATTGATTATGGTCACATCATGAAATGTAATCAAATACAGTTAATCCATGACAATTATTTAATCAAATGCAGTTAACCCAGAAGCTTTTAGTTAATAATGTTTTAACTAATTACTATTTACCCAAAAAAGAATTCTATCTTCTTTCTCACTTAAAGCCTCTGATTTCAGCATACCTTAACAATCCTAACCTAAATATACTGAAACACTATTCCATGTTTTGTTCAAGAAAGACCTTTACTCCAAATGAGCAGATTATAACATGATTTATGGAAAACAGTTAATATTAATAAAAAAGACAATTCATTGGTATTCCACATTTGATTTATCCATTCTCAAAATATTAAGGAAAATACTGAAGGCAGACATAGGTTATACCAGTTCTGCCCTAAGCATTTCTAACATTTTAAAAATAACTTATTACTAAATTTTAGTATATCTTGGTCACCAGGTAGACAGCCAGATAGTACCATTCGGAGTCAGTCATAATTCTATGAATTAAGCTTATATCAATGAATATGATTTAAGAAGTATTTTAAGAGATACTTCTGTACCCTAAGAAATCCAGTTACAAATATTGTGCTCTCCTGTACAGGACATATCCTCATGGGTCTGAGTTTACACACATTTAAATAAAATAAGGCACATGATTAAAGTGTCATTAAAGCAAACTTTAAAAAAAACTTTTAAGGCAAGTTAGTATGGTTAGCATCACTGAAATATGTTAACATTTTAATATTGTTTTTTTTTATTTTAGAATGAGAGAAATTAAAATAGCTTATGAAGGCAAAACCATGATAATCCAAAAAAAAGCCTAACTTCTTTCATGATTCCATTTCATTTTATGAATGATTTGCTAGGAAGTACCTTTTTTCTGTTTCCATGACATCACTTCAGAATCCTCAGAAGCGAAAATGGCCTAAAATCCAATCTGGTAATATCTGAAAATGTATCTTTTCTTAAGGCCACTTAATTGGTATTATCACTTTTTCCTTTAATATCTTTTATTTTGATAGCATTTGTTAATGACAATAAGCCTTACTGATTTTTTTCCCCTCATCTACCTTTTATTCTCCACATTCAAATAACTGTTCTCTGATAAGTAAGGGATAGACACCTGTATACAAAGAGAGGTTTCGGCTTGCCTAAGGCCTAAACGACCATTAAGAAATCCCATCTAACTTAATTTTGGAGAACATTCCTGAACTGAATCTCTTTAGTCTTTCTACCCTTACTCACATTCTCAAATAAGTCAATTCTTTTTTTTTTCTTTACCTTTCCTTTTACCTTATTATCTATGAGGACCATTCACCAGGCATTTGTGTCCTTATGATTCAAAGATGATCTCCACTTACTAAGGAATAAAAATCTAGAAATTTCTGAGTAATGATAAGCTATATATCTGTTTCTCAAACCTAACTGCTTCCTGATGTATCAAAACTAGAAGCTAGTTTTCTTCCCCATGCATACATAACTGTCTACTAGAAAACAATTTAAAGGCAAAATAACAGGCTATCTCTGTGGAACTAAGCATTTCCAGGTCCAGAACTAATGAACTTCCAGAGGACACATGAATAATGATTACTTATAGCTTCTGAGCAAGAACTACATATAGTCATCAGGTACTTGGCCATCACCCTCTGACCCCCGAGACCTATTCCTACCAGAATCTGGGGGTAAACTGGAGCCAGCCTCTGTTTTTGCCTCTCCAGTGCCATGTGGGAAGGGGAAGTTGGGCATAAAGCGCTTAAGGAACCGAAACTCACTATTGCCAGTGCCAGTGGCCGAGCACATTTCATAGGGACATGGCTGAGATAAAGATCCATTGGCTCCTTCTTGTACCAAGTTGTTAGGGAAATTACAGTCATCATAGAAATGCTCTTGAACTGTGAACTTTTCTCTATATTTAACCTTCTGGTAGATGTGTATAACAAAGATCACTGTGACAGAGAGGAGAAAGAGAAAGGAAAGCACAGCCAGAGAAATGACCAAATATTTAGTGGATGGATTTACCCTTGTAGGATGCTTGGATGGATCCCGAAACTGTAGATAGGGCTCAGAAAACCCATCTACCAGCAAAATGTTGAGTGAGGCAGTAGTGGAAAGAGCTGGTTGGCCATGATCCTGAACAAGAATTGTAAGTTTCTGAACCACGGGGTCTCTTTCAGCTATCTGCCGCAGTGTACGGATTTCCCCATTTTGTTGTTGAACAGAGAATAACCCAGTGTCAGTAGCCTTAAGGAGATGATATGAAAGCCAAGAATTCTGACCTGAGTCACCGTCCACAGCCACTACCTTGGTCACCAGGTAGCCTGCCTCTGCAGACCTGGGCACTAGGTCATTGCAGGGCAAGGTGCCATTCTGCAGTGGGTACAAGATCATTGGGCGGTTGTCATTGTCATCCAGAACAACCACTCTGACAGTAACCTGGCTACTCAGTGACAGGAAGCCCCCATCAGTTGCCTTTACCACAAACTGAAATTTTTGAATGGCCTCATAATCCATGGTTCTCAGTGCATAGAGCTTCCCATTGTCTGAATTTATGGAGATGTAAGCAAAGACTGATAAATCTCCACTTTCTGGAGGAAGCAGAGTATATGTTACTTGGGCATTCTCACCCAAATCTAGATCCTCAGCATGAACTTTGCCAATAAAAATTGCAGGGCTGTTGTTTTCTCGAACAGTCAAAATGTATGAGTCTTCCTGAAATATTGGGGGATTGTCATTAATGTCAGATATTAGCACCTCAATCACAGTTTCTGTGAACAGACTGGGTGGCCCAGTATCCATGGCAACAACGGTGATATTGTAGCCTGAGACCTCTTCCCGATCCAAGACTCTGTCAGTAACCAGAGAGTAAGAATTCCGGAAAGTAGGTTTGACTGCAAAGGGAAGGTCTTCTCTGAGGAAGCAGATGATTTTTCCTCCCACTCGAATGTCCCGGTCTCGGATAGAGAAAAGGGCCACTACAGTCTCTAATGGGGAGTCCTCAGGGAGAGGGCTGGACACAGAGGAGATTGTCACTTCAGGAGGATTGTCATTAACATCCACCACTTCCACCAGGACTTTGCTGTGGGCAGAGAGGCCCCCTCCATCGGTGGCTTGAATGTCAATATCATATGTTTCAATTGCTTCAAAATCTAGGGGCCCTCTTAGTCGAACATCCCCAGTCTGCGAATCAATCTGAAACGTCTGGAGAATTGCTTCTGGGTTTTGAGCTAAGGAATAAGTTATATCCTTGTTGGAGCCCTCATCCAGGTCTGTGGCACTCACAGTGACCACCAAAGAACCATTGGCACTATTTTCTAGTACCTGAGCGCGGTACACCAATCTGGAGAACTGAGGCACGTGGTCATTGATGTCCAGAACGACCACACGGATGTGAGCGATGCCAGATTTGGGAGGGGACCCGCCATCCACCGCTGTAATTGTCAAGTTGACTTCAGGCTGCTCCTCTCTGTCCAGGGGCTTATCCAGCACCAGCTCAGCGTATTTGGGCCCATGGCTGCGAAAGCGGGTATGCAGGTGGAAATACTTGTTGGGGCTTAAGGTGTAGTTTTGGAGACCATTGAGGCCCACGTCCAGATCCTGGGCACTCTGCAGAGGAAAACGTGAACCCAAGGGGGTACTCTCCGGAATCTTTAAAAGCGGCTCCTTGTTTAGGAAAATCGGGGCATTGTCATTGATATCAAATACCCTGACCTCGACACGAAAGGACTGCAGTGGCTCCACCAAGACTATTTCAAAATGCAGAACACACGGGTCAGCTTTGCCACAGAGTGACTCCCTATCCAGTTTCTCCTTCACGAACAGATCCCCTGTCTTGCGGTGGAGCCGGAAGTGCACTTTGTTGCCCTCGGAAACCAGCCGCGCCCCGCGCGCAGCCAGCTTCCCTACCTCCAGCCCCAGGTCCTTAGCCACATTAGCCACAAACGAACCGCTCTCCATCTCTTCTGCCACGGAGTAGCGGATGGTTGCTGCACTTCCCACAGATATGCACACAAAAAAGAGAAGAGACCCTACTTGCCTTTTCTGCATGAGCTTTCTGTGCGCAACCGCCATCCGGTCTGGCAAGCGCACTCTGCAGCAGCCGCCACCTGTTGCGGGTATACTTCACTTTTCTGCCCACAGATTCTTGGAACTGCTGCTCTCGGCTTTGCTCCTCTGTAACCGCAGCACCGGGCTAGCAAAGCCCGGTAAGCTGTTTTGCACTTGGAAGAAAATTTGCATTGAGCAACTCAACTCCCCAGTCTATCCAGTGTATTAATAGATATGTTCTCATTCTGGAGAGTTAGGCAGAGGATGAAAGTTGCCAAAGCAACGCAGAGTCTTTAATTCCCTTTCAGAAAAAAAGTCCTTGGGAATTAAGAAGCCAATGAGGATAGTCACTTAAGCTGAAGTCACCAATCTGGGAGCCGGCTGGGGCTGCTGCAGCAACCGGCAAACAGCGAGGAGTAAGCAAGCTACCTTGCTTGTCCACAGATCAAGGGAGAGTCAAAAAGGCAGCTCTTTTTGCCCACGGGTCCTGTCCCTGTGTTTTAATAAAATCACCTATTTTGTACCAAAAAAGGTGGGGGGGGATGGGGAGTAAAAAAGATCCTGCAGTGTCTTTTGGAGCCAGATGGAAGTCAGGCAGGGGCAGGGGTTTGGAGAAAGTGGTCAGCAGGAAAAAGAAAGGGGACAGACAGAGGTTTTTCTTTCAGGAACCTGGTGTCCAGTAGGTACATTGATAGGAGAACTGGCCAACTAGGCTCTTGATATGCACAAATCCATTCCTTTCCTAGAACCCTCACCCTCAAGAAGCAGTTGGCTTGGCACTTAGGATTATAATGATAGTAATATTTACTGGGTATGGTTTCTATATAGCACTGGGACTGTGTTAAGTGGTTTACATGCATTATTTAATCCTTGCAACAGCTCTATTAAGTACACATTATTTCTTTAACATTTTTTAATGTTTATTTTTGAGAGAGAGAGAGAGTGAAACTGTGAGTGAAAGAGAAGAGACATAGAATCCAAAGCAGGCTCCAGGCTCTGTGCTGTGGGAACAGAGGCCAACACGCGGCTCGAACCCACAAAATGCGAGATCATGACCTGAACCCAAGTCCGTGTGCTTAACCGACTGAGCCACCCAGGTGCCCCTCTTTTTTTTTTTTTTAAAGACAAAGAAACAGACTGGAGAAGTTCTGTCACTCTTCCAAGACCCCCTGCCTCATAAGGATTAGAGAAAGAATTCAGTTTAATTTTGTCTGACTCCAGAGTCTCTGCTCTTAATCAGTATATTACGGTGTTTCCCAAATAACATAATGGATAAATGAAATGAAAATGTTTGGCTTTGGATTTGAAAGGAAATGAAATAACAGACTACTTAGATATATTGAAAATGACCTGATAGAAATTTGGGGGATACTTGTTCAGAGTTTCTTTTACAATCATTAGATCATAGAATGTTTAAGAATGATGAACCACCTCAAAAAAGATAGGGTCCAATACTCCCCTCGATTTTTTTAAAGATTAAGAAACTAAGGCCCAAATGATGAAATTACTTGCCCAGTTCATACAGCTATTCCTGGCAGTAGGAACTAGAACCTGTCTTTTGACACTCTCATCTCATGTCCATCAAAAGCATTTGGTGAGTCCCCATTTGTGCTCAGCATTTTCTATGCTAGGTGCTGTAGAGTTACTGCCACTTATGAGAAATCTAAACCATATTTTCCAAATGAGAAAAAAAATGACTGAAAAGTGTATATAATGATATTGACATCCTGACATGAAGGAGTTAATGGATCCCCCAATCTCCATTACCTAAATTAATATCTAGCTTAAGTGTGCAGCCCTAAACAGTTTAATTTTGCCTCTTTAAAAAACTGTATATAGGGATGCCTGGGTCACTTAGTTAAGCTTCCGACTTCAGCTCAGGTCATGATCTCACGGTTCGTGGGTTTGAGCCCCGCATCAGGCTCTATGCTGACAGCTCAGAGCCTGGAGCCTGCTTCTGATTCTGTGTCTCCCTCTCTCTCTGCCCCTCGCCTGCTCACACTGTCTCTCTCTGTCTCTCAAAAATAAATAAATGTAAAAAAAACTGTATATAAAAGTACATACAATAAAATCTACAGAAGGTAATATTTTCACTATGCTAAAAAAAACCCTTAACATTTATGATGAGTAATCTTTTAAGTCTAGTTTCTTTCCCTCATTATTTAGCTCCATGTGAGACTGACATTTTTGTGTTTAGTTCTTGTTCACCCATTTCCATTGCTGTATAGAATTCCAGAGTATTGTCAATACCCTTTGGCCATAGAGCATCAGGAACGCACCTGTAGTTGAAAAGAGCTGTATTTTCTGACTCCAACAAGGGAGATTGCATACCACAGAGAATCATGGGGAATCACAGTAAGAGGGTGTCAGAAAGGACTTAGAGTATTTAGTCTTGTGCAAGGTGATCTGGGGTGCTATGAAGAAGGACTTTACTCTGGATGGGATGCTATCAGCAATGGAGTTGATACTATAGTTGGGTGTATTAATAATTCTTATAATTATCTTATATCTTATATAATTCTTATATCTTCTCTATAATTCTTACATAGAAAAGCAGAAAGGAGAAGGTAAATCTGTGATTGGCAAACAAGCTGTGACTGGTAAATCATTTTAGCACAGAGGGATATTTGATCATTTTTGTGGACTGGACAGTGTTCTTTTCGGTCTATATTCAGGCATGATTAAGGTGTGTTCTTGTTTTAATTTTGATCTATCACATTACACAGCCTCGTGTAATGCTGGTGTTCTATGAAATTGTTTTCGTTCAACAGGAGAACACCATGGCCCAGCCTGGAGTATCAGGGCTGCTAGCAGTCAGGCATTGCTTTTGTCTTTTTCAGTTTGAGTGCAGCAAAACTCATTTACTCATTCTATTGTTCTACTACTCACAGCAGCGTGCCCTTCTATATGTCACCTTGTAGACTTGTGTACATAATTTGGGGGAGGGGACATATACCTAGAAGAGGCATTGATGTCATAGGGTATGTTCTTTTTCGCTTTACTTCATATTGCCAAACTGCTAAGAGGTTGTAGCAATTTATACTCTCATCAGCAGTGTAACCTCCAGCTGTGCAAATTCTTACCAACACCTAGCATTACTCATCTTTTTAAAGTTTAACCATTCTTGCTCTCCCAGTGTGGGTTTAATTGCATTTCTCTGATGATTAATTACTAATGAGGCAGGGCACTATGTAATATGTCTTTAGTCACCTGGTTATCCTTTGGGTGGGGGGACGGTTGTTCAGTTCTCTTGCCCAGTTTTTACATTGAATCACTTATCTTTTTTCTATTGATTTGTAGCTCTTCATATATTCTGAATATGAATCCTGAATATCTCTTTATAAGAAAATGAGACATATTTACCCTTAGTTGATATATATCTACAGAATTTTGGTTTAAAAAGGCAATATTTCTCCCAGTGTTTCACACATTATGTGAAAACTTATGGCCTCCTAGGGAATCTTTTCAAAAACTGAGATACAATTGACATGCAACATTATATTAGTTTCAGGTGTACAACATAATGATTTGGTATTTGTATGATTATGAAATGATCACCCCAGTCAGTCTAGTCAACATCTATCACCATATGGAGTTACAATTTTTTTTTGTAATGAGAACTTTTAAAAATTTATTTTAATTCCAGCCAACAGTTATATTAGTTTCAGGTGTACAATATAGTGATCCAACAATTCCATACATCACCTGGTGCTGAGAACTGTTTTACCATGCAAAGTAAAATACGTTTACTTGCCATCTTTAATTCTTGTTAGGTGAAGTGTCTGTTAAGGTCTTTGGCTCAACATTTAGTTTGTTTATTTTCTTGTTGAGTTTTAAGAATTTTTTGTATATTTTAAATATATATTAATCTTGCTTATTTATCAGATATGTCTCTTGCAAATATTTTCTCCTAACTTGTGACGTGTGTTTTTGTTCTCTTGAAATTGTCTTTCACAGATAAGAAATTTTTAATTTTAACGAAGTCAAGCTAATCAAGTATTTCTTTCATGGATCATGCCTTTGGTATTGTACCTAAAAATTTATCTCCACGCTCAAGTTCATCTAGATTTTCTCCTATCTTCTAAGAGTCTTATTGTTTTGTGTTTCTATTTTACTGTAAGATCCAGCAGTTGCTCTCCTTGTTATTTACCCAAAAGATATGAAAACTAAGGTCCATGCAAAGCTCTGCACACAGAGGTTTAGAACAGCTTTATTCATATTTGCCAGAGCTTGGAAGAAACCAAGATGGCTTTTATCCTTTTTTGAGATAATCTGTGAAGAGTATAAGGTCTATGTCTAGAATTATTTTTTGCTTGTCAATGGCCCGCTGTTACAGCACTCTTTTTTGAAAAGACCATGTTTTTTTCAATTGCATAGCCTTTACTCCTTTGTCGAAGATCAGTTGACTATTTTTATGTGGGTCTATTTCCAGGCTTTCTATTCTAGTCTGTTTGTCTATTACTTTGCCAATACCACGGTGGCTTGATCAGTGTAGCTTTATAATAAGTCTTGAAGTTAGGCAGTGTCAGTCCTCTGACTTTGTTCTTTTTCAATATTGTGTGGGCTCTTCTGGGTCTTTTACCTCTCCATATAAACTTAGAATCAGTTTGTCAATATCCACAGAATATCTGTTTGGGATTTTTATTTGGATTACATTGATTACACATCAAGTTGGGAAGAACGGACTTCTTGACAATATTGAGTCTTCCTATCCATGAACATGGAATATCTCTCCATTTATTTAGTTCTTTGATTTATTTCATCAGAGTTTTATAGTTTTATAGATCTTGTACATATTTAGGCTTAGGTTTATACCAAAGTGTTCCATTTTTTCAGGGGTACTCATGTAAGTGGTATTGTGTTTTAAATTTTAAAATCCACTTCTTCATTACTGGTATATAGGAAAATGATTGACTTTTGTATATGAACATCATATTCTGCAACATTGCTATAACTGCTTATTAGTTCAGGAGTTTTCTTTTAATTGAGTCTTTCAGATTTTCTATATACGTTATCATGTAATCTGTAAACAAGGTGGTTTTTTCTTCCTTCCCAATCAGTACACCTTTTGCTTCCTTTTCCAGTGCAATGTTTAAAAGTAGTAGTGAGATGGAACATCTTTGCCTTGCTCCCAATCTTAGTGGGAAAGCCACAGAGGATTTAGGGTAGTAAAACTATTCGTTTGATCCTATAATGTAAATATTGGTCATCATACATTTGTCAAAATCCATAGCATGCACAACACCAAGAGTGAACTTAATGTAAACTATGGACTTTGGGAGATAATGATGTATCACTGTTGGTTCATCTGTTGTAACAAATGCACTACTATATGCTTCAAGATGATCATAGTGAGGGAAGCTGTATATGTGTCAGGGCAGGGAATATATGGAAACTCTCTGTATTTTGGGCTCAGTTTTCCCATGAACCAAAACTGTTCTAAAAAAAATCTTTTAAAATATATATACACAAAAGAATTTTGGAATTTGGAATTACATTATTACACAAGTGCCATTTTTGTTTGTTTGTTTGTTTGTTTGAAAATCAACTCAGGCAAGCCAGAGAAATATAATTAGACTTATATTGGAAAACAAATTCTTTTTACTCCATGTTCTGCTCTATACAACTCTATATTTCCTGTTTATAAAATTAGTTTAAATAAAAATCTGTTCTAACATTTATGCAAAATGGGTCACTTATGTTTACTTTATTTACCTCTATACCATACATTTAAATGCCTCTGAAATTATTCTGAGAATTTTGTCACTATTTTCAACTTCTTTCAGAAAAAATACTCTATCTAACTAGAATATTGGAGAATCTCTCCATCTGTTTTTTCTATTACTGTATCCAAACTTTAAGTTGTCTTAGTGTTGTAATATTTAGGATATTTATTTTTATTGTTATTGTTATATTGCTATTTAAAATGCCCTCTAATTTTCTTTCATATATACTCCTTAATCTGGAAAAAAAAACATCTATTTTTAGGAGCCAATGTATTTTGAAGCACTGAGGTCACATCTGCTGTTTCAGACTTTACTACGATTTTAGACTTCTTT
This sequence comes from Acinonyx jubatus, assembly GCF_027475565.1. Taxonomy (NCBI): domain Eukaryota; kingdom Metazoa; phylum Chordata; class Mammalia; order Carnivora; family Felidae; genus Acinonyx; species Acinonyx jubatus. Next base: position 115,623,412 of record NC_069380.1, on the reverse strand, counting down.
TCTTCCATGTGTTTTTTTCATGCATTTTAGGTTTCTTATTCATTTTGGCAGGAACAGGAGGCTTCAGGGGTCCAGAAGTCTTCTTAGGCAGCTCAATTTATTGCAGCTGCTCTTGATCTGCCATCTGTTGTTTTGAACGACAATACCTCTTATTGTCCATCATGTGCACGTGCGTCTAATGTTTCAGTCTTTCACAGTAATGTAAGAAGACATAAACCAATACCATTTACAGGCAAGATTTATATTACATTTGTCTTTTAAACAGATGGCTTTCATGCCCTTATTCATGCTTATTTGTTTTCCATGTTGACTCTGGTAGCACAGGTTACAGGTGTCTTTCCATGAAACCTGACAAATGTTTGCTAAACTTCCCAATTTAATCAAATGGAACCTAGACTAGAGTGATAATTTGTCTCTTCATTAAATTCCAACCAATTTCTCCCTTTTATAATTGAAGACAATTCATGTAACAACCCCAAACACAGTACCTATATTTTATTAAAATTAATATTCTGAAAATATTTTATACCTTAAAACAAATGATAACTATATTTCCTGTGTTAAGATCCATAGAAGAGCAAATGAAAAAATATCTATTAGAATACTAATATTAACTGGATTGGCTGACAAAGCCAAGTATACTTCCTGTATAGGTCTTTTTTTCTGAGATTGATGTTTTTTCATTTGAGAAAGAAATTTATTTTACTCTCAACTTGATAGAATTTATTTTACACTGTAACCCATACACCTAAACATACAGTAAGGCTTTGGCTATATAGCAGTAACTTTTTTCAAAATATGGAAAGAACGATATTAAAACAATTAGGAAGGAGAGGTTACCAGTAGAGACATAGAAATTTGATGTTTAGCTGGAATTTTGACTTTAGAGCTTCTATAAATATGTATCTACTTTTTACAGTATTTTTATAAAAATAACAAGATTTGAATGAGGCATGTCATTACCTCTGTCTCTTGTTTTTTTTCTTGTTACCTATCAAAGAATCTATATTTACTTAGCAACCTAAGGGGATCTCCATTCCCTTATGGATGTAATTATGAGTGTAATTATGAATTTAATGAATTCATAGTGATTTATTCATCACTGCATAAAAATATGCATGGTAAAACAGTAAAATACACAGAGTAAAAATAATAAGCATACCAAAAAAACCCTATTATTTTCAGCCTTCTGATAGCCTATATACTATTACAGGAAGAAAATGGAAAAAAAAACAAGTTTTACTCCTAGAACTCCTATTACATATTACCACATCTAAATATAAGTACACGTTTCTTCCTCCCAGAAGCTGAAATCAAAGCAATACTCTCAGCTATGATTTCTTGAATGTATGTGGCTCATAAGATAGAGCATTTATTTTAGTATTTTTAGTAAATATTTCTGAATTCCTATATGTACAAATATTTCTCAAATACCTATCTGGTAACAAAGGTGTGTTGAAAGAAATGCTTGGGAAAACCAATGTATTTGTAGATTATTTTCTTGGACAGAAGTGAGAGATAACTCTGAAAATTCTCAATTCTCCTTTATATCTTTATGGATTTTAAGAATAGGCAGATCTCCCAAAACCCACTTCCTGAGGTCTAAGATCTCCAACCTTTCCAAAAAATTTTTTTTTTCAGAGTTTAGGGTCTCAATCCAAAGTCCTCTTTAAACTTTATCAAAAGCATTTTCCTTTTCTACCACCAGGTGGCAGATGGATCCACTTTTTGGCACAAGACCCCAACCCCGCCCTACCGGAAGTTGTCATGCAAAGGAAACCTCTTTAGCCACGCCTAAAGTTCAGCACCCTAGACGCGGACAGCGACACCGCCCAGTTTAGTCTCATGACTTGCTGCAGAGGTTTTCACCTGACAAAGGAACTGGCCAATCCCAACTGGTTCAAAGGGCCGTGTGACAATGCCAGATATGGAGGGGGTAAGAACCCCTTGATTTTAGATATTTAGGCTGGCAAGGAAACCAGCTGATATTAAATAATATCCCTTATTGCAAAATGTTGACTTTTTTCTCTCTCTACTCCCAGATTCTAAGTGCATGCTTGTAATTGTTGTCTTCGTGTGTGACAGACATTAGATCATCCAACCTTGGTGTGTTGGTTTATTCCAACAAAATGCCTAAGACATCAAAGGCGGTACAAAAGTCTGTGTGAGTTATGGCGGCCAATACCTCGTCTTACACAAAGCTGCTTGTCAGTTTTCTCAAGAAATTAGCATGAGGCTAGATAGCTTTTTCTGCATTGTTTGCCAATTAATTATTCTCAAAAACACAAAAAGCAGCTTTGTTCGCATGAAAGAACTGTTTTAGGCAAAGGGACTGATTGGACTGAAGCACAAGTGTGCCCAAGAAGTGACGATTTAGGTGTTATCTTTCCAGTTGCTTAGCAACAAATTTAGACAAAAAGAGCATGTTTGTGGATTTTAATTCGTGTCTCAGAATGGCAAAAACTCAAGGGCAAATGAAAATGGGCTCAGGACAGCATAACATATTAACTGAGACTAGGGCTTAGACTCAGAGTCTAATTAAATCCCAGTCCTGGGGCATCAGGTACGGCCAAGTAGGAACAAGGAGCTGTTTAAGATGGACGAATAGGTTAAATTCAGCTTAGTTTTAGCTATAATTCATCCACGTTAAACTGATTTCTTTCTCTTTCCCACTTTATTTTGGCGGTGGTAATTCAGAACTTTAACCAGCAGAGGGCGAATTTACTGCATTTTCCGCCCCTAAGACACTCCCTCTTTCCTTCCCCTAACCCCACCCCTCTCCCCTTGCCCAGGAGACATTAATTTCCTAGGCTCCTCAAATATACTGAGGGAGGTGTGGTGGAAAGATAGTAGCACACAGAGCTTGGCAGAGTGCCCGCCCTGTCACCCTTGGATCTGTGGTTGCTCTTGTATCTCCTTGCTTAAGGCTGCAAAGGGGATTGCAGTGGTTGTTCAGGAGGGGGCAGGGATGAAAAACAGCCCCATCCCTAGGAACTGTATGTTTGGGATCACTAGCTTCAGAGAATTAAGGGGGCCAGGGGGTAACCTAGTTAGAGGAGGAATGTAACCTGTGAAAGTTCCAAAGAGAAAAAAAAGCAGTTGACTTTTCAGGACCAATAGCTCAGTATGCTGGAACATCAGCCACAAAAAAAAAAAAAAAAAAAAAAAAAAAAAAGGTTGGGGGTGGGGGCTCTGCCCTGGCTTTGCCACTCTAGGAACAAAAATAAGAGGTTGAGGGGTAGGGAAAGGAGAAGATGAAAGGAAAGACTAAGAGTCTGGCTGAGTCATCTTTAATACAAAACAAGCAAAGCAAGCCACTTGGCGGGGGGGGGGGGGGGGGGGGGGCGGGGGAGACAATGAGAGAAAGCTTGCCAGAATGCAGGGCAGAGCAATAAAGCATGCTGCACAAAGTTAATTTATTGTTGGGCAGAGCCTTCCACATTCTCAACAAACAGAGTATTTGCTCCAGAGGGGCGTTTTACCTAGTATTGTAGGATTTTGCAGAATCTCCTTGGGCAGGCAGCCAGAAATCCTATTAATTGGACATGTCCTTTCTCCTCTGTATATTTATGTCTCAGAATTCATCTAACTCAGTTTCAAACTAGCAAAATTAATTTTTTCTGGAGGCCATTAAACTAAATATTATGTGGCATTGCAGTTTCTCTCCTTCAATCATTAAATTTCTGTAAAGCTAATTTTTAAAGGACACCATTTCATTAATAAAATCAACTCCTGAAAGAGTATGAAACTCTTAAAGTTGGTTATTTTGGGGGGCAAGAGAAAGAGGTCTTAACAAGATAGATCAACACTTTTCAGAAAGAATGATTTGACTCACAATTTCATGGTTAGTCTTAGAGATAAAATACACTTTGATGGTATGTTGAACACCTGTGTTTTTGTAGCATGCCCTCTGTACATAAGCACTTATAATATAAATTTTCTATGCATATACCAAATTTCATTCATCTTGTACCAAGATCTAAACAAGTGCTTAAAAATGCCTATATAATTCTAACTATAATTATAATCTCCCCATGGAAGACAGAATTACCTTTTAAAAACCTAAGTAGTAAGTTAGCAAACAAGCACTTAATAAAAGAAAAAAAACCCTAATAGCCAGTTAGCATACAAAAAGCTTTTCAACATCATTAATTATCAAAGAAAGGAAATTTTAAACAACAGTAAAATGCCTTTACCCACCCAAGAGAATGACTTGATTAATTAATAATAAAACATGACATTTCCAAGTGTTGGAAAGGATGGGACAACTTCAACCAGCGCACATTCTGGTAGAGTGTGACTTGGTACAATCATTCTGGAAAACTGGCAGCATTTAGTAAAGTACCATATATGTATACCCTCCAACTCAGTAATTGCACTCTTTAGGTATATACTTAATAGAAAGGCTTATATGTGCATACAAAAATACATGTACAAGAAAGTTCATCATAGCTCAAACTTGGAAGCACTTCAAATGTACCCCAACAGTATAATGGAAAATATATTGTTGTTACCAAATACAGAAATATATACAGCACTGACATTTTTTAAAAATTATGTATGCCTAAAATCTCACAGACATAATGTAATGTCCAGCAGAAAAAAAATCAGAAGCCAAAGAAAACATTTTGTATGATTCTATTTATATAAAACTCAGTAAAACTACTGAGAAACTGAAAAACTACCCTAAGATGATAAAAGTCAAAATAGCAGTTCCATTTAGTGGAGATAAAGACTAGCAGAGAGCTCTAAGGAGTCTTCAAGGGTATTGGTAATATTCTATTTCTTGATCTGGGTGGTGGTTACAGGTATGTTCGCTCTGTAAAAATCTCTTGAGCTATATATACACTATGATTTGTATGCGCTAATTATGTTACACTGCAATAAAAAAAAACCCAAAGACAGATAATTTCATACTTATATTTAAAACCATTCCATGTCTTACCATTACACTGAGAGCACACACTAAATTCCTTAGTATAGCTTATAAGGCCCTGAATAAACTAATGTTACCTAATTTCTAATCTCTTATTAACCACTTTCTCTCTTCACTATTACACTTGAATTACTCTGACCTTTCATCAGTGTCTAGAACTTATCAATCTCTTTTCTGTCTTGGAGACTTTGGGCTTGCTGTTTTCTCTGCCTCAAATTAATTATTGCTACCTCTTTTCATGACATGCTTCTTGTAACCCTTCCACTTTCAGATTAATAACATCTTTTTAGAGAAGCTTTTTAGAGAACATTTTTTAGAGAAGCTTGTTTTGACTCTCCTGTCTAAAGTCCCTGTGTTATTTCTCTGTGTGCTGCTGTAACAAATTACCACAAATGTAATGGCTTTAAACAACACAAATCTATTACTGTAGACTTCTGAGGGTCAGAAGTCCACGATGGGTCTCACTGGGCTAAAATCAAGGTATTAGCAGGAATGCTTTCCTTCTGGAGGTGGCAGACAAGAACCCATTCCCTTTCCTTTTCCAGATTTTAGAGGCTGCCTGTCTGTTTGGCATGTGACCCCTTCTTCCACCCTCAAAGTCAGCTGTGCAGCATCTTAAAATCTTGACTTTGACATTCTCTCCCCTGTCTCTCTCTTCCACTCTTGTAATAATGTTAGGTCCATCCAGATAATCCAAGATGACCTCCTGATATGAAAGGTCAGCTGATTAACAATATTAATTCTCAGTTTTTACGTATAACATATTTAAAATTCTGGGGACTAGAATGGGAACATCTTTTGGAGGGGTATTATTCTGCCTACCACAATCCCCCTCTTTTTTCTAGCACAGCATCATGTTTATTTCCTTAAAAGCACTACTCATAATTTTTATTGTTTTATATATCTGTTTACTTGTTCACTCTAGTATAAATCTATGACAGCAGACCCTATCTATCCGTCTTGTTACCTGCTGTTTCCCCAGTGCTTAGCATAATGCCTGGCACACTTTAGTTCAAAAAGTATTAGTGGAAAGAATAAATAAATGATTATGATTTTAGGTTTATGTTTTGACACTTAGCTCTGTTTGGTTTTTATCTTTCCTTATCATATAAAAGTATATATTGTGTCTTGCAGGAGGGGAATTTCTGAAGGAATCACAGCATAGATTTTTTAAGCTCTCCATCATACTAACTCACTGCAAAAAAATGATGCCTACAGATAGAGACCCATATATGTCACAAACATATCTTCATCTTTTTATTGTACTTATAAGGATAGTTTATAAGTTACCTCCTGCTAGAAAATAGGATATCACAGGGCTCATACTGCTGAAGAAAAGATAATCAAGGATGAAAAGTGGCAATTCTTTGTTATAAGCATGTGAGAAAATATGTGGTGCATAGATCTCTAAGTCTGATCCTAGGATTTAGCTACAAAGATAGGTATCATCAGGCAACCATTTTTAATCTCTGTTTTACCAGGTTATAATATCATATACCAAAGGTTTTTAAATATGTAGTGATTCATTTATTTATTCAGCAAATACTTATTGATCATCCTTAAATGTCAGGTACTCTTCTAGGCTCTGGGTACACAGTATGAATAATACAAAGTCCCTATGTTTAGGGCATCTACAAATTGATACATAATATTATGTGAGGTGGCAAGTGTTATAAAGAAGAAGGGTATGATGAGAAAGCAACAGAGGGTTTTGAATGGATATTTTATTTATGTGATAAAAAGACAAGTCTGATTGTTGTCTGGGTGGAAGAAGAGAGACTAGTTTACTGCCATTGCAGTAAAATAGTCAGAAGACAATGATAGTGTGAACTAGGATGACAGTACTGGAGTTAATAAAAATTGGTTGGATTTGAGATATTTTTTGACATGGTTTGATGATGGATTTGAATGTGGAATGTTAAATAATAAAGAATGGCCCTCTGTTTGGGGTATCTTGGTGATTGGTGGTGCCATTTACTGATATGGGGAAGTCAGGGTTAATCTGGGGATGGAAAATCAAGAATTCTGAACATGTTAAACTTGAAAGGGTTGTTGAAGTTATAAAGTTATCTTCATTGGGCAATTGAATATTTGGGTATGAGGAGGTAGGGGAGATATCAAATCTAGAAATAAGAATTTTAGAGTAAAGATTAGGAAAACTATATTTAAAATGCAATGAAACTGGATGAGATCATCTAGGGAATTAGTGAACGCAGAGAAGATTGGCCAGTCCTAGCGCACTTCGACATTTAGAGGTCTAGAAAATGAGGAGAAGCCAGCAAAGGAGATTCGGGAGAGTAGCCAGTGTGGTAGGAGAAAACCCAGGAGAGAATGTGCCCTGGAAGTCATGTGGAGAAATTGTTTCAAGAAGGAGGAAGGAAATATTCCTGAGAGTTTAGTAAAATACAACTTGAGATGGAAAGATGAAGGTTCCTTGTGACCTTGACAGAGCAGATTCAATAAAGTAATGAAATAAAAACATGATCTAAGGGTGTCTGGGTGGCTCAGTTGGTTAAGCATCCGACTTTGGCTCAGGTCATGATCTCATGGCTTGTGAGTTCGAGCCCCGTGTCGGGCTCTGTGCTGACAGCTCAGAGCCTGGAGTCTGCTTCAGATTCTGTGTCTCCCTCTCTCTGTGTCTCCCTGCTCTCGCTCTCACTCTCTCTCTCTCTCTCTCAAAAATAAACATTAAAAATTAAAAAAAGAAGCCTGATCTAATGTGACAATCCATTAGGAAAATATTATTCAGCTTGGATTCCTTTTAAATAATGCTACTCAAAGGGTACCTTGGTGGCTTAGTTGGTTAAGCACTGGACTTTTGATTTTGACTTAGGTCATGATCTCACGGTTCATGAGATTGAGCCCAGTCCTCATTGGGCTCTATGCAGACAGTGCAGAGCCTGCTTGGGAGTCTCTCTCTCCCTCTCTCTCTCCCGGTCCCCTGCTCTCCCTCCCTCAAAATACATAAATAAAATTTAAAAATAACAATAATGCTACTTGAAGCAGAGATTATATGAATTGCCAAGACTGATGGTCTATATTTATGTAACAAATTACTAAAACTTCTAAATTCACAATTTCTTGATATGAGATCAAAGTATATAGATGGATTCACTGTAATGGTGGCTGCTGGGGGGAATCACTGATACAGTTTCTTCATAGCTCTGAAGACATTACTGTATTCTCTGCCCATAATTTGCAATAACGAAAATCATAATTTTAAATTCCTCCCCTCTTCTGAAGTAGATACAGATACCTACTCTGTGCCTTGAAATAGAAATATAAACTTCCTTAGGGGGAGCTTTTTGCTGAACTTCCTATTTTATCTAAACCAATGGCTTTCAAAGCATTTTCCAAGACCTCCATATGGTGCATTGATGTTTGCGAACTAGTTCATTATATTACTTGCATTTATACCATCATGAGGCTGTTTCCAGTCATCACCATTGTGATCTCAAGGTCTCTAATCTTACAAGGTGTCCACTTCACTGAGCTCTTAAATCCTTTGCAGGGGTCCAATAAATAAGTTTTAGAACATGATCACTAAATAATCTGTGCTGGCTCTTTTTCACAGAAGTGTTAAAATGAGAGACTTTTCTTCCAAAGATTGTTTCATCTCATGTAACACTCAATCAGCACTATAGTCATTCAGTTACTAAATATTATTAAGCACCTTCTATGTGTTTGGCCTATTCTAGGATCAGAAAACATGATGTTGAATGAAATGCGCACCATTCCAGCCTCACAAAACTTGGATCCTAACAGGTAAGATAGGTAACTGTTACAATAAATACATTACAGACTACCATAAGAAGACAATAGTATGATAAAAGAACTCAGAACTGCAGGTTTGGGGTGGAAGTTTGGGAAAGACTGGGCTCTGAAAGATGACAAATTATCCAGGAAGGGAAACAGTGACTAGCAATAGGGAAAAGCATGTACAAAGGTTTGGAGGCAATGACACAACAGAAAGGTAGTGCATTTGAAGCACTCTGTGAGCAAGGGAATAAACTATCATTATTTTTCTCTCCTTTAGGATGACCTATATACTCAATACTTTTTAGTGACTTTCAAATTACATTGAAATTGATTTTTATTCACTATTATGGTTAAATGTCAAATTTTATTTTTTTAACCTGAATAATTTGTCAACTTTTCAATAGGTTTGATTTTTTTATAGAACAAAAATTAAAATAAAATAAATCTGAGCCATTGTGACTTTCTCTTCAGGCCAGATACTAATTTCTAATATGAAAAACAGTGGTTTCAAATGAAATAATTTGAATTTATGGTCAATAGCTATGAGTACTAATTATTTAAATGTAACTATTTAAAACTTTGGGGAAAAAAGATTACAAAAGGAATCGGGTGGGTAAGTAGAGGGAACTCTTTCAAGAAAGTTTTTTGGTTTTGTTTTTGGGGGGTTTTTTGGTAAAGAAGAGAGAAATGAGCAGTAACTAGAAGGAGAAATTGGGTCAAAAAATGGTTACTTTAAGATGTAAGAAATAACAATATGCCTGTATGCTGATGGGAAATATCCTGTAGAAAGGAGAAAACTGGCAATACAGGGGCAGCAGAAAGCAATGTCTTTGAAGATATGACATGGGAGGGGATATGAGTACTCATGGAAGGGTGGCCTTAGCAAGGAGCATGGACAATTTAATACCACAGAACATGAGGCAGGGTACAAGGGAACAAAGACAGGTCAGAAGGTCAATGTGGTGTGAATTTGTGGACACAGTCTTCTGACTGCTTCATTTATCAGTGAATAAAGAAGATGCTCTACTGATACAGAATATGGGCGTGTGCTAAAGGTTGAGAAAAGAGCAGAGAGTAAGAAGTAGTCCCAGCAAATGGATGAGGTAGGAGGACTAATGGACTAGGAAAACACAATATGATCACGAGGCAGCATTAAGGGCCATTTGAAATTTGTAATTACAAACAGAAAGTGAGAACAGCAAGAAATATTGTGATATTTTCTCCAATCACTTTTTTTTAAGAGTTTATTTTATTTATTTATTTAATGTTTATTTTACAGAGAGAGTGTGTGTGCATGCGAGCAGGGTAGAAGCAGAGAGAGAGGGAGACAGAGGATCCAAAGCTGGCTGAGTGCTGACAGCAAAGAGCCCAACCTGGGGCTCGAATTCACAAACCATGAGATCATGACCTGAGCCAAAGTTGGATGCTTAACCAACTGAGCCACCCAGGTGATCCTAAAGATTTTATTTTTAAGTAATCTCTGCACCCTATATGGGGTTCAAACTCACAACTCCAAGATCAAGAGTCAAATGCTCCAGTGACTGAGCCAGCCAGGCAGCCCTCTCCTATCACTTTAACCAATGTGTATACAGGGCTGGTATTGGCAAAGTTTGGATTTATGAATAGTAGGATTTTTAGAAGCATGTGTATATATTAAAGTGTGAGAAGGTCAGGGAGTTAAGGGTGTATGAAATGGAATGATTATAGTGACTGGCCATGGGATTTTAGCTGGATGAGGTGAAGTAAGGACATGGGGGTGGTCGTACTAATGGATTTTATGTATTGGAATGGTGAAGTGATTTTTGAAATTAGGCTCTTAGAGGGTGTAAGATGGAAAAATTGGACAGGGTAGCCAGACAGTTGGATGCTCAAAATGGCTAAGAGAGAAATTGCAGGCACTGATAACATGAAATCTATATCTGACTTGGGATGGGAGTAAGTGGCTGAGTTGGGTAGAGTACTGGCTAACTACAGGAGAGAAGGTCAAGGAACGGAGAGGCTGCTGAAGATACACCTATCTGGATATTGATGTTACCAAGAATTATGGCTGGAATAACACTGGACAGCATGATGAAGAATCAGCAGTTAAAATGTTCAAGGAATGAGGATGAGTGACATGGGGTCAGCAGATGGCCGCCATGATGGGAGGTAGTAGGTGGAAGAATTCCATGACATGAAATTCCAAGCTGAATGTTGTTAAGCAAAAGGGAGGTGGAGTGATGTGAAAGTGGCACCAAGGAGCAGGAAGAGAATTTCTTCTTTCTAGGCCCAGTAGTATTAGGGGTAAAGAGAAAGCATAGCTACCTTTTGAGAAAAATAAATATAAGTCATGTCTTTAGGGAGAGCCAGTTTTTAGTCAGAAGGTGAATTTTCAGAAAAAAAGGCTGAGGATACAGGGAAGTTTGCTGACTGACCAGAGGGCACAGTGAAAGGAAAGAAAAGAAATCCACAAAACAACATGTAAGTTACTCTCTGGGGGAAAAAGAGTTGATGGGGGAGTTCGAACATTTGGAAACTGACATCAACTGTGAAGTTAATCTGATGGTAGCAATAGGAGATACTGTTGATAAGGCCATGACACAGGGGTGAGTTATGGTGCGGGGCGGGGGCTGGGGGTATCTGGTCAGAACATTCAGACTTCTTGGGCTCTCACTTCACTAAAACTGGCATCTTCCTTTCAGCCCAAGGCTACACAGAGACCCCCTCTGGCCCCTGCCAATGCAGGTTTGAAGGCCAGAGACATGGGGCAGTTGCCATCTAACGTGAGAGTTTCCTTCCACTGCCTTAGATATTATCCATAGCAGGAGGAATCACAAGGTGCTGGCTTTCTACGCATTTTGAAGACAAACCCACTCCTGAAGCCCATGCTTCTCTAAAGATGAGAACATTGGGGCAACAGTTGTGCCAATGCTGCCAGCACTTCTCATCTGGGGCAATGGCCTGTGACAACCAGAAGGCAACATGGATGTCTTAAAAGTAGCACAGAGCAGAAGAATACTCATGTTTTTGCTATGGCTGGGAAGGGTATTCTGATATATGGAAGTTCAGTTAGAACCTCCCAGAGGAATTTTTTTTTTTTTTTTTTTTTTTAGTTTAAAAGTTGGCTACTTTCTATCACGAAAATCTGAAACACAATGGCCTAATCAGTAACTGTGGACATTTTGAAACATCCTAATATTTAAAAGGAAATTAAAAGTAAGTCTTGCTTGCTATCAATGCTAAAAATCACAAATAGACACACACATTCTGAGTCACTGTAATAATTCTCTAGTCTCAGTTCACAGAATCTCTGCAGATTCAATCTGGCATCAAATAACAGCCCATTCTTCTCTGCCACCATGGCCACTGGGAGCTGATGAGGACAAAGATACAGCACCTTAGCTACAGAGAAGAAGAAAGAAGTGCTTTCAGGTGACATTTGGTTTGGGGGAAAGGCTAGAAATGTAAAAGTCTGTTTTTCTGAGCAACCCTGAGCAATACTGGAAAATTTCACCATGTTATCTTTTCTTACACCAATTCAAGTAGGAGTTAGGGTACCTTAGTTTACCTGTGCTTCTGTCCCTGATAACTTGCAAGTCACCAAGTGACTCTCTTACAGCTTCTCCATGTATACAAGTGAAAAATGAAACTGCCCAAAAGTGTCAAAGGGGATTTCGGAGCCACTGCTGACTTGAGACCAGGGTGTTTCTACCTCTAAGTTGGAAAGAACGTTCACATCTTCATTTCCAGGCCTTAGCTAATAAGTGAGACACAAAAAGTGCTCCTCCCCGAAGAGACCTCACTTATGCCAGAGAGAACAGCCAGAGGCAGATGCCAAATTTAAGGTGGGAGCCTATAAGTAACAGCTACAAAGTGAATCAGGTTCTTAGAAGGACACAGTGCACCAAGAGGGACAACTTTTTGTAAGTTGTATGCTAATGTGGCAATGAGGATTTAGCTCACCTGATACCATTTCACCTAAAGTCAATTCTCCTGATGCCAATTGACCTAATTAATTTGGCTAAAATTAGCATTTTCTAGAGCAGTGGTTCTTAATCTTGGATATGAAGTAGGTAATTCTGGCCTGGGGAATTTTTTAAAAAGTAATGTCCAGTCTACAACCCCAGAAATTCTGATTCCTTTTGGTTGAACCCAGGCATTATCACATACACAAGTAACAGATAAAACAAATAATAATATTTTAGTACAAATATGTCCCAAATATTACATGGGACATATTGCATGATACATGCTTATTCTAAGAAATTATTCATTATTTACGAAAATTTAAATTTAATTGGCTAGTCTATATTTTTACTTGCTAAATCTGGCAACTCTACCTGTAACTCTAGTTTTAGCCAGGATTGGCTCTATTTATGTAGATCAGACCGATTGGAATGGGTTTACTGAATGTTTTCTGATTACATTTGCATCTTTTTAAAAGCACATTTTCCCCATTTCTAGGCAGTTCAAGGATTCATTTTTTACCTGTTTCTAAAGAACTATTAAATATCTATTATTTTTATATTCTATTGTATTTCATATAATGTATTTATAATATATTAGGCTTCATTTGATTCATCCAATTTAACCCTTTTGAGAGTATCTACTTCCTTTTTAATATTCCCTATTGTTTTGTATTCCTTTGTGCATTTACTAGAATTTCCACTGGGGGAAAGTGGAGAGATAAATAAAACAGAATTGGCAAGATGATGGTAATTGTTCAAAGCTGGATGATGAGCACACAAGGGTTCACTTCATTCTACAATTCATTCTAATTTATGTAATTGAAACTTTTTAAAAAAGATTTTGTTTTATTTTCTTATGTAATCTCTACCCCTAATGTGGGGCTCGAACTCATGACCCCAAGATCAAAAGTCACATGTTCCACTGACTGAGCCAGCCAGGTGCCCATATGTAATTGAAGCTTTTGAAACAGTTTTTAAATAAATTTTTAAAAACCACAGTTAATAGATGAAATAGACACTTCAGACAGGGTTTCAGACAGGGTTCAGTATTCCAAATAGCAAAGTAATACTAATTCATGATATATCAATAACCCAAAAAAACAAAAGAGAGAAAGAAAGAAAGAAGTCTCTCTCTTTCACACTTGTCTGCAGCCAAGTTCTCCTTACAGACAACCCACCGATGTCAAATCCTTGTGTCTCTTTCCAGGAGGATCTTCTATACATATGCCAGTATATATACACATATATTTTACAAAATGCTAATTTAATCTATCTATTGATCTTAGTTTTTATTTTTAAAAATGTTAAATTTATTTTGAGACAGAATTATAGGATTAATTAAATTAGGAATTAAAACTTAGAATTTTTAACAAATGTTTATCCTGAGGGAGAGAACAGGGGAGGGGCAGAGAGAGAGAGAGAGAGAGAGAGAGAGAGAGAATCCTAAGCAGGCTCTACACTGCCAGCACAGAGCTCAAAGCAGGGCCTGAAAACCCAAAAACCGTGAGAACATGACTGGAGCCTAAATCAAGAGTGAAATGCTTAACCAACTAAGCCACCCAGGCATGCCATTGCTCTTAGTTTTAAAAATCTTTCCATATAAAGCTATCTTATTATTTACCACCTGCTATTTCATTGTATGAATCATACTGGCATTTACTTAAGCAATGTCCTATTTTGGGATTCAGTGAGGTGTTTTTTTTAAATTCCTGGTTATTATACTATGTTGCGATGCATATTCTTTTACAACCATCACTTCACACCTGCTCAACTATTAGTATATTTCTTTAAAATAAATTATTTTTAAAATTTTTAAAAATTTATTTAGAGAGAGAGAGCGTGCGCGCGCACACACACACACGCACACACACACACACACACATATGAGAGCAGGGGAGGGGAAGAGAGAGAGAGAGACAGAATCCCAAGCAGGATCCACTGACAGTGCAAGATCTCACGAACCATGAGATCGTGACCTGAGTGGAAATCAAGAATTGAACACTTAACCAACTGAGCCACCCAGGTGTCCCTAAAACAAATTTCTAAACTGGAATTGTTAGGTCAGTATTTTTAAAAATTATAGCAAAAATTGTCACATTACTCTTACCAATTTGTATCTCATTAGCAATATGTCTGAGCTCAAATTAGTCTCAAAAGCAAAGACTGAGACAATAGTTTCTGCACAGGTAATTAGTTTGGGAGATGATCCAAAGGACCAGGAAAAGTGAGAGAGAGAAAAGCCAATCCAGGATGCGTTATTGAGATAGCCACTGTGAGCAACTGAGGTTTCAGCTAGCCAGAACATTAAACAGGGGTGTAGGATGCCTCTTGTACTTGTTCACCCAAGGATCAACTGAGATAAACGTTTGTTTCTCATCACTCATTGGTTGAAGGTTGACCCAGAAGTGTTAAGTCCCATACTTCTGGATAAACCTGTATCTTTAAGGACCAGAGTCCCTTAATAAGACATCAGAAAAGCCTTAGGAAGGAAAGCAAAAGACTTAAATGCATGCTTGAGGCAGGACCCTGTCCTCAGAAATGAGTCTAAGGTCACAGATTTTGTTTATGGCAGCAACAGGCAGCATCAGGGGTTAAGTTTAGAGCACATGAGGGAAGGTACAAGTAAGTATGTGAAAGACCACAAATGAGAACACCTGGTGAATTGCATCCTTGCTAGCACACTGTGGCATTAAACTTTGTAACCATTTCCAATCAATGGATGAAAAAACTTTATCTCAAAGGAGTTGTGTTTTGAATTTGTTTGAACCATATGTTTAAAACATCTGCATGTATTTTCATTTCTGTGAAATGTCCCTTGTACATTTTTCTATTTGTTTTGAGGGCTTTTCTCAATTTGCAGGAGTTACTTCTATGAATAGAAATTAGCCCTTATTTGTGACATTAATAGATATTTTGCCTTTTGATTTTGTTCATGGTGGTCTTGCAATACAATTTTTAAAAATTTGTTTATAAAAAATATTTCATCTTTTATCACTTTAGTATTGTCATGCTTATAAAATCTTTCCCCACTTTGAGATTATTTTTAAAAATTCATCCATTTAGTGGATCAGTCAGTTGAGCATCCGACTTCAGCTCAGGTCATGATCTCTAGTGGTTCATGATTTCAAGCCCCAGATCAGGCCCACTGTTGTCAGCCTGTCAGCACAGAGCCCGATTTGGATCCTCTGTCTCCCTCTCTCTCTGCCCCTCCCCCACTTGCACCCTCTCCCTCTCTCTCTCAAAAAAAAAAAAAAAAGATAAATAAGACATTAAAAAAATTTTTTTAAGAAAAAAATTGATCCATTTATGACAGAGATTATATTCTCTTTAGACAAAGAACCCTGTGTTTTAGTTGGTCACACACATCCTTGCAACTGGTTTTGACCATATGATTTTTTTTTTTTTTTTTTGACAGTGATATATAAACGGACATGTTAGGTGGGACTTGTGGGAAACCTTTAAAAGACTTCCCTTCCTTCCCGTTCCTGAAATGGCTGGCGATCTAACAGCCATATTTAATTATGGGAGACCTTGACAATGAGTAAGTCTCATGCTGGGGATCACTGAGTAGAAGATATGATCCTAGGTCCCTAATGTCATAGTAAGGCTACCCTATCAGCTGGGACTCTCTATCTCCAGACTTCCTTTTATGAGAGAGATAGAACTTCCATCATTTTTATTCTGAAAATATATTGCAGTTTTTTAAAAAATATAACCTAAACTAATCCAAACTGCTATATCACTTATTACTTTTAATAGTATTATTATCTTTCTCTCCCATTTCCCCTCTCCATTGTATTTTTAATGCACATTTCCAAGTCTTTCATAAATCTAAGACCCACACCTAAAGTCTCCATGTCTGCCACTTGGGGAGTTAGACTTCTATCAATGTGTGCAGAGAACCAGGACAATGACATGTGGGCGCCTTTTGAGGAGAATGGAAGACAAAATCTTACATGTTCTGGTGTGGTCTTAGGGTCGCTCTGAAGACTGAAGGGTAGAAGTCTAGAAGAAAGGCAGTTGGCCCACTGTGCTCCACTGTTTCTAAGCTCCTGATTCAGCAAACCTCTCGGGACACAGACCTAATGCATCCTCCTACTGAAACGTCAAGTCTGCATTTATTATGGTAATTATCTATTGCACAAATATATGGACTGAATATTGATTCTGAGATCACACACTGTAATCTTTCTAACATACCTACTGAGCCAAATAACACCATCAATTTTTCACACTGTTTTAAAGCCAAATTTGCTGCCTGGATACTTATAGGCATCTTGTACCCTGGTAAATATTTGACACCTGCTCTTGTGCTGATCTCAGCCTATCAATATCCACGCTTATGGCTCGATAGGCCCATGTGGTTCTTATGATTGCAAGACGCTCCCAGCAATACCCATAAGGAAACTCTGAGGGAAAAAGAGAAAGCTTTATAACTTACAGATCATGGAAGTTATGTGGCAGAGCTGGGGCCAACGGCAGGGTCGCGGTATACAGAGGGCAGGGGAGCATGGGCGCATGCGTAGGCCTGAGCACACGTGGGTCTGGGGTTCTGCTTTTATTGGTGGCAAGGTTCTCGTGGCCTCACTCGTAATTTAAAACATAAGAGTGAGAATTTAAAGCACGGGGAGAGGGATTCCTGGGCGGTTAGTTGGTTAAGCATGGGACTTAAGTTCAGGTCATTATCTCACAGCTCGTTGAGTTCAAATCCCGTGTAGGGCTCTGTGCAGACAGACAGCTCAGGGACCGGAGCCTGCTTCAGATTCCGTGTCCTCCCTCTCTCTTTGCCCCTCCCCCAATCGTGCTCTGTTTCCCTCTGTCTCTCAAAAGTAAACGTTAAAATGAAAAATAAAATGTGGGGAGAGAAAAAACAAGCTACCAGAAAGGCCAGGTATGGAAATTAACAAAGACGGGGAGTGGGGGGCAGCTCTTTTTCCAGTCTCTCAGCTGGCACTGCCACTTGAAATAGCCATCTTCGAGGTGGGTGCCTGTTAAAGTGAATGCCTCAATAATCAAAACTTAAGTCAGGCAATTGCATTACAAAAAGAAAAGCCAATTATCACTTAGCTTACACTACAACCCTGTCAGATCAATTAAATCATAATCTTCTGATAGAAAAAGTGTACAACTGTTTGGTAATCAAAGACATACAAATTAAACCATAGTGGTTTGCTTATCTTATTTTCGAAGATGAAAATGACTAATAATATCCATTAAGCAAGGTGTAGAAATTCTTATAAACTGACTGTAGGAGTATACTGCATTTCCAGGGGCCAATTTTGTAATGTGTATAAAAGGTTTAATGTGCATATTGTTTTACTTAGTAATTCTACTTTTGGAACCTATCTTGCAGGAATACTGGACTAATGTGCCAAACGTGGTAAAAGAGTGTTCATTGTAGTGCTGTTTACAGTGGTAAAAATATACAAAACCTTTAATATCAATGAACAGGGACCGGTTAAGTAAATTATATAACCATGTCAGGAAATATGTGTAAATGATTTAAAAGATTTATCGGGGTGCCTGGGTGGCTCAGTTGGTTGGGCGTCCGTTCGGCTCAGGTCATGATCTCGAGGTCCGTGAGTTCAAGCCCCACGTCCGGCTCTGTGCTCACTGCTCAGAGCCTGGAGCCTGTTTCAGATTCTGTGTCTCCCTCTCTCTCTGACCTTACCCCATTCATGCTCTGTCTCTGTCTCTGTCTCAAAAAAAATGAATAAAAACGTTAAAAAAATTAAAAAAAAAAGATTTATATTTATATGGGAAAAAGCAAGTGACAGGAAATACTAGTATGATCCTTTAAAATATATATATATGTATTTACAGAAAAATGCATCTTTTCTTTCCTGATGCTCCCTTATATGCAAAGGGGATTCAGAGTCACACTCTTAGCTTTTCTATGCCCCTTGTTCACTCTGCCTCAGGGGATTGGAGTCACTTATGTGCTTGGCAATGTGGGAGAGAATAAACTATTAATTCTTGACTTGACTCTGCCCCTTTGCCTCTTGGAAATGAACTACCCACTGTGAATACTGGTTCTCTTCTGCTCCTCAGTGCTATCCTTCCTGCCTGATGCTGGGATAGAAGCCCTGACTAGTATGGGGTTCAGTTAGTCCCTAAATTTGGCACTCAAACTAATTTGCCTCCTCTAACTCATCTGTATCATTAACAAAAGTAGCACTCTGGCTTTCTTAGGCCATTCATTTGTTTATCAATTTATTCATTACTCTGGGCAAGGAAGGATGCTATTTATTGGGTCCTTCAAGCACCCAGTTATGTATGCAATGAAAAAGGCATGGAAGACTAGCTTCCAAACTCTCCGTGGTACCTCTCTGTAGACACTTCACTTGCAGGGCACCTAGGTGGCTCAGCTGGTTAAGTGTCTGACTCTTGATTTCAGCTCAGGTCATGATCTCTCAGTTTGGAAGATTGAGCCCTTCATCAGGCTCCACGCTGACAGCTCACAGCCTGCTTGTGATTTTCTCTCTTCCTTTCTCTCTCTGCCCCTGCCCCACTTGTGCACTCTCTGTCTCAAAGTAAATAAATAAACCCAAAAAACAAAACAAAACAAAACTTCCCTGGCTACTCTCCAAGGTCTGGGCTTCTGTATATTTTATTTTTAAGATATATATATGTGTATATATATATATATCTTAAAAATAAAAATATGATATATATAAGATATATATATAATATATATAGATATATATAAATATATATAGATATAGATATAGATATAATATTATATATATAAGATATATATCTTAAAAATATGTATATATATACATATATATACACATATATATGTAAAATTTTGTGTTATTTTTACTTTCTCTTAAAAGAAATTAATATTGCTAGTTACATTTTGAATAAAAAGAGAAATAGCAATGACATATGACTATATAAAATAAATATGGCCTCCTTAAATTATACTACTTATGTCTATTAAGGATATCATGAAATAGGTACTATTATCCCCTCCTGGTGGTCTCTGGTTTTGCAGTTCCTGGTCATAGAAGAACGACTTTTCTTTTGTCATTTACTGACTGTGACCTTGAATGAAACATTTCCTTTGCTCGGTCTTCTTACTTGTTAAACAAGTTTCCTGTAGGCCCTAACTTTCTGAGATTCTTTACACTGATGTTTAGTTTACACTTTAGGAATACCAGCGGTCAGCAAGCTTTTAAATTTGTCTCTAAATGTCTGAATCTCCAAACGTCCCACTGGCCCATAGCTGATGAGACCACAGTTGGCCACCTGACTGAAAGCAAGCCAATCAGTTTTTCTCTCCAAGAAGAATTTGTAATGGGTATTTAGAAAGAGAAGGCAGGTTTTTGTGGACCACTAGAACCAAGGATATATACATTTAGAAGCTATGGGAAAAGCAGAGAAAAACTGGTCTGCAGAGATAGGGAAGAATGAAGCAGATGGAGAAAGATAATTAGAGAAGATGACATTTTATTTTATTCCACTTCATTTTATTTTGAGAGAGAGAGCATGTGCATGGGAGAGTGGCAGAGGCAGAGAGAGAGAGAGAGAGAGAGAGAGAGAGAGAGAGAGAGAGAGAATCTTAAGCAGTCTCCGTGCTAATCTCAGAGCAGGACACTGGGCTCCATCCCACACCCTGGGATCATGACCTGAGATGAAATCAGGAGTCAGAAACTCAACCAACTGAGCCACCAGGTATCCCAAAAAAGATGACATTAAAAAAAAAAAAAAAACAAAAACAGTTCTGGCTTTCTAACCTCTGGTCCCTTCTAGAGGCCCAGCTGCATTCCCATTCTTAGTTTCAGTGAGACAACCTGTGCCCTTATAAACTGTCCTTTCTAGCTTAATCTAGATGGGGTTGGCTTCTTGCAATCAAAAATCTGTTCTACAATGCACATCTCTGCCAGCAGACCGGACCTGTCCCATGGCCCCTCTGCCCTATCATTCCAAATTTATGCAAAGAAAGTTACTGAATGCTCCTACGTTTCTGAGGTAAGCTCAGCCTGCAGAAAACCACCTCTCCGTCCTACAGGCATTTCCAGGCTAGATCTAGCACTGTCTGTTCGAGCTCTTGCTCCCAAACATTGCACTACCCACCTACGTTCCAGAACCAGTCCACGAGACCTCCAACTGGGCTCTAAGCTAACTGTCCCATTTTGAAAGGTGTGAAAGGAAGACTGAAGCTTCCAGACTCCCTGGCTCCCAGAAAATTGGCCGTATGCCTGAGGAAGACAAAGAGCAAAGTGATCTGGAAAGCTCCCGCAGTTGAGAAGAAATGTGTATTTCATCTGGATAATGAATGCTGTTAGCCTTAGAGAATGGAATAAACCTAAGGACTCGGGAGTGTAATTCTTTCTTGAAAGGCCGATACATATCAATAATTTAGGGAGGAAGACCTTTCAAAGCTGTGATCCAGATGATTTTGTAACTGAGAGATTAACACATGAATGGCTACCCTGATTCCGTGGCTGTCTCAGAGTCATTATTGATAAACAATTTATTTTTCTTAAAATGAAATCTGTTCCGCAGATGTCTACTTCTCAGCTAGGATATAACAACCTTGAAGAAAATCACACTGCTTTCTGTGCAATATTCAACCAGATGATATTGACATAGCATGGGCCTAAGCAAGTATTTGAACTGTCTTCCAGGCTCCCTCTTTCATACGTGCACCTCAATCTGTGACTGGATGAAGAAAAGTCTTGGGTGAAATGGAGCTCCCAAGAAATGATTTGGGGCAAGTAAATGAAAGCACATTTTCCTTACTTCTGTCTCTCTTGTGAATGTCTCTTCTGTTTCATCATTTATCTATATAAACAGAGCCATAGTTTAGTGTTGAGTACTGAAACTGAGCATGTGTTCAGACAGAGGTCTGGGTTATTCTACTCTAGAGGGAGTCACATAAAGTTCATAAAGTCCTTCCAAATTTCCCCTTTGGGATACACTATAAAGCCCAGGTACTGAATTTATCATTGCACATGAGTGCCATTTTTTGTTTCTAGTCACAAAAATTTGGGTTAGCTTAAATGTCCATTAATAAAGGAAAAGGTGAATGCATTATGACTATATCATCTGGCCATTATATGAAATTTGTACAGGAATTAAAAGAAGTGATTTAGAGTTAACTGGTGAAATCTCCATGCTACTGTAAATTAAAAAAAAAAAGCTTCAGAGTAACAAGCATGGCTTATCTTTTTTTTAATTTGAAAAGGAAAACAATTACACTTATGCATATGATATGCATATATCACATAAGTTTAACTTTCTTTTTTTTAAGATTTTTTAAATTTGCAAGTAATCTCTATACCCAATTACAACCCCAAGATCAAGAGTCACATGCTCTGCTGACAGAGCCAGGCAGGTGCCCCCCCCATAAGTTTAATTTTCTACATTTTACCTAACTGGTTATGGCAATAGGGTTGCTACATACCACTCTTAGGCACAACTTCTAAGGGAGAAGAGCACCATGCTCATTGACTAAAGTCTCCTTCCTAATTATGAGTGTGTGTGTGTGTGTGTGTGTGTGTGGTGTGTGTTTGTGGGCATGCACACACATGCACGTGAGAAAAATGTGGAAAAACACACCTGAACGTGTTGACATTGGATACTTGTGTGAGAGAGAATTGTTAAGATTCTAATTTATAAAGAACATGATTACTTTTATAATAAAAATCAAATGTCACATAAAATTAAATCAAGTTAGACTAGTGAAAGCTGACCTTAAAAATGGGAGCTATTTAATTAAGTCTCCTGCCTGTTTATGCCTCAGTTGAGCTCTGCTCTAAGACCAGCTGCTGGCTCAGTGGTTGAATTGTTCATGTTCTTTGAGGATTGATGATTCCCCAGTCACAGGATAATTGCATAACCTAACAAATTGCTGGGCTTTGTGTTTTTCACTACCTAATCTCCCTTATTTCTTTATGCAGACTAGACTCCATGCTATGGAAGTAAATCGAGCAGTCTCTTTCTCACAGGAACCTAAGCCTAGAGATAAACTCAGATTTTTTTTGAGGCAAAAAAACTTTTAAGATTTCATGTTTTGGCAGGCATTTCCCCATGGATCAACCCCATGGAGAAAATGGGAACCAACAAGCACTTTACCTAAGGGTTCTGACAATAGGGTTGCTACTGATCACTCTTAGGTCCGACTTCCCAGGAAGAAGAGCACATGGCTCCTTTGCTAAAGCCCCCTGCTTTATTAGAACAGAAAGGTCTCTGTGTGTGTATGTGTGTCTGCATAAAAATCAGAGAGGTATCTTAGGTTGCAAGTGTATGTCCTGCTAGTCAACAGTCAAGTGAATTCTGGGGTAAATTATGTGATCAACTTTTTCTCCAAGAAGAGGAAACATATACAAAAGTGATGAAAGAGGGTCAAGGAGAGGCCAACTTGCCATTTATTTAGGAAAGCTCTTGGGGCTTTCAAATCCTAAGGAAGCTTATCTGTAGTTTTTTATGTGTTTGTTTTAGCATGCCTCTTGTTGTTTTGGTGGCTTGAAAATCTGGATTTAATATTAGAATTGATTTAGTGTTTGGTCAACTACATTTGTGCTTTGAGTTCTGAATTTATAAAACATAAAATATACTAATATGACATCTTGCGACTTAGAATCTGACTTTAGCCTAAAAGCCAACAGCAAAGGCTCTGAACACTCACTGGGGAACCTTATCCTTTAAAATTTGATGAATCGTAATTCTTCGAAAGCATGAATCCTGCATTCTCTCTATAAGACCCACATCAAGAAGTCTTAAGAGAGAGAAACTTTGTTCCTGAGTTGCCCATTCGCCAAAAGAAGTTGTGGAAGTAACTTCTCTTTCTCAAGTTGTTGTACTTAAGCTCATGTGGAATTTATTCATTTGAACATGCAAAGTGACTTCTAAACCCTTTGATCTCTGGCTTTCAGATCATTGACGTGGAACAGCTGTAAACAGAATGGTTGCTTGACCACTTAGAAACCTCATTATTATTCAGGATAGAAATAAGTAAAGAGTTAGGAAACTCCACCTCTTTTCCTTCAGAGGTGAGCAAAAATATGAAGGAGTAAAAATATTTTTATTGCAAAGTTTATGTTTTATAATCTGTCACTCACATTTTAATCAATAGGAAAATTGTCCTGAGTATAACATCTAAACTTCTGAAAAAGGGTGAGGAGATGGAAGAAAAGGATTATTAATAATAACAACTATCTAGTAGGGCGCCAGAAACTGTGCTAAAACCTTTTTGAGGTTATCTTGCTGTATCTTCCCCACAAATCTATAAGGTCTGTACTAGAATTATTCCCATTTGACAGATGATGAAACAGAGGCTGAAAAACTGAGAGACATAGTGGTTTGCCCAAGGTTCCCCAGCTAACAAGTTATAGAGCTGTACTGGCTTGCTTGCTCTTTCTTTTTCTTTCTTCTTTCTTTCTTTCCTCTACTTCTTTCTTTCTCTTTTCTTTCTGTTTTCCCAACTTTTTATTTATATTCCAGTTAGTTAAGATCTAGTGTAATGTCAGTTTCTCTTTCTTTCTGTAAGTAGAGTCACCATACAAGGCAAACTGGGATTTAAGCCCAGCTTAAATCTTGTATCCCAATTATTAATGGTGTTCCCTTTCCATCTCAAAAATAGATTCAACAACAAATTATATGCTCATTCTGTTTCAATATTTTTCAATCTTGGTACTATTGACATTTGGGGCTGGAAAACTCTTCGCTGTGGGGGGCTGTCTTGTGCCTTATAGGGTGCTTAGCAGCATCTGTGGCCTCTGCCCATTAGATGCCAGAAGAACTTCCACCCAAGTAGCAAAACCAAAAATGTCTCCAGATGTTGCCAAACGTCCCCTGAGAAGCAAAATTGCTCCCAGTTGAGAATAACTGCTCATAAAATTTAACTACAAAAGGAAGATCTATTTGTTACGGAATATAGACTGTGAACTGAACCTACTTCATACAGTGGCTACCATGTGCCCTGCATGCATAAAATTTTATTTCCTGGGGGCATTATTTGCCCAACTGGAGAGAAGAGCAAAGGCTAAACACGGAAAGAATAAGATGACTGGAAGGCTCCAGGGATAAAAAATTGGTTTGTTGCAATTCTTACTAGAGAAGACAGAAACAGTGTATCGGGAAGTGACCCCGAAGCCTCCTGACTGCCCTTTCTAGTAATACTGTAGAGTCTGAGTCTTGATTCCATCCAGCATTTTGCCTTAGTGATAAACACAAAAGCCAGGGAGATAGCCAGAGAGCGATACTCTAAGAGTCATACTGCAAACTTCTTCAAAAATAACAGCTAATGATAATCAGCGTTCTATTTTCTCCTACTCTTATACTGAGAAATGACCACCATTTCTTTCATACCACCATTTTCCATTTATTAGCAATAACAGAAAAAATACCAATAGCACCAATTAAAAATGAATCCACATGGCGTGTTTTATCCTTACAGCTGTAATAACTAGTAACTAACATGGACTGGAAAGCACTTCGCAAATGTAAAAAGTGCTGTACAGATACATCATAATTATCATCATTAATAAATTAGCCCGATTCTCCTAGTATTCAAAAGGCACGTAAGGTCAGATACATGGGTTTCAGTGGGGCAAAATGATCACAACCTACAATGTAGCAATGGTTCACATGTGTTGGCAACAAGTTTTACCCCATGCAATCCTGCAGAGCTGAAGTTACACACCCTTCAAAACATGGGAGAATGAAGCTAAAAGCAGACAGAACAGGCTTTTTTTTTTTTTGAGATTTAATGTTTTTGTTTTAATAACAGACTCCTACCTTTTATGATAACGTTTAAAAGATAATGTAATTAAACTTCTAAATTGTACATTTTAACAAACTTAAAATTTCTTATTTAAGGTGACAGTAAATTTTATTCTTCGCTATGAGCTGATATTCCAGATGTCATTATAATTTCAAAGCATTCTGTGACTTCAGAGAGGTCAGATTGGTAAATTTTGTGCTTGCATACCCTCAGGGAATAACCACGGTATTCATTCCAGAATTGTTACTAGAAAAAAACAGCTCTATCTATTCCCTTGCCAGAGGGAGTCTTGGCAAGAGACAGCTCTTGGCTGACCATAAATAAAATTCCTTGAATCACCAGTGTCTTGATTTAAGAAAGAAATTTTACTGTGTCTTTCATACACAAAAGCTGATTAACAATGGTTAAAAAAACACTACTCCACTTTTTCACAGGTGTACAAAAGGAAATATAATGGAATTACATTCAACAATAAAGCTTAAAGTTCACTCTAGGTATAGTTGCATTAACATTCACATACACAAGCACGGAGTAAGTATATTTCAGGAGTCTTATAATAGCATACAGCATACATATGGGAGATTGATTTCAGGTAACATCATAGGTGTCAGCAAGATTAGCAATTCAGAGTGTTCTAAAAAAGGAAAACTAAACCAAAGAGAAGGTGTGGGCTGGCACACCAAGACAAATCACAGAATTCGAGGATTGAAAAGTCGGCTCACTGTGTGTATGAGAAAACAATTATTTTTCTTCAATTTCGGGGTCTTGATATAGTTGGCTAGAGAAGGTACTGTGTATTCAAAGTGCACGTAATTGTTTCTTAGAAAAGAGACAGAGAAAGATCCTTTTATTTAGTAATTAATACATGCAAGAGGCAGCCCCAGAGTGACCTGAAAGAGTAAAGCTGTGATTGGCAGGTGGCCGGTATAATACAGATGTTTCAGGCAATTCTCTTAAAGCACTTCTGTAGCAGCAATGATCATTTAAATGGCTGTAGACTGGATTCTCTTTTGAGGAGTTGAGGGGGGACTCATCATATTTCTCTTTAAAGATTTATAGTCATAGATTTTCTCTTTTTTAAATAAATCTATCAAACAACAAACAGCATAAAGTGAGGTGTTGGGGTTTTCTTTCGCTTCTGCTTTTGCATATGTGTTGGAAAAGGATCTAGCCTTTTCATAAACATTGTGTGCAAAAGAATTTTTGATAAAGTGAGCACAAGGACGCACAGCAAACACATCAGATCTGCTTCTGGTGCCCTGGTTGGCCCCGTTCAACACTGAACTGTTGGCTTGTAGGTGTAATGCAGGTTTTAGGGACAATGACACCACAGCCAACAGACTTGAGGATGCCCAAAGCCTTGTCGGCAGGGGTCGTTTTGTCTGCGAGAGGGTGGCCACTGCCTCTTGAGTTGTAAGATTTAGAAAGTCTGGTCCCTTTTAGTTCACGTTCCCCCTGGATTGGCAACTCCCACTGTTTCTTTGCCTTTGTTTCCCAGCCCTCCTTGCACCAACTAGTCTCATCTGGCCCATCCCAGCCAATGTCTGGCACTCACACGCCCACGGTAACCACACAAACCCAGTGGCCACAGACACCCAAGCTGCTCAATCTCAAAACCTTTGAGCCTGCCCTGCAAGTGTCATCAAGACAGGATCCCCGGAGCACAGGGCAGAGAGTCCAACCTCTCACTGGCGGGGCTGGGAAGCTTCTCCTTTGCGGCGGAGGAGAAAGGAAACTTGGGTCTGCTTTTTAGGTTCTGAAAACAAGCCAGAGTGGAGAGAAAGAGTTAACACCAGACTTAGTAAAGCTTTTAAGACAAAACCTCTTAAATGTGATCTACACAGACACAGGGAACTTTCTGCAGATTTCTGAGGTCTATAAGAGAGGGCTCATGGAGATAGGAGAAGGGAGTGGGGAGTTGCTACATGGGAGAGATTTGCCATTATTACAAAAACTGGCTAAGTGGCTTGTTTCCATGAGATGACCTCACTGGTCACTGTTGTCAGTCGTGCTGTTCCCTTTCTCTTTTTTTTCCTGGGTCTTGTTACCCTTCTTCTTTTTCTTCTTTTTCTTGGTCTCCTCCTTTTTGCCGAAGGTTATGAAGTCACTTTTGTCAATTTGGCTGTTAGTAGGCTCCTGCCGGATGGAGATGATTGCAGGAGATCCTGGGATAATGAATTTGTCTGGCAACTCACCGGGACCAGATTGTTTGGGGTTGCCTGGTCCGTATTTAAAGGTCCAGCTGTTGCTGTTGACACCAGCACCCACTGGAGGGGACACTTCTCCTGCCTCTGGTTCTGAAAGACAAAACATCCCAAGTCAGTGAGAGTCAACACACGCCTTCCAGGTCACGCTAGTGGGTAGAATACAGGGGAAGCTGCACAGACAACCCTGGCTCCCCCGCCCCCCAAGAAATCAGGGGTTATTTCTTTGAGCCTGAGGGCAAGGTCAGTGTTTGGAAACAATCAGGAAGGCAGATTTTCTCACCAGGGGTGTGGAAGTCTAATTTTCTAGGGACATATTTTTGGTTCTTTGTGCAGAATTTCCTAAAGAATGTGGTCGTGATTATTTTGCCTGGGAATGGGATGGAAAATGTACTCGGTTAAAGCAGAAGAGGCAATAAAAGAACTAGGAATAAATTTAATCAAGGAGGTGAAAGACCTGTACTCTAAACTCTAACATGTTTATGGAAAAAACTGAAGAAATGACACAAATAAATGGGAAGATATTCTGTGCTCAGGGGTTGGAAGAATTAATATTACTATAGAGTCAATGCAATCCTTACCAAATTTCCAATGGTATTTTTCACAGAAAGAGAAAATCTTAAAATTTGTACAGAACCACAAAAGACCCTAAATAGCCAAAGCAATCTTTAAAAAAATTTCTTGTAATGTTTATTCATTTTTGAGGGAGAGAGAGAGAGAGCGAGCGAGGGCATGAGTGGGGGAGGGGCAGAGAGAGAGAGAGGGAGACACAGAATCCGAAGCAGGCTCCAGGCTCTGAGCTGTCAGCACAGAGCCTGACGTGGGGCATGAACCCACTAATGGTGAGATCATGACCTGAGCCGAAGTCGGACACTCAAATGACTGAGCCACCCAGGCGCCCCAACAGCCAAAGCAATCTTGAGAAGTTAGAACAAAGCTGGAGACATCATGCTTTCTGATTTCAAGCTATATTACAAAGCTATAGTCATCAAACAGTATAGTATTGGCATAAAAACAGACACTTAGATCATTGAAACAGAATAGAGGACCCTGACGTAAACCCATGCATATATGTCAATTAATTTACCACAGAGGAGGCAAGAATATACAGTGGGGAGGGGACATTCTCTTTAGGAAATGGTTTTGGGAAAACTGGACGTCTATGTGCAAAAGAATGAAACCGGACCCCTGTCTTACACCACGCACAGAAATAAACTCAAAATGGATTAAAGACTTGAACATAAGACCTGAAAGCATAAAACTCCTCAAAGAAATCATAGGCAGTAAGCTCCTTGACGTGAGTCTTTGTGAATCTGACACCAAAAGCAAAAGCGATAAAAGCAAAATAAACAAACTACACTACATCAAACTAAAAAGCTGCTGCCCAACAAACTAAACCATCAACAAGATGAAAAGGTAACCTACTGCATGGGAGAAAATACTTGTAAATCATATATCTGATAAGTGGTTAATATCCAAAATGTATAAAGAATTCATTCAACTCAACAGCAAAAGAATATACCCTCTGATTTTCAAACAGGCAGAAGATTTGAATAGGCTTTTTTAAAAAGAAGACATACAAATGGCCAAAAGGTACATGAAAAGTTGCCCAGTTATCACTAATCATCAGGGAGAGGCAAATCAAGACCACAGTGAGATATCATTTCCCACTTGTCAGAATGGCTATCGTCAAAAAGACAAGAAATAACAAGTGCTGGCGAGGACGTGGAGAACAGGCAACCTGTGAGCACTGTCGGTGGGAATGTAAACTGGTGCAGCCACTATGGAAAACAGTATGGAGATTCCTCAAAAAATTAAAAATAGAAATACCATACAATCTAGTAATTCTGGGTATTGTACTTCTGGGTATTGATCCAAAGAAAATGAAAACACTAACTTGAAAAGATATGTGCACTCCTGTGTTCACTGTGGCGTTATTTACAATAGCCAAGATATGGAAACAACCTAGGTGTCCGTAGATGGAAGAATGGATAAAGAAAATGTGGCATGTATTGTAAAAATGAGTAAAGAAAACCTCATTTAATGGAGTCAGGATGGGCACCTGGCTGGCTTAATCCATGAGCATGTGACTCTCTCGATCTCTAGGTGGTGAGTTCAAGCTCTATGTTGCAAGTAGAGCTTACTTTAAAAAAAAAATAATGGAGTCAGGAAGCCTGGAAGGGGGATCTCTCGCACACATACCACTCCTGGAAGCCCGCACTACCAACAAGAAGAAGGAAGGTAGCTCTTATCTTGACAAAGGTACTTTTCACACAGGACTTTTATCACCTGCTTGTAAGACAAAGAAAGGACAATCTCTCCCTGCCCCAGCAACAACACAATAACCACCACCTGAAGCCAAAGAGAAACCACCACGGATCTCAGACTCTTGTTCTTTTCCAAAGAATTTTGATCAAAACAACCCTCCCCAATCTCCTCCTAAAACCTAGTAAGAGGTGACCTTTCCTTAGTCTCTTAGGACTTGCCTGTGGTTTACCACAATTTGTCCAAATTGCATTCCTCTGCTATTCCCTAATAAACTCATTTTGTTGGTAAAATAACTGGCGATTTTATTCATGTTTGACAATATATATAATGGAGTATTATTCAGCCATAAGAAGAATGAAATCTTGCCGTTTGCAACAACATGGATGAAATTTCAGGGCATTATTCTAAGCAACATAAGTCAGAAAGAGAAAGACAAATAATGTATGATCTCACTTATGTGTGGAATCTAAAAAACAACAGTAACAAAACCAAAAACAAAAAGCCAAGCTCATAGAGACAGAGAACCAATTAGTGGTAGCCAGCGGCAAGAAGGGGACAGGTATGTGTGAAATGGGTGAAGGTGGTCAGAAGGTACAAACTTCCAGTTATAAATAAGTAAGTCACTGGGATGTTAACATACAGCATGGTGATGATTGTTTCTGGGTTTGTTTGTTTGTTTGTTTTTAAAAAAGCATCTCTTTTCTTCCTTTCTCCCTTTCTTCCTTCCTTCCTTTCTTTTTTTAAAATTCTGTGCCGACAGTGTAGAGCCTGATGCGGGGCTCAAACTCATAACCCATGAGATGATGACCTGAGCCAAAGCTGGACGCTTAACTGACTGAGCCACCCAGGCACCCCAATTATTTTCTTTTTTTAAACTTATTTATTTATTTATTTTGAGAGAGAGCATGCGCAAACAGGGGAGGCACAGAGAGAGTGAGAGAGAAAATCCCAAGCAGGCTCCCCACTGAGAGTGCAGAGCCCAATGCAGGGCTTGAACTCACAACCCTGAAACTATGACCTGAGCTGAGATCAAGAGTCAGACTCTTAATCACCTGGGTGATGATACTGCTTACTTGAAAGCTGCCAAGAGAGATCTGTAAGTTCTCATCACACATACATACACACAAACAAAATTCTTTTGTAATTATAGTGACAGATGTCAATTAGACTTAATGTGGTGATCATTTTATAATGTATACAACTATCAAATCATTATATTGTATACCTGAAACTAATATAATGTTATTATGTCTATACCTCAGTAAAAAGAAAAAAAAATATTATTAAAGAGAATCTTTTTCATAAAAAGAAACAAAGAACCAAAAGTCCTGAGGTTGTAAGAGCTATTGTAAACAGGGCATTCCCTGGAACAATTAGTGCCGTTAATTAACTTTTTGTAGTCTTTCTACAATGAAAGAAGCCCTGGGCATTTGTTATTGTAATCACAAACTGAAATACTTGAATCTCATTTTGGGTAGACACTACTGTTTTCTCAAACCAGTTCTAAGGACCTCCGGGGGTCTCCTGAGTTCTCTGTTAGAATTTTTTAAATGGAGGTCTCAATAATGATGGTAACATAAAAGGCAGCTGTAGACATAAGTAGATTCTGTGGTACCTGGACAATACCCCCGTCCCCTGACTCCCCCAAACTAAGAACCGCCAAAGGATTTCAGAACCTTTGTCTGCAATTATACTCAAAATACTTTAATTGTCTTCAGGTAATGGGCGAAAAACCTAAACCAGAGGTACATGATGGAAGAAGGTGGCGGGGGGAGGCAGGGAGATAGGGGGAGGAAGAAGGAGGAGGTTGGGTGGGGGGGGAAGGAAGCAGCAGCAGCTGCAGCATAAGCAGCAGCAAATTAGTGTGTGATTACAGAAAACTTTGGCTACAAATGTATTTTGACACCTACTTTGTCCAAAACAAAAGATGAATTAGTGGAACCAACTATTTGATCCTAATTGTATCACAATAACCTTGAGGGGTGTTGGGATGAAGCAGAGAAGAGATGGAAAGATGTGTGGGTATAGAGGGGTGCTACCTAGTATAGAAGAATGGAATCCTGTTGTAAATATAGTCCTGTTTGGGTAAAGCACTGGGAGCCAACCTTACTTTCCAAACCCAGCCCCCTCCCTCAGTGTGCTCAGAGTCTAGTTGAGACAGACACTCAAGCAATTGTAAGGCAACTGGATAAATGCAATGACCAAGGTACACAAGAAGTGTTATGGGATTCCAGAGGAAAAAATTACTAATTATACTTGAGAAAGTCAAAGGAGATTCCAGAGGAGAGATGAAATTTGCCCTGGGTAGGGGGAAATTATGATGTATCCACAGGGGTTTTCAATGCAAGACCTCCCCAAGAATCTAGCTGGAAGACACATGATATAGGATATGGATGACTTCTAGAAGAGTAGAGGTCAGATCTAGAGAGGAAGAGTAATAGTCTTTCTGTGTAAAGTAATCCCAGCGGCCACGACACTGAAACCATTTGACATCACAGTAGCATGCATGTATCTGACACTGCTCCTGGGGTGGAATCCTGAAAAATTCCGCAAGATAAACCATTTACATTTGATTGCAGTTTCAGATTCTCTACATCTGCCATTTCCATCTCCCGACCTGCCACTTACCTATCTCCTCTCATTTGGCATTCTTAGACACTACTTCTCTAACACTGCTCATGTCAAGCTCACTAATCACGTTATTGCCATAGCCAGTGGTCACATTTTAGTCTGCACCATAGTGGACCTCTCAGGGGCATCTGTCCGCCGCTTGGGAGATACTTGTTTTTATGAGTTCCTTATCAAACCATTCTCCTCTTTTGGCACTGTACCTTCTTCTTTCTCTTCACTCCTTTCGAGGTCTCAGCCATGTCCATCAGTATATGTACCGTCCAAATATGCTGATGAGATATAGATTTATATTTAGAGACTGTATCCCTCTGTGCTCCAATCTCATGTCTCCAAATGCCCATCCTATATCTATTCTTGAAAGTCTCATGGGACATCTCAAGCAGAAAGAACTCTTGATTCCTCTCATCTATTCCTTTCTAAATCTCTCCAGTCTCAATAAATGGCATTCCATTCACCTTAATGCTCAAGCCAGAAACTTCCATTTTTTCCCCCTATTCTCCATTCTCCACTTAATGTATATCAAGATCTGTCATTCCTGCCTCCTAAATATACCCTGACTTTGTCCTTTTCTCTCCATATGAACTGTCACTACCTTTTTTTCAGGGCACCATTACCTTGAACGTGAATTACAGCAACAGGCTCTTCCTTGTCCAGCCTGCTTTGACTTTTGCTTCTCTCTAGCCCTCCACCCAGGAGCCAGAGTCATCTTTACTCCTTAAGTTTTTCTCCCTTTTTTAAAAACTGAAATATAGCATACATACAGTAAAATTCTTTAAAAATAGAAAGCAGATTACATCACTCCTCTGCTTAAAATTATTCAGAGGCTTTCTACTGCCTTAACAAAATAATAAAAATCAAACTCCCTAACATGGTATATAAGGCCCTTCAGTAATCTGATATTTTTTATTCTCCAATCTCATCTCCAAGACTCCCTCTCACCACTATCCTCTGGCCACACAGGCCTTCTTTTGGGTCCTCAGACTCCTCTTGGGATTGTTTTTGCCTCAAGGCCTGTAAGCACACAGTTTCCTTTTGCCTAGAATGATCTCCCCTCCATTCTTAACAGGACTCCTCATTCTTCAAGTCTGTGCTCAAATGTAACCCCCTCACTGAGGTGTTCTATGACCCTCCTGGCCAAGCAGCAATGTCCTTCACCTCCATCTGTCACTGTAACATCCAGAGAGGCAGAAAAGGTATCTGCTTCATTCACCACTACCTAAGCAGAGTCTAGCACAATTCCTGGCCCATAACAGGGGTTTAAATAAATACTTGCTGGGTGGGTGAATTCAAGGACTGGTAGGAGAAGCAGCAGGCCCTCCAACAGATCCAACAGCCCTCCACTGACTGCACTCACTGCTGCTTGTCCCTAAAGACAGTGAAGTGATGTGTGTAAAGTGCTAAGCCTGATCGCCAGCACAACGTAAGAGCCCAATAAATTGAACCACATATGGGCAACTATATATGGCACAGCTCTTGGGGCTAGGAAGGCAGGTTAAGAATATATTGCAAATTTAGCTCAAGTGCCAGCAGGCAGTAGGGAAAAGAAGCAAGGAACTTTCATCTCTCCTCCAAATCTCTTTCCCTACAACATGCTTCCCCTGGCAGAGTGAACTTTACTGCTCTGTGGACACGGGGGCCACGGATGCTTTTTCTCTGAGACTAAGACTAATTTCTTTAGCCATCGGAGATAAATCTGCAACTGAGCTCAGCCAGAAGCTGCCTGTTTACCTTTAACATACAGACCCCGTCCTTGAGAGATGGAGACAAAAGCAAGGCAGGTGTTTAAAAGCCGGGATTTGTCATCTAGGAAAACTGGGTTTCAATACCACTCTGGGGTCTCTCACATAGCCCAGGATGGAAATTTTTCCCAACCACAGCCAGGACTCTGCATGAGGCCTCAGGACTGTCATCTGGAGATGCAGAGCTCAGAGATGTCTTTATCTTGCAGAATTAAAGGACATTAAAGGCTAGATCTGTTGGACAAGGGAGCCACTCACAGCAGGACTGCTAAGAGTTAATGAGTTTCTTTTACATGTCACTGAGCTTCTCGGCCTTGGCCTTTGCGGGGAGTCTTGGTTGGTCTGACTCAGCCTTAACTCCAAGAAGCGATCAGAGATCCATTCCAGTGCATCTTCCTCATATCCAGCTTCTGCAGAGCAGAAGGAAATCTGGTTTCTAGAGTCCCTTACAGACGATTGTGACTAACCTGTTCTGGTTCATGTGTAAGCAAACATCTCTGAGGGCTCATTCAGGTGAAATAAGAGCTTCAGAATCTGACGAACAACACTTACTGACCTCCTAATCTTGAGTCCCTCTTGACCAAGAGCACTAAAGCCCCTTGGCCATATTCACCTATAAAATGCTGTGACTTTGGGGGCAGGATCAAGGAAATACTCCCCTTTAAAGAAGATGAGAAAGGAAGAGACACCAGGGCCAGTACCAGCAAATAGTCAATCCAGGGAATGTTTCCTCTTTTCCTTTTCCCCCTCCTGTGACTTCCCACAAGTCCCTCCCCTCTGGTCCTAGGGAACCTAGCTCACTGGCAAGGCCAAGACTGACATGAAGTCAAGACTCCATGGGGGGGAGGGGCACCTGGGTGGCTCAGTCAAGTTTCCGACTCCCGATTTTGGCTCAGGTCATGATCTCACAGTTGGTGAGTTCAAGCACAGCATCGGGCTCTGCACTGACAGTGTGAAGCCTGCTTGGGATTCTCTCTGCCCATGCCCCAACCCCCAGCATCTCTCACTCTCAAAATAAATAAAAAATAAATAAACTTTAAGACTCTATCAGAGCCTAGAAAGGGGATTTCAGGTATATACCAAGCAGGTGGGGGTCTGGATCCTTAGGCAGAGTCCTTCCCTGACATTCAGATTACAAGCCAATGGGATTTAAAAGCTTTGATAGAGGGGCACCTGGGTGGTTCAGTCGGTTAGACGATTGACTTCAGCTCAGGTCATGATCTCAGTTTGTGAGTTCAAGCCCCACACTGGGCTCTGTGCTGACAGCTCGGGGCCTGGAGCCTGCTTTGGATTCTGTGTCTCCCTCTCTCTCTGCCCCTCCACCACTAACGCTCTGTCTGTCTCTCTCTCAAAAATAAATATTCAAAAAATAAATAAATAAAAGCTTTAATAGAATATAATCATAATTACAGTAAATGGTTTTGCCTCCTCCCCTTTTTTTGGTATTGGCTGATTTCTCCACCACAGGTAGGAATACATTTAAAAGTCAGAACAGGGGCTCCTGGGTGGCTCAGTCGGTTAAGCGGCCGACTTCGGCTCAGGTCATGATCTCACAGTCCGTGAGTTCGAGCCCCATGTCGGGCTCTGTGCTGACAGCTCAGAGCCTGGAGCCTGTTTCAGATTCTGTGACCCTACCCCGTTCATGCTCTGTCTCTCTCTGTCTCAAAAAAAATAAATAAACGTTAAAAAAAATAATAAAAAAAAAAAAGTCAGAACAACATACATATTTTTTAAAATGCATAAGGATCTCCAACTTAAAAAGCTGCCCTCTGGGGTAACTGGGTGGCTCAGTTGGTTAAGCATTTGACTTCAGATCAAGTCACGATGATCACCTTCCTGTCTACACCACAGGATCTAATGGTTTGTGAGTTCAAGCCCCAAATTGGGCTTTGGGTTCTGTACTGATAGCGTAGAACCTGCCTGGGATTCTCTCTCTTTGCCCCTCCCCCACTCACACTTTCTCTCTCTCTCAAAATAAATAAATAAACTTAAAAAAAAAAACCAAAAACTGCTGGCAGCTTTTTCTGCCCACAGGTCCTGTCCCCATACTTTAATAAAATCACCTTTTTGCACCAAAAACAAAAACAAAAAACAACAATAGCAACAACAAAACCCCTGCCCTCTGAAGGTAGCTAGCCACTTCATTTAATCCTATAAAGCCACCTTAGACACTTCTCTTAGGCACTGCCCAGGGTCTTTTTTGGCAACATCTTTTATAAAGGAACTGTGGCCAGAGTTTGGCCTTGGGGACTGGGAATGAGTGGGTTTGCCAAAGCACATAGTGGGGAAGGTCCTGAACAGAGTGCAGCAAATGCCAGCCTTGTGAACTCACCCCAACCCTATTCTGAACTGCTCTGGGCAGTCAGGTGAGGCCA
This sequence comes from Acinonyx jubatus, assembly GCF_027475565.1. Taxonomy (NCBI): domain Eukaryota; kingdom Metazoa; phylum Chordata; class Mammalia; order Carnivora; family Felidae; genus Acinonyx; species Acinonyx jubatus. The sequence continues at coordinate 115,586,817 of NC_069380.1, read as the reverse complement.
GAAGAGATTTTTCTGATTTACATTAATTTTCCCCAACAGAATAACACCAAGTCATTTTGACCAAGGATAGTACTTTGAGGAAAGCTCTTGGAGGGTCACAGGCTGGAGTATGCTGGGGGGGGGGGGGGGGGGAGGTTGGGGGGGTCGAATTCTCTTTTCCTCTGTTCACCTTGCTTTTTGCTCTTCTGAACTTGAGAGTTTGCCCTGACCTCTATCATTCATAATACAAAGTTCTGGGCAATTTGCATAAGTACTTCTGAAACAGTTTTCTCATCCATAAAATGGAGATGATCACCTTGCTGTCTACACCACAGGATTCTGGATGTATTTAACATTTTCTGTAGTCTTCCTATGTGCGTGGCACAGGCTAAGCAGACCTGTGTGCAATATAATTTCTGCTCCTCACAAGAACCAGACGAAGTAAATATTGCCAATATCCATGTCTCTTTTATAGGTATGTCTGTTTTATAAAAGAAGAGACTAAGGATCAATGATCTCCCAGTTACTTAGTGGAAGAGCCTAGGACCAGATGGAACCTAGGCAGTCTTAACTCCACCACATGCTGAGCTGTACCTGAAGGCCCTTTGAAAACCCTGAAGCATTATACAAATGTAGCAATTACTTTGATAGATTTGTTTTGCCACCATTTGAGAGACAGAGGTGCAGGCAGGAACCCCTAAGCTAGAATCAGCTGAAAGAACAGAGGCTGGGGGCGGGGCATGGATGCAGCAGTGACAAGCTCAGGAAAATCACAGCCCATTCTGCAGGTTTCAGCCCTCCCCTTACCACCCCATTCATCCCTTTGTTGCCATCTTTGGGATTTAGTCCTAAGGTTAATAAAGAGCCTCCAGAAAACCCATCATTTTGATTAAAGCCTGGGCTATCTTTCCAGACAGCACTCTGGAGCCTGCCTACCGCCCACTCCGCTAGGTCAGTGCAGCCAGCAAAAGCTATTAAATGATTACAGCCATTTCCGGCCCAGCCAGACAGCTCCCCTGGATTGCTCATTCTCTGGCTGGGGCTGCCGCTGCTACTTCTGGCTGCCCAGGGAAAAGTCACAGCACAGAAGGTTCTGCAGATTCTGGGTTTGCAGGTGAACATGCAGGCTTTCTGCGCAGGGACACCCCACTTCTCCCCCTTCCTTGACTCCTCTCCCCACCGGAGCCTGCCACTACAGCCTCATGCAGCTCCGATTTTGTTTGCACCGTCTTAAGCAACCATTTCATCTGTCTCTCGTGTGTGTGTGTGTGTGTGTGTGTGTGTGTGTGTGTGTGTGTGTGTTTTAGCAGAACCTAGCAGATTGTAGAATCATACACGCTCAGTCTGACCAAAAGGCAAAAACCATCCGCCACCAAACCTGCTGAAAGACCTGGTTGTAAAGCATCCCTAGCTCTACCCCACCCCCATCCTACCATCTGTGGGGCTGTGGGCTGCCCGAACAAGCTCCGCCTCCTCTCGCTCACTCAGCCTTTATGAATTGGGCAATGTTAATCGGAGTAATTACAGCCCACAAAACACAGGAGAACCGCAGTCTGCAACCCAAATCCTGTTCAGGATCAGAGAGAGGGGGAGAAAGCTCCAACCACCTGGGCTAGCATTTCCACCATTTCTCCACTACTTCCTAGGCCTTCAAAAGTCAGTAGAAAGAATTTTCCGAGGAAACAAGACAATGTAAAAATACACTGCGTGTTCTCTGTTAGGACCTTAGGTTCTATAATCAGAATAGTAGGTTTAAATATGGCTACAGCGTATATATTATGTGATGTCTAGCAAATCATTTAATATCTCAGTTTTCATGTGTAAAGGAGATAATAGCACTTCATAGGGTTTTTGCAGGATTAAATGTAATTATCCTTATAGAATATAAAACAGTGCATGACACAAAGTAAAAACTCATTACATTTTACTTGTTAGTAAGATCAGAGGAGCAGAAGATTCAGTCACTTAGGGAATACTGATAAATTGCTTATTAAAGGTCAAGCATTTTATGAAGCATTTTGCATTTGCATTTATATGTATATATATATACAGACACACACATATATTCCCTATAATAAGTAATAATTATAAAAAATAATTGTTATAAAAAAGGATTTCCGGGGTGCCTGGGTGGCTCAGTGGAGCGTCTAACTCTTGATCTCAGCTCAGGTCTTGATCTCAGGGTTGTGGGTTCAAGCCCCACATTGGGCCCCATGCTGGACAGGGAGCCTACTTTGAAAAAAAAAAAAAAAGTTTTCCATTCTATAGGTAAGGAACTGAAGGCTTAATTACAGCAAGGTCTTTTGCCCTGAATCACACAGGGATTTGGTAATAAAACTGAAAAATTCTTTTGGCTCAGACTCCCCAGCTCAATAATTGATTTGTTATTATTATTTTATTTCTGTGAAGCCTTGGGGATGAGGGAGGAGACAGAGTTGAGCTCACTCACAGGCCTAGCAGTCTGACCCCTAGAGTGGCAGGGAAGGGATGATGTGAGTATGAAGCCAGGCAGGCTGGTCTGAATCCACTCCCCAGAGAGTGCCACTCCTGGGTGAACCGCCTGCTTGCGGGGTTGAGGGGGGCAGTGGCTGCGTGATCTGGAAGGAGATTTTGTGGCTATTTGTTGCCTCAGGCCACAGCTGGGCTAATTTTCAGTAATTTTGGAGCGGAAGAGATAAATACAGTGGCATATTTTTAAAGCCACAGCTCTTGCTTTGTGCCCAAAATAACTCTACCATTTCTAGGTTAAGAGTATAAAGACATCATGTGCTGTGAACACAGATTCAGAAACTGGAATGGCTGGTTTCAAATCTTCCAAGCTCTCCGCAGTAAGCCAAAAAAAAAAAAAAAATCAATAATATTTCTTTCCATGACCCCCTAACCTAGCAGGGCTCAAGCTGCATGGTTTTCTGTACCTTATTCCTGGTTGCTGGAGTCCAGGGAGGGCAATTTCCCCTTAGAGCCTTCTTACAATGCCCCCAGCCTCAGCCAAGCTGTTATAACCTAGGGCTAGCAGAATGCTGAAAATGAAGGTTTGGGGGACACAAACATTTGAGCTGCAATCTCAGCTTTATCACCTATTTGTTGTGTAACCTAGAGCAAGTCGCTTGGCCTCCCAGCCTGCATTCTTTCATATGTAAAACAGATAACAATATCCATCTAATGGAACTGTGAGCATTAAAAGGACATAGTGCTCATAAATCACATAGAACAATGCCTGGCACGCAGAAACCGAAATAGAGGATTGGTATTATTACAATGTAGTGTTCCTCTGAGGAACCTGACTCCCTGCCCACCCTACCCCCCAACAATTTATTCCTGGATGCAGTACTTCCAGGAACTCTCCTTTCCAGGGGCCCTCCTCCCATCTGGCTCTGCCACTCCCAGGGATCATTAAAGAAGTCTAGCTGTGAAGTTTTCCATCCTAGGACTGGTTGCTAGGTAGGGAGCCATTCTCTAGAGCCCTCTGAAGCAGGCAGGAAGGATGCACCTTAGTCACGGTGGGACCCCACTATGGATGAAGTTGGAAAAGACTTGAGGGAGTGCCTGGGCAGCTTAGTCGGTTAAGCGTCGGACTGCAGCTCAGGTCATGATCTCATGGCAGAGGAGTTTGGGCCCCATGTCGGGCTCAGTGCTGACAGCTCAGAATCTGGAGCCTGATTCGGATTCTGTCTCCTCTCTCTCTGCCACTCCCCCACTCATGCTCTGTCTCTCTCTCTCTCTCCCTCAAAAATAAATAAACATTAACATTTTTTTATTATTATGTTTTTTTTAAGAGAGAGAGAGAGACAGAGTGGGAGAGTGGCGGAGAGAGAGAGAGAGACAGAATCTGAAGCAGGCTCCAGGCTCTGAGCTATCAGCGCAGAGCCCAACATGGAGCTCGAACCCACGAGCATCAGATCATGACCTGAGCCAAAGTCAGATGCTCAACCGACTGAGCCACCCAGGTGCCCCTAAAAAACTTTTTTTTAAAAAGACAGGTTCAAATCGCAGCTCTGGCATTCTGTGTTCTACTATTTTCTACTACACTACTTGGGTGAAGCAGACTTGTGGTTTTTTCACAGGTAACATGGATATAGTAGCCACCTCCAAGAGGCAACTAAATTTATTTATTATGTACAATAAACTAGACATTGTGCTAGGAATTAGGGACAGAGATATGAATATTAGGGCAGGTACCCTGCCCTCCAAGAGTTAAAGTGAAGAAAAAGACAAATAAATGAATAAATACAATATTGTTTTAAGTGAAAGGGGATTTCAACTACCTCCACTGTGACCTCAGTCTGTACTTTCTAACTGATTGAGTTCTTCTTTCCAGCATATCTTTCCCAGCAGGCAAAGCCTTCCAGGACAGGAAGAGAAACTGCCCCTCAAGCATTAACTACTACTGCCCTGACTCCAGCAAGATTCTGCATGATTGACCCCAAGACAGTGATCGACCCAACCTTTACTACCCAGCACTTGTACCCACCCACCTTTGCCCCACATTTTCCCTATATAAACCTGGAAGTCTTGTCAGCACTCTGGAGGCAGTCTTTGAGACAGTGGCCCACTGTCTTCCTGGTGTCAGCCTCACTGAGCTAAATTCCTGTCTTGTTTCACCACCACTCCTCTCCCTGCTTTTGGATTCTGTCAGTGGCGACCGGCTGAACCTGGTCTGTCTGGGATGCCCCAGAGCCACATGCTCTTGCACCTCTGTGACCCAGTTACATAAGGAATAAACAAGATAGAGAAACTATGGCATAAAGATGGCATTAAACTCTCTAGAGTCAGTGTGTGCAGAGGTTAAGAGCACTAGCTCAGAAGTCAATGAGCCCTGTTTCAGATCTTGTTCCCCCCAATTAACTAGATAGATATGTGACCTTTCCTAACCCTAGGTGCCTCAGTTTCCTAAGCATTAAAATGGGGATAATAACAGGGGCGTCTGGGTAGCTCAGTCAATTAAGCATCCCACTTTGGCTCAGGTCATGATCTCACAGTTCGTGGGTTCAGTCCAGTTCTGTGCTGACAGCTCAGAGCCTGGAGCCTGCTTCAGATTCTGTGTCTCCCTCTCTATCTGCCCCTACCCCGCTCACACTCTGTCTCTTGCTCAAAAATAAAAATAAACATTTAAAAAAGACTCTTCTCTGGGGTGGTTATACACAGTAAGAGATAGATAATACATGTAAAATGCTTAGAACAGTACCTGGCTTAAGTAAACAAAACATGGTTTAAGTGCTCAATACAGGTAAGCTATTACTATTATCGTTCACAAATAAATTCTCTCATTATCTCTGCTCCAGGAATTCTCAAGCCTGAGGGCTAAGTCCCTTGGTGGGATGGCTAACTTAAGTGATACATAGTACTGGCTAGGGGTGGGGTCAGAGGGAAGTGTGTAACAAATGCAGTCCAACCCTAGATAAGAGCATGCCGATTTGGTATGTTCATACCCTATAACCCAGTAATCCCACTTCTGGAAACATAAGATACATAAGATTTATGTATAAGAATATCCATTGCATGGTTTAAAAAACATAGATACCAACAGGAAGCTGGATAAATAAATAATAATATGGGCATATGGCACAATATGTCCTTATTAAAGAAAAATGAGGTGAGTCTATATGTACTGATTTGGAAAGATGTTTATTTTAAAAAAAAAGCTGTATGCTAATACATATAACATCTCATTTTGCTTTTTGAAAACCTACTTCTTTTTTATTAAGCCAAAAACATTCAGGGGTGCCTGGCTGGCTCAAATGGTAGAGCATGTGACTCTTGATCTCAGAGTTGTGAGTTTAAACCCCATGTTGGGTGTAGAGATTACTTAAAAATAAAATCTTAAAAAAACTCATGTATCAATTATGTGATTAAAAGTTATTTTGGGGGTACCTGGGTAGCTCAGTCAGTTGAGCATCCGACTTTTGATTTTGGCTCAGGTGGTGATCCTGGGGTGATGGGAATGAGCCCTGATTCAGGCTTGGCACTGAGCATGGAGCCTGCTTAAGATTCTCTCTCTCTGCCCCTTCCCCATACACTCATGTGTGTATGCTCTCTCCCTCTCTCTCTCAAATAAAAAAAAAATTATTTTGAAAAATATTTGGAAGCCTAGAGTAAACTATGGACTTTGGGCAATAGTGCATGTCAATGTAGATTTGTCGATTGTAACAAATGGACCACTCTGGTGCTGGATCTCAATAGTGGGTAAGGCTGTGCGGGTGTGGGGACAGGGCTACATAGGAACTCCTCTGTACCTTCTGCTCAGTTTTACCGTGAACCTAAAGCTGCTATAAAAAATAAAGTCTATTAACCTCAAAAAATATTTGGAAGATATACACAAAACTGTTAACAGTGGTTGCCTCACTGAAGGGGAGTGGGATTCAGGGACACTTGAATATTTTCATGCAAATGATGTTGTATTGTTTCATATCCATATCAACAATATAATTACATGTTATTTTATAATACAGTACTTTGAACTTTGTATTTATAAAAAATCTGGGGGATACACACTAAACTATTGGTAGTGGTTACTTCGTGGGAGCGTGACCAGAGATACAGGTAAGGTACTAATCATTTTATTTTGCTTTTGTACAGATTTAATTTGTCATAATCTTTGTTCTTTTACAGTTAAATCAGAGAGAGAGAGAGAAAGAGAGAGAGAGATTAAAAAGATGACTAGCCCAGCCACTACTTAATCAGCTGTAAATTCAAAAACTAGCTGAGACAAAACATCACTGTCCCAGATAGTCTGGACCCAGGACCAGCTACATGATTTGCAGGGCCCATAAAAAATTATTAAGTACTTTGAGATGGCAACAGCAAAATATTAAACCAAGAGGCCCTTCTAAGTGCAAGACCCCATGAAGCAGCCTTGTCTGAACCCAAGAGCCCAGTGCTGGGTCCCCGCTTCAGCACCACAGCTTGACAGGGACTCTTTCTAGAGTTTCCACGCTGCCTGTCCACCTGTGAGAGATAATCATTTCACCCAACAGTAAAACTGCTTCCGGGTTGGTTGGGTTTTCAAACTTTTTGTCGCTACCCTTCCCCCTCACTTTGTCGCAATCTGTGCTTCTTAAAATTTGGCAGCAATCCCAGGCTCTGTGTTGCTGTGTCACTTCTCAGCCTTGAGCAACCATTTCTAGACAAGCAGTGATCTCCCTGCACCGAGGGTATAAAATGGAGGTGCCGTCAGAACACTGCAGTAGAAGGAGGGCAAGAGAATGAGTGTCATCGGGGGAAAACCCACTCCACCACCACTATCCCCCCACTTTGCACTTCTATTCTATACCATTTCATTTAATTTAACAAAACCATTTCTTTTTAATGTTTATTTATTTATTTTGAGAGAGAGAGTGAGAAAGCATGCACAGGGGAGGGGCAGAGAGAGAGAGAGAGAGAGAGAGAGAGAGAGAATCCCAACAAGGCTCCACGTTCAGCATGGAGCCCAACACGGGGCTCAATCCCATGACCATGAGGTCATAACCTGAGCCCTGAGCTGAAATCAAGAGTCTGATGCTCAACCAACTGAGCCCCCCAGGTGTCCCTTAACAAAACCAATTTGAATCCTATTTACTGTGTGCCGGGCATTGTGCTAAGTGCCAGGAATATTAAATTGAGTAAATGATTATATTTTTGAATGCTTACCATGAGTTAAGCACTACACTAAGCATTCTGCATGTACTCTCATTTCATCCTTATAGCAGCCAACAGTCTTTCCTCTTTTGCACACTAATAAATCTGAGACACAATGACTGAGTGGTACAATAGGGACCCAAGGCACTGTGCAATGCTATGCTGCCTCCCTTAAGAAGCAAACCAACGCAAAATTTAAACAAACATGGCCTTCACTCTCCACATTTTCTCAGATAAGATTAGATCAAGTCCACCAGAATTAGCTAAGAACATTTCCAAGGCCAGTAGTAAGATATTACATGCTCATGGACTAGAAGAACAAATATTGTTAAAATGTCCATAATACCCAAAGCAATCTACAGATTTAATGCAATCCCTATCAAAATACCAGCAGTATTCTTCACAGAACTAGAACAAGTAATCCTAAATTTGTATGGAACCACAAAAGACCCCAAATAGTCAAAGCAATCTTGAAAAAAAAAAAAAAGAACAAAACTGGAGGTACCACCATCCCAGATTTTAAGATATACTACACGAAGATGCAGTAATCAAAACAGTATGGTACTGACACAAAAAGAGACATACAGATCAATGGAACAAAACAGAGAGCCCAGAAATAAACCCACAATTATACGGTTAATTAATCTTTGACAAAAGAGGCAAGAATATGCAATGGGGAAAAAGACCAGCTCCTTTCCAACGATGTTGGAAAAACCTGAAAGGAACATGCAAAAGAATGAAACTGGACCACTTTCTTACACCGCATATAAAAATAAACTCAAAATGGGGCGCCTGGGTGGCTCAGTCGGTTAAGCGTCCGACTTTAGCTCAGGTCACGATCTCGCGGTCCGTAGTTCGAGCCCTGTGTTGGGCTCTGGGCTGATGGCTCAGAGCCTGGAGCCTGCTTCTGATTCTGTGTCTCCCTCTCTCTCTGCCCCTTCCCATTCATGCTCTGTTTCTCTCTGTCTCAAAAATAAATAAACGTTAAAAAAAAAACAAAACTCAAAATGGATTAAGAACCTAAATGGAGACCTGAAGCCATAAAAATTCTAGAAGAGGGCACAGGTAGTAATTTTTCAGACATCAGCCATAGCAACATTTTTCTAGATCTGTCTCCTGAGACAAGGGGAACAAAAGCAAAAATAAACTATTGGGACTACATCAAAATAAAAAACTTCTGCACAGCAAAGGAAACAACTAACAAAACTAAAAGGCAACCTACTGTATGGAAGAAGATATTTGCAAATGACATCTGATAGAGGGTTAGTATCCAAAATACATAAAGAATTTATACAACTCAACACCCCCCCAAAACAAATAATCCAATTAAAAAATGGGCAGAAGACATGAACAGACATTTCTCCAAAGAAGACATCCAGATGGCCAAGAGACACATGAAAAGATGCTCACCATCACTCATCATCAGGGAAATGCAAATCAAACCATAATGAGATATCATTTCATATCTGTCAGAACGGCTAAAATCAAAAACAACAAGAAATAACAAGTGTGGACAAGGATATGAGAAAAAGGAACCCTTGTGCACTGTTGGTAGGAATGCAAACTGGTGCAGCCACCATGGAAAACAGTATGGAGGTTCCTCAAAAAATTAAAAATAGAATTACAATTTGATCCAATAATTCTACCACTGGGTATTTACCCAAATAATACAAAACACTAATTCAAAAAGACATATGTGTCCTATGTTTACTGCAGTGTGATTTATAGTAGCCAAATTATGGAAGCAGCCCAAGTATCCAGTGATAGATGAACGGATAAAGAAGATGTAAAAAAATAAGATAAAAGAATATGTGGTATATATCTACAATGGAATATTACCCAGTCATAAAAAAAGAATGACATCTTGCCACGTGCAACAACATGGATGGATCTAGAAGGCATAATGCTACATGAAATAAGACAGTCATGGGGTGCCTGGGTGGCTTAGTCGGTTAAGTGTCTGACTTCAGCTCAGGTCATGATCTCGCAGCCCGTGAGTTCAAGCCCTGCATCAGGCTCTGTGCTGACAGCTCAGAGCCTGGAGCCTGCTTCAGATTCTGGGTCTCCCTCTCTCTCTGATCCTCCCCCGTTCATGCTCTGTCTCTGTCTCAAAAATAAATACACATTAAAAAAAAGAAGACAGTCAGAGAAAGAGTAATAACATGCTTCCACTCATATGTGGAATTTAAGAAACAAAACAAACGAAGAAAGAAAAAGAAACAAAGCAAAAAACAGACTCTTAAAAATAGAGAACAAACTGATGGTTATCAGAGGGGAGGTAGGTAGGGAGATGGGATAAATACGTGATGGGGATTAAGAGTACACTTATCATGATGCTGAATAATATATAGATTGCTGAATTATATATACACCTGAAACTAATATAACACTGTATGTTAACTATATGCAATTTTCAAAGTTTCCAATTCTTGGTTTAAGTAGAAAAAACCAGTAAAGTTAATAGATCATGAGCTTGTCTTGATATAGGATTATTTTTGAAGATTCAGCAGAGGTAAGGGGGTTCAACAGAGCCTCCTTTCTTTCTTTAAATTTTTTTTTTTTTTCGTTTTTGAAAGACAGAGAGAAAGAGACAGTGAGAGTGGGGGAGGGGCAGAGAGAGGGAGAGAGGGAATTCCAAGCAAGCTCTGCACCATCATTGCAGAGCCCAACACGGGGCTCAAACTCAGGAACAATGAGATCATGACCTGAGCCAAAATCAAGAGTCAGACACTTAGCCAACTGAGCCACCCAGGCACCCCTAGAGCCTCCTTTCTTTTTTTTTTTTTTTTCAACGTTTATTTATTTTTGGGACAGAGAGAGACACAGCATGAACGGGGGAGGGGCAGAGAGAGAGGGAGACACAGAATCGGAAACAGGCTCCAGGCTCCGAGCCATCAGCCCAGAGCCTGACGTGGGGCTCGAACTCACGGACCGCGAGATCGTGACCTGGCTGAAGTCGGATGCTTACCCGACTGCGCCACCCAGGCGCCCCGAGCCTCCTTTCTTAAAAACCAACCAACCAACAAACCAACCTGGTGGCTCACCACTCCCAACAAAGGAAACTTCAAGTTCTTTAGCAGGATTTTGAAGGCTCTACAAAATCTAACTCCTGTCTTTCGGATCTCATTTCCCAACAGTTTTCTATCCCTTCCATCCATCAAGTGTACTTATTCTATTCACCAAGATTATGGACTTCTGATTTTTGGTGTTTTTTACATTGTCCAGAATTCTCTCCCAACATCCTACATACCAGCCTTCAATACCCAGTATTAAATGTCACAATCTCTGAGATGGTCCCCAATTCGATGTTCTGGGCTCCCACAACATTCAGTATTCATGGTTACTGAGTGAGGGTCTGCGCCCTCTCAGGAAGGGGGGGCCAGCTTACCACATTTACATGGAGTTTGTACTGATTACAATATAGATAGACGACTCTGGATACCACTCTGGACTGACATGCTCTGGTGGTTTGTCCCAGCTTCCTTCCCCCTCATTGGCCCTACCTGTGCATGGTGCTATTATGGTCCTTATCACAGAACACTGTAATATTTCCATCTTATTTCCTTACATTTCTATCTTCCCCCACTAAATTCCAAAGACAGGACTCTGTTAATATTATTCTGGCATCACCTGGACTAGAGACTGACTTTAAGTGGGTGCTTAATGTTTGTTTAATGACTATATAAAAGGTTCCAAACAAATTCTATATTAAAGCCTACCCTTGGATAAAATACTCCAATACTTCACTTGTGTGTGTGTGTGTGTGTGTGTGTGTGTGTGTGTGTGTGTGTGAGAGAGAGAGAGAGAGAGAGAGAGAGAGAGAGAGAGAGATTTAATGAATAAGGATTTTAGTCTTTTTCTTTTTTTTTAGAAGATTTTTTTAACAGTTTACTTTTTTAATTTATTTATTTTTGATAGAGACAGAGAGAGAGAGTAAGCAGGGGAGGGGAAAAGAGAGAGGGGAAAAAAAATCCCAAGCAAGCCCCATGCTGTCAGCACAGAGTCCAATGTGGGGCTCAAACTCATGAACTGTGAGATCATGACCTGAACGGAAACCAAGGGTCAGACGTTTAACCTACTAAGTCACCCAGATGCCCCGAATGAATAAGGATTTTAAATGAGAATGCTGGTGGTGGTGGTTGATGGTGGAATTCTAGGAACCTGCCTGTGAGGTGGGTTTTGTGAGCATCTTCCTAGTGCTCTTCAAATTACCCCCATTTAAAGGGTTAGAACGCAGGGTTGCAACCCTGAGTAAAAAGACAAAAGAAGCTAATGTATATCTCTAAATCCCTAGATTTAGAGACAGCTCATTCTTCCCAAAGAAATTTCCCCAAAGCAAATATTTAGAATCAATTTATACTTGGTTTAATAGGGGGAAACTTATGTGGCACTGCTGGTTGACTAAACACAACCCCGCTGACTGCAGACTGCAGGGACAACAGTTGGATTAACATCTTGGTGACACAAGGAGCCTATAGGGGATGTTGGCCTCCAAGAAGGTTCTGCCATGGGTCAAATGCCTATTCACTGTCAGAGTCATGGGAGGTGATCTGGTCTCTAGTGAGAGCTGCTGAGGGTGCTGAGAGGCTCTAGACTTTGGAGGTGCCTAGCCTGTTAGGATTTCAAGGAGGTAGCTAGTATGAGAATAGGTCTGTTACGCAAAATGCTCCTAAAAAAAAAAAAATCCTGCATTCTATGTATCCATAGACTTGGCCTGCAACCACTGTGACCCCTGCCCCTGCCGCAGGTAGGACGTCACATTCAGGAAAAGCAAGTGAATGCTGTCTGAAGTATCTCCTCCCCCACACTGCCCACAACCCCCAACACACACATACACACCAATCAGGCTCTACTTTCTTCTTCAAGGCAGTCCCGGATATGTGTTTTAATCTGCTTTCACCTAGACACAGATTCTAGATGCATACACAGAGCAGGCAATATGCATTGTCCCTATCTCCTGACATCACCCTGGGGACAGTGACTTTTCCACTGGCTATCATGTCATTTAATTGACTCTTTCCAGATTGTGGTGATCCAAGGAGTTCTGTCTTCTCCTGACTGCTTTCTAATTCTTGGGAAAATACTCTTAAGCCTGGGACAGAACAATATATCTTAGTCTTTAATATAACAATGTACCATCTACCTTCTGTCTCCACATTTCCATCTCTGCCCACAGAAAAGAGACACCCAGCAACCAATACTTCCATCCTCGGGGAATGGGTTAGGAAGGGGGCTCTCACCTTTGGCTCCATTTCCATACTTACTCTTCCCAGGAAAGAAAAGTTGTTTGTCTAACTGGGGAGATTATCATAAGTCATTTTTCAAAGGGATCATTGTTTTTGATTAGGTTAAATTAGCACTAACAGACACTGTTTTTTCATGATATACCTCTCCTCTAACTCTTTTTCACTCTGCTCTAGCTCTGTTTGGTAATCAAACCAGGACAGTTCCCCCTCCTCACAAAGGCAGAGGTCTGCCATTTTTTATTTTCTTCCCTTGTATGTAGGAGGTGGAGGTCCTGTCATATTCTCCAGACCATCTTTACCAATTACAAGTCTGATTCTGAACTTTGGTCCCTCAGTTGGCTCTCTGCATCTATTCTTAATTATTTAAGACTTGGAGGGAAAGGAAGGTGATTAATTAGTCTCCACCAAAGTTCTGACAGTTAATAATAGCTTTCAAAGGCGTTTAAAGTCTAGTCAACACTGACTACAACCTCTTCACGGTCCTAAGATGCACCTTATTTTACCTTTGCCTTTACTGAAGTTTACAACACACAGATGCACACAGCCAGCTCTGCAGATAATGGTCCCCCAAAGATGCTTATATCCTAATTCCTGAAACCAGTGAATATGTTATATGTTACATGACAAGAGGGACTTTGCAAATGTGATTAAACTGAGGATGCTAAGATAGCAAGATTATCCTGGATTATCCAGGTAGGCCCAATGTAATCACAAGAGTCCTTATAAGGCAAAGAGAGGGGGAGGAAAGTCAAGAGTCAGACAGAGATTTGCAGATGCTATTTTGTTGGCTTTGAAGATGAAGGCGCCAGGAGCCCAGAAATGCAGGCAGCCTCTAAAAGCTGGTAAAGGCAAGGGAAGAGATCCTCTCATAGAGCCTCCAGAAGTAGTGAAGCCCTGCTGACATCCTGATTGTACTGCAGTGAAACCCATTGTGGACTTCTGACTTCCAGAACCATGAGATAATAAAACTGTATTGGCTTAAACCACCTAGTATGTGGTAATTTGGTACAGCAGCCTTGGGAAATGAATACAGATTTTGGTACCTGAAAGTGGGGTTCTGCTGTTACAAATAACTAAGAATCTTGAAGTGGCTTTGGAATTGGGCAATGGTCAGAGATTGGAAGAATTCTGAGAAGCCTAGCTTCCCTTGAACAGACTGCTAGCAGAAAGGAGATACTAAGACTCTGTTAGAGAGGACTCCGAAAGAAGTGAGTAGCATGTTACAGAAAACATATCATCATCTTAGGGAATACCTAAATTGTCATGAACAGAATGTTAGTACAAATAGGGACATTAAAAGTGTTGTTAGTGACAGCTCTAATGCGAATGAGGCACATACTATTGGAAACTGAAGGAAAGTGGATACTTGTTATATAGTAACAGGAATCCGCCTTGATTTTAGCCTAGTAAAACTTGTGACCTCCATAACTGTATGATAATAAATTTGCATTGCTTGAAGCCATGAAGTTTGTGGTAACTTGTTATAATAGTAATCAGAAACTAATACAGACCCTACAGTCAGCCTAGAACTCAGACAATGAATATTCCTCTCCAAGTTACCAAACTATTCCCTTCAGCTGGCATATGGGACAAAGAATCAGTAGTGTGTTAATTAAGTGCACAGCATTCAGCAGCAGACAGACACAGGTTCAAATACTGCCTTTGCCATTGTATTCATTAATGAGTCAAAAAATATTAAGCCCCACTATGTGCTAGACACCTTGCTTGACTGGGATAATAGGGAGCAAAAAAACACTAGATATATGAATGTATGGAACTCACTTAATTCCTATGAGTCTCAAGTTCATTATCTAAAACATGGGAATAACAGTTTCTCTCTTGCTTAAGTATGCAATGCATATAAAGTACTTACCACAGTTTCACTAAATAATAACTACTATTAATTCTTCCTTTCTCTTGTTCTAAAAGGATATTTGTACAACAACAGGGAGCAATAGAACAGGATTTAAAGACTTTGAAACTTCAACAACAAAGACCCTCTCATCAACACACATACTTCCTTGCTAATAGGTTTCTGTATTCCATGGCTCATCATCAAACACAGAACCAATCTCACAGGCTCAAAAGTGTCCACCTCAGGGCTGTTTATATACATGGTAATACTCTTTTCCGCCCAAAACTCTCTGACATGAAGCTTAGTGTGCGTCTAATGTAAATCATACATACAGACTGAGGCTTCTAGCCTTGCTACAGACCTTTGAGTCACCCTAGATGATTATGAGAACAGAGATGTGACACATGCATTTTTGGGTAAGATAGTATCTGTAGTTCAGAGTCAAAAAACATAAAAGAGAAGACTTGGGAAATGTCACCTTGCTACTCAGCTTGGCCCATGATACTGCCCAGAGCAACAACTCTGGACACTGGATTGGTGCAATGTTGGAAGGAAGCACAAACTGCCAGACTTTCTGGGACCATTAACAACAAACTTGTTTGTTCAGACTTTCTTCATTTTTAAAGTTTTTTTGTTGTTTATTACATTCACTGGCAGCTGTAATCTAGAGGCCCAGTACACTGTTTGGGACTCAGCAGTCAAGAGCCACACTCTAGTAACAATAAGCTTTTTAGCATCCTTGTTTTCTTATAGATAAAAATTTGGTTCCTAAAAGTTACTTTTTGTACCCCAACTTTCTAAAGTTACACCTGTGAGAATTACTTCTACAAAGCTCTCAATATCTTATTTCCATACTGGTACAAACATCCTTTTGTTTTTTAATTTTTTTTAATGTTTATTTTTCAATGAGAGAGAGACAGAGAATGAGTGGGGGAAGAGCAGAGAGAGAGAGGGAGACACAGAAGCAGGTTCCAGGCTCTAAGCTGTCAGTACGGAGCCCAACGCAGGGCTCGAACTCACAAACTGTGAGATTGTGACCGGAGTCAAAGTCAGACGCTCAACCAACTGAGCCACCCAGGTGCCCCACAAACATCCTTTTTTAAAAAGATTTATTAAGTTTTTATTTTAATTCCAGTATAGCTCACATACAGTGTTATATGAGTTTCAAGGGTACTCCTTTTTTCCTTTGTTTCTTTTGTTACTGCCATGTTCAGGACTGCCTTTTCCCATTCTTCACCTACCCACCTCTCTGGCAGTAGACCATTCCAGGCAGGACTACTGCTGAGGAAACTCTTGTTCTCTTTGAGATGAGAGTAGAATGACATTGATCTCTGCTTCCTCTCTTTTTTTCGACTCTGGATAATAAACTCTAAGTGCAGAGGCAGAAGAGGCTCTTCTCCAGTCCACATGCTCAAGTCCAGGTCTCTTGGCAATGAACTCTCTAGTGACCCTTTCCTAGAGGCCCCAAGGCTGTAGCCAGTGCTTGACCTGAATATGTTTCTCCAGATTAGGCAATGACCTTCTCAATTCAAAGTTGACTGCCTCTGTGAAAATGAACTTTTCAAGTCCTTTCGGAATCTGGGCTGAGTTTCTCTGAAAACACTTGTCATTAAAGACCCTTGCTATTGCTGGGGACAGGCTCTCGTTTCTAGTTTACTAGAATCAGTGAGGCTTAAGGCAACGCTTGCTGGAACCGCAAAGCTTAAAGTAATTACAAGCCATTACCTCTCCTCTGCCCTCACTTCTGATTATAAGTAGGTCCTTCTTGTCCAAACACCTCTGAGGGAGGAGCTCCAAGCAATCCCAAACAATCCAAGACATCTTTCCCCCAGAATGAAGCGTAGACTCTCACCCTCCACTTCTACTTTGCCACAGAGCTCTCAGGCTACACGTAGCTTGTGACTTCCTCCTCCCCCTCCTTCCTTGGTCCTTTGAGACACTAGGGTCTTCCCAGTATAAACCTGAATTTCCCTTCTGATAAGGCACTTAAAAATTTAGCTACAAAGTATGGTGTGTAGACAAAACTAGAAGAGAAGGTAATTTGGAAACTCTCTTGTCCCATGCAAAACTCTTAAACAAAGAAGGATAAAAGTGTATTATTTTCCTAAGACATTATTCAAAAGTTGTTGCTCATGATGAAGTTTTCAGGGGCCAGACTGTATGCTCTAGTGACACGTTAAGTGGATCAATGATAACCTAAGGAACTGTAATGAGTATCCATTTCCTGACCCTGCATTAGCTGCTTCTCTGCATCTGTGGGATTTGAAGAAAACTATAGCCTAAGGGAACAGTTCTTGCTGCTCTTCTCTCCTCGCTCTACCCTATAAAATGTATGCCCAGGAGCATACAGTGGAGTGCACACAGGATTATATTTTCAGGAAGCACATGAACTCTGTTTCAAGGAAGAAATGTATTTATTATGTATCACGGTCCCAATTCTGACTGTATTCTGCCCGGGGCTAACCAATCCTGGGGGAAAGGGTGTAGAAAAAGGGGGAGAGGTGGGGGAGACACAGAGTAAGGAAAGAACTCTCAGAATCTATTTACTAAACAGAAATGTTTAATTTCAGAAAAACCAGGAAGTCTTCCATCTAGTTTTTCATTTATATGACCATTAAAAATAGAAGGGACAGAGTGTTCTTCTAAGAAGGAGATGAAGGGGAATGAATGAAGCCAGTACAGACAAGTTTCATGGCTTCTCCTAGGTAGAGGATTCTAATTCGCCTTCCCACACTATCTTGCTCCCTCCCTCCAGGCCGGGTCAGAACACACCACACAAGCTACACAGAGAACTCCAGCAGATGTGGTGACTCCAAACCCCCAGAAAGTAACAGTGCATCTCACAAGGACTCACTCATGTTCCTCAGCTAGAGACCTCTAAGCCAGGCTGGCCCTCTGGCCCTGAGACACAGGTGAGAATGGACAATACCGAGGAAGGAGCTGCCCCATACACAGAGACCGCTGACCTCATTTTTTTTCCCTAATAAGGATCTGTACACACCTCCCAGGACTGTCATCACCATGACAACAGCAGAAGTTGAGGGTGAGCAGGTTAGTGGAACAGCATGCTTTCTAAATTCTCAAACGAGGCCTGAGGCTGTCCTCACTCATGAAGTGGAAAAATTCATGTTGGCAGTGCTCCTAAATGGATTCCAAAAAAACTTAAAGATCATGCCTTCTTTCTGGGGAAGAATCAGAGATGGAGTCTGCATAAAGCCCCTTCATGCAAAGTTGATTTTGTCAGAGAGGCAGGAATCCTAAAACAAAAACATGAATTCCCCCTCACTCCCCCTAAAACTAGGGCACATAAACTATGTCCACCTACCACAGAGTGAAGAGATACGGCAAACCAGGGCAAAAACAATCCCCCAAAGACACAAAAAAACAGGCACTTTGAGAAAAATCTCTATAATAGAGCCTTCCCACAGAGACTACTCAGAACAACTCAGACCTAAATTCTGAATGTGAAAGATAGACTCCTACCTTGAAAAATCACTAAAATAGCTCCCATTTACTATAAACATTGTTCTCTAGGTTGTGTAATATGCGTGTATTATCTCATTTAATTCTTGTAACAACCTTATTAGGTGGACACTGCTATTATCTCCATTTTACAGAGAAAGAAACTAGGAACCAGAAAAGTTAAATAGGGGACTCAGAACTGCTGAGTAACAGAGCTAGGATTTAAAGGAGGGTTACTCTGACCGAGAGCTTGAGCTCTTAGTGATGATCTCTCTGATATAGGGAAAGGCTTCCTGCTTCCTGCTTCCTGCAAGAATCATAAGTAGATGCCTTCCTCGCATGATTTCTGAGCCTCCAAAGATATAAGACAACCTCAGGAACATGTACTCTTGATTCTAGACCAGTTCTTAAACTTTGGGGTATATCGGGAGCACATGGAGGGCTTGTTAAACACAGATTTCTGGGCTCCACTCTGAGAATTTCTGATTCGGTAGCAATTGTTAGTGTGTCTGCTCCAAGTATCGTACTTGGAGAACCACTGTCTGGTCCCTCAACACTGAGGTCCTCTAGGCCTTACTGCCTTAGTCACCTCATCTGCCTAAGTAATCTTTCACTGCTTAGTCCCAGATCCCCTGGGGTCTTCCTTGACAAACTATAGTGTTATGTTTGGCAGTGCTGTGTATTTTGGAATTCCCTGAGCTCTTCTGAAAATAGTATGTCCCTCTCCAGGAACAATTTACTGCTGCCTTAGGTAATGAAATGTAGAAAGAGGGGCCCCGGAAGGACCAGTAGGAGAGAGCAAAGCAGTCTGGTGCCCTGAAGCCAGACCAGCTGTCTCAAAGGCGCAGTCTTTTTACAACCTCTTGGGATTCCCTCTAAGAACTGATCACACAAGGGCACTCATTAAAACCTCTTGAGAACATTCACACTGAGAAAGTGAGAGTTGTAATTGTGAATGACTGGCCCTTTAATGCCCCTCCCCCCAAATACATTCCTCCCTCTGAAGAAGCTGTAACTGGATGCCAGGCTCTCCCTCCTCAGCCCATTTCTTTCTCTGCGCAGTCTCACGGGAAGCTGCTAAAGAAGAAGCCCTTAGGCCAGGTCTGCTCACACAGAGGTGAGGCTGGAGAGAGGGGCCAGTCATCAGGATTAACCAATTTAATGCCTGACTTGTTTATCCTGCAGGAAACATCACCTGGTGATGTCCCCATTGATCCTTTCAGATCCTTATGCTAGGTTTTTGTGGACTGTGAAGATAAATGAACAGTTTAGTGACAAAGCAAAAGAATTCATCAATGGAGGAAAAACAACTTTCAGGAAGACGTGTGAATGAGGATTAGTGCACAGCAGGTCTCTCTCTCTCTCTGTCTCTCTGCCCAGCTGCAGCTATTCTCTACTAACAGTGCAGGCGTATTTTGAGTCCTAAAACTGTCAAGTGTCAAAAGGTCAGAATGGCAGGCAGAGGGGCCTCCCTTTAACTTAGTATCACTGTGAGGAGGTATGTTGACATGCAAGGCTAGGTCACCCATGGAGCACTGGGAAGATGGAAGGTGTGTACAGCTCAGTCCATGAGGACCGGGACTCGAATCAGGAGCCAGGCACAGTCCTGGACAGAAGGGATGAGACAGGAGGGGTTGGGAAACTCGGGAAGGAGAGTAATGGGACTCCTTCCCTATCTTCTGTGTGAAGAAGATGGGTTCCTAACATTCTTTTAAATCTGAAGGAGAGACCTGAAATAATCAGCAGACAGCTCCTAATGCATATTTGCCTAGGAATACACACCCACCAGCATCATCAACAAAAGGAGAATGTATTCAACCTTAGTTCCTGGCTCACTAGACCGACCTGCAAACCCTCTGTGGGAACAAGAAAAGCCCTGAAGACAGGTGAGCAGGGCAAGGTTGTGGCTGCTTTCAAGCATCATTCTTACCATTCCAGATGCTTCCTATCCTGCTATACTTGGCAGCCCAAAGCCACTTCTTCACTTCACCACTGGCATTGGGGCTGCAGATTTGTCAATGAACTATTTTATGTTCTTCTCCTTGCCATCTGGCAATATTAACTCTAATGAATTGCTTTAGCTTGTGCATTTGTTTTTTTGTGGTTTTTTTTTTTGACAAATGTGACTTTTAGTTGAATCATGCAACATTCACAAATAGCAAATGCTGGCTGATTAGAATCAATGAAAGCTCTTAGAATTGCCAGGAAAAAGGGGCCCTTTGCTGCACATGTTATTCAGATAGCCTAATCATTTGAAAAGCACCTGATTATTTCTGGAAAGAATGTTTCACACACACACTTATGTCATCTGTAATGTATCTATGTATGTATTTGAATTTGGATGGATTCTTGCAAGCCAGCCATGGTATGAATATAAGTGCTAGATACACTTGGATTTGGAGCTAGACACAGGGTTTGAATCCTACCTCTGCCACTTACAAAACTGCCTGAACCTGGGTATGTTTCTTACCCTCTTGGTGTCTCAAGTTTCTCACATGTAATATAGATCTAATAAATCCCTTGCAAGACTGTCATGGGGAATAAATGAGATCACATATATAATGAGCTCGGCCCAGTGTCTGAGTTGATAATGGCTCAATAATTAGTAACTATTATCATCATTATGATGTTCTATTAATAGAGGATTATGATGGACACCATTTGCAGTCTCTGTAATCCTTCCTTTCTGAAAACTGCCACAGGGATGGACCTCCAAAGCCATATTTTTATTATATGACATTGCTTTAGTGATTGGGCAAGAATAAGGAAACTAAGGAAATACGAGTTTAAGCAATTTGTCTATGCTCATCAGCCACTTGGCTCTTGATCCAACCTGGAAGATTCTCTTTCCTGAAAGTTTAGGTTAGGAATTAGTCCCCATTGGTCCTCTGAACTAAGACACTGTGAGATGTTCATGTCTGGAAATGTCCATGTCAAGTCAGTAAAAGTCAGTCTGCAGAGTGATACAGATCATCATACAGATGTGCAGAAAGAAGCAGATCTGACTTTAACCTGAAGTCAAAGAGAGTAGTGTCTTGGTTTTCATAACTTTCCACTTCCATGAGAAACTCCATTCCATCTATCTATGTATCTGTTTATGTGTCTATGTATCTCTCTTTTGCTTACCACTTTGAATGGGGTTCCATTGTCTCCAACTGAAAGATCTTTGCTAACAGTGTCATTTCTGTGCATAAGACCACCAGATCTTCTCTGTGTAGCTCAGACAGCCTAAGTATTTGAAGGATGCTGGTTTGGGGCGCCTGGGTGGCTCAGTCAGTTAAGCATCCGACTCTTGGTTTTGGCTCAGGTCTTATCTTATGGTTTCACGAGTTCAAGCCCCATGTCAGGCTCTATGCTGACAACACAGAGCCTGCTTGGGATTCTCACTCTCCCTCTCTGTCTGGCCCTCCCCCACTCGCACTGTCTTGCTCTCTCTCTCAAAATAAATAAATGAACTTAAAAAAATAAAGAAAGATGCCTGGTTATTTTACAAAACAGCTACACACACACACACACACACACACACACACACACACACACACACACAGAGACACCGTTATCTGTTTTCAGTTCTTGAAGGACATTAAGTAGAAAACTAAAATAATCATGCATGTATGTAAGGATGTCATACATATAAGGAAAAGAAGAAAGACTAAAAAGAGAACCATTAGTATTCCTGGTCTTAAAAACAAACAGATCATCTGATTGCTTGCTAGAGCCCACACAAGAAGAGAGAGACTTTGGGTCTTTACCTGGTGTTGCACTGGATACCGTTGGCCACTGCTGATCAGGCCCTCCTGGCCCAGCCCGTAGAATGCCAGCCTCCTCTAGGTGCACAGAGCTGAGTAAACACACAGACCCAAATCATGGTTAGACCATAAATGCCTCTCCAGATCTCCTGCCACCCTCAGAAAGTGCATACATCTCTGGAGGCAGGGCTATGTGCTGCTTGCTATACTATTCAGGCAATAAACATGTTTTATCTTTAAGACAGTTTTGGTCATCATCAATGCCACATGGCATTCACTAAATCTAACAGGAAGCCCATCAGAGGGCTAATGCCATTTTAACATCTAAATGCTGAAGCAGAGGAGGAGAGCTTACTACCAGAAGCCCCAGGCCTCTCTTGCTGATTGTCTTGTTTCTGGGTTCTCTATAGCAAAGACGAAAACACAAAAAAATTATTTGGTAGTAACTGTAGCATCATTCCCATTTAGCTACCCAATTCCTTCTTGACCTTATTTTCTGTTTTACTCTTTCTGTATCTTTTACTTGCAAACAACCCATCCTAGTACATTTCCTGGGACTTGAGGAAGCCTATCATCACCACTCACAGATCCCAATTCAGAAGAAATCAATTCAGCATGAACTACTGCAGGTAGTGAGACATAAAGTGGGATATGCTTAGAGGCAAGTAGAGATAGAATATAAGCTATTCAAGGATGCAGCACTCATAAATATTAATCGATGTATGTCTAATGCCAGCACATAGAAGACCCTCATGTATTTGTTAGATGGATGAAGGAAGGAACAAAGACTCTAAAAGCAAACATCATCCAAGAACATCCTCACCAGAATTAGAGGATTATTTTAAAACAGACATCGGTTCATCTTGCAAATTAAGTTACTGAGACAAAATTTATACTACTGTCCGAGGGGTTATGTGAGGCAGCAGAGCAGACAATCTTGAACTATCGTGGGAGAAGCCCATCTATAAACTGAGTATCTTCTCACTCTGTGACTTTGAATAACGTATCTAATCAAAATTCACTCATTACGCTCTGCCCTACTGTTATTCTTCCCTCCATCTATATCCTAGAACACTCTCTTTTTCCCAAATAGTAATATACTTCGTGTGTTCTTGGATTCTACCAGCAACTTATATGGGTTTAATCAGACTCATTCTGAAGATGTAACTACCTGGGAACCAGCTCAGCTCAAAGCAGAATTTCCAGATACCATTACATGATGTCTGAGGCTGGAACTGCCAGGAAGCCAAGCATATGTGTAAAAAAGAAGTATTCTTTAAGTTTACAACTCTAATACCTGCTCAGTACACTGTGGGGAATAAATTACATTTAGCTTCCATTCTGATTACATTTCTTATCCTACTTATATCTCATAATATCTTAATCAAAACCTGAATAGGAGGATACTTGGCTTTCTTTTCCCCACTTGAAAATAGAATAAGGAAGTGATAATGTTTTAGTATTTTATTTTAAGTGAATTTTTAAAGGTACATCTCATGGCTTTGGTACTTTTCAAGTAAAGTACGGATTCAACTGGGAGCGAATAAGCTGGTATTATAAACCATGCTTTCTCCTCTTATATGGTTTTGCAATGATAGCTCAGGTGCAGGCCAAAGCATAAACTGGTCACTAACAAACAGAAAGAATCCCTCTGACACCTCGTATCCTGGCATCTGCATAAGTGTTTCTGGGCTAAAATTGTGACCCTGGTTCCAAAGTGACATCTCACTATGCCAGCTATGATCTGCAGCCCTTCACTGATTGCTTCTTGTTCAGACACAGCACCCATTATAATGATTTCTGCTGAACTTGTAATGCTTGAGAATGTGTTAATTTATTTTACTTTAATGCATTTCTAAAGGGGCTTAAAACTAATTTTTAATTAACTTAACACATACTTTGTGAGCTCTCTCTTTAGAAAATCGATCCAGGTTTGGTAAAGATCTACTTAAGTGTTGCTCACATTTTGAGGAGCTTAAGTTTAGAGTTTATTCCTTCTTTAAAACTAAATCCTTTTGGTGGGTGTTGATTGTTATGGTTTCTTGGTTTCCAAAGACACACAAACATAAAGAATCTTTTATTTGGCCCCATGGCATTAAATCAGCTCTGGGAATAATGGTAGTTAATCAATTACTGTCACAGAGACAAAGTAGAGAAAGCAAAATTATATTAATCTGAGTCTTAGAGTAATGCTATTACTCTAGATTAATTTAAAATAAGCTAGATTGGGTCTCCAGATATTCAATAAAGGCCTTTCACATGGCTCATCCTCTGAAGAGCCCATGCCATTGAGGGAAACAAAAGAGTAACAAGATGGAAAAGATAAGGAGATTCTAATATGCGTAAACATGAACAAGAATAAGAGCTGATTACTGTGGTTGATAGGATATAAGAGGTGATGTGTGATAGCAAACCAAGGCAGACAACATGTACATATATTCCAGTACAAAAGCATCAGTGTTCATTATAATTTCTAAGGGAGGGACAGAAAGCATAGGTGGAGAAGGGATGAAAGAAGTTGTCATTAATTCCTTATAGAAATTTTGATGAGAGAAGGTATACAGCAGTCTGTCTCTGTAATTTTGCAAGAGACTCTTATTGCCAGCATTTGAGAAGCATTTGGCAGTATGTTCAATGTTTCAAGGAATAGACATGGAGACAAAGTTCCCCTGTAAACGTATCATAAGCTTCTAAACAGCAGTTTCCAGCCCCTACACACACAATTTGTCTGAGACATAAAAGTTAAAGTACTTCTCACTGAAAAAAAGGAAGGAAACACATACCTGTGCATTCCTGCTCTTAGGGAAGCAGAGTAACGCCAGTCTGGGTTGGGCTGTCGTGGCTGCAAAATCACAAAGGGAGGTTGTGTTAATAAGGCAAAACAGAGATCTCCCAGTGATTGATTAGTTGTTCCTTAAATATTTCCATGTATGTGAAAAAAAACATTGAAGGAGCCATTTTATGTGCAACTCTATGAGGATATCTGGATATACAGCGCTTCGTGAGAAAATTAGCTCATCAGGGTCCTTGCAAAGACTAAATATCATGAAAAACTAGACTTAATGATGCTGTGAGGACCAGCTGTGGCTTCGCCTTGCTCAAAACAGGTCTACGTTCCTAAAGCAGCAACAGGGGGAGGGCAGTCTATTTTGAGACAGGGAAAGCTTTCATTGTTTTTGCCCTCAAATGCCTCATTAAGGGAACATCTCCAATTTGGTGTTCAAGCTAAAACAGGGTGCACAACTACACAAGTTCTGCTGGTCTGGCCGGACTGCAGAGGACTGCAATCTGCTGCTGGCTTTGCAGACTGCAGCATGTTTGACCCAGGATGGATGTGCCCAGTCATAACGCCAGTGACTGATAACTGCCTCTTCTGCTGACTGAAGAGGAATACTACAGAGAGGAAAATAAACCACTACGGGAGCTGGATCTTGTTTTGCTACATAATCCTTTTCATAAAACTGCACTCGCTCTCTGCTTTTCTGAGTGCTTTGCCTCCTCACTCAATTACTGTTCACCAAGCTCTGATTGTTTAACAGGGAGTAGCTGAAACCCAGGAAGAACCTGACTCACGCTGCACCACCTATGTACTAGAAAGATCTGTTGCCTTCTGTCTACAAACTGTCAATTCAAAGGGGAGTGGACAAAGAAGGAACATATAGGCCCCAGAAGACTGTTTGAGGAGTTATGGGCTGAAGAGAAGCCACTCAGGAATCACAGGAGACAAAATGGGGATGACTGTCACTATCTTGTATGTATTAGCAAAAAGTTTATTATAAAAAAAACCTGTGTTAGGTCTTCCTTTAAATGTATTTTCATGGCCCTGTCACTGAATACTGAGGTCTATGTGAGCAGAAAGATGAAGAGGTGGAGGCTGTATTCTGTATTTTCCTCTGGATTATAATTATCATATTTCATAGACACAAAGCCACAGTAATACCAGTAAACTACTTCAAAATGTCAATAATTCTTGTCCATAACATTTTTATAGTTTATTCAAAGGATGCAGAGTATTTCATAAAGACACGTTTTCACAACACCTAGGAAAGAAGTGATCAGCATCTCAACTTTCAGACGGACTATGGGGTGGTTAGATGGTATTCAGAGAGTTAGCCAAAGTCAAGGCCCAGGAAAAGCTACAAGTCTAGAATACTTTTCCTCAAATGTCCCCACACACTAACTGCCCTCGCTCCTTTCAACTTTGCTGGCAAGATGTGAATATGCAAGCTGCTTTATCCTTGAAGCAGTTCTCAGAATACTACAGATACTCCATGTAAAGTAGCATGAAACTCTCTACAGAAGAAATGAAAGGGTTTCCCATTTTCTACTAGTTGTGTTGGAGGGAACCAAAAGAAACCATTTGCAAATCATTTTGTAAACCTGGAAATATGACTGAACTATTTGTATTAATCAAATCACCATCATCTCTTCCCTTAGCATCAGCAGAACTAGTATCAACTGTGAGAACCTTTCTTCAGTAAAGACTTGGACACCTGTTAAGTAAATGTTGCCAATTTTTTTTTTCTACGATTGGATAACATTCATGATGAAAACTGCTGCCACTTGATCTTTGGATTGAGAGCACCAACCTCATTTTGCTGAGAGGCACAATTCTAGTGGGACTGACCATGGAACTCAGTTCACTGAGTCACTTCCTCAACGACAATTCGTCATGCTGCTATTTTCTATGATAGTCCATCAACAACAGATTCATTTGCCAGAATCATAGATATGAGATCACTTAGGGTAGTAAGATCAGGCAGGGAAAAGGTAAGGAAGAATACAGAATGTTTTAAGGATCCACACAATATTAGGCAATGAGATAAGCACTTTAAACATATTATTGCATTTATCTTAACACTTTTTTTGACCATAAATTCTATAAAAGGGATATATCTGTTTTGTCCATAAAACATGAATATGCTCAGATATTCACAATACATAGCTATGTCCTCCGAGCTGAGCAGTGTTCAGGTATTTGGTAGGTTTTTAAAATGTTTCTGAACAAATTTATGATCATGCAAGGATAATATTAATGTATTTAAATGTATAGAAATAAGAAATCTGAGCTTTAGAGAGATTAAATTACTTGCCTGATTCGGTGGATTTGTTGATCGTAACATTTAGGTCTCCCTAAACCAAAGTTCGTGTTTTAAATTAATTTACACAGAATGACATGTATATAGTTGACCCTTGAACCACATAGGTTTGAACTGCACAGGTCCACTTATATGTGGATTTTTTTCAATAAATACCATACAGTACTGTAAATGTATGTTCTCTTCCTTATGATTTACTTTTTTTTTTAATGTTTATTTATTTATTTTGAGAGAGAAACAGAGAGTCTGAGTGGGGAGGGGGGCAGAGAGAAAGGGAGACACAGAATCTGAAGCAGGCTCCAGGCTCTGAGCTGTCAGCACAGAGCCTGACGTGGGGCTTGAACTCATGAATCAGGAGATTATGACCTGAACTGAAGTCAGACACTTAACTGACTGAGACATGCAGGCGTTCTATTTATGATTTTCTTAATAACATTTTCTTTCCTCTAAGGCTATTCTTATTTTATTTTAAGAATAAAGTATATAGGGTGGTTCAGTCAGTTAAGTATGGGAGTCTTGGTTTTGGCTCAGGTCATGATCTCCCAGTTTGTGAGTTTGAGCCCCACGTCAGGGCCCTGCTTGGGATTTCTCTCTCCCTCTCTCTTGCTCCTCCCCAGCTTGCTGTCTCTTTATCTCTCTCTCTTGCAAAAAATAAAATAAAATATAATAAAAGATTTTTTTAAAGAATACAGTATATAATACATATAACATACAAAATATGTGATAACCAACTGTTTACATTCTCAGTAAGTCTTCTGGGCAACAGCTGGCTATTAGTAGTTAAGTTTTAAGGGAGCCAAAATTATAATCAGATTTTCAAGTCTGCATGGGTCTGGCACCCCTAATCCTCGTGTTGTTCAAGGGCCAACTGTACTTTAATTTTTTCTTTTACTTCTGAGTTTCACAGATATTGATTTACTTTTAAATGATACATAATTTAAAGTGATAAATGCACATGGGTTTCAACCAAACTTGATTAAAGTTGGAAAAACTCAAGTTTAAAGGTTGACTTCTGATATCTCTGACATACTGGAGACATATAGTGAGGATCTGAACTAACTGTGATTGTTTAGTTCCCTAACACTTGGATGATACATTCCAGAACTATGCTTATTTTCTATTGGTGAAAAGCCCCAGTATGTCTGTCGTTTCAAAGCTTAGTCCTTCAGGACACTAATGGCCACAAAATTCCACATGTGGAAAAAATGAATTAGGCAGTCCATATGGGTGATATAGCATCAATGAAGAACAGGAACCCACTTAAGATTCTATCAAAATTGTAGCAAAGATTTAATTTATCCTGTAATGGTATTATTACCATGTTATTGTAATATTTATACCATAGAATATTTGAGCTACAGAAGGATGAATCACCTTTTCAAGAAAAATTTAAAACAAACTAGGTTTAAAATACCCTGTCTCCTTCAAAAAAAAAAAAAAAATCATTAGACCACTCCGGAAATGACACTCTGTCATGGAAATCCATGTTGAAGCTATCAGTAAATAGCCCTCTGAGACATGAAACTATAAGTAGCATCTCCTTTTCCTTTCTATTAGGACTCTATTAAGGATGTATCCATTGCATATTTTTTTCAGTGATACTGTGTCAACACTGATATAAACTATGATAGGCAGAATTCTAAAATGCCCTCCTAAGATCCTCACACTGTGGTGTACATGCCCTGCATAATTTCCAAGAATAAATATGATGGCTCTCACTCTGATTAGGTTATGTCGTATGACACACTTGGCTTTAAGACAAGGAAACCATGGGGCACCTGCGTGGCTCAGTCAATTAGCGTCTGACTTTGGCTCAGGTTATGATCTTGAGGTTTGTGAGTTCGAGCCCCATGTAGGGATCTGTGCTGACAGCTCAGAGCCTGGAGCCTGCTTTGGATTCTGTGTCTCCCTCTCTCTCTGTCCCTTCCCCACTCACACTGTCTCTCTCTAACAAAAATAAATAAACATTAAAAAAAAAAAAAGACAAGAAAACGATCTGGGCGGGACTGACCTAATCATGTGAGCTCCTTAAATCTGGGTCTAGAGATCAGAGACATAAATTGGAGAGATTTGAAGACATAAATTGGAGACAGATTCCATGGGAGAGAAGATTCTCCCCTGTTAGCTCTAAAGATGGAGGGGATGATGGGGCAAGGGCCTGAGCACAACCCCTAGGAGCTGAAAGTGACCTCCAGCTAACAGTATGTAAGTAGTCCAGAAAGAGCTAACTTCTGGGGGTGCCTGGGTGGTTCAGTCGGTTAAGCATCCAACTTTTGGTTTTGGTTTCAGCTCAGGTCACGATCTCACGGTTGGAGAGTCTGAGCCCCATGGTGCAGAGCCTGTTAGGAATTTCTCTCTCCTTTCTCTGCCCCCTCCCCAGCTTGCTCTCTCTCTCTCTTTCAAAAAATAAATAAACATTAATTTTTTTTTTAAAAGAACTAATTCTGCCAACAGCCTGTATGAACTTAAAAGCATATTCTTTTCCAAAGCCCACAGAAGAGAACTCAGCCCAGCTGCCATATGGATTTCAGCCTTGTGAAAACCAGAGCAGAGAACCCACTCACATCCCGCAGGACTCTGAGACAATAACTGAGAGTTATTTTTAACCAGTAATTTGTGGTAATTTCTTACAAAGCAATAGCAAATGAATATATAAACTATTGGTCATTAAGGCAAAAAGAAGTATAACATTTAAAATAATCACTGTTATATATTAGTCTTCTAGTAAATCAAGTTGAAAAGATGGTAAGTATGTGAATTCTAAGGGAAATACTTTCTTCTGAAGTCATTTGCAACCCCTAATCCATGAAGCAGGAAAGTAAAATAAACACAATATTAAAATATACCGAATGGGTTTCAGTACAACAGAAAATGCTAGGTTTGCTTAATTCTGGACACACAGCCTGCCAGCACAGCAGTTACCCTCTCTCTCACAGTTTCACTTCCCTGGAGCCCAGAGTTCTGACCCTGCAAGGCCAGAAAGGAACTGATGTTGTTTGTGTGCCAAGGAACTAAAGTTTCTTCACTTTTGCAATGTCAGATATTTCTTTGCAGGTCAAGTTCAAATTCCTGAAAGAAAAAAATTTTAATTTTTAGGTGAGCAGATTTAAAATGCTGCTAAGGAATCCTCTTGCCCTTTGATTTTTTGAAATCATGATTATAGATTATAACGCTAAAAAATATTATCATATGGATAAACTAAATTTACATTCATACTTAATATGCACAGAAAAATTGAGCTAGGTAAATTCCTAACAAAAGTCACATTCAAAGACACCTGTAAATCTCCATTAAATCCATCTAAACCACTGGGCTTGGTGATGGGAGGTTTTCCTCAAATATTTGAAAACTGACATCATCCTAACCTCTCATTGAGAGCAAAAATTGGTGGAAAACCAAGGCAAGTATCCAGAACCGACTCCGCTATTCTGTCAAGCAGACAGCATGCCAATAGACGATTTATAATAGGCCAGGCTGTGTCCCTGCAGAGTGTTTGGAGGTAGACCAGATGCCCATGTGACAGCTCACTCCTGGGTCAGAGGAAAGGGTAGGCCAATGACATTCAAGCTACAATAAATAGATTTCTTCATCAGTCAGAGTATGTGCAAGATAAAGAGACCGAGACGAGCTCAGCCATAATTCCATCTGGCTTAGCAGATCTGCAGAAAAAGGGAGGAAGGAGGTAATTTGAAGCAATTATTATATTATCAGATGAAAGAAAATAAACTTTTTCTCAGAAGAACAGTCCTATAACCGGTATGGAAATGGCAAGACAAAACAGCCCACCCACTCAAAAGTGACCACAAGAGGATGCAACACTGGAATGGAAGTTCACAAATAGAATTTCTCTACCTATTCTGACCACCATACTCTTTTTATAAATATAACACCATGTCACTTTGCACTAAGTGTAAATTCTGAAACAGGACACAGTCACCAGATAGAAAAGTCAGTCCTAGGGGAGATAAATTAGGAGCCACTAAAAGAAGAGTTAACTTTTTCAGATCACTGCGTCTGGAATGAGGGTGAATGTGCATACACAGTGGCAGAAATACTCAAGATTTGATGACTCCAAATTATTTGAAAATAAATGAAAGCAAAATTATCTTATTTCTGCTAGTCTTTTGTGATTTCCACACCTTGAGCCACCTGGTCCCATGGAAGCACAGCTGGACAAGTCTGTCCAGAGCACTCAGAGTGATTCATTAGCAGTCACAGGACCACAGATGCACAAAATCTACCTTAAGATTTGGTTTCCTTTTCTTGGAGATTCTGAAAGGGGTGCCAACCACATTCAATATCGGGTTTTCAGAAATCTCCAAAGAGAAATTCTGCCCCATTGCCAAACAGTTACTTCAAAAACTTCACTGCACAAGTGACTCATCCTATAAACTCACTGGGGGGTGAAATCTGTCAAAAGGTTGGAGTCTGGTATTAAATGTTGTTTAATAAGCAACAAAAGAGAAATCAGAAAAAGAACAGAGATAAAAGATCTTAACAGGCTATGCCAAAGTAAAACAGATAAACATATAAAAATAAATCAGCTTGGTAGTAACATTTTTATTCATTGATCCTCCCATTTGTGACCTGCTTTTACTCAAGGAATTACTCTTTCTCTAAAAGCAGTTAATCTCTAAAAGTAAGTTAACTTACACCACTAGGTGAACCAATGCTGGCTGAAATGCCCAAGTTATCACATATGAAAAGAAGTATACACGTTCGGATTTCTGTCTACTGGTACTATTTCAAACAACACAGTCTTTGGAATCAGACTGACCAGACTTAAAATAGACAAGCAGAATGATTGTGTCTTACTTAACCTCTCTGAGCTTATTGCCTCATATGTTAGATGCTGGTAAATGTTTCTTTCATATATGACTTACAGGGAATGAAACCACCCATATGCTGCAAAGCAGAACATTTTCATATAGCATAGTGGTTAATGAGTGCAAATTCCCTTACTCATCCTTTATAATCTTCATCTAATTTAACATAGGCACACGGCATGAAGTGCACCTCAGGACTCTTATGCCATCTGCAGTAACTGGGTAGGGAAAAGAGAAAGCCTAACATGGGAATTTAACAGGTTGATCTAGTGGTCATGACTTTCAGAGTTGACTGATTTTGTTCCCATTTTGCCATGCTGACCTGACTCTCTCTCTCCTCTTAACTGTAATATAGATCTTAGGGCTCTCTACTGGATTCCTGAAAGTGGCTGGCAGAAATTTGCTTTTATTCAAATCATGCATTCTCCTGGAAAAATCCCACAAGAGCAAGCACTTTTCTGACATAATTTTTTCCTCAATTAAAGATTTGTGTACCAAAACATGCATTAACACACAGGTCAGTGTAAGACAGAAATAGTTCATGTGTCAAACTGCCCCAAGCTCTGAGCCAGGAGAACGATGGTAGAGTGTCCTTTGGGAGCTTCCAGCTCCCAGTTGGTGGCAAGCTTGTCTGGCCTGCTCTCCCAGCCTCTTCACCATCTGCAGCCCACCCAGGCCCAAAAGGACTTCACAAGAATTTGTTAAGCAAAGGTCTACAGCATCCTTACTTAAAGCTAGGCCTTTTTACATGCTTCCAAAAGCTATGATCTAAAGAATTCTAGAAACACCTTGATTGTGTCCCCTTGTATTTCTTAATCTGCCTTCTGCCTCCTGTGGCTGCTATGTATCAACTAAAATTTATCAGGCTTTTCTGATACATCTCAAGGTACATGGGAAATTCTCTCAATCCATCTTTTTTTTTTCTGTATTTAAGCATTACTTTCCTCAAGATTAGCATGAATTAGGATGTGAAACTAGGGACATTAATAAAAAGACAGCAAAATGTCAATGAAAATACATCACAAAAATATAGGAGGGACAATTATTAATGCCTTTTATAGTACCTCTAAAAGTCCTCACTACAAAGTAGTTGTTTGGGAAGATAACAGGTCATCACTATTGATGAAACAAAAATTTGGCTTCTGAAATACAATTTTTTTTTTAAGTAGGTTCCACGGCCAGCGTGGAGTCCAATGCAGGGCTAAGAGTTGGACATTTAACTGACCGTGCTACCCAGGGGCCCCTGAAATACAACTTTAAAGTATCACAAAGCAAACCACTGTTTTCAAGTTTGCATACAGCGACACACTACACAAACACATCCGCACATTCATGCACTGTCCAATAATTTATACGCAGTCTTCATAATAATGAGCAAGCTGGCCTTATGCTTACTTAAAACCAGTGTATTTACTAACACCTGTCCTTCATGCACAGCAAGCCATCCACTTTACAAGGCTTTTCTAGCTATCACAAACTAAAATTTAGATTCAGAAAATGAACATGTGCTTTGGAACACGTTGGAGTATTGTTGGAAGTATTGTCATTTAACTTAAAGACATAAAGGGCTTGAGAGGCTACTTCACATATCATTAAAACTTTACAAATTGCCAACAGGAAATCAGAAGATTACAGACTACATTTAATCTAATGCAGGGAAATCACCTTATGATGAACACCCGCTATGCCAGAAAGGTAACTAATGGAAAAGTCCTTTTCTCCTTCTCTTTCTCTCCAGTTCCAGCTTGTCCTGGTATTCACCACATCCCCACATCCCTAATCCACTTGTTCTAATATCTCCTTGGCCCAACCAGACAAATTGGTCCTTGGTCTCTTTGCCCTACCATCCTTCATCTCCTCTGACAGCACCTACAGAAGAATTACCGCATCAAACAGCCAAAGAAGCAAACTTTGGCTTCAGGGTGAAATCCACAGTCTAGGGCTTTGTCACCTCTAACATGAATTTCCAGAAGGTCCTACCACATTAGTTCAGTGTAATTACTGGAAATATTAACTGGATAATTTTCAAGATATAAACAAGGACAGCATGCAGAGGTGACCACCACAACCCCTAGGGTCTCAGAGCTTTTTAAAAACCAACACTCCTGTAGCATTTCAAAAGAGAACTTTCCCTATAGATGATACAGCAGAGGCCATTTGTCCCTGAATCTCAAAATATTACCCACTATGGCATCATCTTATTCTCAAGCCTGTTCCATACCTCTGCAGAGCTGTGTTTTAGCATCAAACATTTAAGACTAATTCTTATTTCTCTAACAATGTTATGGGTAAGGCCTCCTATATCCAAAAAGAAAATAAAGTAAAGCAATTCTGATACTATTTTTCTAGAGGAGAAACAGAGCAGATTAATATCAAGTCACAGGTACTATGAATCCTCAGTTTACCAGATAATTCCTGTCAATGTTAATAACTCAGTAGAGCGCACGATATTGGTGGAGGGAGGGTGTGTGTGAAAATGCACGACTGTGGAAGAACCCTTTGACTGCTATCTCACCTCGTTTTGAGGAATGGCATCATTTTTGAGAATGATCAGGTTCCCGGCACTCTGCCCACTTTGGCCTGTGAGGTGCCTGCTGTCACTCGCTGCCGCCTGGGCTCCCCCAGGCCCCAGTCCTGTCTGTGCCCCTGTGTTATAAAACATGAAAGTGTCACTCCCTGAGCCTGCTGTCAGACAGGCCTTGTAGCAGTAGGTCTTGGTGAGGGAGCCGTTCCCTCGCACTTCAATGAAGTGAGGCTGCACTTTGAGGCCGTGCGGTAACCTGGCATCAATATTGTTATTGGCCTGTTTGTTTAGTTCAGCAGGGCACCGCTCCCTCACTCCACAGAAGCCCCCACAGCACGTGGTTCCATATGCAGTATAGTGGTAGCACTTGATGATGCTCAAAACAATGATTGTCAAAAGAAATATAAAAGACACTGTGCTTAATGCTATTATTAGATAAAGTGTAATTTCAGAGTATGTCCGAGGACCCTTCACGTGTCTCTGAGTATCAGGGAGGATTTTGGAAACCCTATCCACCACAGCTACTGTAATGGCCACAGAGGCTGACAGTGATGGCTCTCCATTGTCTCGGACCACCACGGTCAGGTTGAAAGTGGTTCCACTCTCATCTCCCATCTTCCTGGTAGTCCTAATTTCTCCTGTGTGTAGCTCTACTTTAAAGAGGTCCAAGTCAGAAGTCTGAGCCAGGTGGTAAAAGAGCCAAGCATTCTGCCCAGAGTCTGAGTCCATGGCTATGACTTTGGTGACCAGATAGCCAGCAGGGGCAGTTCGAGGCACCATCTCAATGGCTGCTGACGAATTAGTTGAGGTAGGGTATAGGATGTGAGGGGCATGGTCATTCATGTCCACCACATACACATTGGCGGTCACAGTGCTGCTCAGCGGTGGACTCCCCTTGTCCTGGGCCTCCACAGTCACAAAGAACTCCCGAAACTTCTCATAGTCAAAGGAGTTGACAGCATAAAGGCTGCCACTGGCACTGTTAACGGAGACATAGGAGGTGACTGGCAGCCCTTGAACCTCCTTCTCCAGGAGGGAGTAGGTCACCTCTGCATTCTCCTTTTCATCTGGGTCTGTGGCTTGCACAGTGCAGAGCAACACCCCCGGCAAATTGTTCTCCTGGATGTAGATGTTGTAGGAGTCCTTTAGGAAGCTTGGTGGGTTGTCATTGATGTCAGAGATCTCAACCTGCAGTGTCCGCTGGGATGTGAGCTGTGGCACTCCCCCATCAGTGGCTGTCACTGTGATGTTGTAGGCAGCTACCCGCTCCCTGTCCAGCGGACCATTCACCACCAGTGTGTAGGAGTTTCCAAAGCCATTCAGCCGGAAAGGGAGTGAGGCCTCCAGGCCCAGGCTCACTTTCCGGTTGGGGCCTGAGTCTTGGTCATTGACACTGAGAAGGGCCACAACAGTATTCGATGCAGCATCCTCAGGCACTGGGCTGTACAGGTCCGTGAGTACCACCTCTGGTGCATTATCATTCACATCCACGATGTCCACCAGTACCTTGCAGTGACCCACCATGGGCACTGGACCCTGATCAGTAGCCTGCACATAGATCTGGTAGGAAGAGGCCTCCTCATAATCCAGTGCTCCACTTACCCGCACTTCCCCAGTGCTGGCATCGATGCTGAAGAGCTGCCTCTCCCGGTCCGACGTGTAGCTGCTCAATGAGTACCTGAGCTCGCCATTGGAGCCCTCATCCGGGTCCGAGGCATTCAGCTTCACCACCAATGTGCCCGGAGGAGCGTCCTCCCGAAGCTGGACACGGTAAGTGTTCTGGTCGAAGGTGGGAGAATTGTCGTTAGTGTCCAGGACACGCACAGAGATCTGTGCCGTGCCCGAGCGGGCTGGGCTGCCTCCGTCCACAGCTGTGAGAACCAGGTGGTGCAAGACTGCCTGCTCGCGGTCCAGGCCCTTCCGCAGCACCAGCTCCAGCACCTTACTGTTCTCCTGCAGGGGTTTAAGGTCCAGCTCGAAGTGCTCGCTGGGGCTGAGCTCGTAAGTCTGCACCGAGTTGGCGCCCACGTCGGGGTCCTGCGCGCTCTCAATGTGAAAGCGCGCTCCAGGAGCCACCGATTCGCTTACCTGAAGCTGGTAATCCGGCCGCGGGAAGCGCGGCGAATTGTCGTTGATGTCCAGTACCTCCACCTCTACGGCACTCACCGCCACGGGGCTGTGCGCCAGCACTTCCAAGCTGAGCAGGCAGCGAGGCCGCTGCTCACACAGCGCCTCCCGGTCAATGCGCTCGTTGACGAAGAGCGCTCCACTTGTCAGGTCCAGCTCCAGGTAGCGCGGACTGGGCGCACCCAGATGGTTGATGCGCAGGCAGCCCGGCCCCAAACGCCGCAGCTCCAGCCCCAGCGCGTTAGCCACGTTGCCCACAAGCGCGCCGGGTGCCTGTTCCTCCGGCACCGAGTATCGTAGCTGGGAGGCCGCTGGGCCCGGCAGCAGCAGTAGCAGCAGGAGAGGCAGCAGCAGCAGCAGCCAGGACATGGGCGGCCGGAGTCGTAGATGCTCTGTCGCCCCAGGTCTGGTGCCCGCCAGCTCCATAGCCACCGGCCGCGGCGGAGGTAGCCGGGCAGGGCCGGAGGCAGCAGCTTTCCCAGCCGCGCTCCACGCCCGGGCCCCGCCTCCGCCTCTGCTCGTGCTGCCCTGCGCCCGCTCCCCCACCGCTCACGCGCTAGCAAACGCCGGGGGCCGCTCCTCTCGTAGGCCCTCCGGAGGGCTCCTGGCCCCGCCGCCCCCGCTGACTCCCCATATCCCAGCTCCTCCGCTCGCCTGGGAGTCGCTCCGCCTGGCTTCGCTGCAAGCCTGCCTGCTTGCCTGCCGCTGCCGCCGCCGCCGCCGCTCCAGGGGGGAGGGAAAAGGAAGCAGAACGGGAGGGGGAGGAGTGCTCAGCAAGTCCGGCTCCGATTCCGCACCGAGGTGGCAGACGGCAACCGGGAGTGATCGGTTGCCCCAGCCACTCTAGCCCCGGCTCCTTCACCCTGGACACGCGGGATCCCGGCAGACCGCGGGAACACGGCCACTCCCTTTCTCCCTGCCCCCATCCCCCGGTTCAGCCAGTCTCCACGGTACCTCGGCTGTTTAACGGGTCTTGTAAGGATATTATTCTAGGACAGACAGTTGTGTCTCTAGGACCTGGGCTATCCGACCTTCCCAGGAAAAGATTTCCAACCGCAATTCAGGAAAATAAACTCAGGACCTTAGCTAAGTATGGGCACCTGGGCGGCGGCCCCACAGTCAAAAGAAACGAACGCAAGGGAGGCGCTCTGGGGTTGCTGATGATGGAGATTATTTACCTGCCCCCCAAATTTTCCCTAGAATACTCCTAAATAGAACAGAAAGTGTTCAACTCCTGGGGCAAAGGGAGGGGGAGGACAAATGCTGTCCTCTTCTGCGGAGCAAGCCAAAAACATCCTGGGATCTCAATACTCAGTTCTGCTAGGAGCCAAGTAGTGCTTGCTTTTCAAGTGTGTATCTTGGCAAATAACCAATATTTGAAGTTTTAAAATTCTCTTTTAAAAATTGGCTCCACGAAGCTACAGGCTAAGCTCTTATTTGACCTCTTTTGATCATAGTGGGGAAATATGGTAAAATTTTAAAGAAATTCTTCTCTCAAGCTTTTCCTCATTTTACTCCAAATCTTTTTTCATTTATCATCCAAGAAATTTTCTTTGTTCCTTCATGAGTGGTTTAAAATATTTCTTTAATAGATGACAATGTCTTCAAGAGCCTGCAAAACCATTACGTCAAGAGCGTTACTCTTCATCTCCCAAGCCCGGCTGGAATTCGGATGCCATTAATGCTTTGCAGTGAAAAATCTGCTGTTATTAGGCAAAATGTGGGAGGCTGGCATTTGTCTTAACAACAGCCAGCAGTTTCGATGGCTGCAGCTCACCTTCCATAAATATGAGGCTCCTTTACACCTCTGGGGCTCCTTTCCCCTAAGACTCAATCTTGTATTGCTACAGAGATAACAAAAAGACGACCGATTTTCTCCCCAGTGAACAAAAAGGCAAATGGATCAGAGGAAGCATCTCCATGCTGTGTCACTGCCTCTGCTTCTCTGTTCCAGATATCCACTCTTCCCAGGCCCTCTCATCTCTTCCACAGAAATTTAAAATCCATTGTTGGGGTGCCTCGTTGGCTCAGTCCGGTAAGCATCCGAGCATTGGGCTCAGTGCTGAGCAAGGAGCCTACTTAGGATTCTCTCTCCCAGCCCTCTCTGCCCCTCCTCCATGGGTGCGCATGTGCGCACACTCTCTCTCTCAAAATAAACATTTTAAAAAAGAATCTCAAAAAAAAAAAATCCATTGTCCCACATGCAAAAAACACTCACTAAAAAGTCCTTTCCCTTTCTCATCTCCTAGCACCTTCTCACTCCTAGATTTTCCTCTGTGGGTCATTTTCTAGCCCTGAGCTGGAACAACACCAAAATGAGACCTGACAGTTGGTATTCTTCCTGCCTTGAGGGCATAGGTGAAGGGCCCAAGGCAATGATCCTGCCAGATTTCAAAGGCCTGGACTAGCACATCCCTCCCTTCCACCCACTAAGTGAACTTGCTGACAACACTCCATAACCTAACCAATTTTATTCCAGAGATGCTCCCAGACTCCTCCTATCACTGCTGCTTCTTATTTGTCCTCTTTGTTCCCTCAAGGGTGCAGAGTGGGAAGTAATTTCCATCACATTCTATTCCTGTCTCCTTTCTTAGGTCTCTCACTTCTCCCTCTCTGTCTGCTTCCTCCCCAAATGTCCCTACAATAATTCTATCTCTGTTTGCTGTGGTAATTTGATCTCAGAAAGCCTTAAACTCTCAAGTGCATGAGTTGTAGGCCTGGCCTATGTCTTCACCCATTACTTATTTCTGGAAATAAATGGCTTCTAAGTGGAGTCAAGTTATAAGTTGTCAGGAGGAGTGACCTTTTCTTCTCTCATCTCCTCCCAGGCCCTGACAGTCACTGCCACCTTTGCCCACAGCTCAGAAACCTGGCCACTGGGTATTGACCATGCATGGATCTGTGCCCCTAAAAAGATCAAAGGCACTTAAGGAAGAGATTAAAATGACAAAGGCTTGGTGAAGTTTTTAATAGAAGCCCCCAAGTGTCACATCTCTAGAGAAAAAAAACACAAAAAAACGGGGCTTGCCTTTTAGCAATTTTGTCATCTTTCAGCAAGGACACCTGCCAGGTTGTCCATTTTGATGTGTCAGGATCATAAGCTTCAACTAGTATTTACTCCCTCAGTGATTGGGAAGGCAAACAGATAACCAACACAAATCAGACACCTTTTCAAAGACATTGTACTAAAGAGATTGTACTATATATTTTTTAAAGTTTATTTATTTATTTTGAGAGACAGTGTGCATGTGAATGGGGGAGGGGCAGAGAGAAGAGAAGAGAGAGAGAATCCCAAGCAGGTTCCACGCTGTCAGCATGGAGCCAGACACGGGGCTCTATCTCATGAACTGTGAGATCATAACCTGAGCCTAAATCAAGAGCCTGCTGTTCAACCAACTAAGCCACCCAGGCACCCCATTGACTGTACTGTGATATTACAATAATTTTGTTCCACACACTATTGTACTTAGCCTCTTGCCAACCTTTTAAAAATTGGCTTGCCAGCCTTTTAAAAATTGCCAACCTTCCTACTTGGTGGAATGAGATTGCTTACATTGCTGGCAAGTGTCCTGTCTAGAAATATGAATATTAATGCCTTGACCACTCCTTCTCTCACTATACACTCCTTTCCTTGGAACTTTAAGAACCCCTATTAAAAAGCAGAATAACACAATGTTTAGGAACACAGAGTTTGGAGTCATTCACACCCTTGCCAATGACTGTGTGGCCATGGACATGCACTGAAACCCAAGCTTCAGTTCACTCATTTTAATCAGGGAAGACACAATATTAAGTAAAACTCATAGATAGTTATGATTATATGGGATGATATATATAAAGCAATTTGCATAGTGACTGACAAGTATAACTATTATTATTATTACTAAAATGCAACAATTGATTATCAAATAATACCTTAGTTGACAGTTTATATATAGCCCTTTAGGTATCAAACACAGGCGAGCATCTGAAACTATGCCAGATAGGAAGTCAGTGATGAAGCTGAGTGAGCTCCAAAGTTAAGCTTTCCAATTACTTCTAGAGATTATCCTGTATTTTGAAAATAAAAACCACTCCCATTTTATATCACCAAGGAAAAGGGACTTCTGTCATGAGAATTCCTCCACGGGATTTACTTCCTCACAAGAGAGAGATTCACCTTTTTAGGATACGTGAAAATACTTTAGCAACAGGGTACGAAAGAGTTCCTAAGCATGCTGTAATCTTCAGCACCCAGTATAGTGCTTGGCACAGAGGCACTTAATTAATGTTTTTTGAACAGAACTAAATTTACAACTTG
This sequence comes from Acinonyx jubatus, assembly GCF_027475565.1. NCBI lineage: Eukaryota > Metazoa > Chordata > Mammalia > Carnivora > Felidae > Acinonyx > Acinonyx jubatus. The sequence goes on along the minus strand of NC_069380.1, from coordinate 115,546,036 downwards.
TGCAATTCTCTCAGATAGAAATAGCTTCTTCTTTTTTCTCCCCCTAAGTCTTATATACATTCCAAAAATCCATCTTAAAACTCACCTAATCCATAAAACATTGTCTATTCTAATCACAATGGCCTTTCCCCCCTTTCACAGTCTACCACATATTTCTGAATGCTGACATGTGTCATTCTTTAATTCATCCAAAAGCTTTAGTAGCATTTCTTTACCTGAATTATAAGCAACCTGCAAGTAGAAGCCATGCCTTCTATTTCTGTGTATTCTTCACAGTGTGGGAGACCTTATAAACTCACAATAAATGATGATTGTGTAATTTTCTTCAGATCCTTTTTTAGCAAATTCAAGAGTTGCTACAATTCAGGCTTGTCCTCTTTGTTGTATATGAACAGACCATTTCTAATGGAGAGAGGGCTCAAGAGTCTGAAATGACCTTACTATAGATTTCTTCCTTTAATATTTGAAATACAAGTATTTCAAACCTGGAGAACTGAATCCCACTAATAAAGTTGCTGGACTTTAAAAAAGGCTCTGCCCAAAAGTATTATGTTATTGCTTTTTCTACTTTGTATTGTAATTATAACTTATAAAGTACAGGCATTTGCTGCTTATATAACCAACAAGAAAAGTGACATGATGAGAGAAGTGCCATAGTAGACACGGTTTTGTGTATCCCCTTGGTAGATAATAACTTTTAAATAGTATTCCTCAATTCTATCCCTTAATTGCATTTGTAAAATACATCCATCGTGAGGTCATTGGGCACAAGAGCAAAACCAATCACAACACAACTGAATTAGGCCTATTAAGAAAAATATTGGCACTCAGTGAACTCTCCTAATTCACATAAATTTTCCCTTTATTATTGCATCATTACAAATAATTTTACTTTGAAATGATTAGAACCAAACCATCTGGAGTCTTCTGGCCATAGGTCAAGGGGACATAATCCATTAGTTTGATCAGGCTTTGGGCTGGCCATGATAAAAGTATCTGCCAGGTTGTCTGGGTGGCTCAGTGTCTTCAGCGTCTGACTTCGGCTCAGGTCATGATCTCACAGTTCATGGGTTCGAGCCCTGCGTCGGGCTCTGCTGACAGCTCAGAGCCTGGAGCCTGCTTTGGATCCTGTGTCTCCCTCTCTCTCTGCTCTTCCACCACTCACGCTCTGTCTCTCTCTCAAAAACAAATAAACATTAAAAAAAAATTAAAAAAAGAATATCTGCCAAATCAGGAAGGATCTAATTTTTTAAAATAATTTCTTAAGTTTATTTATTTATTTATTTTGAGAGAGAGAGAGAGGGAGGAGTTGGTTAGGAGCAAAGAGAGAGGAGAGAGAATCCCAAGTAGGCTCCACACTATCAGTGTAGAGCCAAATGCAGGGCTCAATCTCACAAACCATGAGATCATGACTTGAGCCAAAATCGAGAGTTGGATGCTTAGCCCACTGAGCCACACAGGTGCCCCAGGAAAGATCTAATTTTCATTTTTAAAATGTATATTTGTGTTGTTTCACAAACTGAGCATATATATATATATAATTTAAAAACAGAGACCATGAACATCCCAATGTTTAGTGCAGTCCAAAGAAGTTAAACAATTTCACATTGTTGTAAAGGAACAGGACTTCTGATATTTATGCATCTCCAGAAGTAAAATACTTTTCAATGTGTTTACAGCCTTCTTTACAGGTATAGCATCCAGTAGATGGGGAGATAAAAAGATTTTTCATATAACATTACAGGTTTTTTTTTTTTCACATTCCCTTCCCTCCAGAGAGAATGCATTAACTTTTAGGGAAAGATCTCTATATTTTTAGTTTTGAGAAACAAATATAATACACTGTTGATTTTTAACTGAGGCATCTGAAAATTGCTTACAATAAGCAAAGATACTCAAACTATCTTTGGATGAGTAACATTAAGGAGAGAGTAGGCCAAAGGATTTGGGCAGACAGTGTAATACTGACAGATAAAATCAAACTGTTCCAATTATTTTGTGGTTCCACTTCTCGATCAGTATTCTCAATAGAGAAAGCCTAACAAAAATCATAGAATGTTAAAGGTTGAAAGATATTTACAAACTATCTCACCCAAATTCTTTATTTTTCATTGAAGGAAATGTTTAAGCAGAACTTAAACTTCAAGATCAGTGCCAGCAGTAAGTCAAATGTCTTTAACTAGATAAATGATCTTCCAGGGTAATGGAAGCACTTACAGATGTAACCAGGGAACCAAATTTCCTATTTTTAAAAAAGTGCCATTGAGCTTAATATAAATTCCTTCAAACTCTAATATCAATAAAGCGATTGTTTATGAGCATTTAGCAATGAAGGCATTCATACCAGAGACTACACTGGCTTAACTAAAAACTGATAACATCAAACCAACCACATGGACTTAAAAAAAATATTTCTCATTGGCATTTTAGATATTCAGTTGCTAGAATCTTTGATAATGGAAATGCTATCGGCACATTCTATCTGAAGTTCAAGGAGACAACTAAACAAAATCTCCCACTATATCCTTGCAGACGAAATTAAGAAAGCCTGCATAATAGAATTAAGTGATTTCATAACTGTTTGAATAACAGTACCAAAGAGTGTTAATTAATGTTAGTGTTATTAATGCTTCCGAAGGTTAATTCTGAGTCATACAGCAATCCCCCACTGGTCTTATCCCATTCCATATTTTATCAATGACTCAAGACAAGGAAGCATCAAGTGTCCAGGCCAATCCAGCAAGAAATTGAGCTCTCTGGAATGAGAACAACTGCTTAGGTTAAGCCATGTTTCTAATTCACTAAAATTAATACCAATATCCTATTTGAGATTCAATACACGCCAGAAATTCCTAAGTTTGTATTTAAGCTAATTTCTGCTAGCATTAAAATCTGTTCCAAGTTTCCATTCATCACTCGGGGCCTCTTATTTTAATAGAAAACCTAATCTGGCCCTGTTTCTTCTCTGTAATTCTTGGGATTTTAGCCATAGAATAAAATAAGATGGGAATCTGGCACTAAAGAACATCTTTGTTCCCAAGTGGGTTTTAGCCAAAGCATTCATTGATTTGGATTTTTTTTTTCTTTCTCAAAAATAAAAAAAATTGACATATTGTTGAGGTTCCTTGAATTTAACTGTTTTCTAAGATATGACTTAAGCTCAGTCTAAATAAAGGCCATAGTTTGCTTGCTCTTTGGACAAAACAAAACTATACCTCTCAGATACTTCTCAAAAGTATCTGTTCATTCATATATTCAGAGTATGAAGTGATTGTTGACTTTTTGGGTCCCTCTTTCCTCCTGATGCCTTAGCACTTGAGAGTTACTATTTCTATACATATTATAGAATTTCTATACATATTATAGAATTTCTATACATATTATTCCTATACATATTATCTCATTTAATCCTCACAAGAGCACAATGAGTATTGATGAAGATAATGGCTCAGAATCTCCAGGAAACTTTTTTCCATGCCTCTGTTTCTTGAGATTCTACTATGACCTCTGACCACTACACATGCATTCCTGATTAAGAATTGTATTATCTGGTCTCAAGAGCTATTTCAAAGTATTTCATATGGGATCCTATTCAATTATTTCCATAACTACAAATTTCTTTCTCTTTTAAAGACTTCTATTGGATCGTCTGAATTTTTTTTAATGGCTGGCCTTATTAGCAAAATTGTGATAAAAATAAATTTGTATTTCATATCCCAATCTCTGCTTTCAGTATCATCATCCCACCTACAATTTTCTTACAAATGGGGTTTTACAAATGACTTGGACTTTTCTGAATTAAATGCCACTCCTGTATTCCTTGTGGTAGATTTTGTTACATAATTCCTTCAGCAGTTATGTGTACACAACACGTTATAAGGCGGGTAAAATATAAATCCTCTAAATTAGCTAAGTTAGGATGTACTGTATTTCTGTGAATATTAAAAGATCCTTTAAAGCATTTTGATGAGAATTAAGGTTATCTAAAAAAAACTTCATCAAAGCTCCTTTTATTAAAGTTATTTACAAAAGACTTATAGATTCTTGAATTTTGTGGTAACCTCAGAATTTTTTTACTTTTAGGTAGTAGGATCTAGGATTAAATTCCACTAGCAATTACAGACCCACCACCCACTTCAAGGTTTTTAATCACATTATATGCTGAGATCATGCATCTAGGCAGGGCTGCCTTCTAGCACTCCTGCTTGAAGTAAAACCAGACTCTGTGATTCAAGATCTAGCTCTACTGTTTACTAATTATGTGTCCTTGGAAAAGTTGTTTAATTTCCCTAAAACTCAGCTTAGTAATATAGGGAAAACACAGTACTTACTACAAATGTTGATTGAGATGAAGCATGTAAAAAATCAGTATATAAATTCCTAGTGATTATTAGCCAAAAAAAAAAAAAGGGGGGGGGCAGCATAGGAATAGAAGTCTCATGAAATTATCCAAATAACCTGAGGAGAAAGGAAGGACGAGTCAAAAAAAAAAAAAAATTGGAAAATCCAAGCTTCTGCATTCTCTCTCTTTTTTAATATCACAAGCAAAAAGTATATACTCTACCTAACTGACAGCATTAGGTAGAGAGAAGGAAAATGTAGTACTGCTTCTATTCATACAGCACCTCCAAACTAATAGTCTCAAAAATCTTAAAATCATTTAACTTGATGCATCTACAACCTGAAGTTGGTTGATGCCAACTTCAGCTTTTCAGCACTGAATAGGAAAAAATATACACAAAAGTTCCCAATCAATCAACACTTTACCTGTGACTTTTCTTTATTTAACTCTATTGGACAATTCTCTAATAAATCTATTGAACCAAAGGCAGTGGAGTGGTAACTTCAACAAAGATATAGAACTGAGGCACAGAATGGTTCAATAATTTAGTAGAAATACAGAGTTGATTTCAAGCAGATCTCAGTAAAAATCTCACTTTCTCTCTGTCCAATTCAGTGTTACATCTATTATAACAGAGTTGTCACCCTAGGATTTTCAATATCCTTTACAATTAAAATTTCATCATAGCTTCCCATGATTAGTTATCTATGGTATTCTTAAGCTGGACTAGTATTCTTTTGATCCAATTACCATAAGCTCATTTAAAAACTCAGCTGTATATGAAACATTCATTGGTTCATAAATCAATATATACATAGAATACATTGCACAGCTATTCCTCCTAGGATATGTGGATTTAGTGCTCCTTAACCTAGCAGAAGTTGAGAAATAAAGGAGATTTTCAAATTACAAAAAATCATTCTTTCCAAGGGTCAATAATGATATGTTAAGAAAGTAGCAACCATCCTAATAAAGTCAGGCTGTGATTTCCTGGGTACAAGGATGAATACTGCATCTCCGGATGAAAAAGCCAGTTATAATTCTGAGAACTTGGCAATTGTAGGTTTCAGACAAGCCCAGAAAATTATCATTAGTCATTTCCTAATCTTACTTCCCCATGGGCCAATATATTTTGAAAAAAAAATTATGAAGGGATTCAATGGTAGTAAACAGGAAATGCCAACTTGGAAATGCAGGAAATAGTAAATCACATTTTTCTCCATATAAGTATTCCAAAACTCTTGTATGTTGGTCTAATTAAGCAAGATTTAAATTCAAATTCATCAAGCATTCATAATCTAGTATGTGCCAATCTCATTAAAGAAATATTTCAATATACATCAAGATTATTGAGTCAACGTTAAAAGTGTTTGGAGTAAACCCTGTAGGCAAGCAGAAACTTTGTAATTCTCCAACAAACCCTCATTCATCATTTATCTTAAAGGCAGAAAAATTTGAATGTCTAGATATAGACATTTCTTTTCTTCCCTGATTTACATAAGTTTAGCGGCTCTCAAATTTCAGCATCAATGAGAATTTCTTTGTAAGGTGGTACCAATACAACCAGGAAAATTGTACTTGTTAAAATGTATGTGATTTTCAAGCTTACTATTACTTAAAGATAATATTCACCATACATATTTATTTTGGAACCTAACCCTTGAGAAATATGTGCATTGTATTTCCATTTATTT